>NC_046357.1:57576185-58206185 GCF_000738735.6 Corvus cornix cornix
TGAGAATCAAAGACAGCATTCATTGGCAACAGAGCTCACAAACTTTACTAATGCTAGACTTGGTCAAATGTGTTTTGGCTTTTTGATCCTCCCCCCTTACTTGGCGAACTATTAGATAAACAGAAATTGTTCTAAACCTTCAGATTAAAACTTTTAAATTCAATTTATTTCATTCTTTACAAATTAATTCATTTTGATGAAGAAAACCTAGAGCAAATATGTAGCATTGTATTTCCCCACGGCTTTTCTTACTAAATTGTAGACCTTTCCTATATTGTACCCCTCACTTTCCCCTGCCCCTAGCCCTAGCCACTCCCTCAGGTTCTCCCTATTGGTTCCAGTACCCCAACTCCGCCCATGTACTACCCCTGCGCCCTGAGATCATTCGTCCATGTGCTCTCTCCACCTCCCTCGTCCCTAGATAAGCTCCGGGCTCCCGGACCACGTGGTCTCTCTGCCTCTGGGAATTGGCTTCATGCAATATAAGTTCCTCTGAGGCCCTCATGGAGAGACCCTTATCGGCTCCGTTACTGTAACCATGTTGTGGAGCCCAGCTAGCTGGAGCAGGTACACAGGGCCGTCTGGAAGTACTACAGGAGAGCGGAACTGCCACTCTATCCTAAGCAGCCTCGCAGCGCTTTCCGAGAAGGCTGCGGCTTGCTAAACCAAACCGAGCAACACAACACAAATATGATGAAAGCTGTGATCACCAAATAGCTGAAAGACCTGTCCACATTTTTCATGAAGACTAATGAGGAGGAGCCCAAGTTACAGCAGACAGCTAAAAGTCCTCAAGTACCAACTTGTACCTGTACACTAAGGTTTTCAAAGACAAATCTATAAAATTATACCTGTAAATATGTATCATGTGGCCAAATTTTCTGAAAGGCTGACTATGTTATCCCCCACTGTCTTCACTTTTCTCTTGTGTGGGTTTTCTGGAACCTTTCATGGACAAAATTCTCAACCTATTTGCTCTACTTCCATTTGAATTATAATCCCATAAATAATTATGGTGGACATAATTTGCTGCCTCAAAATTCAGGCAGGTAACATTTCTAAAATGAGGCAGCTCAATATACCTTATCCTTTAATACTTCAGTATTTAAATGACATACTCTAAAAATAAAGGTTTATAAATGCAGTATGCTGTCATCTGTGTATTTTTTTTTAACTGAAAATATACAGGCTGGGAAACTTTGTCATCTGGAACTCTTTGAGCCCTCCATAATCTTATTTAATTAATTTTTGAGAAGTGTGACATACAGTGTAATAGTAATTTTAGAAGCTTCGGTTACTAGTATTTCTAGATATTAACATCTGGCCAGTACTAGTAGAAAGAACAACAAATGCTATAGAAGCTTTCGGGAAGAAAAACTGTATATTTCAAAATTTTATTTCTAAAACTTGGAAAATAACAGGAAAACAGAGTTGTACACATAGTCTGAAATTGGACAGCTGAAGACAAAGAAAGGTGATGAAAGAATGCTGAAAACGGAACTAGGTAATACAAGTTTTTCCTTACCATATGTAGACTGCAGGATGTCTAATAGTATGTTTATACTCCTGGGTAGACAAAGTTTACGGAGTTCATCTTAGCAGAGAGAATTTATATCCCCAGATTTGATGCTTTGAGGCTTTGAAGTTCTACTGCTAAGGTTTTGTCATGTGAAAGTCAGATTTAGTGTAAAATGTTAGGGTTCTTATTTATTCTGAAAAACTTTCTCACTCTTCTGACAGTTCTACCATAAAAGCTTCAGTAAAAGTCTTTCAGTGGGAGTACTGTATACTGACCAATCAAAATTTCAAGTTAAAGACGATAATTTCCTCCTTTTCTTTTCCCCCAAGAAATTAAGTTTCTAAATCTTGCAGACTTTACAGTACCCTCCTTCCCACTCCAATGCCTGGAAGTTTTGGCAAGTAAATTATAAATGCTTACTTCACAAGAATAAAATTCATAAAGCAAACCAGAAAGTTTCTTTTTTCCTATAATCAATATTCAGCTATGGCATAATAAAAGTTATGGAAAATTGAGCAAGTATAAGTCCTAGAGTTTCATTATAAACCATAGAAGTACTTGAAGTGGAATTTTGCCTTTCCACAGGAAAAGTGATGTAATACTCTAGCTACCTTAAGAATTACAGGGGTTGGAAAAAAGCTTATTGCTGCTAGCTAGCAGAATCCTATTCATACCCATCTTTGGATCAAGATAAAAGAAAATAATCCTAATTCTAATTCTAATCTAAATTCTAATCCTCAGATTATTTTCAAAGCACCTTCCAGATAAAATTTTTCATTGAAGAAGACTTATGGATAAAATATTTATCCTGATTGAAATGCTCCCTGCTGAAGCATAGACGTTTCATTCATTAGAATGCAACTCTTAGAAATGTATTCTGTTTTACTAATACTGTGTAAAATCAGTATTTAGTTACAATACAAGTTACAAGAACTATTATTTTGTATTGAACCTCTCATGAGTCCCATAATTCTTCCAAACACAGAGAAGATAAGAACTAATTTGAATACTACAAATTGCTTGACAACTGTTTACTTTTTAGTTAAACTGTGGCACAAATTCAAAATGTACTTATAGCACATAAATTTACCTGGCATTATGTTAATTCTGCTGTGCTTAGTTTGTTAAAATGGAATCAAGTTTTAAGTCACTTGCAGAAAAAAATTATAGTAATACCACATTAGCATTCTCATAGGAAACATATTAGTTATAAAGAATGAGAGATTGCTTGGTGTGTAAAAAGTGCTGGTTTCCAAAATTTCAAAATTTTATTACATGAGAATGAGGGCATTCCAGGGCCTGAAATACATGTGGAACAGATTATGAGACTCAAAGAAAAGATAAAGATATGACATTAATATCAAGATGTGATAGGAAGTCAACAGTGTCCAACACATGCTGAACAATGACTTGTGCTAGAAGGAAGTAAACAACTACTCTAAAACCAAGATTTCATAATTAATGATTATTAGATCTGTACTGTGTCACTTCACGACATTCTTTTCTAATGTGTGTGTCTTCACTTCTGCTCTTAGATATTACAACCAAATACCAGTGTTCATACCAGATACTTAACTTGCACTTAAATAGTAATTTTAGCAATTTTACCAATGGTACCTTACTCTGCTTAAGTCAGTGTTATGGGTCCCCCTAATGGAGGACCTTGTGATATGCAGCATTATAGCTAAGAATTTGACAGCGTAAAAATTATTTGGCAGAATTTCTCAGCAACAAATTCATGACAAAAAATCATAAATAGCTGAACTTTAAAAAAGTATTGAATGAGATTTTCAAAACAAATATAAATTTAGTACTGGTTTTGGTGGATTTTCTATAATATAAATCTTACATGTTGATAAATGAAATCTGGAAAATACTTGAGGAAGCCGATAAAGCATCTACAGCAAACCACTGTCTGACTCATTAGCAAGTTCACACAACTTTTAGTGGGAATAAGCACCTGAAGTTGAAAGCAAGCACTTAATAACTACATGACAATTCTTAGGTCTTGCCAAACTGAGATCTGCTGAGAGACAGGATGATGGTGCCAAATTTGTATCTGGTGTCAAGCCTCCTTCAAGTGTGGGGGATCAATACCATGTGTTGTGTGCCTCAGCTTATTGGATCTCTCAGCATTTTGGAATAGTGGTCTAAATTGGTTTAAGAGAATGAGCATGAGCATATTTTGAGAGGCTAAGAAGTGATTGATGTGTTCTTGTTACAATTGTTTCAAAAAACATGTCACTTTTGCAGTATGTGTAGAAAACCATCACAACAGAATGTGTGACTTGGATCACATTCCTGTTTTTACAAAAGGATAACTTAACAATTTTTTAAAATGTATTCTTCACTAAGTGTTTTCCACATCCTAAAAAAAGGTATTGTTCTGCTAATAGGTCTCACTATGGAAATTAAAAACTTCTTGAAAGACTCCAGAGTTGTCAAAAAAATGGAAGTGACATTTGATGGATTGGGAAAATGTGAAATTGCCTTTTTGTGCCTGAATGTTTTCACAGTCTCACATAATCATTGATTTTACAGTGTATCCATTATCTGGAACAGCTTTTTCTTCATATGTCCTGGAAATTTTTCCTTCAGAAATGGTTCTGTTTTATAACTGAGAACCAAACAGGGCCCTCTCCAGGTTGCAGAATATATACATTTGGGTGATCAAACTGCAACAAAAATGAAGCTTTCCTCTAATCCTACACTTACAATTTCCTCAATAAGATAAAAAGATCAAGTCGCATTTGTCTTCTACAAGGTCTCCTTCTCTTCCCTGCTTTTTCCATCAGGTCTTTACTACTCCACGTGCTTTTTGATAGGTTGAAAAACCTGTTCAAATCTCCAAAATTAATTATTTCAGTAATATTTTCTAGCAACATGAATCTTCATCAAGCAAGATGAAGAAATAAAAAGTGAAGAATTTGTAGTTTCTCTGAGATTGCCAAGGAGCTGTCATGATAAAAAAACTTTCAGTGCTTCTCCCTATGGTGTTTGGTTGGTTTTTTTCTCCTGAAAGAAGATGCTGTTTTTCCTTTATCAGTGCTGTGACTCCAAGTATGGTATTTCATATCCCATCTGAAAGCATGTAGGTTGGTACTTTACCTGCTACATTACCAATCCATATAGAGAAGAGTCTTATTTAATTTATTATAATTAAATTCCAAAGAGGTGTGAAGTATGGAAAGGGGCAAGTAGAAAAATAAGGGATCAGTACAGAATTCATCTGACATTTTCAGTCAAAAACTGAGTAAGTCACTTAATCCAAACTCAGAAAAAAGGGAAAAAAGAAAAACGAAGAGAAAAAAGAGAGAAGAGAAACAATAGAAAGGAGAGAAAGGAGAAAAAGGCAGGGCAGGGCAGAAAAGGGAAGGGAAGGGAAGGGAAGGGAAAGGAGAACCTTTAACCTAAAATAATTTTGGATAAGGATGGGCAAGTAGAATAGTCAAATTCATTAGTTAAGGTCTCTACTGAAACAAGGTGGGAATAATTTTTCTAGTTCAGTAGCTGAGCATCAAGATTTCATTTCTTAAACTTTCCTTCTGTACTTACACTTCTTCTCCTCAAGGGATTAATCTACAAAAAGTTACAGCATACCTCTAGCTTGCATTTCTGCTTCCACAAATACAATGAGAACAAGAAATGTAATAATTCTGTTAACTTTCAAATGGCTCATTTAAAAGAGGGGGGAAAAAAGGAAGCCCATCTGGCAATGTACATGAATAATCTCTTTACTTGCATACACCTTAAGATTAGTTAGCATTTCTTCAGGAGGTTGATAATTGAAGTTTAGTCCAGCATGATAGTGATCAAAATTATTTCATGTCAATGAGCAAAATTATTATAGAATTTTCAGTGCTCAATATCAAAAAGATTTATTGGTATTGCTCTGGTCTTTCTGTCCTTTGCACAGACTGAATAAAGCCTTTGCAAAATGTAGGCCTATATGAAGCTGGGCAGGTGTCCTAACGATGCTTGTTCTCTGGATTTTCTCTTCTCATCTGCTTGCTCCTTTTCAGAATGCAAAGAGAACTAGGTATGAGGACTAGCATTCCACAGCTGTCACACGTTATTTAGCCAGTAAGATGGCACAACCACAGGGGATTTTACAGCTCACATGAAGAGCCATGTCGTAAGTGATCATAAATTAATTGGTCACATGTCCTCCCCTCCAGGCAGGGGCCCAGCTCAGCACTGAGGGGCATTGACAGGTGGCTGTGAAGATGCTTTCTCTGCTGCTGTTCACACTGCATCAGTTTCATGGATAATAAGACTACTTCACATTTTATGTTCCCTAATCTGACACAAATAATGAACTTGTTTAAAAAATAAATGCCAACATAAATCATGCTGAACCTTACCCATGTGTTGCTATAACCTCTTTTGCAGTCTATTATGGGTTCTTCAATGTCTTTTAATTCATGAGCTTTTAAGCTATATGAAAATTTTCAAAGGGGTAAAGTGGTAAAACAAGAAAATAATAATAACTGCAGCAATAATAATCACAGAATTGCAGAATGAGTAAGGTTTAAAGGGACCAGTGACAGTCATCTAGTCCAACATCCCTGCTCAAGCAAGGTCCCGTAGGGCAAGGTACTCAGAAATGTGTCTACATGGCTTTTGAATATTTCCAGTGAGGGAGACTTCCTAAATTCTCTTGGAAATCTGTTCCTGTGCTCAGTCATCCACACAATAAAGTTCTTCCTCATGCTAAGGTGGAACTTCCTGTGCATCAGTTTCTGCCTGTTGCCTCTTTTCCTATTCCTGGGCACCACCATAAAGAGCCTGGAAACACCCTCTTGACACCCTCCCTTCAGATACTGATAGACATTGATGAGGTCCTCTTTCAGTGCTCCCATCTCCAGGCTAGATGGACCCAGCACTCTCAGCCTTTCCTCATTTGAGAAATGCTCCAGTCCCTAATCATCTTTGTAGCCCTCTGCTCAACTTGCTCCAGGAGGTCAATGTCTCTCTCTCTGGTACTGAGGAGGAGTAACAGAAACAACACTTACTGCACTCAAATAAAAAAGTAATTTAAAGCCAGAAGTAACAAAAACTGCACCTTTATAGTTATGGAATTTATTTAACTATTACCAATTCGGAAAAGCAATTTAGGAGCCACAGCCTTTTAGCTATAGACCTTTAGCTCCAGCAGTGTTGCACAAGGACCTTAAGTTCCAGTAGTGAATTCTTCTACCTAAAATGCCTGGAGTAATTTTGAAATGAGAGTTAAGTTCCCAGGTTACTTAGAGCCTTCTGATTATTTCAAGCTACTATGCTTCAAGATAGTTTTCTATATAAAAAACTGGATTTTCAAAAGCAATGATTGACTGGCCAATTTGGTGAGATGGGCTTTAAACTGAAGGACTCAGTGGGTGGGGTCCAAAGTGGCAATGCTCATGCCATTGCTTCCCCCTGGGGAGTGGGCCATGCCAACCAGGGCAATGTTGGCTGCCTCAAGATGAGAGTCCTAGGCCTAACCACATCAAGGGTGTGTGTGGCTATGGGGAACCCTCTTACACCCCTCCTAGGGAGCCTGGATGCTCCACTGCCTCCCTGAAGTGCCTGTACACAAATGCACAGAGCATGGGGAATAAACAGGAACTGGAAATCTCTGTGTGGTCACAGAGCCATAATCCCACTGCAATTATAGAGACATGGTGGGATTGCTCACCACTGGAATATTGTCATGGATTCCTGTGTACTTTTTAGAGAGGCCAGGTCAGCAAGGTGAGGTGGTGGAGTTGGTCTTTACATGAAAGAGCATCAAGCTCTGCCCAGGGAGAGACAATGAGATGAGAGCTTATGGGTAAGAATTAAGGGAAAGGCTAAAATGGGTGACAACGTTGTGGGCATTTACTACAGACCAGGAGGAGGAAGCTGACGAGGCTTTCTGTGCACAGAGATTACAGGCCCTGGCTTTCTGTGTGCCTTGAGATCACAGGCCCTGGTTCTGGGGTACTTCAATCATCCTGATAGTTGTTGTGGGGACAACACAGCTCGGCAGACACAGTCCAGGAAGTTACTGCAGATTACTGATGATAGTTTTTGATGCAAGTGGTATAGGAGCCAATGAGGAAAGGTGTGTTGCTGGACCTTGTTCTATCAAACCAGGAGGGACTGATTGAAAACATGAATACTGCGGGCAGCCTTGCCTGCTGTGACCACAAGATGGTGGAACTCAGGATCCTGCAGGGAGGAAGCAAAGCAGTAAGCAGGGCTAGGATCCCTGAACATCCAGACAGCTAAACTCAGCCTCTTCAAAGACATGCTTAGAGGAATCCCATGGGATAGGGCTCTAGATGAAAAGGGGATCCAAGAGAGCTGGTCAATATTCAAGCATCACTTTCTCCTAACTCAAGAGCAGTGTATCAAGAAAGGGGACAGGAGACCTGCATGGGTGAACAGGGAGATGCTAATAAATCTCAAATGGAAGAAAGAAATTTATGAGATGTGGCAAAAGGGACAGGCCAAACAGGAGGACTGTAGGAACATATCCTCAGAGTATGCAGGGATGTGATAAGGAAGACCAAGGCCCACTTGGAATTGAGTCTGGCAAGGGATATCAAGGACAACAAGTGTATCAGCAGCAAAAAGATTAGGGAAAATGTGGGGCTGCTGTTGAATCAAGAGCGGTATCCTGATGATGGAAGAGAGAAGGTGGAATTACTGAATGTCTTCTCTCCCTCAGATTTTACTGCTGAGGCCATCCTTCAGGAATCCCAGACCTTGGAGGTAAGAGAGGAAGGCTGGAGAAAGGAAGACTTCCCCATGGCTGTCAAGGGTTTGGTTAGAGATTGGCTAGGCAGACTTAACATCCATAAATCCATGGGCTCTGGTGGGATGCATATACAGGTGCTTCAGAGAGCTGGCAGATGTTGTTGCTCTGCTGCTCTCCATCATCTTTGAAAAATCATAGAGAACAAGAGAAGTGCCTAATGACTGGAGAAAAGCCAGTGTCACTCCTGTCTTTAAAAACGGCAGCATGGAGGACCCAGGAAACGACTGGCTAATCAGCCTTACCTCCATCCCTGGAATGGTAATGAACAGATCAATCTGGAGGTCATGACCAAGCACATAAAAGAAGAGAAGGTCATCAGGAGTAGTCAGGATGGATTCACCAAGGGGAAATCAGGCCTGGGCCAATCTCACAGACTTCTGTGATGGCATGGCAGGATAGGTCGACCAGGGGAGAGCAGTGGATGTTGTCTGCATTTGCTTTTGACACTGTCTCCCATAACATCCTTGCAGGTAAGCTCAGGAAATGTGGGTTAGAGGAATGGACAGTGAGGTGAATCAAGAACTGGCTGAAGGCAGAGCTCAGAGCGTTGTCATCAGTGGAGCAGAGTCCAGCTGGAAGCCTGCAGTCAGTGGTGTTCTCCAGGGATCAATACTGGGACCAATCTTACTGAACTTGTTTATCAAAAACCTGGAGGAAGGGGAACTGGGGGGAGTGGCTGACCCACCTGAAGGCTCTGCTGCCATTCTGTGGGACCTGGATCAGCTGGAGGGTTGGGCAGAGAGAAACCTGATGAGGCTCAACAAGGGCAAGTGTCAGGTCCTGCACCTGGGGAGGAGCAGCCCCAAGTGCCAGCACAGGCTGGGGCTGACCTCCTACAGAGCAGCCCTGTGGAGAAGGACCTGGGACTCCGGGTGGATCACAAGCTGTCCATGGGCTGGCAGTGCCCTTGTGGCCAGGAGGGCCAATGTCATCCTGGGGTGCATGGGGAAGAGTGTGGCCAGCAGGTCGAGGGAGGTGATCCTCCCCCTCTACTCGGCCCTAGTGAGGCCACACCTGGAGTTCTGTGTGCAGTTCTGGGCTCCTCAGCACAAGAGAGACAAGGAGTTACTGGAGAGGGTTCAGTGGAGGGCCACAAGGATGATCAGGGGTCTGGAGCATCTCTCTTATGAGGAGAGACCGTGGGAGCTGGGCCTGTTTAGTCTGGAGAAGACTGAGAGGGGATCTCATCAATACATACAAATATCTCAAAGGTGGGTGTCAGGAGGAGAGTGCCAGACTTCAGTGCTGCCCAATGACAAAATGTAGAGCAATGGCCCTAAACTAAAACACAGGAATTTTCACCTCAACAAGAGGAAGAATTTCTTCACACTGAGGGTGGCAGAGCACTGGAACAGGCTGCCTGGGGAGGTTGTGGACTCTCCCTCTCTGGAGGTATTCAAAACCCACCCAGGTGTGTTCCCGTGTCAGCTTCCCTAGGTGACCCTGCTTTGGCATGAGGGTTGGTCTGGGTGAAGTCCAGAGGTCCCTTCCCACCCTAGTGATTCAGTGATTCTGTGATTTTGAGCATTCAAACTTAAATACAGTGCAAAAAAAACCTGACTGATAAAGCTAATTGGTCTTCCTCTGAAAATGGGACATTTGAAAATTTCTATTGTAGGCATGTAGATTTTCCCACTCACTTTTCTTAATTGTGGTTTTAGATACATAAAGCTCTGAGACTGAGAGTGTTTGAGGAACTGACACAGAAGTAGTTTTCCATTTTGGAAAATCCAGGAATTTTAAAGACATAAATGTGCTAGCCACTGTTTTAGATGCCAAATTGTTATTTTCATCACCGTTCCTGAGATTGTTATGAAATATAATCTGAGCTGAATTGAGTTTATATTCACCTTTGAAAGGCTAGGAATGTACAGTATAAGTGGAAAAAATAGCATATTATTAACTTTACAGCCTTTGTTAAAAATTAAAGAAAAGGTGAATGAAGTGACATCATTTGCCATTCCATGCTGTTCAAGTAAAGGAACATCACTTTTGTTCCAGAGAAGTCACATGCATCCTTCAGGCAATGTCAGAATAAATGTACAAAAACTTGAAATCCGGATATATCATACTAGCTGCCACAGAGCTGCCAGGGAAGTAGCTTAGTGGAAGGCATTGCCCAAATGGTTCTTTTTCATTGCAGTGCTCAAAAAATGATTGCTGCATTATTTTCGTATACTCTTCCCATTCCCCCATCCTATTTTTGCATAACATTCAATCCAGGGCACACAAGAAGCATCAGCCTATTTGCCTAACATGACCTATCTGAAAATAAACTGCAGATGACTGATCTTTAGTATTTTCAGCAGATGGCAAAAGAGGTTCATACTGAAAGGCACGAACTTCCTAAAACTGAGCATGGCAGCAGCTGACTCCAATTAGACCAAAGGGAAACATACCTTCTTTTGTTACAGTAACAAAATGATCCTGAGCTGATATTTGAGAGTATTAGAAGAAACACACTTTCTCCCTGATTTTACACTGAAACCAGACCCTTAAATAAACCCCATCGTTAATGATACAAAAACCTTTCTTTCTGCTTCTCCCTGACAGACCTTCTCTAGCATGTATTTTTGTCTGTCTTGTCTGATCTTGTTCTCTCTGTGCATTTAGGGAAATAGCACCAATGACACTGTGTCTGAAATGACTGTGTGGATCACCTGCACAACTTCTGTGATTTATAGGTTATCTGAATCTCACACCCCTGTAGTTTTGTTTCGGTGCATTACACTTCTCCTCAGGACAGTGACCATATTTGCAATTAATTACAATCCAGACAGAAGAGAAACAAATAGGAAATAAGAATTGCTGACATTGATGCCACTACATTGTATTAATCTGTAAGCTCATATTGTCTTCCCCAGCCTTCCCAACACATGAGCCCTCCCACTCATCACCAGGTGCTCTATTACAAAAGAAACCAAACCCAAAAATCAAAACCATCACCACCTGAATTCTACACTTCCTGTGTCATGAATTCTCACAAATGTGTAGTACTAGCCAAATTAGAAGTTAAGAGTAGCCCAAGGTGCAAAACCTGAGAAATGTCTTGGAAGAATCACAGGACAGACCTTTTGGATCAAGGATTCTTAATATCTGTTTCTTAAAATACAAAAGACAGTAAATAATTTTTTCCTTTGTTTTCATTGTCTAACCACAACAACATGAAATAGCTGTTTTCTATCCTATTCACTGCTATGAAGAATTATTTTGTTTTTATTTTTATTTTGTAATGTAATCTTGATTTTTGAGTAGCATCAGTAGTTTTTCAGTGAAGTTGCAGGAAAAATGCACCAGATGGCTCTATGGTGACATTTGTCCGGGGTAGACTGCCAGTAACTTGATCAGAATTTATGTAATATCTTCATTCCGTGAAAATATAACTGGAATATTTATTTTAAAACTCTGGATAAATACCTTTACCTTTTTATGTTTGATACTATGAGCAGGACTGAGAGAGTGGCTGAAAAAAAGGCAGATAATAGTATTAAAATTTAGTACCTTGAGTATGAAACAAAATTAAAATAAATCTCAGTCAAGGTAGGACTGAATGGATAGCCAGAATCCCATTTTAGGATGTGATTCTTGACTGATTCCTTGAATGCTACACACCTATAAGGAAATTAAATCTGAATTATGCACTATACTAAATGAGAATGACTCCTTATTTGTGTACAACCAGAAAATGGCTAATCAATTTTCCTTAATATTATAGGCAGGTTTTTGGAATCGTCTCTTTCTAGCCTTTTATATAAAGTTTTGCCTCTTAAGGCAGGAAGTGCTCAAGTCTTAACAAAAGCTTGTGGGCTTAACAGGAGTTTTAAAATGAATTCAGCTTTTGATTTGGAAGTGACGAATGAGTGAATTTTGGAGCTGTGTTTCTGCTGGGCTTAGCACTTTTTGCCATACAGGAGGGGCAGATGCAGCCTGACATACAGAGAACGTGGAAAGTCAGGGCAAGACGTACATCCCATGCTTTGCAGAGCTGCTGCAGGAGAGGGATGAGACAGGTCATTAGCTAGTTTTGGAGGAACTGAAAGATGGTGAGCTCTAAGCTCCAGCCAAGAGTGAGAGCTGCTGATGGCACAGCAGGTGATTGTACAGTGGGTGAATGGGGGGCAAAGAGCCCTCTCCAGCTTTCCCAGTCAGATCATGACTTACAAACTTCCACTTCACTGGAAGTTTCAAATGAGTAAAAAGATTAATTTGAGAAGAAAATATTTCTATGAATTTTTTGAGAAGATAAAAACATTACAGAGAAATCTGCTAAGGCTTTTTCAAAAAAATGTATCTATCCTGTTCATTAAGTTATTCAAGTTTTTCAGAGAAACCTAGATACATATCGGTCATCAAACCAAAAAGATAGCAAATAACAATACATAAAATTATTTCCATTTTATCAGTATTCAACTAATGAAAGCACAGTAATCAGAGACTGTTCGTATTTGAGATAATTACCAGCAATATATATGTGTCCTAGAATCTGACTCTACCGAGATTTTTTAAGTGATGCACAAGTTTAATTTACTCACTAGTTTTAAAAGATCAGTTCCTTAAATCATCACCATAAGAAAAGCTAGAGCATTTTTCTTTTAAGTCCTCTTTGTAAAGGCATTACCCAATGTAAAAAAACCCAACACCCTGATAAACTAGAATACTATAATAATATTTGAGTAGATATAAAACCACTATAGAAAACATATGGGATATTAAAGAAAAATTACAGTTCTGTAAGAATAAATTAAAAAATCAGTACCTGCACAAAACTTTCAAGATTTTATGGTACTTGTATTACAACATAAATAAACTTAATAGCAAAAATCTGATTCTTTAGTGCTTAAATACAAAAATTCATAGTTCTGTTTCAGAAAATGCCTCCAGGTGTAATGTGACCAAAATGTATGCTTTCACTTAGCTTTCTCCGCAATTTTTCAGTGAGTGTTTAGAAAGTGCCACAAAAATGAACCCTGGTGTCTCTCTCTGTCTTTCTATATGTCAAACCATCAATAGTTGACTAAGCCCTGTAAAACTGTAGCCAAATGGTGGAATCACAGATTTTGAAAAGACTATAAGATGTCTTTCAATCTTCAGCTTTCTCACTTGGGTCAAATAGAATTTTAACATTTCTGACTGACCTTCACCGAATCATAGAGTTGCTTGCCTTGGAAGGGAACTTAAGTTCCAACATTCATCTAACATATTCATAAAGACATTCTGTGACACAGATTTCACAGACTTGATGGATGTATCAACTGTCCGCGTTGGAATCAATTTTTTTCTCCATATGTTACCTGTATCTTTGTTGCTCTAATTTAAATCCACTCATTCTTGTTTCATGCACACAGAGTAAAATCTGTTCTCCCTGTTTCTACAGTGGTTGCTTACAAATTTGAAGGTCATGTACCCTTCCCTTTATGTTTTAGGAGCACACAGTCTGAGACTTGCTTAAAGACACTGTAAGCATCAGTCAAACATTATTTCCACTGATGGGCAGCAACAAATTTCTTTATATGTTCTCCAGTCTGAGAGCCCTTGTCTTCAGGATGATGCTCTCCTCTAGTCACAGAGCAGAAGTCTTCTATATAATATCTCTTTACTTAATTCTGACTGTACTGTCTTGTCCTGCTGTAATAACAACATACTCAATTCCAATAAATCTGTGTTTCACCATGACTACTTTTTCTTCATCTTTCTGACAAGAAAAAATGTGTGCGGAAGTGCTGGTGAAATAAGGAGAAAAAGGAAGCCAGTATAATGAACATCTACTGAAACCAAAGCTTTCATAAAACTCACTGAAAGACTTGTCTGAGATGGAACAGAAGTGACAGAGAAAATAGGCTTTTTAGCTCACCTTCAAGCAGTTGGATGAGGTGTCCCTGACTCAATAAGAGTACATTTAAATTTGTATGATTCCCTTCATTCAGTGCAGCACTTGAGAAATAGAAAAGAGCAAGGGCATATAATGAATGCATTACTTTTGTTTCCCTCTTTCATTAATTTTGTCTTCTCAGGTATACTTAAAATTCTCTTTATAGCGACACTATCACTAAGCATTTGGTTTTGCAAATATAAATAAGAATAAATTTCAGCTTTCTTACATTTACCTATATTTGCTATTTCAGCTACCATACTGGATTTCTGAAAATGTTATGACTGAGCCATCCTGCCTAATACTGTTACCAGATCCTCAGGATAACACCTATGTCCCATTAATTCTACTCTCCTGGAGGATAGGTATGTATTACATAGATGTATTACACAGGAGAGATGACAAACTGTAGTCTCTTAACAAGAAAAGGATCTCTGTGTAAGTGTTTTTATTTTCCCACATGCCCAGAAAACAGCACATTCAGCTCCTGCCACAATTACAACTAACTGGTCAGGATTTTACAACAATTACAACAAAATATTGGCAGGAGTTTACCATTTCAATTAAATTATGTAGAGCTGTACGATTAATCCACTTTCTCACACGGAAAAAATGATGTTGCTAATGGCTGACTGAGTCAGACAAATGTTGGTGCATGTCTGAATCCAACCACAATTTCATTTTGTTTCATAATTATAATGAGTGCAGAATACGCTATGAAAGAGGAGAGTCAACTGACAGAGGCAAGCTTGAATTCATGTCAAGAAAAATCTATTCCCATCTTTTTTACAGATACAGCAGAGAATAAGGAAAGATTAGGTAAGAAGATAAAAAAGGAAGTTTATGGGGAGCAGAACAAGACTCTTGGAGAGACTGTTTTCTCTGCAGTATTTTGTAACTTTTCCACAGTCCTTTTTTTCATATTTTGTCTGCCAGCAAAAAACAATTGTTTCAGAAGTCCCTTTCAACATTTTTTCTGACTCTTAGTTTCACTGCTGCTTGGGAAGAAAACACTACAGTTCTGTACTTGGTCACACATGAGTATATGAAATGGCTCTGTGATGTCTGTAGCACTCAGGTAACAAAAAAAACCTGTGAGGGAGTGCCATGTGGAGAGACAGCCATCAAATGAGAAAAACTGTGGTAACTAATCACTCTTTGAACACAGCTGTAGGCAGCTGGACCATACCTCATATTAAGGACTGCTTGGCAGGTGACTTACACAGGTGTCAGTGAGGTCTTAACAATCCAATCCTGTATAGACCAGCTGCAAACATGATCTGCAGATGTGATAGTGAGGCCCTGCTCCTATACAGAAAGGCAATCCAGATCATCCAATTTCCACCATCAGGGAATTCAGAAGGGATTTTGAGAAGTTTCCTGCA
This sequence comes from Corvus cornix cornix, assembly GCF_000738735.6. Classification (NCBI taxonomy): domain Eukaryota; kingdom Metazoa; phylum Chordata; class Aves; order Passeriformes; family Corvidae; genus Corvus; species Corvus cornix. The sequence continues at coordinate 57,591,743 of NC_046357.1, forward strand.
ATATCTGTCAAGTGCTGAATTCCCCCTGTGGTATTTAAGATTTTCTAAAAATATCATGTAGGTAAGAAGGAAATAAAGGTCTTATCTCTGTTCCTGGTATCTCAAGCCATAGATATTTCCAAATGACCAGCTGGTATCCTGACAGAAATGAAGAAGGAAAAATAAATTCTCAAGCTACTGTTTAAGTGGAAAATGGTAAAAGCTGTGTGCTAAAAGAATGGAGAAGCAAGCAGTAAGATGTTAATTCTTTCTCATTTGTGTGACTGCTCAGTGAAATATCTGAGACATTGTGCAGGGACTCTGCTAATCACATGTGGAAGGTGCCAAGACAGGAGCAGAGTCATGCTATAACAACACCATATTCTGCCAATTGTCTAACAGCAGCAGAAGGATTCTATTCTAAACACCTTTCATTGACATAAATTAAATCAGGAGTTATTAAGATGACTAAAGAAAACTTTCAGAAGTTCAGTGGGGGATTTTGATGCCAGTCCTGCTCCTAGCTGGGGCCAAAAGCCTACTGATGTGCTGACCAGAAGAGAAGGCATCTGTAGCATTTCAATACACGTCTCTCATTAAAACACTAAGAACAGTAAATGAATGTAGCTGACCTATGTTTCCCTCTCTTTTTCTATCTTCTGCAAATAGATAGCAGCACGTGCTGAAAGTGTTATTCAAGAAGTGGAAAAGTCAAGACAGGCAAGTGTTTATAGGTCCGCCTAGAGAGAACTGGCACAAAAAATTAGTGGATGCCTCCAGATCTCCAAAAATCTTAACAGAAATGCACATACAGAAGAGTGGAGTTAGTTCTCACACTGACTATACTCCAGTTCCCATCACCTGTGATAGGAAATACAATTGTCTTTAGCATTCAATAGTCACAGTGTATACTGTAGCACTGAAATAAAATCATCATGTTCTGTGCAAATCTTAGTTCTTGGTGTAATAGTAATTCATACTGCTCTCAGCAGAAAGTGAAAAATCTAGTAGAAAAATACAAAGTCCAATGACAAACTCTAGCTTAGAGCCTTGATTAATAATGAGGGAATATTCAAATGAATGCCCATAATATTAGGAGTGAAACCTAATAATAAAGCAGGATGCAACACCATATGAATTGTATTCCCCATTGCAGCATATCATCACTGTGACACAGGATGCCTAAACATCCAGTGCTTTCAGCTCTACTGAAAATGGTGATGCAGCCGCAAATCAAGGGAACTGCTGATAGATGGGGAATGCAATTGAGGCATTTCTCACGCACACATGTACAATCTCAGTCATGAGAAAAATCCGTCTATTAGAAAATCAAAATCTCACTCCTGGCTAAGACAAGATCTAATGGAAGAAGAGTGAGGGAAAAATGTTTTGGAAGTTGTTCAACATAACTCACTGTCTGAAGACAGAAAAATAGGGAAGAAAGATGGAGAAGAAGAAAAGTGAAAAAATCTTCCTTTTAGAGAAAGTAATACCTTGACACTACATGCTGTAGTGTCAAAGCAAGGTGAAGCCAATTTGTAGCTGTTGTATGCCTGGAGTAATTATAAAATGGGTAGGTAATCTGCAACTGCAGAAATTTCAGGATTTCTTTCTACTAGCTCTAGGGCCTGACTTGTCAGAGGCATATGCTGATTTAGCTAATGTCAAAACTAATGTATATAAGCTGCACTCCTATTTGTGCCAAATCCTTTTACATTTCATGCTCTTCGTCCTTTGTCATGAAGAAATCACTGCAAGTGTAAACAATTGCACTTGACAAAATCTAGCAGATAAATTGCAGTAAGTGATGACTCTGTTCTTCACTGCTTGAAGAACACACAAGAAATTCTATTGCATTAGTCTCCAGAACAGAATAATAAAAGTGGCCATAGGCTGGTATTTCTTTATTAGATCTTTGCCATCACTTTATGCAAATTTATCTAGAGCTATGTGATAAAAGGCAGCAAAAAGTCACCTACGGGGAAAACAATTAACAGATATGAAAGAATAATTTCATTTAGCAGAAAGCTAATCCCTTCTCTTAAGGTTGAACTATCTGTAACTTTTTTTCCTTTAAAGGCAAATCTAAGATAACTCTATAGTAATACAACTTGCAAAGTCTCACCAACTTATAAAACTTGTCAAAGAAATGACCAGTGGCCTTTCCCTGGAGAATAAATAACTTCAGTACCGCATTTTATGAGTGCATGCCTCTTTGCTGGTGCTGGTGCTGGCACTTCTGTGACACTGAAATAACACCCCAGACAAGACCACTCTCTGTCCAGAATAGCTGTCTGAATCAACTTACCCTTTACTCAGGATAGCCCTGTGTTGGCCAGGGACAGCATGGGTCATCAGCTGCCAGCATAGAATGGACAGTAGAATTTCAGAAACCTACCCTTAGGTCAGTGCTTCCATGGTAGAGTTCATGCCCAAGTGGTCAGGTACTATTCCTACTGCTGTCAGCCAGGACAGAGTAAACTTTACCCAGGAAAAAAAAATTTTTTTTCACAAAAGAGGTTATTTCTGCTCACAACCAAATGCTGTTATTAGGAATATCTCAGTAAATGAGTAAAAAGAAAGCAATACCGACTTTACAACTTACTTCATTGTGAATAAAATAAAGGCAAAAAAGAAAATACAGGATTGTTTCAAGTCAGAAAAGGGTTAACTGCATTTCATTTCTCCAGGCAAGAATCCACCGCAATAGTGGCAGGCATTGAAGCTAAATCAAGGTAAAACAAGTAGGGTTAAGCAATGTGCTACTGGCTGGAGCCAGTCGTACTCAGATTTTTCATTTCTAACCTAGCAAATTACTGAGGCACAACTGAAAGAATTGTCAACTTATGGCTTTTACAGAATGTCATGACTGCTATTAATACTGTACTTCAGGTAATTTAGTTGTCAGGACGTGACAACAGCATTCAGAAGGCCTAGAGTATCACACTGCAAAAATGTAGTATAAGATTTATCAAGATAATTGTGTTGCCTGAAAATATCTAATGTACTTGATGGTAATCAGTAGTTTGTCTTGGAAATGAGTTTCTCTTATAGATTTCAACCCTCCTCCCACCACCAGATGCGTATGAGTCAGTGGGCTAAGGAGTATTGTACTCATTTCAAAGGAGCGCTCTGTCCTCCTCTGCCAACAGCCATACTAACACAGACAGACTTTGAAGATTACGCTCTGCAACCACTGTTAGCAGCAATGATGATGGATGTCAAAAGGCAGGATGGATGAGCAGCATGAGCAGTAATGTGTGGTGGAAAGAGAAGAATTCCTCTCATTGGTATTCAGAAAGTGCCAGTCAGCTGAATGTCTGCCTAGAAATAAAACATCAGCCACAACTGCAGCTCATAGTATGACTGTGTGCTGCAAAGACAGACACCTCATGCATTAGGCCTAGCAGACAGTTTGGTCAGGAAGGCGAAGAACCACAGGGCCAAATAAGGGAACTCAAATTGACTAAAATATTTTACTGCTGTTACTTAAGATTCATGTTCAAATGAAGTAATTACTTACTAGCCCCAGAAGTCATCTGTCATTGATGATATCCATAACACTCCATGAAATACTCTGCTAATCTGATAGCTGTAAATACTGAGGTCTGTGAGTGGAGAGTTTAGCTATACTTTCACCTTAATTCTGCTGAGAATTGTAGTTTCAACAAAACTCCACATCATGGTTTACTGTCTTTAGAGCTTTGGTCTCAGTAAGGCTAAGGCATTGATGAAGAGAAAGATAAAATCAGTCTCCCATGTCAGCAGAGGACTGATGCTTCCCATCCAGCCTGCAGCACTGGGACAAGACAAGAAGAGGTTTGTCCTTTTTCTGGATGGACACAGATGACCAGATATACAGACAGTGCTCTTTCATCCATGCTGAACTGTTAAATGCTATTTAATTTGTTAAGTCCTTATTCAAGTTGTAATCATACCAATACCTGCATGGTGCACATCCACACCAGAAATAATGCTTTGTATACTTTATATATGTTCTAACCATTTTAACATAGTCATCTGCTTCTTCAGTTTCCTAAAATAATACAGTCTACCAGAAGACATGCTGGTCTTGTATTCAGATATCTTAATTCCAGACTGAGGATAACCTTATTAATTCTATTTGTAGTTAAATGCAGCTTGGTTTATAGTATCCTCTCATGTCTTTGTGGTTTCTCTGGAAATGAATGAGAGCCCTCTTCCCACAGTAGTGGTAGTTCATACCAGCACTTTCCTGTTTGGTTTCTCTGGTGACTACTTCAGCCCAATCTGTAGAATTTCCTTAAGTAAGGACAATATTTGGGTCTTTTTCTGCTACATGTGCTTTTTCTCAGAAGGCCAACTGAGGAATAGGAAAACTCAGAACACTTGGGTTAAACAGTCATTATTTTGTTTGTTTCTGTTTTCTAAAATTTTCTCTCACTGCTCACTAAAGGGTTTGCTGTGAAATAAACTTGAATGCAGAACAAAGCAGAGACACCAAACCTCATCTGTTCTCTGGAGTTGTTTTGAGTACTAGAAGTGCAAGCTTTCTTTTCTTTACATTTTTTAAGATTTGTATTTTTTGCTATAGGTAGGTGGGGAAGAGTTCACCTCTCATTACTCACACAGTGGCAGTATTGCTGCTGTGTCCTTATTTCTGTGTCTTTACACTGCAGAATTCTGAGCCACCCTCTCTACTTACTGAAACCATTTCTCCACACCAGCTGCTGAAGTAATGTAATTTTCATAACCCACTTAATAGCTTTATGTATTGAAAATATTAATAAGAACTAGGAAAAGAAAAAATATATTTATCTTGTCCTCAGGAAACATAGTACACAAGAACCACATCTGCACCAGCGACATCTGCCTTTTTCAACTGTAAAATGATGCTGAGGACTCTCCCATTCTCCATTTTTGTTTGTCCATTGAGCTTAGAAGCCATACAAGCAGAATAAGCTCACCTCAAACTTTGTATCAAGCAGCTCTGACCAGTCCTGTATGCAACACCAGTTAGTTGCTATGGCCCAAGTCCACTGACTGGCATTAAGACCATCTTAGTAAACAGCGAAGCGTATCCAGTATCCATGCCATGACATTAAGAAATTTTTTACTGTATCTGTTCTGAGATGAAAAGGAAAACACCTCTCCTTACCAAAAAATATGTTTCTTTCTTGAATGCTGATTCAACCCAGGAGCTGAGAAAAATGACAGAATACAGTGTGTAGATAGAAGCCGCTTTAGTGTGGAATTTTTGCCTCTGGTCATACCTTTCAATGCATTTCTCCCCAGTGCAAAGTCTTTGCCAGTACATCTGACATCCAGATACATCTGGAAACCTTTTCAGTGTTCAAATTTTATATTATCATCTAAGCCACATTCAGCTGATATTTCAAAAAGCTGTTCACTATCAAGAATCAAAAAGACATCACTGTAACAAAACTGTAACATTCAGGTCACTATGCAGAGCTGACAATTTGCTACAAAACATACAAAAAAATACACAGTAAAAGACCTGAATTACCATTTGCAGATGTCTGAATCAAGACTATTCCTTATCTAAGTTTATATGCTGAATGTAATTCTTTCTTTTCATGCTTCCAACTGTACTTGGCCTATTATCATGCCTGCCCAAAAATACACAAAATTAATAACACTTTTAATTTCCTTGGTATCAAGGTATCAGAATACTATAATTCAATGCACTGAAGATCTAGTTAGTGGATTTAGTTAACATTTTTTCCCACAAATCTGTGTTACTTCCAGAACTCCAGATTATCAGTGCAGAATGATACCTTGCCATGCTAACAATATGAGCTGGTGCTGCTTGCAGGAACCACCACTGGAACAGCAGTAAAGCAGGTAAAGCTGCCCAGGGGGTGACCAAGGGCTCCCTCAGATCCCTTCCTGCTACGAGACATGGAGGGATCTGGCTACCATTGCTGCTGTTGTTTGGCGGCCTCAACGAGCTTCTTTGTCTTACCCTCTGTCACTAAAATTGAGTTCACATCGGCACCAGCCAGAGGCTGGGAGGGTGTACCTCTGAGCTGGGCACTGTTGCATTAACACCTGTTTTCTGGATAGAAGGTTTTCCTCTTGGACCTACCCTCTCAGGGAGGGCAGATCCGGATTCTTGCTCAGCTGAGATGAGGGTTCCATGCCCTGATTCATTTTCCAATCTTCCTGGACTAAAAGTCATTGCCCAAAAATGTGGATATAAACCTCCCAGGGACTGAGGTGAAAAACTCCCCTACTTTGATCCTGCACACTTCTATTTTAAATAGAGGAGGTTCTTAATGGTAAATGTCTGCAGCAGGTCCTGTGTTAGTGGGATTATTTTGGACAGAGCACTTGAATAAAGCACACCCCTGCAGCCACTGCATGAATGACTTAACCTGGTCTGAAGGTGTAACTTTAAGAAAGACCAGAACCAGGTTTAATAAACAATAAGTTAACCTTGTCTTCAAATTAACTGCACTAATACCACATAACTAATAATCTCTGATATTGATAATGACTTGCTGAGATTTTCACCTATAACTGAACAACATAACAACAGACTGGTTTAATGGAGATGAAAAGCTACTGTCTTTCTTTGAAAGTTGCTGTAGAGTCTAATGAAAACTGCTCAATCAGAAGACTCTTTGTACTGAGATCAGCCTCATCTTTTCCTTATTTTTCTTTTATATCCACCTAGTTATTTTAAAGTCAAGTTTTACAAAACGATAAACATGCAACGTGTCCACTAATATATAAATCAGTTTTTAGTATATGAGTAAAGTGTAGGCAAATCCACATAGCTGGAAGTAAAGAGTATCTTATCTATAACATGTAAACAAGGAGTAATACCTTGAAAGAAATCCTTAGAAGAGAAACTCCAATAACTAAAATTTGCAACATTTCCAAGAACTAGTTTAATTTACAGCTGTCATCAACCTCTTCCCATGTCTGAGTTGAAAACAGAAATAAATATTGAAAATAATTTTACAATAATTTATTGTCAGAGAAAGTTATGAAATATAAGATAATTATTTTATTGTATATTTTTTCTTCCACGTGAAGAGTGTTTTTCAGTTCATTTTATGTTAAAATCTTTCATCCTTCAAGCGAACACTGCCTTCACAAGAAACTTGAATAGTATACCAATTAACCTGGCAAAACCAAGTGAGCTGTGGAACTGGGTATTTGGCTTTGTAAAGCTGATTGTCTAAATATTTTTTCATGCTTTATACTGGAAAGAGCTTCACTTAGACATGAAAGTAGACAGATGTTCTTGTAAAATCCAGATCATTTGCAAAGAAAAGGGGAGAAAGACTTTTACACATTTCTTTCCATTTTATAGCAATTCTAGTCTACTTTAAAATGCACTGAAAAACACTGGGAGGCCCCATGATCTTTCGGTTCTGTGAAACCATCTATTCCAGCTTCAGACCTAGCCACGATGTCTGCTGCTTGAAATCTTTGAAGTATCTACAGATTGGACTTACACTGCCCTCAGCAACTTGAGGGAGGAACCAGTGGTTTGAAAGAGAAAAAAATCCTCTGCTTGCAGCCAAGTTTTGACTGATCTGTCAGCTTTGGTCCAATTCAAAGTTACTTCAAAAAGCTTCAAAGTGCAGGCACAGTGGCTGGGGCTGAAGCTGACTTTGGAGATTTTAGGATCCAGGACTCAATAACATTTTCCAAAATTAAATTGCAAATGGATTAAAATGAAGTCATATAATTAAATATATGCTCCAACTCCTTTTCTATCTCTTTGCAATCTACTGATAAAATGTACTCTAGTAAAGGTAGACATTTGACAAGCAAAAATTGTTCAATTGTGGTTCAGTTTAATTTAATAGCCTCTGTTCTATCTGTGAAAAAACATGAAAGGTTATTAAAAGGTATTTGTCTGCCTCAGGTGCTGAGTAAAGCTGTCCTTTCACCCTAATGCTGAGCTCAAGATGAGTCACTGCTTTTTCATATTGTTACATGCAGATCCTTGATGTATTTAACACCTATATTGACAATTATGAATAGTCTGGCTCACCACTCCCCTCATTTCTCAGGTTTTTTCACTATCAGAATATTAGCAGTGTTTTAAAACAATACTTTATCAAAATACACTAATTTAAGTAAATCTAATTAATGTGGAATTCCAAGGTCTCCCTACTAAAACCAGTTTCATTCTTAAGGCTAAAGTTTCTACTAGAAGGCTTTTTTTTGGTGAGAGGAGAACAAGCATGGCAAGAGGGTGCTTTGGGGAAGGCCACTTTGGATGCCCATTGAATCTCCATTCTTCCTGGTCAACAGCAAGAATGTGAACTCTAGTTGACATATCCCAACAACACACAGTAGCCCATTAGGTTAATTGAGAAAATTCTCTCTCTGCATCTTCCTTTTTGAAGTTGCTCCTAGAATTGTTTAGGTTGGAAAAGACTTCTGGGATGATCGAGTCCTTAACACAACCAAGTCCTCGTACATTAGGCAAATAAATATTTCCTTGTCCAGGAAAAGGGAAACTGATTCTGCATTAAAATATCTCTGCAAAATGGGGAAAGGCCAGGTAGTATTTCTCTGTTATTGTGACCATACACTTTTTTTTACAGGTGGAAAATCAGTCTGGGATATCGTAAAACCAGCTGATTAGTCAGTCTTCTGAAGTGCAGAAGCAAGCAGCTATTTCAGGTAGGTGGATTCAGGGGAAAGAAAGGAGCTTTCCATTTGTGCCCAATGTTTTTCTGGCCTCTCAGAGACTGACTGCCCTGCAGACTTGAAAGAGATACTTAAAAACTTTTAGCCCTGTCATTCAGCACAGAAGCTGTCTAGCTGTGAAAAACATGGAGGTCTGTGCTAGCCTCTCTGCTTTTTAGTGTCCGTAGGTTTTGTTGGGTTAAGTAAGTGTCAGATGCTGCTGGCACCTACTCTCTGGGTTTTGCTCACTCTGGTTGCAGTAAAGAGAAGCAGTAAAATATGTTTCAGATGACTTTTGTTACAGTCAGGTAGCCAAACCTGGATGATTCTTACAGAACTTGCTGAAAAGCTGAAAAGTGTTTGCTCTTAAGGACAGAAGTATTTTTCTCTGTTCTCATCAAAAAGGCTTTTTTCATAGGCACAGAAATTATTCAAAGTGGTCTCAGTTATTATTGTTGAACACTGGAAAAATTTAGTAAAGAAGGGGACAGCTAAAGGATGGCCTTTGTGCTGATACACCTTTCTTCAGGGAAGGAGGACTGTCATGTAAGAGAATCCAGTCAGTTAAATTCACATGTTACCAACTAAATTTATAACACAGTGGACATAAAAAAAGGCATATAATACATTTCAAAAGAGCTAGGGAAGCATGTTCATACAGTGCAAAAGGCAAAGTTTATTTATTTAGAATATGCTGGGAATCCCGATTGGTGATCATCAACCTAATACCTGGCATCAGCATTTCTGGTTAATGCAACTGTCTAATTAGATGAAGCACTGTAGAATACCCTTCAGATGAACAACTGTTAATTAGGCAGAATACTGTCATTTAATTTTCCACACACAGCTACTTCCTGCTACACCAAACATTTCCACTGATACATGGTCACACAATACAAAATGGAAATTTAATGAAAGAGCTTAGGGCAGGAAACAGAAGTAAATGCTTCACATAGCTGAGAACAAATTTGGGTAAGCAGGACATAATCACACTTACTTGGCTAACTCTCCAACCAAATAAGCGAAACCAGATTTCACTAAAGTCCAGTTGTGAACGCGTGATCCCTTGTGTCTTTTTCTTTTCATCCTGCAGGTACACCTCTAACATCTTCATCAACATTTTATTAAAATAGTCAATGTACCAACTGGCTGAGCAATTCCATGTTGCACTGAGTCTGGCTGGGATGGAGTTAACTTTCTTCACAGCAGCTTGCATGGTGCTGTGCTTTGCATTTGTGGATGAAGCAGTGTTGATAAGACACCAGTGTTTTTGCTGTGGCTGAGCAATGCTTGTGCAGCATCAAGGGTTTCCCTCTAAACACCTGCATCCCCAAAGGCCAGTAAACTGGGTGAGAGTCAAAGTCTAGGAGGGAACATGACTGGAACAGCTGACCCAAAATGACCAAGGGGTGTTCTGAGTTTCTTTTCTCCCTTTGAGATGGAAAAACATTCAGATAAAAAAGAGCAAAACACTTTATTTATTACTGTATGAAATCTTTTTGTCCAGACAAATTCTCAAAAATTTTAAAGGCTCAAGCTGAAGAAAGAGTCACTCTTTCCCACTGCCTTCTGAAGACAGACACAGGGGTGCTATCCCTCTAAAAGAGATTAGTTAGCTTTCTTCATGATTTTGCTACCCCAAGGCCCAGGATGAAGAAACTTTGTATGAATTTTTGTGTTATATGGGTAAAAAATGTAATTGTGGAGAGAGATGAAAAAAACAAAGATGCACTTCGGTAAAGTTAGAAAAACAGAAGCTCAAAATCCTGAATAGTAGAAAATTATTTAAATTTTTTAAAAGTCTTTTCAGGTAGAAATCAGGAATACCTGTTTAAAAAAGCAGTCATCAAACTAATTTTAAATTTAAAGGCTCTTCTAATCAGAAAAAGTCTTATTTTATGTTAAATTTTGTATTCATATTTAAAAAATAAGGAATGGAGAAAGGCAAATATTGAATGACTGAGTCTTCCTTCAGCAACTAATACACAGAAAGTTTCTGTGAAAATAGCAGCTATAGGCATATTTGGAGGCAAAGGACAGAGGTGCTAATTTCCTCTTTGTACCTCTCTCCTACCAAAAGAAGTATCTTCTCTTAGGTACAGAACAGCTTTTCTAAATTATTATTTTTGAGACAGATGAGGATATTTCAAGAAAAATCCAGAAAGTATTGCCTCTCAGTTTTCTGGAGTTGAAACCAAAAATATTTCCAAATAGCACACTACTCCCATGGGAATGAAAAGGTTGACCAAGACACAGAAATATACAAGTAAAGGAGAAGTCACATGATCTTATATTATTCTCTACCAGATTTCCACTTGTAGGTAGTTATAATTGTAGCTTTAAATAACAAAAGGAGAAGATAAGCGTGTATTCTTCCACATCCAGCATCTCATTTTCCTATTCCTACAACCATCTGTTTTTAAAACATTTTGTAAAGCACTTTCACTAGAATTACAGGGAAAAGGAATAGAAAAAAAATTTTTAAAAAAGGAAAAGGAGAGTCTTCAGGGCCCAAGTGTAATTTCTGTATGTCTCAACTTGTTCCAGGCTCTGAATCAAGGTACAACACTTCGTAGGATGTAGCGAGTAAGTAAGTTATTTTATCTGAATAATCAATTTAAAATTGTTTCACATCCTTCAACTTGTAATCACTTTTAGTTATTTTTAGTTTGCAAGTCCTATGATTTTTAATCTGACTTCTGTTCCCTGCAAGTAAAGCATACCACAGATTAGGCAGAAATACCCATTGCCCCACAGCTAATAAAAGTCAAGAGTATGTTCTAATTAAGAAGTTAGCATGATTCACTATATAATCCACAGTATTCATAAATGCTGGGATCAAATGTGGATAAGGTTTTCAGGGCAAGGTAGATAACTCAGCCCTACAGGAGACTGCTAGAGCCAAGATCCTATGATTTACCAAATGCACTCTTTACAGTATGGCTAGAACTCTTCTCACTAACTTTTGGAAATGCTTTATGATCTTTCTTATAATCACTTCATAACTTCCATTAGCGTCTGTTAACTACCAGGATAATGGTTCTTTTTTAATCCTTCTAGTTAATTATCCCTTTAAGACAATGTTTTGCTTTACAGTTAAATTTCAGCTGTGTTTTCTTGAAGTCCAAGGGAGAATAAATTACAGAATAAAACAAGGACATGGCACAGAAGCACTGAAAAGTCTTTTTCCCAAGCAAAAAATTAAGAAGGGATTTGGAGAGGAATATTGTTTTATTTTACTTTCACCAGGTTGCTCAAATTCAGTTCAATACACACTGGAATTCTAAGCTGCATTGGAGAAACCAAGAATTGTTTTCATGTTATAGCCACTATTCATTTATAGAAAACAAGGTATAGAAATCACAAATTGAAATCAGGCTGGTCTAGAATACTGCAATTCACAAAGAGTTTAATTTGTTGAAAAATTAAAAGTCAATCTATGCTTAGAATTAAAAGTGAAAATTTGGGGAGTTTTGCATCAGAATAAAAAAAAATTAAATATAGTTGTTAATATGAATATATTTTTCAACACAATGCTAAAAAGTCCCTAAAGAGAGGGAAAAAAGCCATACTTATTTCTGCTGGTGAGAGTACCACCACTTTCTTTGTCTCATATTATCCTGAAACATTCTACTTGACCTTGGGGACCTATCTAGAGAGAAAAGACTTTCTTAAGATTTTTGACGCAAATAAAGGAGCATCTGAGCAAACTAATCCTAACAACTCTGTAGTAAGTGTACTTTTTGAAAGATGATAGTGCAATAATTGGGGAAGTAATGGGGAGAGCATTTGAAGAGTACTACAATTAACAAGTATATATGTGTTTTCCTTTCACAAGCTTGAAATTTTCTCTTGGAGCAGCAGGTGGATGTTAGCACTTTAAATGATGAAAAGCACAATGTATAGCAAGCCTTTTAAAGTATATATATTTATAATTACATTTATATGTTATTTATTGCAACTTATATAGATCATGTTAGGCTTCAGGCTCCTTTGTAGGCTCAGAAAAGCAGCTGGAAAACAGAAGTTCTGCTCCAGTTCTGTCTGACCCAGAAGTGTCTTTCAACTCAATGCATCAGCATTTCTCTTCCTGATGTACTTTGGATGGTCAGTTCCCCAAGGCAAGGACTGTCTGTGATTTCTGTGCATGTAAACAGCACAGAGCAGTTTCAGGGTCAGCTGAGGTGTTTAGGGTTATGCTGTGTATTCACGGGTGTATGTGTAACTAAGAAGTTATTTCATTTGCTAATAAGGTGTCATCAGTTTCACAGAATAGCAAGTCCTCCTAATTTCCAGTATTTGTTGGCCATTTTGTTGGTGCACTCCCAAATCTTGATCAGGAATTTCGAAGAGGCAAACTGCCAGCTCCATATTTGCATTCTCCCTGAAAACATACAGAGTTTAATAACTGTCCCTCTTTCTCCAAAAATTCAAATGCTATCTGCAGCTGGATACAAATCTCAAAAATTCTACATTGTCTGGAAGAAAAGCTGTCAAGGCAAAAGTCTGGTCTCAAGTAAACATTACAGAATTGTGGCTAAGCAGGAATGCCAAATACAAATCATACAGACTATGTTGAAATGTCTGGAAATTGTTTCAGGTAGTATCTGTGTTAGTCATCCTTGATTAAAAATGTGAATTAAATACCATACTAAGTAATTTCTAATCATAAACAGACCAAAAGATCTATAAGGGCTTAAATAGAAAGGACAACAGATAAAAAGATTATCACAGCTTTTTCTGCTATTAACGTATCACTCAATCTGTCACTGGAACTTTAGAAGCCAGGGACCTTGTAATATGGAGAGGGAGCTTTGCCAGTCCGTGATCCAGTGTTGCTACACCTGTGGCTTTGGAATAAAAGCACAGTGTCAAAACACTAGGTTAACTTGCAGTGGGAGTGCTGTTTTTCATGAACAGTATAAAGGACAAGACTTCAAAGATTAAGGTTTTTTTAAAAAAAAATTAATTTGGCAGTGCTGTGAAACTGCATGTTATTGCTTTTGCACTTTCCCCCCCTTCCTCTCATACTTAGTTCAGGTTTGGATGTTTTGTGAGCTAAATCTAGTGGCAGAGGCAAGTAAACTCCCTTTTCCCTGAACCTCTGGGGCCCTCACAAGGGCAGTGAGGGGGGAAAGCAGCTGTTCAGAGAAACTTCAAGGCTTCTATAAAAAATAGTTGGAATAATCCTATTCATGAATTATCTTTAAAAACATGAGAAGGCTCTCTCATTATAATAAGCAATGCAGAAAAGGAGAAAAGAGAAAGGTGCATTTTTTGGCCACATAGGTCAGGTGGCTTCTACCCAAGTATCGTTGTATCATCAGCAAGTGTAATGCCAAATGCCATTACCAAATGGTTAGGGGCCTAAAGTCAGTTAAAAGATTTTTTACTAGTCTTGCTACTAGCAGTATTGCTATTAGCATTATTGAATAAGTCAAAGCAACAGAACATTATGAGAAAACATAGAAGTAGTTACCTGTGGTTGAAAACAAGAAGAAAAAATGCCATCCAGAACCTCATGGAGCTTTAGTCTTGAAGTATCTTGGCACAGAGGGCTCACTGCAGAGGCACACTGCAGAGGCTTGTGAAACTAAGTATACTTTTCTTAAAAGCCCAGAAATGGGACATGGTTTGAAATTCATAAGAGAAAATTCAGATACAGAAGAAAACCAAGTTAGCTTGAAAAAGTTTTTCATGACTTAGCAGCAGCTATGCTAGTTACAAATGACATAGGTAATTAACAATACTGCTTGTATATAATGCTCCCTAATCTCATAAATTCACCACAAGCCTAATCACCCACTATTATGAAACTTGTGAGAATTTTTAGGCAAACCACATTAAAAATTGCTGTCTTTCTCAGAATCACTTGATATGCAAAGAACACAGTTTTACTCAGAGTAATCAGCAGGATGCATTTAATACCTGTACAAATATATGCAATATTCTTTAATTTATGTCAGATTAGGGAACAAAAATTGAAAAAAAATTTGGTTTGTTTCACATAGCATATAGAAAGTCCTCAAGGAAGTACCAGGCTTCTTGACCTAGTATACATTAGAGTTGAGCTCAGCCCAGGTACTCATGTATACATGTGGGGAAATTCAGGGAAATTAATCTGAATTATAAAAGTAGGAACTGAAGGTTCCTTATGAATAGCAATCTGTGCTTCAGATGCCCAGAAGGTTAATGACTGGCTGACATGGAAAAACAAGATTAAGAATATGAGCAAATGCACACTGATGAAAGAAGGAACTCAGATCAAACTCCAGTTAACAAAAAGGAGAGTGCTTTTAAGAAACATTGATTTATCTTACAATATTCATGGAAGAAACATAATTTTATCACTAAAAGAAAAAAAAAACAAAACAGAGTGAAATGCTTTCTACATTCAACCTGAGATTTTATTTCATTTCAGTCAGATGCAGAATTCCTTGGTTTTTCTGTATCATTGTTAAGTTCCACTGAAAGAGATACCTTGAAAGAATAGATCCTGCAATTCCTCTTTGATATCCATTTAAAATCAGGTATCTTGCAAGTGCTGCAAAGCAGAAATCCTTGAATGGTTCATACCAATTAAACCTAATTTGTTAGAGAATCATAGACTATCCCAGGTGGGAAGGGACCCACAAAGATCATCCCCCACTTACCAAGCATGCGCAGGCAAAAAAAAAAATGTTTAAGACATTTCATAGCACCTTGTCTTGATTGTCTTGTACAAGTTAAACATACATCAGCTTGTCCAGCAAAACTCATTCAAAGACCGAAAAGGCAAATGCAGGAGGAAAAAAAAGTATCTGATTATCTTTAATGAACAGGGGGAGGAAAAAGTCTAAATCTGTAAAATACCTCTGCTGCAGGTAACGTCATGTCCCTTTCCAAGTATTACAACACTTTTCTGGGACTGTATTATTTTACAAGAGTTAAGCAGATAATTTCTTTACTTATCTGAATGGTGTTTTTCAAGAATTATAAAATTATAGATGATGCAGATTGTAAAGGTTCTGGGACAAGCTACTTTGGTCTGATAAAGAGAGGAACCTCTAGATCTCGAGTCAGTTAATCCACTCATGTTATCTACAAGTAAGTGTTCTGGAAAATCTGTCCCTAAATGATGTTCCATAGTATAATTAGTTGGCCGGTATATTTATGGTAGAGGTAATCTTGCCAGCTGGCTCCAACAAAACCACTGTTCTCTCAGGCTCAGAAAATGGAAAATTCCCTACTAGTGAGGAGCTACTGTGGGAGAGATTCTTCTTGTCCTTTTCAGGGAGAATGAGATACAGCACAAAGAAAACTGCTGTTAACAATTTTGATATGATCATTCCATACAGGGAATATATTGGTGTGCTTGATCTTGACTGGATGCCAGGTGCACCACTGAAGCCACTCCATCACACCTCTTCCTTAACTGGACAGGGGTCAGAAAATAAAATGAAAGGCTCGTTTGTTTGAGATAAGAAACAGGAAGAAATCACCCAGTAATTGCCATCACAGGCAACTGGCAAAATTAATTTAATTTATTACCAATCAAATCAGAGCAGGGTAATGAGAAATTAAATCTTAAAACACCTTTTCTTCCACCCCTGCCTTCTTTCCAGGCTCAGCTTTACTACTGATTATCTCATCCCCCCAAGAGGCTCAGGGGGATGAAGAATGAGAGTTTGGTCAGCTCATCACATTGTCTCTGCCACTCCTTCCACAGGGGGAGGACTTCTCATACTCTTCCCCTACTGCAGCATGAGTTCCCTCCATGGGAAGCAGTCCTCCATGAACTGTATCAGTGTGAGTCCTTCCACAGGCTGCAGTTCTTCATGTAACCTCTTCAGTGTAGGTCCTTTCCATAGGGTGCTGTCTTTTGGGGAAACCAGCGTTGGTGCTCCATGGGGTCACCAGTCCTGCCAGAAAACCTGTTTCAGGTGGGCTTCTCTTTCCATGAAGCCACAGTCCTGCTCCAGGGATCCCAGCCTCCTTCAGGCATCCACCTGCTCCTTCAGGTCCACCTGGTGTGGGGTCCTCTATGGTCTGCAGGTGGGTATCTTCTCCACTGTGGACTTCCGTGGGCTGCAGGGGCACAGCTGCCTCACTGTGGTCTTCATCACAAGCTTCAGGGGAATCTTATTTCTGGTGCGTGGAGCACTTCATCCTTCTCCTACACTGACCTTGGTGTCTGCAGGGGCTGGTTCTATCATACTCTCGCTCATCTGGCTGCAATTGCTGTGTTCCAGTTGGGTGTTTTTTCCCCTTCTTAAATCTGTTACCACAAAGGTGCTGCTAGTGTCACTGACAGGCTCAGCTTTGGCCAGCAGCAGGTCTGTCTTGGAGCCAGCCGGCACTTACTATGTCAGACACAGGGGAGTTGTCTGGCAGCTTCTTACAGAAACCATCCCTGTAGCCCCCCTGCTACCAAAATCTTGCCACACCCACCCAATACAATTGGATATGCAGAACCACCTATTCACTTACCCTGCAATTAATCTAATCAATAAAACCAGGTGGATTTATGAAGTTCTCATTCTGCATTGTTGCATTTCTTGACAAAAACACATTCAGGGAGTAACTCCCAATTCTGCAGGCTGAGGGCACAATCTCACAAGCACAAGTGTGCTCCCCAAGACAAGTTTCAAGTTCCACCAATATTCCTTTAGCTGAGCTGCCTTCTGAACTGCTGTAAGGATTTACAAGAATGTAGTTAACTGTCTCAAAACACTGTCAAAGAAGGAACTTCCCATAAAATAAGCCAACACAACAGGAACTTGAGATAGACATAGATGACACAGCAGGAAGGAGCTAACTCCAGGACTAATGGAGGTTAAGGTTTGGCTAGCAGCCGGACAAAAGTTCCCACTGTAGCAAACTGTGGGCAAGGAAGCAGTGCTTATATACTTGCCATCTCAAATTATGGGAATGGCATCTAGGCCCCACGGATAACTGGGACGTGGACTGTATAAAAGTGGTACCTCCAGAAGAAAGATTCAGGCAGCCCCACCTCTGAGAAGACCAAGGTGAAGAAAGTCCAGGAGGTTGCCACAGGAATCCACGTACTGGTGGTATCTTTGCTTAACCTCTCTGTCTTTCCCCAGTTTGCTCCCATTTCCTATTTCTCTCTACATCTCTACCTCACATTTACTGTTGAATAAAATCTGTACTGTTGGCTTTGCCATATGGTCTCATTTGCACCTTTATTCAGGCAAAAGCGTATCTTATAATCAGATCATTGCAACCGCAGATTGCAAATGTAATAGCTTTTAAATCCACTATTGAATGGTCATGCATTAGCATGTTCTCACTCCTTAATCATGAGCCTCACCACCAGGCACATTTACACCATATTCATTGCTCCTTTTCTAGGTATTCCTTCAGGTCATTGACCACCATTTGGAATTTCATCATTTGCGCTGAAGTTCCACATAAATCAGCCAGAAAACTATCACTGAATTTCCCATAGCCATTATTTAGGCCATTTAAAACTAGCTGGGTAAAACATTTGACACAATGCTGAAGAAAAGTACTAAAGAATTTAATTTCCTGCTGTGGAAGTGGGAGTGATAAGATAAACTAATGTAGCATCTCCATGCCCCATATCCATACTTTCTTGATCATTAAGGCTCTAAGAAGATGATTCAATAAGGCAGCTGCGTCTTAGCATCACTTGATTTTTTTCTTTCTTTTATTTTTTTTTTTTAACATTTAGGCTATTAATTTCTCAGTATGATGGCACATTTTTAAAATACTTCTGTTAACAGCAGTCTTTTTTTACCGCATCTATCTTCATTAATCTCCATTACTATCTGGTTATATGTCTCTAAAGCACTCAGCTCCTCTGCAGCTCAGAGGACAATTCACACCATATATCATTTCACACAGTCAGTTATGACATTGCATTTCTCAAGAGAGAAGGAAAGGGAAAAAGATTCCTGCTGTGAGATTTTCACTCGAATCCCTTTCTGAATATGCAACAGCAACCAGCATACAGTAAATCCATCATGTGGGAGTCAGACTTCTTTGTACAGAATGTATGCACAAATGTGTATTTTTTATATAAAGGAAAAAAAGACTCCAACAAAGATGATAACATTACACTTAAAAACAAAATCAATATTAAACATTGTTCTTAAAGGACACTTGATACTAAATGGAATTTTCATTTTACAGCTTTGAAAGCTTGAAAAAAAATTCTTTTCGTTTAAAGATTACCCCCAAATTCTTTTCAAGTGTAGTTGTGCAACCTTCCAACTTGCTCTTCCTTTGAATCCTTACTGTTAAATATCTTCCATCTTTTTAGGTATAGCACTTCTCATTAGAAATCTGCCTATTTATAAAGTTGTAGAGCAATGTCTTTTAGACAACAGAAACTCTTTTTTGATCTTGTGACATGTTTTGTATATTCTGATAAAATCTGTTGAACATTTCAGATTGAATTGTTATTGTTTAAGAAATTATGCACTAGAATTGATATTTCAATTGTGAATGTTGTATTTATCCTTTTCTTTACAAAATCACCTTAAAAGTTACTGTAATAAAATTGACAAATTATTGTAATAAAGACTGAACAATCTGAAACAGGTTGATTTTATTGAATTGTTTATCCTAGAAATTACAAATGTAGAAAAACAACCATACTTACTCAGAACCGCATCAACATAATCTTGTAATATGACATTAGAGGTTGAAATAAGACTTTAGTATTTTTTCCCGCTTTCTGATTTCTTCTCCTTCTATTTGATGCCATTATGATTTTTTGCCTTTTCTTTTATACACCTTTTTATTGCTTTTTGTATTCTTAGTGGTTTTTAGCCTACATTCTTAGACTTATTTTGTTAAGCTAGGAGACTAAGCATCTTAGAAGCCTTGTTGTTAGGGATCAGTGTGCCCCAGACCCCAAGGTCCTCTCCAGAACACATTCTGTAAACTAAGACAGAACCATCCAGGGGAAGGCTCCTTGGGGAGAGGGGCTCACTCGAGCCTCTCACTGGGGAATCTTTGATAGACATGCTAATTAGTAAGACCTGTAATGTTATACCCGATCTATTGTGTGTGCCCATTGCGGTGTGCATTTCGGCGCATTCCACTTGGATGTGATGCACCTAAGGATCCTTAAAATAAATACCAAGGTAAAATCCCTTTTTCCTTCTAACCGTGTTTGAGACTCTTGATTTTAAGACCAGGAAAAGGCATCACATTAAGTCAAGCATTTCCACTGTAAAAAAAAGAATTTTTTTGCTGGACTGCTATATAGTGTTTGTCACTATTTTAGTCCTCATCACAAGACAAACCATCCATCAGATCTAGGATAGCCACTAGTTTAAGTTACACTCAAGTCAGAAGGCAGAAATCTATGCATCCATTCCACAACATCCAGAAGTTTAAAAATACATTAAAAAAAAAAAAAGTTTAGTGGGGTAGTCTTAGCAGATTTCTTTTGTAAGATAAATGCAGAACATAATATAAGCAAAGTAGGTAGCAATGTTTCTAACTATCAAAGCAATGACACTTTGGAATAACCTTGCACTTAAAGCAGCAGAGAAAACAATGTAAATAGAATTCTGATGAATACTGAGCAGTTTAAAATATGAATAAAAGGATGATGTCTTCTGCCATAGTGGGTATGTTCCATTAATTCATTTCTTTTTGTCTTTCCTCTTTGTTATCTTCTTGCACTGAATTTGAAGATAGTTTGCTCGAAAGAAAGTGGAAGGTACTTTTGACATGTAAATACCTCATAGAATATTATACTCAAATATCCTTAACTTTACTTGTGTCTTCTACAGAGTTTTCAGAAATTAACTATAGGATTTGCATTTAGAAAATAAAATTTAAGACAGAAATAATTGAAAAAAGAGCAGACGTGGAAACAGGTAAGACTTGGGTTAACACAGATGTCACTTTATTGATATCCCACAGAACTAGATGATCTTTTAAGAAGGAAAAGAGAAGAAATAGCAGACAAAGACAAGTCAAGCATATCCAGAGGAAAAAAAAATGAAGACAATATTTTGATGTTTTAAAGACGGACTTAAGAATTGGGGGGAGGGGAAAGGAAAGAGGAAAAATAAATGATTGCTAGAGAGGCTTTTAATAATAGAAGGGAGGGGGTATTTTTAACCAAGGTTTAACTGATATCAGTGTAAAAAAGTGTAGAGGGAAAGAAGAGGTAATTTCTATATGTGTTCACAATATTTTAGTGGTATTATTCATGTAATGAATGTAAACAATATGTTCACAATCATACATTTATATGGAATTTCAAAATAGAATAAGATAGCTTTGTAACAAGGACAAACTGCTCTTCTCAAACATGTCTCTTAACTGGAATGATGTCAACCTGATGGTGTTCCATAACCACTACCAGACAACAAGCAATGTATGTTACTGTAGGCTTCAAAGCCACTGAAGACAGTGTCAAAAGCATTTCTTGTTATCATAAGCAGTGTTTTTTAGTTAAAATAATATCAAAGATCCACAAGCCACTTAACTACATCTACAGAAACTACATCAAAAGGAAAGAAAAATATTTCCCATAATTTAATTATTAATGGCAATCTCTTGTTTTTTAGTTGCTTAATGAGAGAAAAAATATTAGAGATAGTTGATCTGATATGTGAAGTAATTTTCCATTGCAGATAAATTATTACAGAACCACTGCTGGTGATTCCTTTTGCTTGTATTGCAGCTCTCTTGAAGAACTAACCTACTGAAGTCCTCAGTTTCCAGGTACTAGTGAACACCTAGATATGACAGCCTGCAAGACCAAGTAAATTCCGGATGCAATCTTGTGTTTTTAAACAATTTATAACTAGACCACTAATTATCTCTCATTCCTGCCTGTACTTTCATAGATGTTCCTACTGTACCTTCTGAGGACAGGAAAGTTTTGTTCACATGACTATCCTGGACACTGTTACTTACATTCAAAACAATTCTTGTTCAATAGTATTTATACTTGAGGGCATGCCAGCAAGTCAAAGGGAGCTGACAGAAATTTGCCAACAGGAATGTCTTTCCCAGGAAGGCAGAAGCCAGTGGGGTGCAGGCTGGGGCAAGCAGGGCCAGGCAGCAGCTCTGGGTGATGACCCCAGAGGGCAGCAAGCGGCCAGCCCCGCACACGGGCGGCAACGGGGGACAGAACTGTCTGAGCACGCGGGCACAAGACAGCCCCAGCGCTTGGGGAGGGACTGGCCCCTCTCCACTGTGTACATCAGATCACATCGTGAGTATCACCCTGCGTGCAGGGTAGACACCCACAAGCTGGCCGGAGGTGAGAGGAAGCCACCAAGGCAGTGGGGATGGACCCTTTGCCCTGTGAGGAGAGGCTGTGAGGCATGCTGAAGTGATTTTTCTTCCATTCTTATGCCAAGATTGATAAAAAGGATATAATAAAAAAATATTTGGCTACTATTTTACGCAGTTTATCATGGACATTTAAACACACAGATATTGACAGAAACTAAATGACTGAGCTATGTCAGAATATAATAATAGTGGGAATTTTCAGCAGTATGTTGAAATGTGGATGTGATAAAATACATCTGCAAGTACATTTTTAAACACAATTACAATAGGCACATAAGTTACTGAAAATATGTTGCTATAATGTAAATTTTTCATTTTTGTTAAAAGTAGCAATTTAAATTAAAAGGCAGATGTGTTTTCTGAAGTTCAAAAAAGCCTGTGATATGCACTAAGTTTAGCAGATTACCATTTCTGAAACATGAGAACAGAACAAATATCTCCCCAATACACAACATTTTCCCTTTAGAATCACTTTTCTTTCCCTTCCTTGCTCCTTTTTAAGCAATTTCATTAAAGCTAATTCATCTTGTATTTTTTAACCTCAACAAGCAAGTGATTTTTAACTAATTGAAAAATCACTCACTATTACTGACAATACTACATCAAAGGTCTATTTTGGATATCAGGTTTCCAACAAATTCACCAGCTTAATATAAAGAAATAAAATAGACTTATTTTTGTTTTGTGGGTTTGTTTTGTTGTTTTTTGTGGTTTCTTTTTTTTTTGGGGGGGGGGGGAGCAGACAGAATCAAGAAATAAAAAGGTAATAGAACTGATTCCAGTATCAATCAGTCCTGTATTTTCTTGTCTGTATGTTAAAACCAAAAGGAGAAAAAAATCATGCACATGTACTCCAGACCCTGTGAATTCCACTTAACTATACAGCAACCATGTAATTTCTAAATAACCATAGATTATCCAATATCCCTCACAGGTCCTTAGGCACATTTCTTAATATATTTTAAAAGTAACATATTAGATTGGTTTAGACTCATATATAGAATGGAATCTGCAACCTATTTTGTCATAATTCTGGTTTAAATCATAGAGAACTGAAGAAAACAGTTTATTTCTGATTAAGGTAACACAACTGGTCAGCAATGCATGCAGGAATAACAGGAGAACTTTCTTGCAATACAAAAATGCAACAGATTTTTTTTTTTCCACAGGATCAGAATGAAGTAAAATTTCTCATCATGTAGATAACTGCATCTAGAATTTTCAGTAGCAAGTGAAGGAAATTACTCTGAGTACACATTAAATCCATCTTTTGCTACCCATAAATTCTCAATAAAATTCTTGGCCCAGGTCCCAGCCCAGAAGCTGCACAGTTGGAAAGGTACAGAGCGTCTGAAAACTGAAGTCACTGCATGGAAAACGGTCAGCAGATTTATTTCTGTGATTCATGACAACACATGAATCATGACAGCTTTTCATGAGGAAAAACACCTCTGCACAAAAAAGAATTTTCTTAGGGGTAGGTACTACACTGAAAAAAATTAATTCCTTGAAGGATAATACCCTACACTTCCTTTTCATCCAGACCTCATTATCTTCTGAATCTCATGCAGATTCATTCCTATCTTCATCATAAATAGGAATTATAATTAATAGCTATCACAGTATATTCATGTTCAGAAAAGAATACTGTTTCAGAGCCCACACTAATCTAGCAGTGGAAGAAGGAAGAAACATTGCTACTGAAAGAGGTAAGGTAAGGATGACACAGTGAAAACCTACAAAGAACAGAAATAAGCTTCCCATTCAAAAAATTATCTCTCTGTAGAACGATAAATAAATAAGACTTTTTGGGTAAGTTATAGTAAGCATAAAAAATTGTACTAAATGAGGCAAAAAATAAATCATTTGTTTTGAAAGCACACTCTAGTAACAGCCTCCTTGTAGCAGAAGAAATACTACATTTCAAGGTTGGATATTATATGTCCTATATCCTGTAAACAATTTTTTCTGATAAACTTGCTTTTCAGACTCTACCAACAATCTTGCTTCTGCAAAAGTCTGCAAAAAATCTGGTATGATCAGACTGACAAACATCTCGTCGCAAGTTCCAGTGGAGTACAGCCTACCTATTTGGATTGAGGCCTGCACTGCTAATCTGAAAGCCACAAGGAGGAGAAGCCATGGAAACCACAGAAGAACAAAAATGAAGCTGACTTGAATGTAACCTTCAAATAAGAACTTAATAAGAAAATTATGGAATATTAATTAAAAATACCAATAAATTAAACACATTCATCATGATATAACTATTGCTGTATGTGGCAATTGTTTATTGAAACCACATTGTGCTTCTTGATACTGCAATGGAGAAGGAGCAACTCAGGATTTATTCTGATTCTGTGGTCATCCATTCTTAGCTATTCAAGTACTTAGATATTAGAAGCAGAAACATGACAATACAGTTCTGCAAGTAAGCACTCGATTCTGACCTGGTTTTATTCAGGTCTAAAAACCCACTTGTTGATTTCTTTATATAAGCATGGAAATATATAAGCTTTGTCTATAGGCATGGTTGTACAAAGCCGTTTTTAAAACTATATGTTATTTAAAACTATATGTTGCTTTATGGCAACCATGAGATGAGGATCACAGAATCACATTAACATCCTCAATAAATAAATACTCAAGCAATGAAATAATAAAACAAACAAAAGAAAAGGAAAGGAGACCTAGAGAATCATATTTTCTGGCACTGACACTGAACATGTTAGAATCCAAGTCTTCTGATCACTGGTGTAATCTCTATACTCATTAGTCCATTTTGCTGACACTGTAATTACTGCAAAGTTCAGGGGCAGGAGTTTCCAAAACCCTTTGCCAGTGTCCTAGACCAGAAGCAACTTAATAAATCAGGCCAGGCTATGGCCCACATGACAGCCACGAAATACACAGGCATACAGACTTACTTTTAGGTCTGAAAACTAAATTTAGAGTCTGAACCCACACACTGATTTTTCAGTAGTTTACTTTTTCTAGGAATAATTCTCTTGCCTAATTTAGTGTGACCCAAAAAGGAAGAAGCTTAAGCACTTCTAACATTCTCTAATCCCTTCAGTGTGTTAACTCCCTTAGACAGTTAAAGCTCCTTAGACTGGATTGTCCAACCCTCATTCTCAGGAGGCAGCCTGGGCCCTAGTGAATGAGCACTGTCCTTTAATTTACAGTGATGCTGAGAGGCCTTAACCAGGGGTGGAGGACAGCAGACAGAGTCTGTAGAACTGCAAGAGGCAGTGTTAATCGCAAACTCTCTCTGTATTCAGTGGAGCTGAGAGAGCTCTGTACACCTTGAAAGCAAGAGAAGCACTCTTAAAAAGCCAGTGATCCTAAAGATATCTCAGGCCATAGTTCATAAGACTCTTTGTAACTACTGAAAAGGCAAAGCCGAAAGAATAATCTGTACGTTGTTCCTGTAGTCTGTTTCAAACAATTGTTTAGTGAGCATTTGCTAAGAAGTCTACATTATTTCAGACTTCTGAGACTTGCACTGCAAACATGGCATCTAGACAGGCATATACACATGACAAAGGGGTCCACATATCTGCAATTAGCCATATATGGCATTCATATTGTATATGCACAAAGAAGGAAAACTAACAGAATGTTAAAGATACACTAGCCCTAACCCAGAATTATGAAAGTATGAGGAATTGTAAATTTGCAAACAGCTAAAGCAATGCAATCACATTTTTTACTAGCATTATCAGTTATTATTTATAACTCAGAAAATCACAAACATTTGCGCAGCAGTAGAAAAAGGTATTCTTAGTCAAGGACGTAGTCTAAGTCCAACAAAAAGGAGTACCTTCCTATAAAACCTTTAAATGAGTTACTCATTTAATCATCAGCAGCTGTTAAAAGATTACAGCTCTTTACACTCATGTTTTGCCTTCTGTAGAACAATTCAAGGTGAAATTCATGATCTCAGGTAGAAGAGGAAATTTGGAATATCTCAAGTCAGTATCCTGTCTTTCTCACTAGAGACCTTTTATATTACTCTTTCATCTACTTGATGCTTACCCTTCATCTGTTGTTGTTACTTAATAAATGCCAAAGAACCTATTACATAAATTTTGCCAATTATATAAAAAAGAGGAATTTCTCATTTTAATGAAGCGGCACGTTATAAGACAGTGATGTTGAGTGCTTGCTTTGAAAAGCTAGACTTATACACATTTTGATTGTAATTACTATTCTAAACTAATTTTCTTCTTGAACAATTTACACTGTGTTTCAAAAGACTTTTATTAAAATGCACAGAAGCAAGACTTCCACACATAGAGAACATGCACATATTGTATTCATGCAAAACAAGCTACTAACTTTTTGAATTATGCTCATATAGAGTGGAAACAGTGTAATGAAAAAAGAGCTTCCAATACTTCAGTGAGGCAAACAGAAAAGCTATTTAATCTGATAGACTCTAGGAAAATTTTCAGTTGTCGAAGAGAGTTATCTGGAACAGATATGCATAAATTTAACTCTGTTTAAATACTGTGGTAGACCAAACAGTGTTCTATATCATTACACAAACAATGCCTTGGTTGTATTACAATTTTTCATCTTCCTAATGTGGGCAAGGCTTACAACTCAATCTTTTCAAAAATGGCTTCCTTTTCTTCTGTCTCAACACCAGCACTCAGTTTGGTCGTGGGACAGTTTTGCCAGCTGTGGGACCTGGACTCAAAGCTTTGGAATGTAATTTTAACTTTTTTTTTTTTTTTGAGTGCTGGTGCATTGATTGGCTTTCTAAAAAAAAAAATTTAGGAACTGTTAGGGATCCAAAAACTCAATGATCATGTTTCTATTTTTAAATGGATGAAATTATTAAAAGACAGTCAGAAAGATGGACAAGAGTGTATTCAAATCTTTTGGTATATGAGTACCTGTAGACACTTAGATTTAAGGCAAGTGGCAAATGCCAGTGGTCCATCCTAACTTTTGTTTTAAATGATCCACAGATCTCTGAACGTGATTAATATCCCTGTTAAAAGCAGGTAAACCTTTGAGATAAAACCTTTTCTCTTAAGGCAATTTCATTTGGAGGAAAAAAGTAGCAATTATTATAAGTATAAACTCAGAAACATTCCAAAACATTGTGATTTAGATCTCTCTGAGCGGATTATTTTCCAGAGAAAATAACAAATAAACTTAAATAATCTTAAATAATTCCTGGTCCCTGGGAGCAAGTAAAAATACAGACAGCTCTGCATTATACTCCAAAATACTTAGGTCAATATTACAGTTTAGCGCGGACAAAAGAATGATTTTCAAGTAATTGGATCAGCAGCAGCAGCATACATAGGACTGTCTTAACTTGCACCAGAGAAATTTCTTTCCTACAAAAAGCAAATACAAGGAAAGGCTAGTCAGAGGAGAGCTCCTCCTATCGTCCAAGGACTTTCGTTTATCTGTCATGTCATCAGCTGCATGGGGCAGGGCCTGTAATACCTGTGGTCTGGTGATTTCCCATCCATGAGGAGCTCAAATCTGGATTCTGCAGCATCATTTTATAACCATTTAGAGATACATGATTTCTAGCTGAGAACTTTGGAAATTCCTTAATCAACAGGCTGAGGATCCTCTACTGTTATACATAATATATTTAGAGTACAGTGTATTATTACACATAAACAATTCAGAGTATAAAGGAAAAAAAAAGTATGGCTCAAAAATAGAATAAATAAAATGTTAATGATATTTATATTCTGAAAATTAACCCCTCCATCTAAAATGCACAAGCAATAAATTCTAAGTATCAGAATCAACTAGGGAAGAAGTTTAGATATACATCTATATTTTCTTCATGTTTTACATGGCTTACTTTTCTTCTTACTTCATAATGATGTAGAGGATTTCTAGTGAATAACTTTATCTCAGAAACAAGACCTCAGCACAGAAAACTTTGGATTTAATCTGAGGTTTTAAACAATTGCTCAGTGAAACAGATACTTTTTATAGAGTTACCTCAGAATTCCTGAATACCCAAAACTTGCAGGAACACATAAATAGGAATTTCTTGAAAACTGTAGGAGTATAATCCTTGAGACATTCTTTAAACTAGGAATTTCCTGAATCTTAAGTTTTCTGTCTAAATCCATTATATTTTAAATTATTTTCCCCAAGTTCTTAAATTATTTTCAATTTTTTTTTCCAGAAGAAGTAGAAAAAACACCATAACTTAGGAATTGTGACATGTTCCTCAGTGGCTTCCTTTGAATAATTTTGTTAGTGTAATCTCAGCTACTGACTTTGAACAAGACAGAAAATGATAAAAATATGAACACTCCTTTGGTTTCTAGTAATTTTTTCCCTTGACGAAAATGACGGTGGAGCTACACCAAAAAGCTTGGAGCTTAGTGCTTATATTGAAAGAGAAAGTAAGAAAAAATGGCTAGAGTATTAAGAGGGTAAATCACATTTTCTCCAAGGTTGGAAATATAATGCAAAGATAAGAAAAGCATTTCTATGAGTAATTTCAATGACCAACATAAAGCCTTTACATAGGAAGTCTATTTTTCATTGGACTGAATATAACAATCCAAGATACTTTGGCTAACCTGCACTTTGTAAGACAATCTTGAAAAAAATTGCTTAAAACTGCCTTACAAGCAGGTAGTGTATTTCCTCACTAAACATCTTTACTTAAGTAGTTGGTTACTAGAAAACAAAAGCTCTTTTGACCTCTCCAGCTTTTGCAGAGAATTGCATGGCGTTACTACAGCATCACTGCTAACAGCTTTTAATGCATACACCCAGAAGCTATGTAAGTCTGCTCGCTGATTGTGGCCATTCTCTCATACTATTAAAGACTTACCTGATGCCTCTGAAGTACGCATCTTCGCCCAAACAGCTGTGGGGTTATGGGGATATTACTTTTCAACATCAGAAGTGAATCAACCATTTTGGATGCTCTCAGCAACCCACAAAAATAGTGGTAACATGGTCTTTTTTAGAGGAGTGAAGATACATACTTCAGAGAGTAACTTAAAAATATGGATCACCAGCCTGAATTTTCTCAGAAAGCATCAAGTCAGTTCATGTCTTCATCAAGGGAAATACAAAGTTTAAAGACTTTTTAAATTATAGTTAAAACACTAGCTGTTTAGCTTTCACTGAGGCTCTGTGTGCACACCAGTTTTGAAAAGATGCAAACAGAAAAACCTACCTTATGTGAGTCACAGGACTTCTAAAAAGAACCAGAGTGGGAGATGTATTGGGGAACTATTATAAAAGAGGCTGTTTGTGTTTCATTCATTACAAAACCAGTTTAACATAGGTTTTCTCATTAGATACACCATTATCTCACTGGAAATTAAAGGAAAAAAAGGATTGGTCCTATGAATTGAGAATGATTGATCCTGAAATAACAGTTTGTGCTTTCTTCTCTGGAAAATTATACTCTATCTCTGCTTCTATAACAATTTTTGTATCACTACAGCATTTGCAGCATTTATTTTGATATCTCAGTAATCATGTACTTTGATTTGTAGATACCTTACCTGTTGATAGACAAAGATGATGAATGGTCAGGATTACATTTCAGGTCAACAGTTCCCCTCTCAACTTAGTGCTGTGTTATATGAGGTATTACCATATCCCGCAGCCATAGGGAGGAGGAGAGAAGATCCAGCAGGCAGGAACTGTGCAGCAGGATTGATTTATTTAATTATTTTACAAACTCTTTTATAGACTTTTTTTCTTCATAGTCTAATTGGACAAAGGATCAGCCACCCCTTGGGGGTGATTGGCTAAAATCCTAAAACATCCATTGTCAAAATATTTTTCTACTGTACTATAAACAAAGCTCGGCAGGGTCGCAGGTGTTCATGGTTTATAAACACTGTGAATATCTTCTGTGAGAGAGAAAAGTATCCCACGGACTTAGAAAGTAGCAAGAAAAATTCTTGCTAGCAGCATTTTTGTATCCACAGTGAGGTAAATTGAAAAAAATGGAACCTTCTGTCTCAGAGCACTCAAGAAAAGTAGATGTTTTTGACCTTAATGTCTATGAACCTTTGAATCTACATCCATAAAATGAGAAAAATATCCTGTATATGCTATGGAGATTTTGTAAAACCAATTCACTTGTATTTGTGAAGCAAAAATTTGGAAGAAGTGCTAAAGAAAGGCCCCGGCTGAAACTAGTATCTGTCTTTGAAATAGACTACATAGCACACAGTGAACAAGTCATATACATTTAAAATGTTTTAGGCAAAATACCAAGAAGTTATTTCAAGTTCTTCCATACTACCTATTGCCTACCAAATCAGTCACACAGATAAAACATTACGTGCTTCAGTAGTAAAAGACAGCATCACAGAGAGATGAGGCTGGTAAAGAAGTTCTTTAAGTCATATGTAAATGAACATTGCAAAGTCATATTTTCTGGGCACTATTCAGTGTAGATGTGTTCTCAAGCACTTGTAACTGCACAGAAAGAAGATCACAGGAATGTCACAGGATCCCTGTGAAAGTAATTAAAAAAAAAAAGACCAATGCCTTGAAGTGAAATCTAGGAATATTTTGCAGAGTACTTTCTGCTTGCATGAACATAAAACATATATGCATACATAAATATGCATACAACCAGCACAACACAGGAAAACAACAAATCACTGGTACCACTACTGACAGAATTATAATAAAGTGCCATTTTCTTCTCTGGACCACAGAAAATAAATGGTTTTAAAGAACAGTTACAGGCATTCTGGCAGCAAAGCAGTTGCTTTGAACTGCGTTAAAATTACCCAAAATGGTAGAACGAAGTGTTAATTTTGACTGACCTGAAATTTTTTTTAGCAGTAGTAAAGCACTAAGGACAACTTGTCTGAGAGCAGATGGGTTAGAAAAAACACAGTGGATTGTTTAATACCTTCACTACTTTTGTTAACTCGTTTCTTTGACCTGAGCAATAAGACTTATCCAAAGACATCCACCCCGTTCTTCTAAAGTCCTAGGTCTACACACTCCCACCAATGATAATTGGATAACATTCTACCATACACGAAGAAAGATAACCTAAGAAAGGTAAAATTTGATCAAAAAGGGGCTGAGCATGTCTGTGCCAACACAAATTTCTTGGATCACTCTACCCTACAGAGTAAATAATCCTGTAAAGTATTTAATCCCTAAAATAATACATCACCAATTCATGGTAATATCAGATGCTAATAAGCCACTGCTTCTGTTAAACCAAAATCTGTTAGACATCAAGATGTATCTGCTCTTGAAAATATCAGACCTAAAAGTTTACAAAATCATAGAAGAGGTAAGACTGAAAGTCAAAGTGGGTCATCTGGTCCAACCTCACTGCACAAGCAGGGTCATCCCAGGGCACACAGCACAGGATTTTGTGTCCAGACAGTTCTTGAATATCTCCAGGGAGGGAGACTCTACAGCCTCTCTGGACAACCTGTTCCAGTGCTTGGTCACTGCACAGTAAAGAAGTTCTTCCTCGTGTTCAGGTGGAGCTTCCCTGTGTGTCAATTTGTGCCTGTTGCCTTTTGTGCTATTGCTTAGCACCACCAATCCATCCTCTGGACACCCTCCCTTGAGATACTTGTATGTATTGGTAGGTCCCCTCTCAGTCATCTCTTCTTAAGACTGAACAGGCCCAGCTCCCTTAGCCTTTCCTGGTAAGAGAGATGGTCTCGTCACTCAATCATCTTGGTAGGGCAGATTTGCTGCGGTTTAAAATCAGCTGGCTTGTATCATTTCATATTAAAGACTGATTAAGCATGACTCCCAAGTTATTTACCTCTACATTCTTTTCTTCAAAAATATCAGCTGCTAGACAACATGAAATCCTTCAGACCTGAAATAAATACCTTGCCAGGCATATACAGAAGAGAGTGAAAATATATTTTTCATAAAACTGTTTTCCCTGTTAGTTAGATTTCTTGGTTCATTTAATAAAATTATTCCTTTCAAAGCATTTTTTTTTTACGTAGCCTATAAAGTTATCTTTACTCATTCGTATTTAATGAAAGATAATCTCCCTTTGTATGTACAAAGCAAACAATGGTAACAAATTAGAATGCCAAAATTCTGAGTAAGAAAAATTACCATTAGAAAGCAAAAGACCAATCTCTGTGTCTTTTGAAAAAGCTTGTCTTTAAATAATGAAACCTCATATGCACTGACACCCATGAACCCTCCCTATGAATGAGTCTTTATTTACATGGAATTTATGATATTTTTAGTGTAACACTTTTATGTTTAAAAAATCTAATTTTGTTATTTTCCATAGATTAATGAAGCAGAATGAAAGATCTATCAAAAAACCTGTATTTCTGCAGCAATTTCTTATAAAATGGTTTGGAATAATAGAAGATTCCTACCGGGTCTTCTGTTTTGTGGTTATTCAGCAAATCAGATAGGAAATCATCATGAAGACTTTCTCTCCGAATCAATGTAAATTCACGTAGGAAAACTGCTCCTTGATTTTGGTCTCCAAAAACCTAGAAGGAAAACATGATATTAGGAAATGCAAAATTTTAATACCGTCATAGACATGATCCTAATATTCAGAAAAATATGACTGGAAGATTAAAAGGCCAGTTAATGGTCCTCTGTCTTCCACTACTACATTTGTTCCAACCAGACAGCACTGCCATTAATGAGAACATTGACATGCATTTAAAGAATGTCAGTAAGTTAATAAATGATTTCCATTTACATGAAATTCTGTTGTGAAAGAAGTTTATATCTTGTTATTTACATCTATGGTTTGTATGACAGATAATGTTTAAAAACTCTTTTGTGAAATGAATTAATATTTAAATTGTATTTTTACTTTATGTAACAGATTGTGTTTGTCCAGCATTTTGACTGCTCTATCATAAGATGACAGAGCTTAAAATTTCAAAGGGACAGAAAAAAATTATTTATAAATACTTTGGCAAGCAAACTCCAATATGTACATGCATTAAAAATAATTTAAACTAATTTTATATCTATTGTTTTTAAGAATATATATAAGCCATCTGAGAAGGAGGTTGTTTGTTCAGTGATTAACTAACCAATTACTATCAAAATGCCCTAGGTACAAATATGACATAGATTTGTATTTATATACTTTAGAAATAAGT
Organism: Corvus cornix cornix; assembly: GCF_000738735.6. Lineage (NCBI taxonomy): Eukaryota > Metazoa > Chordata > Aves > Passeriformes > Corvidae > Corvus > Corvus cornix. The sequence continues at coordinate 57,624,787 of NC_046357.1, forward strand.
AATGAAAACAAATCCACATCATTCTTCAAGCTCTCACATCCATTTTTTCTTTGGTTGTTCAAATCAAAGAACTTTTTTTAGCTATAACATAAATTTAAAGTGTTGGAAAGCAGTGAAATGTCAGAGAGGGTTTTGGAACATGTCAGAACACTGTCATTTCATTAGACTGTCTAATGAATTCCATTACAGGTGAAACATCCATAAAAATTGTTAACAACCAGGAATAGGGGCTATATTATCTCTGGAAATCTAGTAGATTTTTCAGTTACCAGCACTTCACAACATATTTGAGAGAACAGTATGTTTTATCAAAATGACTAAGTAAGAATACTTTACGATTTGACAACAGTGACTGCAACACTAGTGGGAATTAGGCAAATGCAACTACCATAAATAATTTATTTGTATGCGATTCTGGTTTATGCTCCAGAAAAGTATCTTCTTCTGTTTCTCCATCTCAGAGATGGATACTGTATAAGATACTATAATGTAATATAATCAGGAACAGTGGATATAGTATTTCCTCACTCAGATAAGCACAGTACTTAAAAATGGACCGTTACTACTGACAACAGCTGCAATAACTACATTTTACTAAGACAGAAGTCCATGATCTGCTGCTTTTATTATGATTATTTCTTCTATAGCCAGGTGCCATAATTAAGCTGTCTCTACTTATTCTAGCTGAGAAGCTGAAATGGCCTGTGAGTAACACAACGTTGTAGTGTCCAGTGGGAGAATGAAGTACAGATTTGCCTTGCACTCCTTACAAGTGAGTTGGTACTGCTTTTTGGGAGGATGCAGTTCCTAGTCCTGCCAGCTAGGAACTGAGATCAGACCTTCTATAAAGCTAGAGCAATTATAAAGGGCTGACTAGAAGAAGATGATCTAATTAACTTACAGGGGGGATGGGAATATCTTTCTATGAAGTAGGTAATGGGAAGAATTGAGTCCCTGAATCCAAACTATATGACCTAAATATAATAGACTTTTTCTTTGATGCAAAGTTCTTGCCTCTAGTAGTGAAATAAAGGGCACCTAGTTCTGGTTGCTTTGAGATCCTCTGCTCTAAATTTTACGTTTTCTTTTAAAAAAGAAGCAAGAAAAAAAAAATCATCCCATAAAAGGAATAGTTTTACAGTACTAGTATTTTAATATTTATAGTTAGCTTCCCATCTTGTGGATAACACTGAGAGATACACCCACTGATTTTATTCTTATATTATTGAGTCATAGCAATGAAGGATCCTCAGGGGTGTCTGAGGAAGAAACATGCATGTTCCCCAAAGAAAAAGAAGCTCTGTTACAGACACGTATTCTTTTTGGACAAATCATTATCTTAGAAATAAAAATGTTCTTGAAATAGCTCGTACTTCATAAAAATGTTTTAACTCAAGATTGGCAAAAAATGCTCAAACAGTAAAACTTATTTCAAGAAAGGAATCTGGTCTTTGAAATAATAGCATCTCCTTGCGATTTTGAACACTTGTGATCAGCAAATCTAATGATAAAATTATAAAATCATAGAATTGTCTAAGTTAGGAAAGACCTTTAAGATCATTTAGTTCAGCTTTTAATCCAGCACTGCCAAGTCCACCACTAAATGAAGTCCCTAAGCACCACATCTACATGTCTTTTAAATACCTCCAGGGATGGTGACTCAACCATGTCCCTGGGCAGCCAGTTCCAATGCTTGTCAACTTTTTCCATGATGAATTTTTCCTAATGTCTAATCTAAACCTTCCCTGGCAAAACTTGAGGCCATTTTCTCTTATCCTATTGCTTGTTACCTGGAAAAGAGACTGACCCCCACTTCACTGCAACCTTCTGTCAAGTAAAGAGCAATAAAGTCACCCCTGAGACTCCTTTTCTCCAGCTAAATACCCTCAGCTACCCTGAGCCCTTTCCTCATGAGCCTTGTGCTCCAGACCCTTTGCCACCTCCACTGCCCTTCTCTGGACATGCTCCACCACCTCAGTGTCCTTCCTTTCACAAAGGACCCAAAACTGAGCACAGGATTTGAGGTGTGGCCTCACCAGTGCTGAGTACAGGGGAACGATCCCTGCCCTGGTTCTGTTGGCCCACACTGGCTGATAAAGGCCAGGATGCTACTGACCTTCTTGGCCACCTGGGCACAGCTGGCTCATGTTCAGCTGCTGTCACCAGCAACCCCAGGTCCTTTACCACTGGGCAGCTTTCCAGGCACTCTTCCCCCACACCATGGTGCTGCTTGGGGTTGTTGTGACCCAACTGCAGAACATGGCACCATGCCTTGTTGAATATCATACCATTGGCCTTGTCCCATCAATCTAGCCTGTCCGGATCCCTGTGTTACTAATTTCAGAAATCAAATTACAAAGTAAAGAGTCACTTCTTTACCAATGATTCACCTTCCTATTTTGCTCCTATAAAAACATACCCAGATTCCAAAAATTCTTTTCCTTGTAAGTGCAGTCAGTTTCCTGTTATTAAAATTCCAGTCTGTTTTTCAAAATAAATGAAATTTCTTGATAAAGAATGCAGATGCAATATCAATAATCTCAATAATTATTGCTAATTGCTTATTGCTAATCTTTAAAACTTAACTGTCTACCCTATCAACATTTATGCTCTGACTACTTCTTATTACATAGGTGGGAAATAGGTGTCAGAGGCACTATTCAGAAAGAAGTGACAGAGCTAAGTGGTCAAAAAAAAAAGACATTGGGATACTGAAGATGAAGGAAGAAGATGAGAAATAAAAAAAACTAGAAGAGCATTAATGAAAGAATGATTTATTTTAAATTTAGCAAATATGAATTATAAAGTCTTGAAAAAATGAAGAGGACTGAAAAACATGTGGTCATCTAAAGAAGGTTATTCTCTGTTTGATGCATATAATATGCTTTTCTGCTTTGAGAAGTAGTTCAGACTGGGTTCGCTTTAACTTATACATCATCTGATAAAACTTAGTTCAAGTAGAACATGGTCATCCTTACTGAGAGAGTTTGAATCAATCCATTAAAGATGAGTGTCAGTAAATTGGAATAATGTCTTGAAAGACTGTTTTCTATTTTTCAAGTTTTCCTTGAAGTCTTGGATTCATATATATGACCATTTCATTCTCTCAGGAAACCTATTTTCAGCATAACACAGCCACCATATCTCTCGCCTATCTTCATTCAGTTTATGATCAGGCAAGCTTAGAAAATATCTCCAAAAATAATCCAAAGTAGCCTTTCTTAAGCAGTGAGCAAACCATACAAAGAAAGAGTGGCCTGACAGAAGTCTGACCTTTAGCAGCAGCAGCAGTAATCAGCGTCAATATGTGTCTTTTCAAGAATTTGCAAACAACATTGTAAACGTTTCACTAGTGCACATGAAAATCAAAATCATATCATTTAAGTTTCTCAGCATGAGGAAGATACCTGGGTATTCAGGTACTCAACTGACATTGCAAAGAAGCCTTTTATGAAATTGATATGAGATAAAATTCCAGCAAATACCTAAACAATAATGTTTTTCTCATTTTAGCTCAATTTCTATCTCTCTTAAATAGATGCAAAACATTAATTTTTCCATTAGATCAGTGGTGTGAGTCCATACAGCAGAAATCTTTGAGGAATCAGGCTTACAAATACATAATTAGAAAATAAAAGACCCAATAAAAAACAGAGGATGAAAGGATGTATCCCAGCTAACTCTGTATAAGTTTTTTTGCACTTTATTACTGTCCCACCATGGAACTAGCTTCATTAATTTTACTATGACCAGCAATAAAGTAAACTACTAATAATTATTGTTAGCAAGGTGTAATAGTAATATTTTGCTGAATTCACAAGGCACAGGAATAACAACACATGCCTGGAATCTGATGCAAATAATCATGGTACCTTTAATATCACCTTTCTCAACACAGAGGAGAAATTTCAAAGTACGTTGCTCACAAAGCAGAAATACCAAATGTGGCCTCAAATATTTATAATTAACCATTTAGGCACATTCCAGGAGTAGTTTCAAGGTGACGGGTGCTCAGTTGAAGCTTTTTTTATTTTGTATATTCAAAGTCTAAATCACACAGAAAATTATCACTAACATCAAAACTAGAATCAAAAAAATTGTACTGGTTTATTAAAAATACTTCTGATAAATTTGTTTAAAATATCAGATTCTTTAAGTTTGCTTTTTTTTTTTTACCAGGAGGCCTACAGTGTTTTGACAATGAGAAGAAGGATTACTTTGCTAACTAGCAGTATGAATCTCTTGATTTTCTTGACAGAAACAAATTAAAACAGGAAACATGAAAGAATTTAAGGTATTAAATATCAGAAAGGGTGGCAGTGACATTTATAGTGAGGGATGACGAATGCAGGCTTTTAACAAGCCGAGTCATCGTACATTGCACTCCAAACACCATAACAACTTGTGCATGTATTTCAACTCTGAATTACTCTCCATAAAACTTAAGAACAACATTCCACTTTCCTGCCCACACTTCTAAGGGAAAGAGTGGCGCACTTTTATATGAGTGACAAGAGCTTTACTGCATCCTCCAGCCCTGCCAATCATGCAAGAAGAAAGGCATCCCAGAAGACTCAAAGTGTGTATAAGCAGCGGCTAGCTGTCAAATAAACTTGATTCCTACCTCTCTTGCCTCAAGAAATTGTTTAACAAAATCTCATAGGGAATTCTGAAATAAGAAAATTATTACCATTGCCTTACAAATTCTGCCATGGTTTTTACTGCAATGTTGATCCAAATTTTCTTTTTCTTTATTCTCCAAAATGAAATTAGAAGAGGGGTAGGTAGAGGGTGGTACAAGTCCAATACCATGTCACAAATTCAGAAGCAATTATAGTCTGGCTCCACATTTAAATTCTAAAAGCTGTTTGTCTTTAACAAAGTCCATGCAAGAATTTAAGATATGCAGAAACATTACAGCCCAATTCTGCCACTGTTAATCATTCTGAACACTTTTCATTCCTCCATGGAGACCCAGAAAGCCATGCACAATTTAAAATCTATTCTGCATGTCGCCTTCTGGGAATTTCTTGCATATGAGCACTCTATGCTTTTAAGAGAAATACATCCTAAAGGAGATACTACCCTATTTAATTAAGGAAATCATTCTCCATGTGCTATGTTTCCTTATTATATGTTTCCAAAATGTTCAGAATTTTCCTAATTAATTTTCTATGTCCCCATAGGGAAATATGTGGATTCAAGTAAACAGAGACTGTGTCAATGCATTTGTAATAGGGTTTAAAATTTGAAGTATTTGCTGTCATGGAGTCAACTCTTGCTAATAAACCAAAGACTAGAAGAATCCATGTGAGAGATAAGGTAGAATCCAAAGTAAAAATCTGTTATTTGGACAGAGGTTGAACAGCTCTAGCTTAGATTTTTCTTTCTCTTTCATAATTTCTGTCTCCCAGATTGGACCCTAGAGCTGTGACGATGACTGTTCTCCCCAAGGAAAGTCCCTTCCCTTCCATGAAATTTAATTTTCTTTGTATTAGTTCAAGCAAATGGTTTTATTGCCAAAACAACAACAAGGACAAAACAACAAAGCTTTTATTTTTCTTTCATTTTTATGAGGTTAGATGAGATGATATGTTTCATTTCTAGGCCACTGTTAGAAAGTTAAAGAAAATTGTGGGCTATTTTAACAAATCATACACATGTGATGGCATTAAGCTCCCAGTGCTTAATGTCCTGTGACAGTCCCAGTGCATAGCCCTTTGACAAATGTGCTCATGTGAGTGTAGACAGTTTTCATATGAGCCTCTCCATTACAGGTATGCTGAACAGTCACTCTCCATTATTGGTATGCTGGAGTGGTGTCACTATACAGAAAATATTTATTACCATGTGAGAAGGCAGAAGAATATTCAGGTGATTGCACACACGACTCTCGTGCAGTCACAGTGAATAGAGAAAGCATAAGAAAGTAGTCATATTCTCAGCCTATTAACTGTGATCAGTTCTTCACCTTCAATTCTTTACTGGCCTTGGCAAAGGTTCAGCATCTCTGCTGAAGGTGGAAGAGACTGTCCCAGGGCTAAGCTAAATGCTGTCAGCATATTTCTTTTTCTCTTTCCTATAAGTAAGGTTTGAAGGGAAGTTCTCTTCGTTCATGCTGAATTTTCTTTTTTTTAAGGTAACCTTTAGAGGTCAGTTTCACAATTTTTCTTTTCATGGATAGTTAATAACTCATTCTTGCCTTACAACCCTTAGATTTTATGGCTTTGATTCTCAGCTTGCTAATTGTCTTTCAAATGGAAGAAAGGGTTGTCTAGATTTATGAACTAAATAAATTTTAAGCCAACATTTTTTACTACTGCAATATCTTCTTCTCATAGTTCAAAATAGAATTGCACGTACTGGGCCGGCAAAGTTATATAAGAGAAACAAACAAACAGAAAGTATTTACCCCTGTGGAAAACAAATTTTTGCGAGACCTGATTATCAACAATATTGCTTTCCAATTCCAGTCTTTCCAAACAGTGATGAAATTATAGTTTCTGAATTAACAGCCAGTCTCTTAGGAAACTGGCTACTGTTTGTAGTAGGCTTGTAGGTTTAGAATTTTTAAAGAAAGAAGAAGATTCTTGTTTGGCTTCTCTGAAGATAGTCACACGGTGCCTTAAAATACAAACCCCAATAGCAACGTATTTCCCAAGGGAATGTTTTATTCAACGGTGAAATATTCCCACCAGAAATCTTTTTGCTAGTCTTGAAATATATTTAATCTTTTTTTCTTTCCTCCTTGCCTTTCCACAGAGACTGAATTCATTATGATCTTAATGGTAATGTCCTGACTTCTTTTAAAACTCTGTGAAGGAAATGTGGGTTTGTGCTAATTATTTTCAGTTCTTAAACAACCACAATAGCAGAGTCTGGTTAATGTTTTCATTGAAGGAATTATTTAAGCTCCATTTCAGTCTCTCATTATAAATGAACAAAAGAAACAAAAAGTGATTTGCCCTCAAGAATTACAGCTTGAAGTGTCCCTCAGACAAAACCACCAGCTACTAACATCTTGGACAGACATTTGCAATGATGGGGATAAATTTGTAAAGCATGCACACGCCTACACTTGACCCACAGTGTACCAACAAGAGAGAAAGCCAATATGGTCCCATTAAATGGAGAGGCAAAAATGCAGAATGCACAAAACCACAGCAATTATCCTGCTGCCAAGCAACCATAGCCAAAAAAAAAAAAAAGCAAAGGAAGGAGAGGGAAAGTGGAGAAAGAACAAGAAAACAAAAAGCAGACTGTGGGGATAAAAAAGGTGAAGTCCCATAGAAGCAAACAAATCAAAGCTATACAATTCCTTTAAAATCCTGCTGATTAGAACCTTCTTTCTGGCTGTAGTTAGCACAAAATGCATCAAGGTTAATAGCTTCACAAACAAGAGCTGGAATTATACTTGAGAATGTTACCTACTTTCTAATTTACTGGATACACAGGAGATATTTAGATGGGTATGGCATCTTATCTTCATGAAAGCTATTTTTTAAAAAAATAAAAAAACCTACTGTGATTTGGGAAAAATTGTATCCAAGGCCTAAACAGATTTACTTTCCAAAACAAGCCAAATAAATAGTTATTCAAACTACTTGAAAACAGACACACAAATTTCTATGACACAAAACTAAAGAAAACCAAAATATAAGATCTGAAGAGTTCATTTTCTAATGCTTCTTTCACTGCCTTACTTGGCTGACCATGAACAGGTATGGAATGCTTAACTCAACTGTATTTAGAAGCTGCATCAGTTTTTAAATGGTCAGAATTAGTATGTGCCATGTGAGAAAATGGAGCAAGTAACAGCTTTACAAATCGTTCTACAAGCCTCAGTGTGTTCATTTATCATCTTGTCACTGCTCTGCAGTATTCTCCTAAGGGCCAGACTAGACCACAAACTATGTCAAATTGCATGAACAAATAATGATCTGAGATTAGCAAGATCAGACATTCCCAAATGTCATCTAAGCAGCAGTACCTGATTTCAAATTATTATTGGCACAAAAGTAAGCATAAAGTAAGATTTGCCATTGTTTTGCAACATAGATCACAATTAGCTGTACTCAAATTATCACAATTTATTTCTCTTGTTATTTTTGAGCATGTTAGAAAAAACGATGGTAATGCAACTCTCCTATAGTGAGAAAATGATAAATATGCATTCAGGAAAAGAATGAAATTGATAATTTAATTTAATCTAGAAACTGAATAATTTAAAGTCATTATTTTTCTTCCTCTTTGAATCCCATTGCTCAGCAGGTTTTTTATTTCATCTATGAATCCTCTCAGCTTCCTTGAATTTTCAGTTTTGGAAGAGGAAACTGACAGGTTCTCCAGAATCACTTCATCAAACTTTCTGGGCACTCTGGGCATTGAGTATTTTTGTTACAAAAATAAAACTTCACAATTATAATATTCACATTTTCTTCAGTACTTGAATTTTGGGCTTTTTGATGCAGGACTGATGAACATCACTTTTAAACAAAGGAATCAAACTACTCATTTGGCTTCTTCTTTTTAATGTTAAGTGTCATTATATCTTAGAGAATAAGGAGCTCTGCAGAGCTGACATTATGGACATTGTCTCAAATGGATTTCAACTACTTACAATGGAAGGCCCTGTATACATTTTTTTGTCTCTATCATATTATTACAAAATAAGGCAATTGTCACAACATAATTCTTTACATGGGATTATTTATGAAAACAACAATTTGTTTATTACTGTCTTGTCATATGGTAGTGCCTCTGACCATCTCTATTAAGAACCAGAATTTCAGGAGTGGTACTATTTTCTGCAAATCATATCTTACAGTATTTACAGCAATCTAGATACTTCGAATAGCTAAAGCAGTAGTAGAAAACAGTAGTAATGCTACCTTTATGACTTGCCATTCAATTAGATAGGTTTCAGTTACCTCATTTCTCTACAACAAAGCGCTGCATATTCTATTTATTCCGGGAAAGTATGTTTTTCTTGGCTGGGTAGCCAAACTACCATTGTTTCCATCAATACAATGACTGGTTTTGTAATCAGATTATTAATCGTTATCAGATTTATAAGCTTTTGTGACAACTTGTAAAATAACTGAAATAGAAGCCATGATTTTCTTATGTCTGTGAAATATTAAATCATCCAGTAGGAAAATTATGAAAATAAGTAGCTCCATGGCATGACATTTTTTGTATGTCTTTACAATGTGATTGGCATAGTAATAGAAGACTTAATTCATAGACTCTGAGAAACCTATTTCTTCAAATTGTATTTTAGTTTAAAAACACTCCTTATGAGATTTGTGATGCTTCTGCCAGTGGTAAGACTGGTTTTAATAACATTAGAGTCCTTTTCATTCTGAATAGTTTGTGAATATAGGAGGGGTTTTGTGGGTTTTCTTTTCCTTTGGGGATCAAAAAAGACAAAGATGTGTCTTTATAGGATTTCTCCTAAATGTGTCCTTGGAGGTTTCCTTCTTTTATCCCTCCATATTTAGTATACTTCTATCACATGTGTTATCAATGAAGATGGTTGGGTCAGACTCTTGCAAACAGAATTTCTAACTCCTCTCAGTTCTTTATATCCTAAATAAGGATCTCAGTATTTCTGGAGATGATAGTAGCAGGGCATTTGACACAAATTAGCAAGTAACAGACCAGATATCCAGCTGTAGTAAATTAGAACAGCTTCATTTAAACTATTGATTTATACCAGCTGAAAAATTATACCTGCTTTAATAAAAATACTTTGTGGTTCGTTTTTTTTTTTTTTGTAATCACAGTAGGACTTTCTAATTATTTATTCAGCGTTCCATACATTTTTTGGGCTGCACTGCTTAGCAGGTTGCTATGTTTCTAATTTACTTTTAAAGATATTTTGAGACGTTGATGTCTGATTGGAGTGGCCATTGACACAGCAGCTGCCCAACACTATCAGATGGGGCATCCAGCCAGATAGCAGCTTCCTCACAGTTTCCAGCTCATGCTAAACCCTGCTGCCTCTTCCAAGCACAACCAAGATCCCCTTCACTTCCTGTATTACAGGGTGTCACCCTATCTGTGCATTAAACACAGCACCCGTTTTACACTGTGTTCGTACAGTCAATAATGAGAGAATTTCCTAGAACACGAGTCATATGCCTTTTGTGGCAGACTTACTTGAAACTCATTTCATGTTAGATACTGTTCTTAGTTTCACCGAGTGATTTTTCTGCATTTTCAGAGTTTCATAGTATTGAAGGCCAGAGGCCACATTCATTACCAGGCTATACATTTCAGACATAATTCCTGCATTAAGCAATCAGTGTTCTCCACATTACTCATAAATAACTTTTAGATAAAGGAAAATATATATTTTAGAAGAAGCATCCCATCTCAAAATGCATCTTATTACTTGATGATTAGGGAGCATAAAGTAAAATACTGTACTAGCATATGTTTATTAGAGTCATTACACCCAAATTCCTCCAAAAATAATTTTCATTGTAGTTTGTCATATCTTTCTGTTTAAAACACATAACTTAGTGTTTAAGTCCTGCTTAAATAAAAAAGCAATTGTATAATTTTATATACAAGTGAAAGAAATACCAGCGAAGTATAACATCCAGCAGCTGGTAACAGCTTCTAGAAGATAACTGCCTGTATTAAGGCTGCGGCATAGACAGAGGCAGAATTCAGCAGCCAAGAGAGTCTGCACAAAGGTAGACAGAGCAGAGAACCAAGCAGATTCTCAGTATGCTCCCAAATGCCTGCCATGATGCTGCTCTGAGGGCCTGCTTGGCTTCAAGAAATTTGAATTTGGTTCCCAGCATGAAGTTACTGAAACTGGTATGGCATCCATGTAAAACAGGAAAACTCATGTCTGCTCAGGGTTTAATTTGTATCCCAGAGATAAAAAATCTCAAAACAGTAGTACAAAAACAGAAAGAGCAAAAGAGTAATATAATAAAAAAGATCTTCAAACTCAGTATAATAAAAAAATACAACAAAAAAGAATTAAAGTGTAAAAAAAAAATCTGTACATGGAACAGATAAATTTGGTGGCTTTAATCTGTAAATCTTACAGTTACATTAGCTAAAAAAGAAACCAGAAACTAGACTGGCCTTTTTCAGAAATAAAATTTTTATATACACAATCTTCTCTGAAGAATGCAATGAATTACTGAAATCATGATCATCATGAAGGTGTGTATGACTCCATCACTAAGTGGAAGTGGATAAAGCTCATGGATTTTCAAACCTGAGTTTTAAACAGGAAGAATGTAATCTATTTAACAGATGGAGTACATTTTTGTCCAAGTTTATTTATTGACACTCAGCTGTAGACTTCCTGAAAATAGCTATCAATGCCTAAATGTTGTAAGTGCATATCAACATTCAGTGCCAATTTGTAGTAGAACATCTGACACAACTAACATTATACAAAGCATGACATTTCTTCCTGTTCAAAAGACCAGATGCAGGCCATTATAAGGAGAGAAGGAAAGACTCTTTCTCTCACATCTCTAATAGAGTGCACTCAGTCACAGTATATTCCAAGAAAGGAAAACGTGGTGCTATTTCAACACATGTGAAACAGCCATCACGTTAAAAAGAAAAAAAAAAAAATCTTTGAATATTACATGCTTTACACCACCAGATTTTATCACACCAAGGCATCATGATTCTGGAAGACAGTTGTGGTCTTTAAGAAGCAATGTAAGAACATATCTTTTGCTAACAAAAATTAAAATTATTTAAAACTAAATTTACAGTCTGTTGATATGATGTATCACCTGCCCTGATACTTTCAGCAGCAAAACAAACACGCTGAGCTGAACTCACTTTTTTTACAGCCTCACATCTCAAGAACAGAAACAGAACTGTGTTTTCTGGCTTCCATAAGACAGTTTTTTACATCTTTCTCATAGTCTTCAAGTCTAAGGAGAAAATAATTATGGGCATTTTCTGTGTCTACACAGGAGTACCTCCTGCAGCGATTGCTCTCACAGGCCCATCTTGATGAAGGACATTAAATTTCATGTAAATAATTTTTGAGATAAAAAGTTTTGTGTTTCTCCACTTACACGTTAGAAAAAGGCAGCTAATTTTATGAATGACAATGAAGAATTTTGTAAGAGTTAATATACTCCAAATCTTAGAGTAGCAAATTGCGATACTATGCATAATAGCTGCCAAAGAGCTCTCACTACTTCCTGAGTCTAATGCCACCATCATCCATCTCCTTGGCACTCTGGTAACACACAACAGCAAGGAAAGCAGGAAAAATGAACTCTCACACAATGGTAGTTGAAATGATGGATGAGAACATAGATAAACAATTCTCACTGTAGTTTAGAGGCTTACTCTTCTTCTAGTTTCAGAATCCAAATAAACTTATGAAAGTCAAAAAAACCAATTAATTAATTTACTAAAATTATCTATGAAATGACCACTACAGTTCTAGAATTCTTTCAAACACAAGGATAAACAGAATCTACGTACTTCGAAACACTGTATTTAATTTATGACATAGGTTCCTGGTATTGAGATAATAAGGAAATAGAGGAACAAGAAGGCAGTAAGAGTAAGTAAACACAGTATTATTAGAGGATATTGTTACAGTTAATAGATTTGGAAAAGAAAAATACAATACGCATCACATATTTTATATATATTAAAATACATTCCCTAAAATAATTTTTTCCAATTTGAATTTATATCCTTACAATCCTGTTTATTCAAGCTCTATTAGCATTCATGGTATTGCTTTACTGTTGTTGAAAGTTAATTAAAAAGTGTCTTAGACTGGCAATGTATGAGCCTTTGCTTGTTTTTTCCAAGTAACTGCAACTAATTTTTAACCAGCTGTTAACAACCTTTAACAACCTCTAAATACACATTGGTCAAATTTTGAATTAAGTCTTGTTCCTCAACACCTTATTAAATTAGTAAGTTGAGGGACAAAATCACTGAGCATGGGACTGTGGTGACACTTGGAACAACAAAAAACTGGATGACATTCTGTGAAAAGATACGCTTATGGATAACCTACAAACAAAAAACTAAACAGACTGGACAAATCATTTGCTGCCCAAAAACTGGCTCAGCAATGACAGTTTCCAAAATATTATTAAGCAGCCTGTAGAAAATGAAGTAATTGTCTCATTGTAAAAAAACAGAGGTAGTGATCAAAATAATTACTTTCAAATTTGAGTCACTGGTGAGTCAGACAAGGCTAAGTGGGACTAGAGATAGAGCAGTACTCCATCAGGCAGCCCGTGTGTTTAAATAATTCTCTGAATCACAGATGAAGGAGATGTTTCTTGTTACTGAGTATTATTTTTCATTTATAACTATTATAAAATAAAGCCAACTTTGCTTTTATGATTAGAATGTCAAATTATGAGGAATTTTGCATTCACACTAAAACTTCTACAATATAAGTTTAGATAGAGGAGTGGTCACAGTAAGTCATCTATTCAGTTCATAAATACATCAGGCCAAGTAGAAAATCCAGACATTATATTGAAACTAACATGTACCATAGCTTCCAAGTGCTGCATTCTGAGTTATTTCTATGTATTATTGCCTTCCATTACACACATTAGGTATTGGGATATTTTTTAGTTCTCAAATTTGTCATATTTTGTCCAACAAAATATATAACCTCTTGATCTATACTTCTGTCTCATTTGAGTGTATGTTTTGTTAAAGACAGAAACTAATTTCATTCCAATAGGAAGTCAAGGAATTTAAAATAGAAGTCTTGTCTTGACACATGAAGCCATGTTTCACACTGCTATTTTAATATCAGGTGGGGTTATTCTGAAACAGCTTTTCAATGTGAGTACTGGTAGAGCTAAAGAGAAAAAAAGAAGTAGAAAATTAGGGTGTAGGACTAAATGGTCCTGGAAATTCCTCTTGGTTCTATCTGCTCTGGGACACATACCCTTCTGATAAACATACTTCAGCATGCAAGTCACACTTATTTGAGAAAAAATGGGCAAAACACTCTCTCTTTCACTAGACCCAAGGCTTTGAAATTGCCTTGCTTCAGACATACTTTTTCTTCTCCAAGTAAGAGTTTTAATCAGATACAAGTAATCACAAGTTTATTATGTATTACTTTCCTTTATTATTTACTTCAAGAACTAAACTCAGAAAACATTTTGGCAAGGATTGGAAAAGGATTATTTAAGGATAATTATACAAAAAATTTTGGGACACTTCAGACATCTTATACGGCACCGCAATATTAATGGTACCTCCTTGTAATCCCTAAAACGTATTTCTACGAAGTATTTTTATCCAAACTATAGCAGGACATCACGAACCAGGGAAATCATCACTTGACTCATCTCAGGCAACTGTAAGTCTTCTCTACAGTATGTATTTTCTCAGCTATTACACAATCTTAGACATCTGTGAGTGCTCTTCCAGGATTTAGCAGGACTAAAGAGGGCTCCCTTACTACAACTTTAATTTTATGAAATGGGAAATGTGATCACTTGAGTATATCAATATTATTGAAATAATGCAAGAAACAGGTGTTTTCCAGTAAGAACTCAGTTCCCAGTTGTACTGTTCCATTGAACAGATTCCCCTACTTCTCTGTTGCCTGACAGTGACCCAGTTCCAGAGATGCTATATTTATTCATGTGAAGAAGAAAAACTTTTAAAGGTTGTTCAACTATTTAAAGTTCAGTTCTCAAAAAAATGGATCACTGCAGTTTTAATCAAATAATTTTTATCTGTATTACACTAGCACTTAAATAATCTAAACACAACACTATGCAGCTAAGAAGGGAGCAAGTAATGATCATTGGTTTGATGCACTTTTATGGGCCTGTAAATTGCTTCAGAAAAATGAATGTCTGACTCCACCTACAAAAAGCTTCGTATTTCTAAAACCAAAACCACAAATGGTTTTGAAGTTGCTCATATATTTGGTTTCTTGTTTTTCCCATCACTTTCATTTCTCCCAGGAGAGGAAAGTGCTAAAACTCCATTAAGACAGACCAACTGCTCTTACAGGCATCCCAGATCAAGAAAGAGCAGGAAATAGTAGCAGTCTTACATTAAAATTTCAAGCAATTCCTCCTTAAATTTTGCAGATTCTTGTGCACATTCTAAATCCTTGAGGGAATTAGGCAAACTAAATCTAGTATCCTTATCTTCCAGGATTCTCTCCTTACCCGAATAAACATCCCCAGCCAGGGTTCATTGAATAAGGACCATGCAACTCTTTGTAACATTACCTTCCTAGACCAAATACAGATAGACTCTGCATTAACCTGATATTCAGGACTATTTTAATTTTCTTTTAGAAATAGGCTTCTTTAGTTAGTTCTGTCTAATAGACATACAGAAAACTGCTTTGAATGTGCACAAAAATAAACTGAAGCCAATGTAAACTAAACCCACCTATTTTATTTCAAGCTATCGCATTTCACTTTTTGTTTTACTTATAGCAGGTTTGAATTTTGAAAAAAAAACTTTACTGATTGATGGATTTCCCTTTCGTATTTAATTTGAAAATATAATTCTACCAAAACAATAATGAAAATGAGTCCTGGAAGTAGTTACTACCAGCTAAAACTTGAAAATGTCCATTTTCTAATTAAACTAGGTGGATAAATCTTTGTTTACTATATTTCAAAATAAAAGAGCACAGACTCTTCAATACTTGCATCACTTTTTAAATGCATAACATTGATGCAGCTTTTCCCATCTTTCAAATAAGAACATGTCAGATTTGATGCCTTACAATTTGAATTTTCAAGGCCTCTCTTTTCACAGCAATAATACCTCTGTGGAACAGCAAATTGCAAAATTGGATTAAAATATATAGTTTTACTGACATGAAAAATCATCTGTATAAAGTAATTTATGCAAAACCAAGTAACTAGTATCAGTCTACCGATTATATGTAATTATCCTGCCTGTCCAACATCACTTTTTTACCCTTCACTCTAAGTAGTGCATTGATGCTGAAAAATTTTGAGAGACCCTGCTACGTGTTGAAAAATCTTTTGCCCTGGAGAATTTCTTTGCTTCTGCATTAAGAGGTCATTACGTCAGATTAACCGTGATTTGAGGATCAATACCACTCAGAATTGGCTTTCCTTTTCAAAAGTGTTCGTCCCACTACAGTGAGTACTACTTTACTTGCAGGGAATTAACAAGTAGGGTTTGCTGGTCTGACATTGAACAGCAAGCCATCGTTTAGCTGCTTCTTGTTTGGTCCATCATCCAACTTTCTAATCAGAAAGGAAAACCACATTCTGAGGGAAGCCTGACAGATCACATCACCAGAGCAGATCTCAAACCAACAAGGCAGTGATGAAGCATTTGCTCACCACAGTGCACATCACTCCTCTTAAGAGCTGAAGTGTAAAACATAAATGACAAAAAACAGAGACAGGCAGTCATCTTTTAATGTGCAAGAGGATTTCATGTGAGAAGAATGGGAATTCATCTTCAAAACTTTTCCTCAAGTATTCTGCATGAAGAATGTATCTCTTTAGGTAATATACTAACCTAGTAGCAGAGAAGGAAAAACTAAAAACAAAAAAACCACTGTTGCCAAAAGGACAACATATTCCAAAACAGCAAGGAGAGGCTTTTTGTAATCCATCCTGTTCTCTGAATTTCTGCTACAGGGATCTCACACACTTGGTCTCTGAGGAGGAAGAGATGCCAGCTGTCCTCCTCCTGAGCAGCCCCTAGCTGTTAATTCATGAAGTGTCAATGAAAGGCCGCCTGTTCTCTGTGTCCCTCTGGCTGGCTGTCTAGAGCAGTGGGTGGTGACTAGTGGGATGATGTAACCCAAAGTGGCTGTCGGCAGTAGGTCACGGTTCATCTGCTTCCACTAAGGAATTGCAGCTGTGCAATCTACAGCCTTTACTCAGGAGAAGATTGGCCACATGCTTGAAAGCATTCTATAGCTGTTACTTCTATCTTCCCCAAAGAAAGACACAGGAAAGGAGGAAATTAGAGAGAATGGCAGTGGGTCACTGGTATGGCTGACATCCAGCCTCAATGAGACAAGGACCATTAAACCAAGTAATCACGAAGTATTAAGACATGAAGTGAAGACTTAAGGAACAGAAGTCCTAAAACAAGCAAAATGTTTGAAAATGCTGTTCAAAGTCTCCAGCCTCCCAGGTACCAATCCACCTTCTGAGCAGTGCTATGCTGTGACATGAAGCACAAAGCCTGCAGAAACAGGTAATATCAGTAATTAAGAAGAAAGGGCTTGTAATTCAGAAAAACAAGGTAACACAAAGAAGTGGAAAAGAATGAAAACATGTTAGGAAACTGCTGATTAGATCCTTTCATTTCATAGGAAAGGTGCTGGATTTCCCATTTCAATGTGTACCCCTTGTCTCTCATTTTCATGATAGACATTCTAGTGAAGATCAAACCAAGCAATTTTTCAAGAACAAAAATAAACTAAGGAAAATTCAATTAAATTTGAAAGGAAAATAACTCAAGTTTGTCCTATAGGTATAAATGTGGTCTAGCCTGGTAGCAGGGACGTGCCTGTGTGTGCACCCAGTTAACTTCAGTCATGAAATCCCTACAAAATCCAGTACCTCCCCAGGCTGCTATCTGCATCGGTGAGAAAGTGGATTGATTTGGAACACTGAGTTGACTACAACAGAGGGGACTTACTAAATTCTAGACATTTTTAGAACAACATGTCTGACTACTTCATCCAGAAGTGTTCCATGTGGAAATTTTGGATTGTCTTGAGGATGCTTCCTGAAAAGTAGTAAAAGTGCATTTACCAGTTTGTATGTTTCAATATGGTGTTTAGCACCCTGGGTGGAGGAATCCCAACCTTCCTTCAGATATCCCCTAAAAGATTCCTTTGCAGAACTGAATAAAAAGTGCAGAAATATAACAGTTATAATAGTCAGTAGGAACTCTGCAAGTGCAGCCAGGGTCATGTACAACAGTCCTTTGTACATGGTTAATATGGTTAGAAGCTAGTTTGTCTGTAATCCAAGCCAACCAATAATGAAGGATCATGCATGTGAGGGAGTGGTCACAAAGGACCACCCAGGTATAAAAAGTGGTTCAGAGAGTTTCACCTGATCCTGCCAAAGACAACAAGAAATCTTGATATCATGATTTGGACAGTAACCAATCATCCAGTCTGAAAGAATTAACAAGAGTTCTATCCTATGCCACAGGCTTTTTATTAAATAAACGTTCTGCATATGAGTGTCTGTGCAATAGCCAGGCACTAGCTAAAGAAAGAGACAATTGATGTATGTAGCCACAATCAGAAACAATACAAGAAGAAAACTTCTGGAGAACAGAGATACATGAAACACATTTCACAAACGCATATATTTCATATGCAGTATAAAAAGTCTGACATCCAAATTGGTAACAAAACAATAAAAAAGAATTAGAATGGAAGAGTTCAGCTGGAAGGGATAAACTATGATCATCTAGTCCAAATCCCTAATATCTAGGTGACTGATGGAAGACTGTCAATTTTCAGCCTAAGCCCTCCTTTTAAAAGCATATTTTCACATAAATTATGGATCTGTCATGTTTGGTAAGAAGTTTCACACACATAGACATTCAGGTGACTTGTAATACAATTCTTTTGCTTATTAGAACAACAGAATTGCATAATGACAAAAATAAAGAACTGCTGCTGTAGACCACCTTTAGCTGTCAAAAGGCAGAAATGGAAACAGGATTCTTCATGTATGTAGGCCAAAAACGTAAACCAAAATCTTTCTTTATTCAGGGCGAGGAGGAAACTGAAGCGCATTACACATAAAAAGAAGAAAGCTTGTTTTTGTAACTCTAAATCAAAGATAGAAAGTTTGGTAAAATACAATACAAAAACAGATTTTAAAATTCCACTGTAAAGTTGGGAGAAATCACAGAAAACATCAATAAGTGGAGAGCAAAAATAAAGTAGGAATTACAAAGGGTGAAAAAGACACAAACTTGGCTTAGAAAATTAATGAAGTCCATGAGAAATAGCAAGATTTTTGTACAATTATGTAAGAAGACTGATCAGCACACTGAACAGACTAGAGTGATATACATAAGATGTAAACCTAATTATAAATCAACACCCAAAAAACTTCTGAATGCAGGTAATGTGACAAAAGAATTATTCAAGGAGAGTGAAAATAAAACTGTCAGGCATACTTTTATGTATTTAAAAATTATCTGTGAGAAAAATTATTCTGTGAAATAATTACTAGAAAAGAATACTGTAATGACACTGTAGAATAAGTCTGCCAATCACAACTAAGTCCAACTTGGATACACGCAAAGATCTCATTCTTATTATTGGAGAGCAAATTACTGGCAAGGATTGTGGGTTTTTTAGAGAAAATTAATACCCCAAACATACTTTGGAAAATAAAAGACTGCTAACAGTGGTAGGCTTAGTAATTTGTACCTGTCATATTCATTGAAAAATGAATGAAAAGCATTTCGTCAACAACAACAGCAAAATAAAAAGGAACTACTTAGTTTTAGTAAGCAGAAATGAAATAATGGAAAATATACTCAGATGTTTACTTATTTAAAGAGAAAGATTAAAAGATAAAAAGTAAGTTGATAGAACAGGGTTTTTTGCAAAACTGTCAGTATGTGAACATGAGAGACTGTGAGGATTGCTGGCTGGAACATTTGGGGGGGGTGTGTGTGAGGGGAAGGGGCAGGCCGGGCCGTGCCCTGGTGAGGTGAGTCCCTGCCCTGCACAGCCCAGCCCGGGTCTGTATCCCAGCCCCGCAGTGGCCACCAGTCCCTGGCACACTGGAGGCAGTGCCCACACCCCACCCCTGGAGCCCCAGTCTGGCCTTGCAGTGGCCAAATGGCCTGAAGTCCCACCTGGGGGAAGAGCCCAGGAAGCCCAAAGGGTATTTAACCTGAGATATGAGGCGTCTTGACTCTACCTCCTCTTCGAATTTGTATCAGCTGAACACTGTTTGAACCAGAAGTGGTAGTTGTATTTGCTCTTTTTTATATTTTTTCTTTCTCTCCTTATCTGTCATCTCCTGGACACTGGAACAGGTTGCCCAGAGAAGCTGTGGGTGCCCTATCCCTGGAAGTGTTCAGGGTTGGATGGGGCACTGAGCAACCTGGTCAAGTGGAAGGCGTCCCTGTCAATGGCAGGGGGGATGGAACAAGATGATCCATAGGGTCCCTTCTGACCCAAACCATTCTAGACTTCCATGAGGATAAATAAAACAATCTGTCTTCTGAAAGGATCTTTTTGAGTAAACCCTGTAACACTTTCTTGTACAAAACTCTTTTGTGATATGAATAGAACAAAGTTATTACTACATCAGTCAGTACCATAAGCCTCCTTCTTTCATGGTATGTAGTTTTTCCTGCAAGTTAAAAAAAGCATCACGTATGACAATGGGATAAATTAAACTCAGTGAAAATAAAACTTAACAGAATTTTGAATTTCCAAATACCAGAAAATACTGATACCAATTTCTTCTACATATTTTATAATGATTTTTATTACTGTGAGGCCTGACTGGAAAATTTGAATATCAATATTACCTTTTGTCTCATGTTAAAAACACACACACACAAAAAAATCAAAGTAGTGGGAACGAAACGAAAAGAAAAATTCTGATATGCTTTGATATTTTCAGTCAAAAATATAATTGAAAGTATAACTGAAGTATAATTGAAGTATAATTGAAAGTATCTGAGTTCATGGACAGTTCTACAATTTTCACTTACAAGCTTTTGTCCCAAATAATGGAATAAATGTGTTGGAACAAATAACAGAAATTTTTGCTGCATCAAACTATTCCTTTATTCAGAATTAATAATTTTAATGTAACGTGTTTTTATAAAGTCTGCATCTGTGTTTAAATAAAAATTCCCAGAAAAATAATAATTTCTCCTGTGCAAAATTTTGCTTATCTTCTGTCAAAACCACAATTTTCTGAGAAATTTGCTCACATATGTCTTACAGTTTCTTATACTTCTTAGTGTCAGATCTGAGCGGCTTAACTTCTTTCCTTACTGAATGGCTCTTCACCTTTTTTGCTGGTTTTGCATCAAGCAAGTACAGCAAAATTGCACTGGTTTAGGAACAGTAAAAGCCAATTAGAACTTTTGTTCTAGAAGATAGCTAGAAGATAAAGTTATCTAGAAGATAAAATCCATATAATCATCCCTTTTTCTTTTTCTCTTTCTTTTCCCTTTGCTTTTTTGATAAATCATCTGCATCTGTCTTTTTTGAAACCTCACAGTTTATCTTCTTGGAAGATTAAAAATTCTGTCCACCTGTATAATGCTACTTCTGTTATTAAAAGAGACATGATATCCAGAAATTGATATTTAAAAGAACTTGTCTGGGTTAAGATTCACAGAAAATGTACAGACATTGATTCTCTCCTCATCCCTTCCTTTTCCTTTTATCCCTACTACCTGGAAATGTGCTATAAAAAGAACGTATTTAATACAGCACTGAAGTGTTCTGTTTTCTTTTTTAAAACTCTTATCTCACACAGATTTTCATTCACTTTTACAAACTAAATCACTTTTTGACAGAGTTCTTTCAAGGCTTTTGCTTTTGTACAATTATGATGCCAAGCAGGTTTCAAACATATTTCTGACACAGTGGCTATCTGCCATCACTGACCACCTCCCTTCCTTTCCTGTTTTCTCTAAAGCTGACCTATATTGCCAGCCCCACCACCTGGGAAATGCTTTTCACATATATATACAGCTATAGAGAACTTCCCAAATTCTGGCTGGGAGACAACACAAAAACCTTGTGGTCTGAGGGAACTATCGGAGCAAAATACAAACTTTGTGTCCAGCATGGCCATTTGTGCTACCCGAACCCCTGCATGTTTCTCATTGCTCTAGGAGCACTGAACAGGGCTCCAGAAACAGCACGTTTCCTCCTGCTTCCTGCTAATGATCTGAAGTCTGGCAAAAGAGCTCGAACCTCTCCCCTCTCCACACCCAATCCCTAGGTCATTAACCTTCCTAGCACTGACAACAACGACAAAATCCGAACCAACTTTACATATACAGGGAATGGCTTGCCAGGGATTTGATCTGTAGCAAAAATCAACCCTTCTGAGCCCAGCGTTATTTTTAAGAGCCTTTTGGTTATGGGACATATTAGCATTTTGCACTCTGCAATGAAAGAAAAAAAGCCAAATCCAAATCTCCAGCAGTTTATTCAACTTGCCCTCAATTCCACTACTCCTTTCTCACCCTGCACACCCACACACATTTTATGTCTTTATTACATCAGAGAATGCTGTCTCAATTATGTAGTACAGTATAGTACAGTACATCTGGTGGCTTAGGAAATAAATCACAGGGCTATTTTTTTAAGCATTTAAATAAAATTGTTTTATCATTTGCTTCTTCCTACTAACAACACCATCAGTCCAAATGGCTTGCTTGGCTTTGTAAGCTTTCCCACAAGCTCACCAGGCCTGGCACAAAAATTTCACAGCTGTGCCATATGTTTGACAGTGTTAACAATGAGTCCCTGGTTACATGATGAAATTTCATTTTGTGTTCCTCAAGCGTCCACTCCCCACATTCTACGAGGATGACAGACAAGTTTGGGAAACCAACCCTGTCTCCCTTTCTAGCAAAAGAGGTATTAGTGAACAATAAAAACCAACCTTTTTATTTGGGAACTCCCAACATCTTTTCAAAACACAGCTGGAATAAACTCCAAAGCATTAAGGTCTCAGGTTCCCCCTCCCCACCCTACTCCTCCCCCACCCTAATCCAGACTTGTGAATTAAAAGCACAACACCCACTCATGTAGTTTTAACTAGTTATTGAAATCAAGCAAATAAGACAAACATTTATATACACAGTATTTGCCTAGAGTTTAGACTATTCCTTGCTACTTCAGGTCACTTGTACCAGCGTGGTGTTAAAATAGAGGGGTTTAAGGTTTAAATTTACTGAAACCTTCGTTCTAGTTCTTGTTGGTTTTTCAGACCAGCACGTTATTTGGTTGCTTAAAATCACAAGCCAGCTAAGGGAAAGGCTGAGCAGAAACACAGCTGAGCCCAAGCACTGTCAGCTAACAGCTGTGTAGCCAGGACATCTGCCACTGTCTATGAGGATGTGCTTCTAGTCTAATGCACACTCCAATTATCCTACAGAGGAGCAGATTTTACAGGAAAATCACTGTTAAAAAACATACAAAGTATTTCACTGTCACAATACCAATGTATTTAGTAGATCAAATAAATTGTTGGGGGTATCTGCTTAGAAAGTATGAGTACACTGAAGCTACATGTTCTCAGCTCAAAGTTTCAGTGTGTGTAATTCAGCACTCACGGTAGCATTTTGAAATGGCTGCACTATATTTTGTCAAGCTCCTTCCCCCATAGGTAAGTTTTACTAGTTCCACTGTTTAACACTAAAAAATCAGCTGCATCTCGGGTAAACACTAAAGAAGCCTCAAACCTGGTGATTTATGCACATAGCTGGTTCCATTGCATACAAGAAACAAAAAAACCCTGAACACTAGGTATATGTGAGCAGCAAACAGGAACTTACTACATTCACTTACTAACCTTTTATAAAGATCGTAATTCCTTATTTCCTACAGTTGTGTAGGAAATTCCTTATTTCCTACAGTTACTTGCTTATTTATTTAAGACTAGAGCTGTCTCTGCCTCTGTCTTGTAATTCCTATGAAGATGGACAAAGAGACCAAAACATCCACTCAAAATCTGTGAGTCAAAGCTGAGAATCTCTAGTGTACTGAAATAAAAGCAGGGATTAAAACCAGTACAAAATGTAATATTCCTCATCTTTAAAAATTACATTTACAAGCATGAGAGTGGTAAAACTGTACTTGAAAAGAAAAGTTTACTCAAATATTAATGCCAAGTGCAAGAAGAAATTTTACTTTCATATGAAACTGTCTTCATACACCCTTAGGGTTAAGGTTAGTTTAAGTATGGTGATACTCTCTAAAGTATCTCAACTCAATACTTAATCCCCTCAGCCCCAGGCCTAGGTGTTCAGGATACTGAAAACAATCATTTGGGAAACAACATTATATGGCAAAACACCATAGTACCTAGTAGAAGATAATTTCTTATTTATCAGAGGAAATTAGGAGAACTGACAGGTTCCTAATGATGCTTTTTAAGGTTTCATGTGGAACCAATCAGTCTTGCCCTAAACAGACTCCACATTCTGAAGATTATTATCCAACTAAGGAGATCTGAAATTTAAAGACACATTTACAGAGTATGCAAAACTACACATTTTCCCCTGACTTTTCATGTTTGTATTTGGTTAGAACCTACATTAACAGAAAAACAGTTCCACTTCCCAGTGGAGATTTTGCAAGTGTCTGGACCAGGCTCACTGCTACTGTGGTATTTTCCTCAAACCCTCTGGTTTCAGCTTCAGGTTGGCTAAAAGTATATGAATCAAAGAAAAGCAATTCAAGCTACAATAACACAGTATATAAAAACTGAAATGTTCAGTGCTTTACAGTGCTTTACACATAAGAACAACTGTATTACATCAGGCCAAAGCTTTATGTGGTTCAGTTGATAATCTTACACAGTGGTCATTAGAATCCACTTAGGGATGAGTAGAAGTAGGATAGGCATCCTTTTCTCTATTAACAACCCTTCATAAAGAGCATAGATGTATGCCTATATTCATGACAGATTTAACATTTAAAAAATTCGTGGTGATTACATCAGAAATTCAGATCTGAATCTCTAATAACAACTAAAAAATTAATAGAAGTTAGTAATTATTTTAATAACAGCAGGTATCAGGGTATAGGAATCTTGCTTGTAATCACCTCACATTAGAATTATGAGCCATTCACCACCAGAAAAGACACTGCTAAAAAAACAAATTCTTTCAAAAATAACTCTCTCCAAATATGACTGCACTAGTGTTACCACAAAAAGAAGAGCAGAATGAGTTCAACTCTTTGGAAGACATTTCATTTCTGTTTTCTGAAAACAGTAGCTAAGCAGCAGACAAGGACTATTTATTCTTTCTATCTTTGCAAGGCTGTGGAACATCTAGTGCTAAATCTATGCCATCTATCACTGTGCAGAGGATGCAGATTCTCTCCCCAAAAATACCGTAATGCCGACTTCTACAGCTCTCCCTGTTAGCACAGTTTTTACTATAGTTAGAATGCAGCTCATGATAATTTGCTGTTCAGCTCTTTTATCTGAGTAATAAATACATACGAATAAGAGAAAGATATGTGATTATTCAGTTCAAAGCAGTCCAGCTCCTTTGAACCTGAAACTACTACACTTTGGAATACACTCAGTTTTCAGAAGCTCCATCTATTCCTAAGTGTTGAATGTAGCTGGATCAAATCATTATGTCCCCATTATGTGACTAAAACAGCCCCTGACCACGCTGTTTCTATGTTTGTCTTTGTTTTTAACTTCTGTGGCTCCAGAGTATTCCCCTTCACCCCCATTAAAGGCAATCACAGATTGAGAGTTGGCTGCTTTGGCTTTTCATACATACCACTTGGATCATGAGTAATGAGGGGCATTTCATGTAGGGGTGTTCCTAACAACGGGACCCTGTCCAATTGCCATGTGTCTGTTAGCTGAATGTTAAAACAAGGTCGATTAATGTTAGGCAAGGCTCCTTGGAAAGTTATTAGCATGAGAGACTGTTTATTGCTAAAAAATTCTTAAGCAAAAATAGAAGTATATTTAACACTGTGTTCTACATTTCCAACACACATCTCCAAAGAGTGTTTTAATAATTTTGCTCTGTCTTTATTCTCCTCAATAACATTAACTGCTCTGATAACTTCTCTTACTCTTTCATTCCTGCTTCAACAAGAACAGCAAATAGAAGCATTACAACACCAAAATAAACTTCCAGGACTTTGTAAGTTTATGAGATTCCTCAAATTACCAGCCATTAATTTAAAGATCAACTTAATCCTAGCATGTTTATAATTAATGAATATTAAATTCTACTCAAAACACTCCTCAGGGGCAGGCAAGAACGCTTCACAAGGAATGAGTTAGTTAATATGTGAAGCAAAATCAGGCCATTGTTTCACACTAGCCTGACAAAAGGAGTTGGGGTGGAGGATGGGGGGGAGGAGAAAGAAAAAAAACCTACACATAAAATCTATTAGGACAAAAGTTATAGACAACTTGCTTTTCTGAATTTTCACTTTCCATAGCTATAGCTCACAAGTTCACAAGCTGAATGGATGAAGCCAAGGTAAACACACAGAGCTAAACATAATGTCTTTTATATAATCAACCCACCTTTTATATAATCAACCTCCCTTTTGATACTCTAACCTGTACCCCGAATCAGAAGCATTTAAGAAATCAATGCTGTGCTGTCTTGAGCTCACAGACATTAATATGTTGTATTTTTATTTACAAGCCTTTCAGAAATTAGGAGAACTAACCTAGGAAAGCACGTGTATTTGGTGGAGGAGTGGTCACCAGAATCTGAAGTCATCTGCAAACCGGTCAAACACACCCTCCAGCTCCTCCTCTCAATTACTGAGAGAGATGTAAAGCAGAAGAGGTACCAGGGCAGACCCTGTTGAATGCCCCTTCTTACTTGCCTCCAGGCACTGCACAACCGTCTCAACATAGCCATCTAAACAGTGTTTACTCATTCATCAACCCAAGCTTCATCGTCCTAAAACAGATGCAAGAATATTGTGGTAGACAATGGCAAAAGCTTTGCTACAGACAATGCAAATAATATCCAGTGTCCTCAGATTATTCATAAATCCAGCCTTTTTATCCCTCATAAGAGGGAGTCAGGTGGATCAGGCAGACCATGTTGGAGAAGACTGAGGCAAGGCGGCACAGAGTACTATGGATGTCCACTGGAAGCTCCTTCTAAGTTTATATTATTCTGAAAAGAAAAAAGAAAGGAAGATCCACCAGAGGAAAAATTATTATTTCTCTTTTGCATAGAGAGAGACTATGCATGCCAGAAGTAATGCAATATTGAGAGATGGCATGGTGTCTGTGAGGTAGTAGGAAGAAGCATTTCCTTGGAACCAGAATGAGTTTGTTACCACTGAACTGGGTGCAAGAAATTAAGATCTGTAAGTACTGAAATAACTGAGAAAAACTGCTAAAATAAATCTGTTTCTGCTCTTACCAAAGTATTTTGTACAAAGTTGTAATTTTGTTAATTTATAAAGATGAAATTATTTGGTATGCTTTTAATTGCATTTTTAAGTTTAAAAAGCCTGTGGGGAATTCACTATCAGAGAAAATTTAGACACATCCATTCAAAGCTCTCACAGAATTCACATCTCATTGCTGCCATTTAATTGTTTCTTTGTTAGTTCTGTTCTTTCTCAGTTTTACTGAAGAAATAGATTTTTATTATTATTATCATTACTATTATTATTTAATCAGGGAAAAGGACAGCTTCAATTACGTCAAAGAATACTTTTTCTACACTGAATTTTAGATGATGAAATGTATTTCCAATTATTATCTAACACAGACATGTCTTAAAAACCTGGGCAAACACAAAAGCTTTGGGATCACCTAATGGTGCTAAGTTCATTTTCTATACATGAAATTAAAATTGTTTTCCAAAACAAGATACACTTAAATTTTAAGAAGCACTGCTGAGCTTGAATTGAACTTTTGTCTAACATTTGAGCCTACAGAAAAGAATGAGAATTAATTATTAGGATTCTTGTTTTGCTTTTTGTGCGCACATAAATAAAATACTTCACCAAGAATTATTATAAAGAATAATTTCAGCTCTTTCATGAAACTGGAACAGCTTTTGTATGTACCTATTATAGAGGAAAAGGTTAGTTTAGGCTTCATGCCAACTTAATCCTTGGCATTTGTTCTTGAACACACAGCAACATAAGTTTCAATTAGTATTAGGAGTAGGAAGGTTGTTTTTGTAATAGACCCACCTGTTTGCCATGAAACGGGTTGAATCCAAAAACCTGTTTTACATCTGCTGCCTGATAATCTCATGTAACCAAAATTCCTATTTTTCCATCACCCCTTACTGATGATAAGCTTCAAAAAAAAAAAAAAAAAAAAAAAAATCTTTGAAAATACACTGGGATCATAAAATTCAAGAAAAAATAGTGTTCTCTGCGTTCATGTTATATTAATACTATAGCAGTATAGCATATTGTTGCTTTGATGCCAAGAGACTGCCTAAAGGAAAGTAGTTGGATTCTTTTCAGGACTTCAAAACACAGCCAAGTAAGATTTAGCATATATTTCATCACCTTAACATCAGTTTAAAATACCATAGAAATAATGCAAAAAATGTATCAGATAAAGCTCCATGAATAACCAAAACACTGGCAGAACTGGAAAGAAAGAAAAAAAAAAAAAAAAAAAACAGTTATTTTCTTGGTGAACACAAACACAATACATCTTTTCTCTGAACAACTGAAACGTAAAAAAAAATCAGTGAAAGAAAAATCTTCACACTGTCACTAATTGTATCAATCTTAATTCCTTTTAAGAGTTTACAAGGGGACTTTTCTTTTTTAAACCAGGTAACACCTACAGTATGGGTTTTTTAAAAGAAGACCGATTTATTCAAAACTCACTGTTTTAAACTTTCATATTAACAAAATTATTGATGATAATATCACATCATTCTTCCTGGAGCGCTCAAAAAACTGTTAGGGATGGCTGTGTCATTTTGTCTAGGAGACTTTTTCACCAAATACAAAAGTCAGTACAGGAATTTCTCTCTGGTCAGTGATTTATAAATACGTAAATATTTTAACTACCTCAAACTTTTATCAGTTCACTATATGCAGTGAAAATATTTTGTGACTTTGAACCATTATGTTGCATGCAAATTACAACAAAGAGATTGATCTTCTTCTAGGAAATTTAGAAGCATATTAAAATCAAGATAATTGCATCCAGTATGGCTGAGTTTGAGTAACTCATTCTTTTTTTAATGTGGATTTCTCAAAAACAGAAAAAGAACTTTCTTGACACATTTGTGTTTGTCTGACTGATGCATTAAATTCCTCTACCAGAATGACAGACTGCAGCTTACTATAGTGAAAACTCAGCCAAGGGAGAATATAGCATTATTATAATATTGAACTAATTGAAGATCAAATATCTCCTTGAAGTTATTTTGTAGTGTACTGGAATGGCTTTAGTCAAGCTAAAGCATAGTGCTCTTGGTCTAAAAACACAGAAGTGAGTGCAAGAAATATTACTGTACTTTAATCTAAACAACAGAAAGATTCAGACTGCAGTTCGGGAGTCTAGCTGCTGCACTACATTCTTTATTTAGCATGGTGCTTTGTTGCTTTGGACAAGTCATAGTCTGAAGCATCACAGTCTAATAGATGTCAAAAAAATTGTTCATTAACAGATCATTTTTACCTCTGGGTTTCTATTACCATGTTCAGCAAAAGCAGGTCATAAGTACTGTCATTTTGAATTATTTTGCAGAAGTACATAACCCTAGATTAAGACATTCTACTTGCTCAAAGAATGCTAAGATGAAGTTAAATAAACCATACTAAATGATCTTGAAATTATTGCTATTAGATCTCTTTAAAAGAGTTGGGACTGTTCAGCCTGGAGAAGAGAAGGCTCCAGGGAGACCTCATTGTGGTCTTTCTGTACCTGAAGGGAGCCTACAAGAAAGACAAAAAGACACTTTTTAAAATGACATATAGTGACCGGAGGAGGGGGAATGGCTTCACACTGAAAGAGGGAAGGTTTAGATTAGATATTAGGAAGAAATTCTCTAGTGTGAGAGTGATGAGACACTGGAACTAGGCGCTCAGACAAGCTATGGATGCCTCATCCCTGGCAGTGTTCAAGACCAGGCTGGAGGGAGCTCTGGGCAACGTGGTGTAGTGGAAGGTGTCCCTGCCCATGGCAAGCGTAGCGGGTTCAGTTCATAAACCGGGCACAAACACCAATTAAGCGTAGTGGTTTAGTTCAAAATATCCATTACTTTCCTTCTGTGAGATAAGAATTAGGAGAAAGCAAAGCAGGCACAAAACTTAAAAGAATATAAAGTTTATTAACAGACCTAAAAGAAAGAAAAAAAAGTCAGACTAAACCTTCAGAACACTTCTCCTCCCCCCACCTTTCTCCCTTCTCCCACTGACAACGTAAAAAGACAACCCTTGAGATTTTTTTTCAGCCAGTTTACCACCTCTATAATAATCTCTTTTTAAAGTTCATTTAGGGAGAGGAGTCTCTCTTGCTCATGCTATGGAGACATCTCCACAAGAAGTTCTCTCATGGCTTCAATGTCACAGCAAGACAGCCGCCCGGGTTGGTTCTCTGCTCGCATGTGAGAGCTCCTTCCCTCGACTGACAGCTTTCCCCACAACTGCTTTCGAGGGGCCAATCTTGAGCTACTGGGGTACCATTTTAAGGATGAGCTGTTCAGAAACAAAGGTTCTCTTCACCAATCTCTGGGAGCATCTTCATTTCTAGGAACAGAGGTCTTCTTCTTCCATGGGAGCAAAAGGGTCCTCATCACTTTCATCTCTCTCTGTTCAAGCTTCTCATCAAATCACATCTAATTCAACATTTACTTATTTCAGCACAGATACTTTTGCTCGCAATTACAGTTTGAACGCTCCACCCCCCCCATGCTTTCATGAAATTACAATGGGTACTCTGATAGATCATAGTCCATCACCACCATAGCTTTACAACAGAATTTCAGCTTCTAGGTTTGAAGCATCTCCTCTTTCTCCTCTCTCGGGGTTTCAGCTCTTCCTTCTTCACTGACTTTGGTGTCTTTATGGTGTTTCCTTCACGTGTCTTCACCTTTCCCTTTCCTCTGACTCGGGAGAGGATTGATGTCTGCAGGCTTCATCTGTTCTGGACAAGGGTCAGTCTCACCCAGGCCTTGCAGCTGGAATTCGCCTTTTGCTGTTGCTCACATGATCTTTGCCGGGCAGCGGCCTCAGATGAATTTTCGGCCGCACTGGGTGAGGGCCGGCCTGGCCAGGCCGAGCCGCGCTGCCGGGCCGCCTGCACGGCGCAGGGCTGTGGGGGCTGCCCCGCACGGAGCAGGGCTGCGGGTGGAACAGGGCCACTCGGCCCCGGGGTGGCTGTCTCCCGGCCGGCCCGGCCCGGCCCGCACCGCACCGAGGGGGCTGCGCCGGGTGTCCAGCGAGCAGAAGCGGCTGAGAGCTCAGCCAAGCCAAGCCCCTGCCAACTCGGCCGGGCTGCGCCGAGCAGGGCCCGGCCCGGCCCCGCTGGGCCGTGCTGCGGCCCCCCAGTTACCTGTCCAAGAGCCGGAAGAAAGAGAGTCTTCCAGGGGTTTGTTCGTTCTTAACTGTGGATCTCAGAGCCGTGTCAAGCTTCTTAAGTGACTTAAAACGTTGCCAATATTCAAACTAGCCAGTTGATTGGTTCTGTTGGGTCTGGAGGAAGCTGTAAGCACTTCTTTGCAAAGAATCACTTCCGTGGCTGATGGAGCCTTCTTTAACTGGAAACCCAAACTATGCTAAACCATGACAGTAAGGGATTTGAACTAGATGATCTTTAAGGTCCGGTCCAACCCAAACCAGCAACAGCTGTGAGAGACTCAGTTTTTCAAAGGTTATACAAGCCATACTGCAATGTTACCCAATCACATCCCTGGGTAATGACTAGAGCCAAAAATATATATTGTTTTAAAATGATTATACTGAAAAGTTCAACATTGTAAAACTTTGTGAAACCCAAAGCTGAAAAAAAAAAATCAGTTCAGAAAGATTCTCCAGACTGACCTTTCCCCTAATCACGTGTTTGGAAGAACGCAAAACAAAATTTCTCCTCACATTTATATTGTGAAAAGAAAAATACAACAATAACAGAATACTTCAACTTACATATAAAACATTTTGACAGACTTATTACTATGTTTTGTAAGGTTATGAAATTTTATGTCTCAGCAAAAATGAAAATCTTACAAAATAAAAGATTACACTCAGCTTTTTATGTAATGTTCATTTTCAGGAAAAACCTTCCTTCATGTAGTGAGAAATTAACACTTTTAAACTTGTGAGCTGTGAATCAAGATATCATTGTGAATGTACTAAGGCAGTAAGAAGCAGGAACTGAATTTGTCAAAATATTTTAGTTCTTAAAGGTAATAATATATTTCACCTACAACTTTGATAGCTCAGCCTAGGACTAGCAACAAACTCCTAATAATCAGGAGTTCCCATAGTTCTGTTACCACTAGTGCTCAGTGTTTGAAGGAAAAATCAAATATTACAGCTGAGGTTTTCTTTAAAATCATCTCATCAAGGTTTTTTTTCTTTTATGGGATGGTGTGCTGGTTGTTTGGATTTTGTTGGCTTTTTTTAGCAAATCATTATACATATAGCATGCCTCACTATTAGAAGATCTTATTACAAAGTTTTGCATCATAGCCTTTGATTCGAGAGATTTGGGCAAGTGCTAGTACCATAAAGCACAGCAATAAATGTTAAGCAGTGAAGCTCTACATCTGTGCAAAATCAAGGTTCTACATTAAATATTAGTTTCTCTAGCTGCCAAAAAATATTCGAGGTGATACCTTACAAACAAATAGCCTGTTTTTTAAAAAATATTGATGATACAAAATATGACTGGCATTTCTTCTATGCATTTCTTTTACACCTGCTATGACAAATATTTTCTATTCTTACTGTTTATTAAATGCAAACCCCAACATTTTTTTTGTTTGTTTTTGGGGTTTTTTTAGGAGTACTACATGTAGTGAAGTAAAATCAGCTTTATCAGAGCACAGTACTGTATTTTCAGTCAGTAAAATTTATTTTTATAAATGTAAAACTTCATGAGAAGATTAAAATACATGGGTATCATATAACTTCTGTGAAATTGAATGCATGTGAATGCATGTGAATTTCACATGTTTAACACACAAAAATGCTATTCATTTCTATCAACTCTATTCTTTCTATCAAGTCTATTTTACAGCCATCCTCAATTACCCTGACAGTGGTATCAAAATGTCATTATATTATCTGAAGGAAATATTTGGATTTTAGGCCTAGCAATTGCTCTGTTACATTAGACAATTTTTAAATGCCCTATTTGCTGTAATTATGACTCTGTTCTCTCTGTTTTTCACTGACTCCATCAAATCTTTAGAAGCTATATTAAATTTTAAAACAAACAAAATTATACAGTATTGGATCGACATTTTTTTCCTGAATTGTCATCTAAAAGTCATCTGTGTTTTCAAATTTACATCACAGTGCAAGC
This sequence comes from Corvus cornix cornix, assembly GCF_000738735.6. NCBI lineage: Eukaryota > Metazoa > Chordata > Aves > Passeriformes > Corvidae > Corvus > Corvus cornix. The sequence goes on from NC_046357.1 coordinate 57,658,023, forward strand.
TCCAAGTTAATCACACTTTTGTGAAATATGTTAATATAAAAATATAATCACTGCAGTGATTGGTATCATGTTCATAAATTGATTCCCAAGTTTCACGTTGCAACCGCTTGCATGGAATATGCATTTTTTTCCGTGAAAGTGATACTCTTAAAAGGCTGAACTACTGTTTCAACACTGTTCAACCTCTTGTAGTACCTCTAAAAGATAATGACTGCATTTATATGAAATTCAATGACTGCAAGTATAATTAAAATTTCAGAATTTTTAAGGTATTTTGCAACAGAAAAAAAACATGGTCCTCTGACAGTAAACCATAAAAAACCCCATAAAATAACCCATATGCCATTGTGCTCATTTCTTGAATAATATGAAGAATTACTAGCGTGTTTCCAAGCTTTAGAACCAGCAGAAATGAGTCACCAACTCCTGATGAACTTGGGAATCTGGACAATAAGACAAAACCTGGAATTGCTCCATTGTGATAAGAAAACAAATACAGGATATAAAGAAAAGCATACAAAATAAGGGAACCTGAAGTTTTTATTTTGCTTTACTGGTAATGAAAAACAGAAGTTTTCTCATCCTGAGTAATTTTTAAAAGCCAAGAATTTTCTTTGTGCCATTCTTGTAGTGTGTACATCCACTGGAGTTAAGAGCTAGTCAATTCTGTCAAAACCTGCCATTCATGTAACTATCTCCAGAATCACAATCACCACTGTGAGTATGCACTGATTACCCATCTCACTCGTGAACTCCTAAAAACACCAGAGCAATCCCTATTGGACAGTTTTAAAAATGGCTCAGCTGCAAACCTAGTATCAGTTATGATTCAGTCCTAATTTTGCCTGTCAACAGTCTTGTTCAACTTCCCAGATATTCCAGCTTGTTGCCAAGACCATTCTGTAAACGAAATATCTCTTTTGAAAATCACCATATGAATATGTCAACAGGTCATGAAATATTTTCATTACAAACCTTAAAGAAAAGCTAAGCTCTAAAGCAAGAGTTAGAAAAATTTCTATTTCATTAGACATGAGTGTGAAATCTTTCTAGAAAACATTTATTTTGGCAACACCCTATTCTGATGGTGACCCAAAAGCATCCTGACTAGACTATTCTGGTGGGAGGCAGCATCAGCTAGAGTGAGGACACTGTAGCAGATGAGCTAATGAACAAAAGGATCACCCTAGAGCATGAATTTGCAGTGTGAAGGTACCTAAGCAGCTGCAAAGTCAGAAAGAAATCCACATTACCTCAAAGTAAAAGATTGAAAAATTGTATTTAATTATGCAAGGATGAAAAAGTGTTAGAAAACCAACAGGAGAGATGATTTTTCCTCATGCTAATCGTGGGAATAGATGTTAGCTCACATACACATACTAGAGACAGGGATCCCTCAACCTCTCCATAATCTAAGTGTTCCATGGTCACCTAAGATCCTTCATTTACTAGTTAGCATTCTTCTTTATTCACACTGCCTCCTACAGTGCACAAAAATCTGTGTTTTTAATGCTGAAGGGAATGTTCAAGGCATAAGCCACAGTCAGTTTACTTGATGCATAAAGGGACTTTCCCAAATAGGAAATGTGTTTAGGGTAGATCATGTATGTTTGCATGGGTGTGAAGAAGGGGACGCATGGTGCACTCTAATTCTATGAAAAAAAGGAAGAAAGGCATTGGAGCCCCACTGCAAACCCTGAAGTCCTTCCATTGGAGATCTTATCACAGTCATCAACATCTTCCCCTCTTTCAACCTCCCATCTCAAAATTTCTAGAGATTCATACTATTCCTACGTCTGTGAAGGTTTCCAGAGCCACCTGCAGTACAACTCAGGAGAACTGCATAGAGAAAAGTGTCTGCTGTGCCTGAGTTTTGCAAAAGGAAAGCATCTACAGTAGCTTGTCACAGACATGTTCTTCCAAGGAGGACTTAACCTCCATGGAACTGAGAACATTTAATCCTAAAATTGAATTTTAAGATGTGTGAATCTAGTCTCCTTGAACTTCCTGCACGACTGTCTTTGAAACAGGGTTTTTTTTTCTTGGACAAATGCAATGAATTCCAAAATCACTATTTATCCAAAGATGAAATCTTTAAGAATAAAGCAAAGAGTTCGGTGTCAAGACTCTTGTTCTGCCAGGGATTTTTTTGTGCACTTCATCCAAAAAAATAAATACTTATCTCATTTGTGAATTTCACACATCAAGTTGATGTCTGTAAAATTTCCAAAACATTCAAATACGCTATGAAATATAGTAAGCCTAGTGAGTCTAGTGAGTTTACATGAAAATAAAAATCAATAATAAAAAGAAAGTTCTCAGTTTAAAGTCTTTATTTTGAAAATTTTTTACTTACAACCCTTCTTAAGTAGGCAAAGTAAGTAAGGCAAATCAAGTTAAGTCCGTACATTCACAAAAAAATCTTTAAAAAGCATGATTTGAAGGGGATTTTTGGAATTTGGGGGAATTCTATTTAAAGGCAAACAGATAAATGCATGACTAAACAAGAAAATCTGGCAAACTGTAAAATAAAATGACTCCTTCTCTGGAACAAATCACAAAAGGATTAAGTGGTTTTATATTAAAATTGAGAAGGAAAAGCAAGATTTTTTATTCCTTGCAATGATTTTGGAGAGTTTCTTGAGCACTTAAATGTGAAATTACGGCACTGCTGGCCAAGGTATGTAACCTACCATCGTAATAGCCACTTTGCCAGCCGACTGGCAGGTTGCCATTATAACTCTCATCTATAAGAAGGGTTCCAGCACAAAACCTGCAAATGACAGACCAGTCAGACTTCCCATCCATAGGAAGATAGCAACCAGCCTGAGAATGAATGGAAGGGGAGAGGAGGGGAGGGAAGGGGAGGGAGGGGAGGGGAGGAGAAGAAAATGGGAAAAGAGAAGATTACTTAGCACACGCACAGGTGAGCACAGTTTTGTTGGGGAGTCATCAGTGTGGCTTTTGTAAAGGAAATTCTGCTTTATTAACCTGTTGGAATTGCAGCAGGATAGCAATAACCATGTGAATAAATCCTGACCAGGGTTTTCAAATGGCCTGTGACAAGGTTCCACATGAAGCGTTATAAAGAAATTCCATTGCTGTGGTGTTGAAGAAGTCATTTTAAGCAACAGGGAGACAGCTACAGCAGAAGAAAAAATAGTATTTCTTAGGGGTGACTTTCAAGATGGAAAAATTGCAAGAGCAGGGTCCCTCTTTCAAGAGTTTGTACTGGCTACAGCTTTGTATCACTTCCCTTTCAGAGATCTGGAAAGGAGAGGCAACTGAAATCTCTGAGATGCAGGTCATACCAGGCTCTTTAAGGGTAGTCAAATTCTGTGCCCATGGCAAAGAACTCCAGAAGGGCCTCAGGAATGAGGTAGGTGTAATGTTGTGCTGGGGAGAAACAACAGAGAACTGGCAGTTTAACTCAGGAACAAAATCTCTGAGTCAGCCTTGGAAGTTCTCTGAAATCATCAGCTCAGAGTGCAAAGGTACTTGAGAGGCCAATAAAAAGTTTGGCTTCCTCAAGGTCACTGTGGACAAGGTCATCTATTTGTTCCTGTAACAAACATTGATGCACACATATCTTGAGTGCTGTATTTCATTCCACTCTTTGCATCTCAAAGGGAAGGCAGAAGAATTAGAGAAAAAGAAACCCAACTATGATCAAGGATGTGAATGGGCTGCCTTATAAAAAGAGATTTGAAGGGCTGAGAAGTTCCTTCAGTTTGACAGGAAAAGGCTGGAGAGAGCAATGACTGAGTTAAAGGAATCAAGAAACATGTGTCTCTTTCAGTGAGCTAATGTATTGTCACCTTCAGCTAATGTCAGGAAAATTTCAACCACAAAGCAAAAAACTCTCACTATCTTCCTGCTACCTATTGGTACTTCCATTTTTAGATGTCTGGATCACACAAGACTACTTTTCATGAAGAAGCATCAAATCTAACCAAGAACTGAGAGGAACTGCAGAACATTCTCAGCATCCCTTATTTCACCTAAATGCATACAGAAACCTGCATGTTAAAGAGACTCAAACCGTTTTTTAAAACACCTCCCTTACTTCTTGGGTATAAGGCAAACAACTGAAGCCCTGTAAGAATTAAACCAATTCTGATTAAAAGAAAACTTTTTAAACCTAAATTCCTTAAAATGATAATATTCAGACGAAAACGGAGGAGGAATGACACACCTGAAAATTCATGAGTACTTAAAACCACACACACTTGCCAATGCACAGATACTCATTATGCATCACTTTGCCAGATTGATGCAATGCATGTCACAAATATGTTTCAGAGATGGTTTTATGGATGAACAGGTACAGTATTCACCTGGGATGCCAAGGCCGGAAGAAGCACCCCAGAAAGCCAAGATAGCTAGTAGCATGAGTCATCCAATATATGGGTGGGAGCAGAGAGGTAACCATGCTTCAGCCTGTCTGGAGCCTTGGTGTAACTAAAGCCAGTTTCAAAGTTCACACCCTCTTTCTTCTACTGCATCAGAATAGCTGTCCTGCTGCTGTAAACAGAATAAAAATCTATCCAATACAAGTTTTACAAACACAATGTGGTGATCATCTGCTGGAAAGAATTAGCATATTCAGAAAACCAGAAAGAAACATTGCTAACACACTAATAGCAGGTTAGCACTCCACAGAAAAGAAACCAAACAGTCAGCTGGAAGGATTTGCCAGTACTAGTGTAATAGTCTGAAATAAGCACTTGTTACTTCTGCATTAGAATTTTTCTTGAATAATGAATTTGTTTTTTAAACTTGACAGTGCAGGGAGGTAAACACCATAGAATTTCTAGTCAGAAGGTGATCTGTGTATTTAAAAAATATAAGGATTTGTTTTACAGATTAGATTTTTTTTTCTCAATGAGAAGCATATGTGACAGTTTACTGTAGACTGCTGTGTGTTCTCTGTAAGGGATTTTAAAAAGCTGAATGAATGGAAAATGATTCAAAGACTGTTTATGTCTGAGGATTGCCATATTCTCTTGTCTTCAAATCTGAGCTAAAAATTAGATAAGAAAAGACACACTCAACTTCTTGCACCCTCTTCTTGGACATCACAGTTACTGGTGGTCATCATGAAGGAATGGTGTGCAACACACCACAACATAAAATACACTGTATTTTAAAGATCTTTCACCATAATCCACCTGTGTGCAATTTTTTCTAAGTCTTGTTGAATATTTAATAGGACTGTGGAGCACCATAATGTATAAAGTCAGAGAGAGGCTTGTTAAATGCTTTTAAAGATTTGAGAGCATTTTATTAAGGGAGAGTAACCAAAGGCAAGTGGACACAATGAGAAGGACTTACTGAAATATTATGCTCAGGTCTAACTCACTTTTTCCCTCAAACAAAGAAAAAAATTCTAAAAATGAAAATAAAAATCACCAAACAACTCTGAACATCTTAATGGGATACAGACTGCTGTGATATTTATAGCCTAGATATTTTGCCAGTCCTTGTGAGAACACTTTTTTAAACCAAAAATCCCCACTTCCCTATTCCTGCACAGGTTAAACAAAGTAATTTTATTTTTGTGTCTAACAAATCTCAAAGAGCCACCAGCATGTTGACATGATTTTCAGCAGGCATTGACAAGATGGATCCAGTCCAGTGCTTATCTGTATGCATATACTTCCACTAGCATTCCAGGAGTGTTTTAAACATTCACTATAATGTAATGTTTCTGTAATGAAAGCTTTAAAGACAGTATTTTATAAAGACCACAGGTACACAGGTAGTTTCTGAACTAAACTGGTAACACCTTGAAAATTCAGTCAGTGTATGGAATTTAGGATCAATAACTCATTGGACTACCAGTGAACAAAATGTTAATTTCTATGAAGTTAATGTCTATAGTGTTCAAGTTCAATTAAGAACCTTTGCAGAAATACTTTGTGGTTGTAAATACAGTGACAAAATCTTGACTTATCTGCTTAAATCTCTGAAATGCCTTTTATATCCTCAGTGTTACGATTAATTTGTTTCTCCCCATTATGTCCTTGAAACTCTTGCTCATCTGTATGATGCAGGAGTGATAGTTTTGCCTGAAGACACATTATATCAGATAATCCACTTACCCTGTCCTACAACTAGAACAGTTCAATGAAGTAAACTTATTTTCAAAATGTGACAAGATGTTAATTCCGGTATTGCATAAAAAGTTTGCCTTCATTCAAGGCCATATTCATTCAGCCTATATACTAGCATTTGTAAATCACCTTTTTTTTTGTTTAGAAAAAAAAAAAAAAACCAAAACTGTCACCCAACACTCCACATAGTTTTTAAACCTTGTGGTTCAAAATATATTAGACAGTAAAGATTCTATATCAGTATTATTAATCTTATTATCCTGAAATTTCAAACAGATTTCAGATCTTCACTAAGATATTTGAAGAATTCTCAGGCAAGGGAGCTGACATATTCTCCCAGCACTCAACTCACAGGAATCCATTATCACTGAGGAACATGTCTATGTTTGCTCCCCATGCTCCTAACTGTTTGTGGACTCTAAATGACTTTTTTAATTTATCAGGTTTCTTGTTTACTTAAAGTCAACCTAAAGCTTCATTAGAACCTGAGTGTTAGTGAGTTATGGCCAACTTCACTCTCCAACTGAGTATGTCTGGGGGCAGGGCAAGTTTTGTTCCAGGTTCTATAAATGCAAATATTTCCATCAAATATATGATGAAAAATAATTTACTGTAAAAACAGAATCTAAAGTAGAAGACAGACAACAGTGATGCTGGGGAAATCCCATTTAACTTTAGTAATATGAGAAAGAGATAAGGAAGATGACAAGGTAAAGAAACAAAATATTTAAAATAAAGGCAATGGAAGTGAACTCAACCAAACATGTAACCTGTATACAGAATGCTATATATATACATAGTGTAATGAAATGTCAAAAAATATGCTAGATATTTTTTTCCCCTGGTTTATCAGCTATGCCTTGCTGATAAATAGCTGAACTGGTGTGATGCCTGTGGTGTGATGTCCCTTTTCTATATTTGGAACATTTGGGGAAAGGAAAAAAAAAAAAAAGAAGAAAGAAAGAGAGAAATCTAGGTAAGGCACCTGAAAAAAAAAAAGACATCCGGAGACACCAGATGCAGAACCTTTTACCTTCTTCTACAGCAGAGAAAATTTCTAAAGCATCATTTCTCTGTGATGTTTTTCTGATGCCTTTTTCAATGTTAGCAGTCCACTGATTATCACCATATGTTCGTATTATCTTACTGTGCATTTTAAACAGACTGGTTTGCTTTGTAGCAGGTGTGTGCCCCTACTTTTTTTTCAATATCTTTTCCAATGCCTCACCCAGTTCAAGCAGAAGGTGATCATTTCAGCTCAACATCTTTCACCAACCTTTGCTCCACATCCTCTCACATAATGAACTTCCATTTCTCTTGTGGAGTCTTGTGGAAAAGCACATCAGCTGAATGCAGACTCTACCTTTAACAGTAATTATCCATCTTTCCTTCTTCACAGGAAGTTGATATTTTTATTTCCTTTCATGGAGATCTGTATTTGCCACCACTGGCAGCACTATGTATTCTAGAGGAAGCATTGCATTTTCTCTTCCACTAGAATTTTAGGAGCTAATATCACTGCAAAATCACACACAATAAATAGTGCACACTTCCTATGTTGTAATAAAAATTATATGCGTATTTCTGAGTTTGCATGTAACTGTTCGATTTTGTGATTTCTGTTGTGATACCAACACCTTTATTTTAGGAGCCCTAAAGTAATTCCTTTTAGAATTATTAACTACTCTCAACCAGGAGAAATATTTTCCTCATTTTGATAGTTATTCTTTTCCTGAGTTCTCCTTCATATCTCTCCCTCAACCTTGCTAATGGAGCTCCTTTTTCAGTGGATTTCAGTATTATGTAGGGCACTGAAAGAAACCCACAGGACTAAGCACTAAGTCAAGCATGAAGACAAGACTGTTGCTCTATGGAGCTGGCTTTTCAGACCGAGGAGAAAATGAAACATGTTTGTGCTAAGTAGGACTAATTTGTTCACCTTTTACAGCAGCACCAATTACATGTAGTCAAAATAAGTAGGTTTTAGCTCAGCATGTGAACAGATTTTATAGAGACATTGCTCAGCAATGGCTGAGAAAAGACAGATTGTTTGGTATTTTTTATTTTGAAATCCTGTTTCTCTATATTTTTCTGAAGTCAATCCAATGTTGATAATAATATGGAATAATCAGTACTTAAAATTGGTAGATTAACAACAGGTAGGCCAAAGTGGTCAGAGGGTGAGCTCTAGCACCTTGAACAGCGCCAGGAAAAAAAAGCTCCCTTTGAAATCCAGGGGATTAGTCAACATGATGGAAATGCCTGAGCATTGTCTGTTTTCCAGGAGGCATCTGATCATGTTGAAAGCTGAGATCCTTAGGTACTGACATTGTAAATCATGTAAACAAGTGTCTAATTTAAGACAATTTATCAGTGCAATTCAGAAATAGCAAAGGAGCTCAGAGAAGCATCCAGCTTACTGTGTTTCCAGAGGGTTGGTCTAAAAGCATAAACTTTTCGTAGAGCAGCAGGATGCACAAAGCATCCTAGTTTTATTGTGAAAAAGTCTGAGTTTTGACAGGTTTGTAATCTTCAAGTACCAACAACTATGTTTCAAGTTCCACTTCAACTTGAAACATGATTTTCTCCTCATAAAAAGAGTCCTGCCATGCCTTTACATGTGCCATACCCTCAGACTTCCTATCAAAAGCTGCTTGGCTAAACATATTTCCTTAATAGATTTCAACCTGAAAAGCATGCAAAAGTTTCTTATCTGCCTAACGTGACTTAGGAAATTCAGGTCTGTGACCCTTAGGGCAACTCCAGGGCTATATTCACACTCAAGCTGGTAATCAGGGCAGAACAGTGATCCAGACTAAAAATTTACAGTCTTGGTTATTTTAGACACCTTCAGTTCAAATATCAGCTGCTTGGATGAATATACTTCAAGTCACGTAAGCAAGATCAGAAATTCTGCTACTGCTAGTGCTGACATAAACCTTGACATACACAAACTAAACTATGAATGTGCAGCACGGAACATACTAACAGATCATGTTTTTAAATGAGTTGAAAGGCATTTAAAGAGCTTTTGACCAAATGAAATGTAAGACTCAGACCAAAATCTCACAATAGACATTGGGAACCTTTATAAGAACTTCAATAGGCTTTGAGTCTGCTACTAAGCAACTAGTAGCCAAATGGAAAAAAATGTTATTTTTCTACTTTTAAATATCCAGCAAGATTAATAAAAAGGCAGGGAATGCAATAACAAGGATTTACCAGTACTTTCTGGAAGTAAACTAGCTTGTTTTGTCATTTAGTAACAGAAAAAAACTTACCAGCTTCTAGTTTTATGTATAATTGATTATAAAAATTTGCGCAAAAAAAAGAACAAAACTCCCAAAAACCCCTGCCCCCCAAAAAACCCCACACTTTCCCCAGATCTTGACTTTTTCTTTACATTCACATTTAAGATTATTAATGTCATAACGATTTGTAGCAAAGTAATCACAGAAGAAAATTACTCCTAATGCAGAGAGCTGATGCCAAGACATTAAAATTATTGCTTCAGTTTTATCACCACTCTCAACTCTAGGCATTTACCTTGCACTTTCACTCTGCTGATCCCAAACATTCCTGTGATCAACTCAAAAAAAGCTCATATGTAGTTGCAGGAGCCTCTTGAGCTGTGACCATAGAACTTCAGCAGCAGGCAGTGTGCTCTTGCCCACGTAAAGCAATGAAGACCAATTTTTCCACTGCATAACACCTCAGCTGTAGGTAAACTTCCTCTGTAAAACTCCTGCTGTTTGAGCTGTCTTCTATGGAGACATCAGATTAAAGCTAATTTCCTTGAAGTACAAATACTGTCAGGTATTCATTTTACCCAACAGTCCAGAGGAAAGTAATGAATAGATATCACAGTTACTTTGGCTTACACAGTATACAAAGGTAACAAAGTCTTAAGGGCAATGGTACTCAGTAAAACCCCACTTCCATTGACTCCCTACATTGCGCCCAACATTGCATGCCCCTAGAAGAATGTAAAAACATGTTTTTTTCCGATAATATTGTCCCTAATTTCAATAATTTGTATTGAAAGAACCTCCTTGTACAAAAATGACATTTTCAAAGGGTTTCTTTTTCAGATACCCTCTACTGGACTCCTTTTCCATGAGACTATCCAGTTACCTTACTATTTACACAAAATTTTAGTGTTCACAGCAGATTGCAATGAGGAACTCCATTGCTCTGCTACACACGGAGTGACAAACAATCGTCTTTGGTTTGCTTTACATTTAAACCCATATTCAACCTCATTTGCCATTTTATTGTCCTGTCTTTCAGTTTAATACAGTGATTTCCCAATTCTTCATATCTGCTCCCACCTGAAACAAATATTATACCCAACATACTCTCTTACCTAACGATAACTACTTCTTTTCAAAATTACTGGTAAATCTACAGGGCTGCCTACAACCTGCATAGTTGCAGAGTCCCTGAAAAACTGGAGGGCTGACCTTGTTATGCTGTGAAAATGGGCCAATTATTCTGGCATAGTTTTATTTATTTTTCAGCAAACCACCTGGCTCTTTAAGGATCTGTATTCTTAAACAGTCAAATACTCAGTGGTGAGGGATCTTGTCGAATGACTTCTGGAAATGAAAGAGGATTATTTCTACTCAGCATTGGTAAGACCATACCTGGAGTCCCATATCTAGTTCTGGGTTCTCCAATGCAGAAGAGAGCTGGGACTATTCAGCTTGGAGAAGACTTATGGGAGATCTCATCAGTGTGTATACCTGAAGGAAGAATACAAAGAGGATGGAGCCAGGCTCTTTTTGGTGGTGCCCAGTTACAGGTCAAAATGTACCAGGCACAAATTGAAACATTGGGAGGATCCCTCTGAAAGTAAGGAGACACTTTTTCCTGTGGGGCTGACTGGGAACTGGAACAGACTGCCCAGAAAAGTTGTGGTGTCACTTGCCGTGGAGATATTCAAAAGCCATCTCGGCATATTCCTGACCAACTAGCTCTAGGTGACATGGGTCATTGCAGGAGGTGATTTCTAGAGGTCTCTTCAAACCTCAGCCACTACGTCATTCTGTGATATCAACCAAACATTCTGTATCCACATGCTTGGATAGGAAGTGGAGTTCTTGCTAAAAACTCCAACAGGTTTCAGATGCAGTATTAGCTCCTTCATCTCAAGCTATTTTACAATGAAGAAAAGATTTGTTAAAATGATTTTGAGCCCAAGGTTCCTATGATTTGTAGAAAACTCTCTTAAAAGAACAACGACAATATATTTTGAAAAGGAACTATTTCACATATTAATGCCTTCCCAAAAGAATTCCACAACGTCTGCAAATAGCCAGGTTAATTGATTACATGACAGATATAACTACCCCATTCACCCCCTCTGCCATAAAAATCTCCCACCCAAACCAGTATGCTCCTTTATTTTAAAATACCCTAATAAAAATAATAATGAAAACCAAACTCTATGCACTCCTAAAACTATAGATTAGAAAACAAACCACTTTATTTCACCAACTGACATCCCTCTTTCCTCCTTTTATTATACATTATGTATACAAACTTGGGATGATTTAAAATGATCTAAGTTCCCCTTGCATCAGTTCCAGAGTACTAAGTGAACAATTCTCTAGAGGAGGTCTGAACTGAACATCTGCAAACTGTTGCAAAAATAGCCAATACTAGAAAGCTCTGAGAAATGTACGTTTAAAAAAAGCTGGTAGTTTGCATGGGCTGGTACAACTTGAACAAATTCCAATCAGTAGTGCGGTCAGAATTACAATGCTGCACAGAAATCTATTATTGAGGAGAAGCATCTAGCAAAAAGTGCATCTGAAAATTGGGTTTGCCTTATTTAGTTAGGCCAAACAGTTCCATTAATGAGATTACATGTGAGAAGAAAAAACGCATGTGAATAAGGTGAAGGAGTTTGGCTGTACCATTAGGAGGACTTTGTAATTCTCAGTTCTCTATTTCTTACTTGTATGTTTTAGTCAAGGTGTAAACATCTGTGGCTCTTGAAAGCGAGTTGGAGTAAATCAATCTCTGTAGAGAAGCTGAATGAGTCTTAGTGACAACTTGCATTAGGTAATGCAAGACAGCTGTTTACAACACACTATCCTAGACAAATATTCCATTTTCAAATATCACCTAAATCCCCTTACTCTTTTTTTTTTAAATCCCACAGGCATACAATCCTTGATTTACTCTGCAATATTCAATTCTATCTCTCTAGTCTTTGCTCTCTGAGATACGGATGTCCCTTCTTGCAGCTGAAGTCCCTTCAATTATCTTTATATGAGTTTCTATATTAGAGCATTTGCTATACAAGTCTGATCTATCTTCCCATTCTAAACCTGGATAAAACTGTTTCAAACTCTGTAAATGTTAACTGGGAATGAAAGATGACCTTTCAAGAGCAACCACTGCAACAAATTTGAAAAGAACAGTTGTTCTAAAAGTAATTTTGAATCTTTGAGAAAAAATCATTAAACCTTCCCACTCTCCCCACCCCCAACATTCAGGTGAAACTAGACACGAGCAAAAGTATCCAGAGACAACCTGCTTATCAAGAATCAACAGAGTTATTACTCAGCTGGGGATAACTTTCTGTTTCCAAAAACGGGTTTCACCAAAGAAAGACTTGAACTTATCCCAAGAGCATAAAATGTTTAATGAGCAATAATCAGACAGCTGAGTTACCACTTCCACACTTGTGCTGGATGCCCAAAACTCTTTTTTGTTAGTCCAGATGCATGTTTATTAAATTTTCTTGTTTCATTTCTTTCATTCTTTGCCTCTGTCTCCAGAGTTCTTTTACTCAGAGTTCGGATTAAGGCGCAGGGGACACAGAGTTGTTCTTCGGAGTCAGACGTTTACTATTTCTTATCTATGGTACAGCTGCACGGAATGTGCCTCTAAGTTAACAAGGTGGAAAATGGCCCCCCAAGTTCTACCTTTCAAGGTCTTTCAAGGCCCAATCTATCCAATTATGGAATGCCAGCTAATTTATTTTTACTAACCATTCATGTTCTGCACTTCAGGTTTTTTGAACCAATACCAGATCACCCAGGCTTGTGGAGAAGAAGGAAGAAGAAAGAAGAAGAACTAACCTACACCCAAAATCCTCCACCTTGTTACTAAATCCCAGAAACCTAAATTTTCTACATCTCTACATATTCCACCCAGTGATATAACTTTAATTATACGGCAATAATCTCAGTGTTATCACATAATTTGGGAAGCTTTTCCCAAGGCCTCAGGTCAAATGCAGTGTGCTTTTGAGGATCATTGCCTGTCAGCACTGAAAGACTGAAATTCTCTGAAGTCAGAGACATGTTCCAACATGTGTTTTACATGTGCTTATCAATCAACAAATAGACAGTATTCTAGGAATAAGCTAAGGAAAACCCCAAATTTTTTCTGCTATTCCAAAAGATTAATAAGTCTCAGACATCCTTGCAGCATTTTTTTCTAAATTGTAATGGGATTATGGGCATGCAGATATTTGAATTTCACAGCTTATTCCTAGGATGGTAAAGGGATGTTTTCAACCACCTGGGTTAAATTTCCAGTCTTGAAGCTCAAAACACAAAAAATGGCACCAGTCAGTCCTTAAGAGTGTGTCAGTACTAGACTCTCTCCCCTTTGTTGTTTGGTTGGTATCAAGAATACTGTGTTACAGTAAACGAAGCCATTCTTGTTTGTTCCAAAAGAACTTGTCCTCAACGAATTTACCTGTCATATAAAGTTAACATGGGGGAACTATTAACTTGTTCAACTATTGTTTCAACAACATCCTAGGAAATTACTTTTCTGCAGCATTCTATTGAAGCTCCCGTTTCACAGATAAAAATTAGCTTTGAGGACACTGCCTCTCCCTTCAGATTGATGGGACAAATAGAGAGGAGGAAAATACACCCCTGGCTGCCATCTTCAAAAGCCTAGTCTACTTGACTAGAGTATGTAGCAGACAAGACAAACTATTCCTTCAACCTGCTCTTTTTTAAATGCATATGTCACAGAGAGTAGAATCCGATTTGGACCTCCATAAATTAAAGCACCAAGCTACTGCTATTAAAAGATGATCTCATACACATGCAAATCAGTAAGAATCCAGGCTTTAGGTGTTTTCAGATTACATCAGGTTCATGGATAAAGACCACTTTGTTTATCATACCGAGTATTATGGAAACCAAGATGAGTTGAATGCGTTTCATGCCAAACGTAATAATAATAAGGTGCATTTTCTATACAGTACCATAATACCTCAAAAAACAAATGAGAAAAATCCTGGTCTGTTTTGCAGAGAAAGTCATCTCACAGGGAAAATGGATGCATGAGTGAAGCCTGTGTGATTCAGCACTGTCCGTTTTGGGGCTTAAGCTGGGAAGTCAGTTTTATGTGTAGTTGCTTTTCCAACTGTTGAAAAGAACTTCTAAAAAATATTTTTCCCTCCACCTCCACAGTACCACGCCACTCTAAACACATTTAATATTTTAATTTTTTTCTCGAGCACCAATGCTTGCTGCAGAAATTGTTTGTAGTTCACTCATGAAGCCAGGTGTGAAAGTCAAAGCCAGCTCAGCACAGACAAATGATCCCCCCATTAAATGGTAGTAACCTTTATACATCACAGAAGCTAATTTAAGCCAAAGGCTATAAGCCCTTAGCATAAGTTTCCCTAGAGCAACACAGCTTCTTCTAACTGCTAAAGAGAGAGAAGGGATAGAAGTATAGGAAATAATAAAAGAAAGTGGTAAAACTGTTCACATGCACAAAAAGGACAGACAGAAGTAGACTATACATTACAATTGTACTCAGAAGACAAATATTAGTGTCTTTGCACTGATCAGGAATCATTGAATTAATTTACCTGATATTCTTCTGCTGAATAAAAACATTCATGAGCAAGTCTTCACCAGGGATTGATGAAGAACAATATTGCAAATCTTTCATTTAGATTTTTAGAATTGCACCAAAATTATGTTCACTGAGAAAAGGGTTGGGTTGAGGTTTTTGAAAATAAAAATGATATACTATGTGGTAGCATAAGAGAATCACCAAACGAATCAGACCCAGACATCATCCAAAACCTCATCTGAAATTTCTTAGAAGTAACAAATTCACAAAGGGCTTGTAAGTCCATGGAGACTATTGAAATTGACTTGTGATGAGTTAAGTTATCTGCAATGAAATGAGGATCCACAGGTCTGCCTCTTGAAAAGAAGGTTGCAGCCAGTTCACTTTCTCTTAAGAAAGCAAAGGTTTATATCCAGCTTCACGTTCCCAAAAAAATGGAGATTGATATAGTTATTTTCACATTTTTCCTGATGGCTTGCCTAGGACATAATGGAAAAAGGCATTTTTCCAGATCCAGATGCTGACCATGAATGCAGTGTATGTACATAATATGTTTCTCATTTTATTTTTTAAAAAGAAAAAAAAAAAAGGGAAAATAAAACCAGTTTTAAAATACAAACCAAAACAATCCCAAACAAGAAAACCCAAACCCCAGGAGATAATGAAACAGAGATGCATGTGAATACTTTGGTCTCGCCTTTCAGAACCTGGAGGGAAATTAGAGTAGAGCCTGGCTCATAATCAGAACACGCACTTGACAAAAGAGGTTTACGACAGTCAAACAATCCACTTAACACCAAGAGGCATGTTGTAAAAGAGGAGTTTGTGTTATATGACACCCTAACTTTTCAGCAAAGCATCTTTTAAACAAGGGCACATGCTGCAGAGGATTCCCATGGAGAAGATCTAAGAGGCTAAACAACTTTTAAAGGTATTAAAACAGTTTTAATAATTAAAAAAAAAAATTAACATGCATTTACCCAAGAAAAATTTATTTCATTTTAGGTATATAAAAGATTAAACAATTTACAATCATTCACCATGTGAATTTGTTTGTGTCAAAGTATATGCAATCTAGGTATAATAACCAGGCAAGTATAAAGAGAAGGAAACCATGTTAAGAGACACTGATAATTACAGCACATGGTCTGCAGGGAGTTCTCTCTTTCTCGAAGATACAACAAAAATTATTTGTAAAGCAGTACTCAAATACAACTGACAGAAGTCCTTAAAGCTAGTCAATACTGGCATGACATCCTGCCTGGCTCTGCAGTGGCATAAAACAGTGGAAAAAATAAGCAATCTTCAAGGATTTGGCCCAACAGTTCTACAATAATACCTGCATCGAAAAGTATCCCACCCCAAATCAGACATTAACCCTGTATTTCAGTATCATACAACAGAGTGCATTATGTCTCTTCTCTGGGCAAATGTTACATTAACTTGTAGTTCATACCTCACATTGTCAGCTCATTTGAGCTAACATAAAAATGTCTGCTTATTACCATTTATTTCAATTAGCTTTAGAAAGGTAGAAAGAAAATAGTGTCTTTCTTCTTTCATATCCTGACATTTGCTGTTCTTTCCTTAGATGAAAAATAATGACATTGCCGGTAATATCACTGTACGAATGTTACTGAAGGCAATAACCAAGCATACAAAACCATTATTACCAGCCATTAGCTGTCATTGAAATTAACTTTGAAACTCAATACCGTGTAGAGATGGAATAAAAAAAGGCATTTTTTATATTTTAAACCAGACATCTAACCACTGCAGGTTATAAAGACACTTCAGTTATTCACTATACAAAGGCACACCAAAAAACTGTTTTTGTAACAGAAGAGCAGCTCCTGTTTAGTGAACTTGTAATACTAACTATTTTCAACTTCAAGGAGAGATCTACAGAGAGATCAGATAAAATGCCAGTGGTATGTCTCTCTCCACTTCAGTTACATACATTTTAAGTATCAGCTTTAACTGATACCTCTAAATTTTACCTCCATATTAATCTTTCACTGTTACTCTTTTAATAATTCTATAACACCAGCTGAAACCACTCAGGATTCACATTGCATGATCCATATCATGCAGTTTCTGACAGAGGTGTGGGAAGAGGCATTCTCTCTACATTAATGTGGAGGAGTCTGGAAGCCAGAACTACTCAAGAAAATCAGTGTTTCTGCTCGACTCTTATGTATTCCAGAAACAGCAGCAGACACATGCTATCTTTTTTTATAGCAGTGAATAAAATTGCAAATTAATAGGCAGCACTGAAACAGCATTTTAAGTGTGCTCAAACATCAGACGTTTACAAGCTGGGCTGCAGCCATTGCACAAACTCCTAATCTAGGTATTTAGCTACTAAAGATTTCCATAGTGGAATGCACAGGCAGGATAGGAGAGAGATTTAGAGTATCAAGACATTTGGACAGCTGAGATTATTCTGGAGAGCAGCAAAATATCTTTCTTTCCCCTCCCCCAATTTCTGTCAAGAATGTATATGCTTTGCTAACACTTGGTTTATTTACACTTTTAGACTACTGTTTCCTTCAGGTTAATGTTGTATAGTGCATGCAAACCAAATCTTTCCAGGTAGGTTCCTTGATAAATTGTATTATATTTGACAGTAATAGAGAAATTTAAGAGTGACGCCTGCTTTATATTTAGAGTAACAAAAAGGCAGGACGTGGGCAAATCCATCTGAAGGAGATATTTTAAATTGAGATCTTCAAAATGAAAGGAAGAAATAAAGAAATGCAAAATAAAACTTAAAGCTTTTTGATTCAAAACAAGCGAATAATCCAAACAACTAAAGCAGAGGCACCATCATTAAATATCTGTGCAACAGAGATCTTCAATTACAAAGCTCACATGGGACTGGCAGAGAAGTTTGTTAGAAACTTAAAACTGGCAGTTACCCCTCTGATTTTTCCTGATGGGAGTTTTTTAGGGTTTGTGTTCTTTTTTTTCCCAAAACATTATGAGATACAAACATTCTTCCTTCACTTATTCATAAAAACAAAATACCACAAACACTATGGATATACAAGCAAACTTGTTTTGCATTTATTTGGGTTGTGTTTGTTTTTTTAACATTTATTTGCATACTTATTAGCATCTGTACACAATTTTTTCATTAGAAGTAAAGATATAGCCAACTTTTGTAAGTAATGTTTCCATTAAATCAGTTTTCTCCTTTGTGATTACAGGCTGTATTCAAAAGCAGGTGCTGTGCATAATCTAAGATAACAATTTCAGAACATTCATACAAGGCTCAATGAGTACTACTTCTTGAGTAAAGACCAGTACTTCTACAGGAAATACTTTCTGATTATGATTATGCTAATTTAAAATTATTCCATCAGGAGAGGAAATGCCTGCCTGCAGGGTTTGTGTTTTAATCTTTCCCTCTCAGTAGAAATGACAATTTTTCTTTTTCAGATACAGAATTTGCATTGACATCAATGAAAATGTCTACCAGTGCCACCCCACCCAGCCAAAGCAATCACTTAAGAGACAGTAAAGGAACAGTGCACGTACAAGCCTAGTTTCATCTCATCTATGATCTCAGATCTTTGAATCTGTGTCTTCCTATGGCTTAATTAACCACATTTTGAAGAAATGTGAACTTTTCCCCCTTTTAATTTAAAATCTGTTGCTGTAATTTCAAAATCTCTAGTTCTTGGGTTAAAAGAAATAATAACCAGCTCCTCCTATTTATGTACTCTCCATTCATGATTTCATCAGCTTCATCAGCCTCTCAGACAAATGAGTAGAGGTACAACCTACTACTCACCAACTCATCAAAAAAAGGTAATAAAAATGTCCACACGAAACAAGCCTACCAAAATACATTGCCAGTGCCTTTCTCAGTGGTTGATGGGTTCTAAATGCCTTTTTTTTTCATTGATCAAGCTATAAGTGGTCATTGGTCATTTTGCTATATCTGTATGCCTCGTTTGACAGTTACATTGCAGAACATTTACTTCCTCAAAGAATAAAACCAAAACCTGTAACAACAAAATTAAAATTCCTCTTTCAAGCAAGTGCCAGCATCACAAACCAATTCCTGTGCATAAAATAGCCATAAGGTATACTGTCTCAAAATCTTCCAAGAAAAGTGGCTTAAACAACACATTTGTCCCATTTTACAGTTATAGCTGCAATTTACCACCACCCAAGGTACCCTTCTCCTCAAGCATTTTCCTCTACAGATGAAATTTAAACCACAAAAGCCCAGGATCTGAAATGTTTCTATCCCTCATGTGTGGACTTCTTACCTTTTATTCTTTCTCACTCTTTTTTTACTCATTCCACCTTACTCCTTGTTATTGTTAGAAGCAAAGACAAAAGGAGTTGAGCTATCCTGAGTTCCTCTACTATTTCTCTTTACATGTACTTGGCTGCATGCCATTTGTTGCCCTGACAGCCATCAGAGGGAACACACAGGGAATGCCAGACCCCCGTGTGTCTAGAGAGCTTAAAACTACTAGGATGGGTACACTGCTAAAGCACAAGGAGATGAAGAATTGTTGAAGGACACCTTTATGTACATCACAGCTGCCAGTTATGGATACAAAGCTGTCAGTTAGGGATAAAAGAAGAAAGAGGTCAGAAGAAGGGAAACACTATGACAAATAAAGGCATCCATCTTTCCCAGAGGTCTCCTTTCAAATTGTGCTTTCTGACTCATCTGGAAAACAAATCATAATCAATATAAAGAGCTAGCTCCCTGAAAATCTTTTCTACTACTTAGCTTTCAGAAACATCTATTTACGAAATGAAACATTGTCTTTAGCTGCATTAAGAATTATGCTACATATTTTAAGCCATCCGTACTTTTTAATTATTCTAAAAATTGAAGACGAAAGTCACATATTTCAGATGACCCTGTATCACTCCAAGAGCTTTTCTCTTTTGTTACTCCATGTGCCTTCCAAACCAAAACCACTAGCCGAGTATGACACTGCAACCTAACAGATATTCTTCATACAAAGAGTATTCCTTAGAAAAACCTGCAAAAGCAGGCACACACACACACCCACAAGGGATTGCTGCAAGGCTGTGAGCTTGTTCTACCCCTATTTATGCATGATGTGAGAAAGGTCGGTATGTAAAAATGCTGTACACAATTTTGAGAGCATATACTGCTAAGGCAATAGCAACAAGTATTAGCAGATGCTAATCTATGTGTTTGGCTGGACATGCAGAATGGTCAGGCAGAATGAGAATGTAGAGGTATCACCTACAAGAATGCTTTGCAACTGTTGGCCAGATGAAAGCACAGGTGGCTTCCAGTCTGGGACTACACACTGCACCACAGCATGTTCCTCACTTTGTAAAAACATAGTTACATTGGGAGGACACAAGAAGGACATAATGAATACACCAGGAGCACTTACAGATAATTTCCAGTGGCTTCTGCCAGTTCCAAGAAAACAGAGTTACAGTTATGTGCTCGTATACCTAAATCTTCATTTCCTCATCAAGCATTTGCTGAACTCATTATCCTGGGAAATCACATGGTGTTAACCCATAATCTTAAAAATTTTCACATGTGCAAAATTTTAGTTAAATTTTCAGTTATTATGTGTAAGTGTAAAAAGATCATACCTTTTCATCAAGAATCAAATGTCTTTGCAGGGCAGTTTTTTGCTCTGTAGGGAACGTATTTTCAAGACACAAATGCAGAACTTCATTGCAAGGGTGAGTACTCTAAACTTATTCAAGTGATCAGTTAAGCAACATAAAATAAACCTGTTTTTTCTTATGAAGATTAAGGATTAGCATTGTTTATTTTTGACTTCTAAAGTTATTGTACATTTCAACATGCAGAAATGCAACTTCTGGACAAATCAGTGGAAATTCTTTGAACTATAATGGAAAGAAGTGATTTGTTTTTCAAACACTGTGGGGTTTCGTATGTAAAAGAAATTCCATAAATCAGCGCTTTAAATTTCTCTTTCTGTATGCTTCATGTCAAAGAAGACATATGAAGATGGCCAAACAGAAGAAATTACTCAAAACAATGTGCAAATGATAGACTAGGAAATGCTGCTGTATGCTTTTTCCTTTATTATATTTGTGTATTAGTCATACATTTATGTAGGAGTCACATTACAGCTAAGCATGAACAAAACTGTGTGGTGATTTTCACTGTTTATAGTGTCCTGAAAGACCATGCAAATATAGTAATTACTGGTTAAAGACCTCTTTTAAGAGTAGTGTATCTTTGCTCTTGTTTAATTGCATCTTAAATATATTTTCATAGCAAAGGCAATTTTTCTCCTCTCTCATGGAATATAAATTCTTTCCAGATATTTTACATTTCTAATTTAGACAGTCTTAGCATTGCTAATGAGAATACTTACCCAATTCCTGAAAATTTGACAACTTGAGAAAAGAACTGAAACTGATGACTGAACATGCCATCTCGTCCTTTTCCTTATTTGGAGAAAAACACTCATCATCCAGCCATGGAGGGCGAATACTGTTTTCCATAGTGAGACAAATACTTTGCCAACAAATACTTCTTGAGGTTCACTAAGAATTATATGCCCTCTGAGACTTTAATTCCTCTGATTTCTCTGTGCTAGAGACACTTCAAGCAGCAGTTCCTAAAACAAGATTCTCTCACTTTGCACTATACCTTTTTGTTTAAAATTACTTGCTACCACTTGTATGTAGAAGAAATATGCTGTTCTCTGGATTTCCATCCACATACATTTGGGCCTGCCTCAAATTGACAGATAGCTATTTTTGATAAACTTTAGGAAAAATTATATCATTTACACATATAGCCCAGATTGAGAACACACAAATGTAGATCTCAGTGGGCATTTTGGCAGGATTTAGGATTAACTAGAGAATAAAGAGGGACAAGGCTTCAGTTGTCAATCTTAATTGTAGATGAATTAGAAATAATACCTTTACACACGATTTATTTTTTTTTCTTGGAGAACGTGAGATATTTGACCAATTTCTTTATTAAGATATAACAGTATCAGCTCATTGATTTCATTTTTCTTAGCTACACTGAGCAGCTGATAGAACTACTCAGATTATATTGTAAATCAATGTGAAGACTCAGGCCTGGAAACTGAGTATGATCACAACAGATATAGATCCTCTGCTTGCTGATCTAAAAGGCATGTGGTTTAAACTTCACTTAATTTTATTTTTTATAAATTCAGTCCCTGACCTACATACACTTGCAAGCAGAACATAAAACAGTGCATAGGAATTGGCCTTCAACAATGGGGCTACAGCAGTAAGAAAGGAAGAGCAACAGTTGTCACGTACCTGGACCTGTGCAAAGCATTTGACACTGTTGCACACAACATCCTTGTCTCTAAAATAGAGAGGCATGGATTTGATGCATGGACCATTCAGTGGATAAGGACTTGGCTGGATGTTCATGCTCAAAGATTTGTGGTCAACAACTTGCTCTCCAAGTTGAGAGACATGACGAGTGGCATTCCTCAGCAGTCAGTATTGGGATCACCTCTTTAAAACATCTTCACTGGACAGTGGGATTGAGTGCACTATGAACAAGTTTGCTGACAACAGCAAGTGCAATGTGGTTGACATGCTGGAGAGCAGAGATGTCATCCAGAGGGACCTTGATGGGCTTGAGACATAGAGCCAAGAGAACCTCGTGATGTTCAAAAAGGCTGAGTGCAAGGTCCTGCACCTGGGTTGGCACAATCCCAAGTACAAGTACAGGCTGGGTGGAGAATGGATCAAGAGCAGCCCTGGGCAGAAGTACTTGGGCGTATCTGTGGAAGTAAAACTCAACATAACCCAGCAATGTGTGCTGGCAGCTCAGAAAGACAACCACACCCTGGGCTGTAACAAAAGAAGCGTGACCAGCACCTTGAGGGAGGTGAATGTCATGTTCTACTCTGCTCTGGTTAGATCCCACCTGGATACTGCATCCAGCACTGGGACCTTTAATACAAGGAAGATTGTATACATGTTGGAACAGAGAAGGGCCACTGAGTTGATCACAGGGCTGGAGCACCTCTCTTGTGAAGAGAGGCTGAGAGAGCTGGAGAAGAGAAGGCTTAGGGGAGACCTTAGAGCAGCATTCCAGTACCTAAAGGGGGCTTGCAAGACAGCTCAAGAGGGACTTTTCACAATGGCATAAAGTGATAGGACAAGGGTGAATGGCTTCAAACTTAAGAAGAGTAGGTTTAGATTAGATATTAGGAAGCACCTCTTTACTGTGACAGTGGTGAGGCACTGGAACAGGTTTTCCAGAGAGTGTGTGGACTCACCATCCCTGGAGGTTGGGCAGGAATTTGTTAGGATCACAGAGTATTCTGAGTTGGAAGGGACTCACAATGACCATTGAGTCCAGCTCTTAAGTGAATGGCCCCTGTAGGGATTGAACATGCAACCTTGGCATTATTAGCACTGTGCTTTAATCAACTGGTTTTCAAGGCCAGGCTGGATGGCAGTACCTGGTCTAGCAGAAAGTTCCCTGCCCGCAGCAGGGGTACTGGAGCTAGGTGATATTTAAGGTCTCCTCCAATCCAAACCATTCTATGGTTCTACAAATTGCTTTCTCTGTCAGTCACATATCTGGTCATAAAACTCATGCATAATGGAATGCTATAGATAGAATAATGTTGGAAATTATATACTTCAACTGGTTGGTAGGATATGGGAAAAAAATTCTTTCCTTCCCCTGAAGGGGAGTTAAGAAAGATGATCAAGGAAAGCTCCTCCAGCTTCCTCCTTTGAGAGATCCTCCTGTAGCTGGCTTAATTCTGGTATTTCTCATTTCTTCTAAATATTCTTGGTGACCATCTAATTTTTCAAAATTGCCATGAAAATGAAAGCAGTAAGATATGGACACGCTCAGTATCATTTGTATTCTGCTCCAATTATTTCACTAAATATCTTTATTATTTCTTTCTTTCTTCCTAGCTCACCCTCCTCCACAATAGGAAAGAATTCAAGTAAGAGTATGTTGGGATTTTGGGAATTCGCCTTCAGTTTTCTTTTTTCTCTTAAGGAACTTTTCCCATCTATGTTGCTGGGGTGACAAATTGCTGGCTGCTTGGGAGAAACAAAAGACCTGGCCACAGAGGGAGGGGTCCAACTGGCTACCCTCTTTCACCTGGTGTTGTGGGCTGTTGCTCTCGGCGTTCGGACGGAAAGAGAGGCTGCCATCATGGTGGAGGGGATTTGTCAGCATGGCAGACTTCTGCTTTTTTGTCTGCCTTCCTTCTACCATGAGTGGACCTTGCTCACTGGAGCTGCTGTTGCACTGGGACCCTAACACCCCACCTTACTAAAAGAGGGACCTTTTCACCATCTGCTCAGGTGCCTCAGGGGAGAAACCCCGGGATTCCCAAGCTGGTCTTTCCCTGCCCTGCTGGGAGCCAGGCTGTGGCCGCCCTGCCCCTGCTGCTGCTCCAAGCCTTCGCTACTCTGTAGCCCTGCTTGCCCTGCCTGCCCAGACCTCCGGGGGTTCTGCTGAAGCTCTGGAGTTTGATACATCTCGTCTGCCACCCGGGATTTGTGCTTGTCCCTGCTGTTCCAGCCTGCTGTTCCCGAGGGTCCGGCTGGACACCGGGATCGGCTGCCCAGGGGTTTGTGAAGCCTTTGTTCCATCCCTTCCCGGGATCCCAGGGCGCCAGTGCCGCGTGCTCCCCGAGCTCGCTCCGGAGCGCCCCCTGCAGGCGCGGGGGAGCCATCGCACCTGCCCTGCTCACTGGGAGCCGCCAGCGCCCCTGCCGGCTGCGAGCGGAACTGCACCCGAGGGGAAAGGGCCCGACAGCCGAGAAGGCTGGCACTGGGTTTGTGATTGTTTGCTGTTACTGCCAGAGTTATTGGTGTTTGTCTGCCTTGTTAAACATATATATCTATATATATATATAAAATAGTAAAGAACTGTTATTCCTATTCCTCATATCTTTGCCTGAAAGCCCCTTAATTTCAAAATTACAATAATTTGGAGGGAAGAGGGTTGCATTTTTCATTTCAAGGGAGGCTCCTGCCTTCCTTGGCAGACACCTGTCTTTCAAACCAAGACAGAGTAGATGACTGATTTTAGTACAAAGCTTCAATTTTTTTCATGAAACAGAACTGGTACAAACATGAAAATATTTGTGTGCAAAGCTGTAATAGCTCTTAACATATCCAAGTAGGATTGGTCAAAAACAGTCTATTGAAACTTCAAAGAAAAAGAAAAGCACTTTAGAGCAAAACTTTTCAGAATATATTTACAATTTCTTTGGATGTTTCAAATTGTTTGAATGTTACAATTGATGTTACAATTTCTTTGAGTTTGTTTCAAACCCATACCTTATTAGGTAAAAGTTTTCAATTTGCTTTTGCAAAAAATAAGAATCCAATCTTCAGTTCTTTCTTTTATCCAGGATACATTATCTGGAATTGTCTAGCCAATGACACCTAAGCTATTCATCACAATTCATCCAAGTTGCTGAAGATATGACTGTATCAACTTTAGAAACACGTAAGTTTTTTTTCTTTAACAAAGTACAAGAAATTTACTACTCCAAGGACAATTTTCCAAGTGGGTATGTGGAATTCTGACTGTTGTCTTTCAGATAAACTGAAATATTTATGGCACACACTGCAATGCCACCTCTAACAGATGAACTAAGAAATACATTTTCAATCAGCAGTTGCCATTCTTGCAGAGCATACTTACATACACACGTGCACACCCTTCACTGCAGGGTGCCTACCAGGCAGGTCTCCTGCACAGGAAAGTCCTCCCAAGGTTATCACTGACTGCAAGCATTGTGAAAGAGTTAAGTCCAATTACTCATTTCCTATAGCATTCAATAGCTGTGATCCCTACACTATTCACTTGGAATTTACACACCATAATTATGTACTGACAGGGATTCTGCTGTTAGGCTGTGAAATCTGGGCCAGCAATCTTAGTGGTTTAGATGTTACTCCTTGAAGATTTTCAGCTGAACCATGGAAGATAAACAAAGAGTATTAGGGATATTATTCATATGTAGACCTATGTATTAGACTACTAAGGCTGACATCTTCTGAAGTATCTATTTGCTTGAAGAAAGATATTAAAAGTCTAAAAATTTAATCATACATACTAATTTCTGTAAACACACAAAGGAAGTTGAGCCAAAGATAAAATGACCATTCAGCCACTATGCACACATCCTGTTCAACCCTTGATTTCCACTGACAGCTTCCCTGTATTTCCTTTGGCTGTTCCCTAACTGAAGCAAAAATATCTTGCTTGCAGCACAAATTCTTCCTTTGTGCAAAAAAGCTCCCTGACAGTTTTCAGTGATGCCAAAGACATCCCATATTTAGGCTAGGAGGGAAAGGAGGGTTGACAGTCGTCTCCTGGTTTGGGTTCCCTTTTATTTTTGTACTCAAGTTTGGTGCAAAAGCAACAGTGCCAAGCTGTAGCTTTTCCACAGCTACACACCTGTCTGTTATGCTTAAGCTTGGGCAATTCAACCTGAATGGCCTGGGATTATTTTTACCACCACCTCAGAGGTAATTATACAACAAACTCACTCCAGTATGCACAACGCTCATAGGATCAAATATTTCCCAGTTCACACAAACAAAACTGTAGGCTAGCTACTGTTACATGCCAAAAAATCACAAATTCTTACAGCACAAGGTGCTTTGTGAACATTTCTCATTTTATAGGTCAAAGTGTTCTCTGCACTGAGAAGTACTGCATATGTACTGACAATGAAGAGAGTAAAGCTGAGTTTGGCCACCACACAACAAACAGGTTGAAAGCTGCATATAGCCACTACTCAACAATCCGGTGAAAGCTCAAACTTCATCCAGCAGATAAAAGCTTTCTTATTATACATATTCCTCTATTATGTTTTCCTTTTTTTAAGTATCTCTCTTAGATCGACTACCATACATTTTTACTTCATGCAGACAAGAAAGATCCTGTCAGCTGAATTAAGAGTTCAGTATTTCAGGACAGCCGGCTAGAATCAACTTTACTCACCTTTAACTGAAAAGACACTCATGACTACAGACGAATTTTCATATTGCGATGAATTTATGTTAAATCCAAATGACATCACATTGTCAGTAAAATTAATTCATGGCCCCACCCCACTAGCATGGCAATTTAAATAAAACAAATAATTTTATTATTGTACTTTAACTTTTTTCACACTTGACAGAAGATTTCCACAAGCCTAGTTTTCAACCCAGCATAAGAACTGAGTTATGGTCTTGTCCAGGGAGAATACCAGGAAAGCAAAGACTAGGAGATAAATCATCTTCATAATTAAGCTGTTTTTCTCAGCTTTTTTAAAGTTTATTTTGCACTGAGCAATGACATATAAAGCAGGAGCCATAGAACTCTTTAAAGATTTTAAAAAATGCAATTTAAAAAAAAAATTAAGTTTCAAATTCCCCTCTGTTTGTCATATAATCAAGTGCCTGTGGCGGCCAAACTCTTTTCAGTGGTACCCAGTGACAGGACAATGGGCAACGGTCACAAGTGGAAACACAGGAAGCTTCTTCTGAACATCAGGAAAACTTCTATACTATAGGGGTGACAGAGCACTCTAACAGGCTGTCCAGAGACACTGTAAAATCTTCTTCTCTGCCAATATTCAAAACTCACCTGGTCATGATCCTATGCAACCTGCTGTGAATCTCTTTCAGAAAAGCTGTTGGACTAGATGATCTTCAGAGGTCCCTTCCAAGCCCTATCATTCTATGATTCTGTTATTAAAACCTCTTAATGGCTTAGGTTGATAACTGCTTTATTGTCCCTCAATTTTCTCATTTTACAGGCCTCATCCATCTCTGCCAATATTGTCATATACCATTCCCTACACCAGCATTACAGGCAGAGCAAGAAAGAAGCCCTAAGGTAATCAATTGAATGTGAGATCAAACTCTGCTTCTATTTGTAGCTGTGTAGGAGAAGAATATAGCTCACTTTTAAGTCCTTAGCCTTTAATTCCTGTAAATGTCCCTGATTTTTTTTAAAAAACCTCATGCAGAAAAACTGTAAATTATCAACATATTACTTACAATAAATGGCCATTTACACCTTTGGTGGGGTTGTTTGGTCCTGTATTTTTGGAAGCCACATGTAAACTGCTCTGTGGGTTCAAGTTTGGGGGGTGCTCCCTTTGCTAGTTGTTTAGGAGTGTGAGGCAGGGAGGCTGACTACAGACCAGAGCTTCTAAAATACTCTGAAAGCTTCCACTGAAGACAGACTACAGCCATCATCTAATCTCAAGAAACGTGTGTGTGCGTATTTTGTTTTTATTTTACCCTTGACTGAAAGTGCTGCTACTACACTGCAGAGGTACTATAAATATCAAACACACAGACAGATTCAAAGAATATTAATCATATGCATAATATAATTCACCAATAAGGGACATGCAGATCCACTGGCACAAAGTGCTAAAAGCCTTGCATTCATGCATAAATAGCTTGGTTTTCATTATTTCCTGAAGTCAGAAATCAAAACTCAGGGTTTGATGGATTACTGTTTTCACTAGTCGATTCTTTTTTCCTAGTGAGATGGCAACCTGACTGAAAGCTACTTTCTCTCAAATTGTTAAGGATTTGTCATAAATTATTCCCAGGAAAATGCAAAGCAAGACTCTAAGATTCAAGACAACCTGTTGCTGATGTTCTCAAAAAGTCTGCTTCCGAACTACCTAATGCTTTTGTAGACTCCTGGCTGGCAACCAAGGAAGTCCACAGCTTAGTAGGCTAACTATGGCCATTAATACCATTGCTTTGTTTATCAGCATCTGCTGCAAATAAACCTCAACAGGTTTTCAGCCAATTGGTCAATTTAATCTACCAGTTACACAAGTGACACCTATTCACCTTAACAACAGCCCCAGCTCTCCACACTTTGCTTTAATAACACATGAAATATACGGATGGTGTGCACATACAGTGTGCACAGTGGAACTTCAACCATGGGATGGCTATACATGTAATGAAACAAGAATTATGTTCAAGTTAGTTAAAGGTGCTATCAACTTAATGCTAGATGCTGTCACACACATTATTTACTGTTGTGTCATCACAGCATAAAAGGATTAGCTCAACTCTGCATTAGCACTTGAAAATGACAGCTTACTTCTTTCCACCCTTTGTGCACTCCTCATAAATGTTATTTTTAGGTAACATTGGTATTTACATTGGGTTTGACCACAAGCCTCCACCTTGTTGGCAATTATTCAGAAATAAAATCAAGATATTTTAATTGTGGTGGACTGTACTGCAAAAATGAAGTATTTCAAAATAGAACCATCTTCTACAGTTGTAAGATAGATTTCTGGCTAATGTTCTCCTGAAAACTTTACAAAACCAAAAAGCCACTCCACTCTCTGTACTTAAGTCTGTGGAAGTCTCTGGTCATAAGCTAAGACCCAGCACAGACTACATCTGACCACGGTCTCACAAATTCAGAAATCTGGTCACACAAAACTTGGAACTATTGATGCATTGTTAACCTGTGACCTTGTGAGAATTCCTTAAGATACAGTCTTTAGTTAGACTACATACTTAACCACAGTTCCTTGCCTAATTTACTACACTGACAACTGCAAAAGCAATTTTGACTATAACTTGCCTCTACATCTATGAGACAAAATCAGAACATCAGAACACAATAGAAAATTGTGGGTATTATCAGAAGAACTATTATTTCTAAAATATAAAGATTCAAATCTGCTAATGTCCCTGATCACAAACACATTTCACACATTTTCCTCAAATTTTAAGCAAAGTAGAATATAGATTAGATATAAAACTAGATATAGAATTTTAAAATTGATTTTCAAAAGCTTTGCTTGAAGAAGGAAGATTTCTATGTTTTATTATTAATAGAACCTTTTGAAAACTATGTTTGGAGGCTATTACTAAACCAAGAAGACCAGGAAGCAAGTCTATGGCCAACTATTTCCTGAAATATACGTAGAGGATGACAGATGTATATGAACATCAAAAAAATAAAAAAAATTAATTCTTCATGGGCTCATGAAGCTTTTTACAGGGGAATTTCATGGTCACAGATGACCTCTGTGTTCTTTATCCATCTGAATTCAAAAGCTTTAACATGGATAGCAATGAGAAGGGCGCAGGAAGATTTCTCTACCTTAAAGAGGTCATTATGCATGTAAAAGAAATATGAGGTATTCTGAATGTTTCACTTTGTACTGCATGGGTGAGCAACATCAGCAGACTTGAAAAATGCTTCACATCTGTGCATAATCCATTTATCCTCACCATTATTCTTCCTCATGGACTTATCAGTTATGGCTGGTTTATAATTACAGCACTTCAGGAGGTAACTGAAAAGCTGGCACAAGGAATGAAGATTAGGCATCAGTGTAGTCAGATCCTTGAAAATAAAAGTTTTACTAGCATTCTGGTAGGAGATCTGATGGGATTCTCAGTTTCAAATGTTATATCACATGTGACCTTTCTCTGATGTCTCACAGCGTGTCTGAGAGATGTATTTCAGCACTGACAATCAGAATATTTCAGATTAATCTTGTTCTTCATGATAAGATTACAGAATATAGGAAGGACCTTCTTAAGATCCATCTTTGCAAATGAAAAAGTTAAAAAAAAGTAAATAAACCCTGCTGAAGGTACAGGAGATTTCAAGATGAAATTCTGCATCTCCTGATCAGCACCAGTAGCAGACTCTCTGGACATTGCTGTGGCAGCACAGGTAAAACTGAAACTAGAAAAATTCTTACATCAATTGATTTCTCTGTGGTCAGAGCTGGCTTTTTTAACTAGGTCTTAGTTTCATTTGTCCAGTCATGGCACTGAAAAAACAAACTCAAACTTTACAATTAACAAGTGAGAAGCCAAAGACAGTTATTCAAAAGTCTCAAAGTATTACTATTACAGACACTTGCAGAAACAGAATACAAAAATCCTCATCTAAAACCAAAGAAAACAAGTTTTACTTAAGAGTATTTCCTTGTGGCTTAAAGGCTTAAAATATTTTCCTGTGGTTTAAAGGCTTACACATAAATGTTTACAGGTATAATTGACATACCAGATAGAAAGAGCCATGAGAACAGTAAGCAAATACAGAAATTCTTACAAGTAGAAAGGAGACTACAACTTGCTTCATGTGGTGGTATTAGTTGTATATTGCAAGCAGAGCATTTTTAGTAAGTCCACCTAGTGATCAAGGTTACATCTTGCCATCTGGGCATTGTCCTTTAATGACACCTTTACAGATTAGAAACATACCTACTCACTCTAGTGTTTACTGTGAAACACCTGTATTTGTTGGCAATTTTTACGACACAGTTTGTTTCACTGTATCACTGAATACTATAATTTTGTCAGTAGCAATGTTACCAGATTACTTTAGCTTACAGTCACTTACAGTCTGACCCATTCCCAACAGCAGGAATAGAAGGGACCTGGCACTTCCAGGGGCCAGTTACTACTCAAGAGAGATGTTTTCAACACCAGGCAGGTCTGCAGACAAAGATGTAACTTCATCAGCCTTTGAGCAGTTTTAAGGTAAGACTCATTCCTAAACAGGCTACTTCCAACACAGTTTCATCACCATATTCGCAGGTTATTTCAAAGACTGCCAATTTCCTCCTGCATCAGTGAGGCTGGATATCCAGCTTTCGCGACGAGCTACGTTGGCCCTCTCAGAACAGCAATGTCTGAATGCAGTCCTCTTGATCCTCCTGGTGCCATTTGTCTTGTTAAAAGACTGTTTCTCTGGGAAATGCTCTCACAAAATTTCTGTTGAGATATTGATGTGTTGGGCACCTTACTGAAGAAGTAAATAATTTTAGACCTCCACATTTACTTCAAGGCAAAAATGTGGAATATGAACACAAAGTCCAGTAAAGCAAAAACTGGGCCTTGGAGGAGGCAGTGGAGGGGGGCACTATTAACCTTTACTATATTCTTCAGCTTTGGAGAGGTTTTTCTCTTTAAAATAGGTCATGTATAAGGTGTCACCTGAGCACTACTTCAGTATCTACAATGATAAATTATAAATGTATTATTTTCTCACAATAAGTTATAACATGGATGCCACATATTCTACTGGCATTTCTTAAATGCTTATCATCAGAAAATAAAGAAAGTTATTTTAAGATGGCAATTTGTTCCCAAAGTACTACGGCTGTTCAAGCACAGGTATGTCATAGTTCAAAGACAAATACATGAAATAATTACATGCAATTTTGAATGCTTTAAATGGACACATTAAGACAAGTGCAGCGAAAGAAATGAATTGCAAAGGGTTATTTCTTTTACTTTTTTTGTAATAGTAGTGTTTAAAAGGTAGACAATTTAATATAAGACAGTATATTTATATTTATATAAATGGTTGCTTCACTGGCAATTTAAATTATAAAAAAATTACAGTATCAGTTTTATGTAATATAAATCCATCACTTTTCTCTCACACTTTGTAAAATGTGTAAATACAAGAAAATAATGTAGATATTATTTATATTTGGATACAGGAGCCATTAAAGGATGCAGATACAAGCGATCATTTCTAAAATATGCTCAGGTGGAAGGAAAAAATTATCTCAAAATTGAGATCGACAGATTATGAATTAGGGGACTTCATCTCAGTTCTTGAATTAAGGCATTTTGCTCTGCATCATTAGGATCTCTCTGCAGATCAGGAATCATCAGCACCTGGTCAGAGGTGATGGAAGTGTTAACCATTCTGCTGAGTAATGTAATAGTAATTTATAATAATGTAAGGACAGGATTTCTTATGCGTAGTCACGACTTTTTTTTTCAAATGCTAGTGCTAAAGCTGGCATTCCCCGACATCCCTTTATTAAAGATAGCCCATAAACTACTAGGAGGTTAAATCTGAAATAGCTCATTTAGATACCTATTAAACTCGTTCTAAAAGGAAATTTTAAATTAGTCTTAAAAATTTTGAAAATGAGCAGATTTTCTTTTTCAATAATCTGTTGAGATTTTTTTCTCCTTATTTACTTATACATTAACCTTCTCAAAAAAACCCTGAAATCTCATTGTTGTCTGTAATTTCAAATTAATGTTTAGCTAACTTGAAGACACAATAAATTGCATAAACTTTGGAGACACTGATTTAGAAGCTGGAGTACCCATTTCTTACTAAGAGATGATAGTTATTAAGCTCTGCTGTTAATAGTTTCAGAGAACCAGCTGAACACAGTTAATTATGAAACAGATCAGAGCTGTGCTAGATCTTTGCAACTAAATGCTTGTTCAGAGATCAACTGTATTTGTTGGCACTAGTGAAATTAACCTCTTCTTAACATCTCCTACATTATTTTTTTCATTTTGAGTGTAATCTAGTTATTGCAGAATATAAAACCAGAACACATATAAATGACAATTCTCTGCCACCTTACCTACTATGATCTTGCCAGTTTTATTCTTTTCCTCTGTAATTTGTATCCATCTTGCTAAAATATGTACAGATCAGTTTTAAGACAGAACATGAAAGTAACGCACTGAAATGGTACAAACCAACGTAATATCAAATACAATGTACTCCTCCTGGTTCTTGATTTAGTGAGCATTACCAGAAGAGAGAAGTGGTCACACATTTTACTTATCCCCAAATTCCTTCCTACATCTTGGGAGCAAATGTTAGCTTCATAGCTTGCTACAAATTATACTGCAAGCTCCAGTGCTACAAAGCAGGTTGAGAACTGGCAAAATTAGGCTACTGTTTAGTTACCCACCAGCTTCCCTGGAAGTAAAAGATGTTGTTCAATATGCAATGCATACTGTTATGAAAAAAGAGTTAACTTCTCTAAAACTCTAACACTTGTGATTCTCCTGGTGGTATAGAAAAGTAAAGATTACTCTTGAAACACATGAATATTGAATATCTAATTAACAGTGTGTGGGATATAGTTTAAAATTGTAGAAGAGTGGGAGAAGAGTAAGAAACAGGACCAGCTTTTTTTTTTTTAATTGTCACGAAAATGTATTTTCTGTTTGCCACAGGTTTCAGCTTTTTGTTCTCTTTCACAAAGGAGCAATGCTATTTTAAGCTGTGAATATCATCACTTTATTAGTACATAATTATTAGATGTTGGTACTAGTGTTACCAGTCACAAGACTGAGTAAGAAGAAATCACAAAAATAAGGAAGCAAGACTTAAAAAAAACCAAACCAAAACAACAGAGAACAAAAAAACCCTAAAAAGTCACAGCTCTCATTTTTAAAATAACAGTTATTACTACTCATTTTTTAAAGAAAAATCTTTGCAGCATCATCTGCATTCCCTTATTTCTAGATTAGTCATTCTTTGCAATTTTCAGGATCCACATGGGTAATCAAGCAAAGCCCCTTTTCAGCTGATGTTTCAAACAAGTCTCAAGTCTTAGTCCATGAAATTTGTCTTATGTACGCATGCATGCAACCTGTCACTGTCCCTACTTATCACAAAAATCAGAAATACAAACCAGCTAATTTATCAAGCTTGTAATGCTTTCACAAACTATCTGTTTTCCAAATTATGTCATTCTGGAGAGTTTTCTGTTTATGTTATCAAAGTCAAGGTCTGAAAGAATGCTGAATTCATAGGATGTATGCTCTTTCCTACAGCATTTAACAGATAGCACATTCTACGGATCTGTATCCCAAAAGGATGGAGGACAAAGGGATCAGGAAAGGATATATTGCCAAATAGCCACTCCCATCTGACTATTCAATAACTTGCTTTCAGAAATGTTGTACCAGTCCCCAAGTATTTTTCATCCTGCTTATTCTATACCCATAAATTATTTTGCAAACAGTATATATCCTTGTCTACAAAAAAATTAGAAGAAAATAGAAGTAATTTTTCGCATAATTGGTAGCAGTTTTACCTAAAAAAATTTTAGTGTGAAAAGCCTAAAAATGTTCCTGAGCCATAAACTTAGTAATGTTTTCACTGCATAGCTGGAGACAGATCTTGATGAAAATTAAAAGGTGCATAAAAACAACAAGGCAAGGAAAACACATATATCAAAAAAACAAGATGTCATGTCATCTTAGGACTTGTCCCATATACTGCCCTAAATTAACTCCAGCATTTTTAATTTTGATTATGGACGGGGTTTGAAAAGCCCATGGTGACATTTAGAGCTTAAGAACTGCAGCAGAGTACTCACATCACACAGAACAGAGATCAGACTTCTATAAGATACAGAGAGTTAAGAGAAAATTTCTGCTTGAGTTTGAGTTGTACTCTAACCTGATTGGGACAAATCCTCTGCCATACCATAACCTTTAATACTCACTAGGAACTAAGGCAATTGTGGAATGCAGCAGTGTGCTGGGAACCCCTCTATCAATAGCTCAGTGTTAGCAAACTGCCTTTACAAATGACAGTACTTTTCCTTCGCATCTGAAAGGCAAAGAAGTTTAATTAAGAATGCAGTCATCCCTGCCTAAAGGAAATACTTTTAATTTTTTTTTTTTTATTAGTAGGTCATTTATGACTCTGCTAAATTATGCTAGAGAAAGCAAAATAGTCACACCTTACCATTGCCAGTAACTACTTTGCCACACCACTTCTGATTAACTACCAATCGGAATGTGACAATGTGGGTGCAATATGAGGAAAAGTTAAGGAAATGTTTGATTGAGATGGACTTTGGCATGATTAAATGGAATAACTGATGAATTTCTGAAGAAAAAATAAAAAAATGGGCTTAACCTGAAAAAAATATTGTTACTATATAAATGATTCAGAGTCCTATACATATTGCTTTAAAGTGCCTAACCTAACCAAAAAGTTGTTTTGGAAAATACTCACATTCACTTTTATTCCCAGAACTTACCGATTCTTAGTAAAAAATTTTGGCCTATGAAAATAAAATTTTGATCTCTTGAATATTTTTAATAGTTTTGAAAATTTTTGTCTTATATATGTACCCCAAGCCTATTCTGGTTTATCCAACTGCTTGTGTGGGATATTAATTGCACTGTGTAAGGTAGGTTGTTACTGAACTTAGGCTGGATGTCAAATTCCATTCAGATCTTCAACAGTCAGGCTTCCTCAGAGCTCAGATACAACCCCTGAGTAAAAGACACTTTTACACTGCTATTTTGTGGTTTTATTGTGCACATGGGGTGTTATAAATGATCTACCAAAAAGAAAAAAAAATGTGTGCTCAATTTAACTTGTGTGTCCATTTTCAATAAATGACACACATGCAGAGGTGGACAAGTGGAACCTCTGTCAAAATATTGCAACAAATGGTTAATTACTGGAGGTAGGAAAACACAATATGTGTTATTACTTCTCTGCTGCATTCTTAAACTTTCTGACTCCTGCTTGTACTGGCTTGCCTCCCTTTTGCCAATGGAGATTACACGGTCTGTTAATTTGAAGTGAAACACACAGTACATATATGAAGAACTTTTCATATATTAAGAACTTTTAACTGAGTACTAAATTGAAAAATCAAAGAGCAATGCAAGTCAGTCTATTTTATAGGCCCAGTTCAGTAGATTACACAGACGGTCCATTCAGATTTTTTCTCACACTTAGCTGCTAGCAGAAATCTGAGGAAACGATGCTGATTAGAATCATTAATTTTGTCAGCTTTTATTATCAATCCCTTGTTTTATTTTATTTTGCCAAAAAAATTCTTTTAGAACGTTATTAAGTTCCTCATATCCTCACATTTATTTGCCTTTTATGAAAGCCATTTTGCATACATAACTTATTGTAAATGGAATACAACTATTTCCCACATAACTTGTTTCAGTTCATGCTTTTTACAATGATCTACTGTGAACCATGTACTCTTCAACCTGTGTCAATGATTAAACCAAGTCCTTTTTCTCTACATTTTTTTCCATGATGCTATTCTTCCTGTTGTCAGTTCTGTTACAGCCCTGAAAGAATATTTATACCAATTAGGCAAACAAATGGAGAAGCTGATACATTGCTAGCCAAGACTCTCCATGGTACTTCAGTTGGCCCCCAGGCATAATTTCAGTGTTTCTCCCACCTATTGACACCTCTGAAATTAATTTTCTGGAGTGGGATTAATTACATTGAATGGGTTTGCTCACCATATGGGCAGTCTCACTTCTTGATGAAAAATGGTATATACTAGCTATGTAATCGAGAGGTAGCTCTATGGATCCCAAGGGATAAGGGAATTTTAGCATTTGATTTGACTGAACCATACATTCATCACCATAAAAGATATTTATCCAGCCAGTGTGAAGTTGCTATTCCACATCAATCCAAACCATGGTCATCAGCTGTAGCCAGGCTTTTCAGAGAAGAGATTTAACAGACCTAGCCTACTCAAGGGAAAAAACCCAGGGAACTGTACTTTCATTCATATCAGGTGACATATTATTAAGAAATGGCTCTTCAGTCAGTAACACTGAACTACCCAGTAGCTGAACTTGCTGCAATTTATTGTGCCCTGCAAAGCACTGGAAAAGCCTGATAATTACTTAAACTGCCTGTGACTTGTCTTTGCCAATCTTCTCTTGTCCTTTACTTCCTGCCAGAGTTACCTGACTTGCTAATGAAGAGAAAAATATATTCATATATCTGTCATACCTATTTCCACATTTAAAGCCTCCCAATTATCTTTTGGTGCTTCCTACCAGGTTAAAAATCTCTTAGACATGGTCTGCACACCATGTTTTTATGAACTGCTATTGTCCTTGGAATTTCTTTCCCTCTGGTATAAATAAGTTCCTACCATGGTCAGTAATCTCAGCACATGCTAGCTCAGTCACACACTCAGCCCATGGAATGTGGTTTCTGTCAGAGTGAAATGCAGTTATATAGCAATAACTGCCCATACCACTGCTAAAGTAGGCAACAAAGTACTTCTGCTATTACTGACCTGGTGTAAGACACACCTCAGGAAAACAGAAATAGTCTTCTCCTGAAGCTGAAAAATTAATATAACCATCAACACAGGTATCCATGTGTGTAAAGGGACTGATGAAGTGGTCAGTCTCCTGAAGATAGTATCAAAACTGATTCCTTCTGCTTGGAGAGTGATCTTCTCATACAGGGGAGAGGGGAAGGAAAGGGAGGAAAAGGAAGAAGTCCTCCTGTGCTTAATTTTAATATAAGTATTTTTTTAATAAAAGGAATTTGAAATATCAGGATTATCTTGACCAATAACCGCTTACCCACTGTTCAAGTCATAGCAAGTGGATCTGAAGAAGAATGCAACACTTCACTTTTGCCCAGAGCAAAGTAGTCAAAAGGCTAGGCTCTTCAGACAGACCTTTAAGAATAATGTTTTTGATAATATAATTTTAACAGGTTAAAACATGACTTTAAGTAAGCATGAGAACTGAGTACTATTCAGAATATAGACATAGCAATTTTTTTTTTAAATTACTGAATCTGATTTGAGACTTTAAAGTGAGTGTGAGTCAAGAACCTTTTGCTTCTGAGGAACTAAGACAACAGGTAAAATGTATTGATGACTATAGCTCATGCCAAGTTACTTCAAAAATTTCAGAATACATTTTTCCCCATCTGAAAAAGACCAAAATCAAACATGCTTATTTGAAATTTAAACACAGCAATTGAGACTTGGATAACTAGCCAGATTTAGGTTCCTGTGATACTTACAAAGCAGCTCAGTGCCCTCTCCACCAGAGTGCGGCCACCCAAGCTGCCATGAGGCAACAGACTTAGAGTGGTTGATCATGAAGATGTCAGAAGTTAATCTATATGTGCTAATTTAAGAAGGCAGTGTTTCTAGGATTACCATATACTGAAGAAACTAAAAGAGATACTTTCAGAAAACAATTCACCTCTTGCAGACAGTGCATAAACCTGCATGCCTCTTACAGAATTGGGGGCCTAAAAAATTTTCTCCTGTTTGAGAATTAACCAAAATTAATGACCTTTCCAGCATAGCTTCCTTCTTCAGCAACAGAAAAACATACCATACAACTTTGCAATAGCAATTTTAAGTGACAGGTAACAAATGAAGTGCAGGAGAAAGATTCAAACTCCTTGCTTCACACATCTTTGTCATCCCTCTGGCTACTCTGTAATGGGTGCTCTTTTTATTACTGTGAAACAAGAGAACCACCCCGGATGTGGAAAACCCTCAAAACAGAAGTCTCAGTAAACTAAAATTTTAAAATTTATATAAAATGTTTCACAGAGAGACACTAGTTAACAACCAAAAATATGTTAGTTAGGAATCTCTGACCAACACATTTTTATGAACAACATGTAAATGAAGATGAATTTTGTTTTGTTTAAATTTTGAGATCTTATACAAAAAGCAATCTCTCATTTCCTTATAATGAAGATTAGGCATATATATCAACCTTTTAATAAGAGTGAAAAATCCATTTGAACAAAGAAAACCCATCACAGAATCACATTTAAGGCTAAATTCACAATGGCCTTACACGGAACAAGATACTAATAATCACTTTTAGAAAATGTTTTTTTACTGTGAAATGAAGAAAAGAATATCTGTGTTATGTTATACATCATGATGCATATGAGAGCATCTATTAAGATAATCAATGACTTTAATTCTTTGTGAAATGCATTTTTTCTTTAAAAATGCATGTGCACACAATTCTTGGGGCTTAATTTAATCAGTACTCAATCTAAGTATCTCTGTGTTGCAACCAGAAGGTTGATTAAAAAAGCAAACCGAGGTGATGTCTTAAGTTATGTACTCATAATAAACAAAAAAAAGAGTAAATATAAGAATAGAATAATTTAAAAAAAAACCCCTTTCTATTCCCTCTTGTCCAGCACCATATTTAGAGTATCCCATTATCCTATTATCTAGGCTCTACCTAAATTTCTGACATTTTACTGGTAGGAAATTGAAGTGTAGTGTACATCATACATGTATAAATGCAGAGGCAAGCAGTATATTTTCTGCAAACTGAAAATACCCTTTCACTGAGGACTGGGAGTGGTAACACCCTTTTACTGACGTCAGTAAAAAGGGAGAGTTAAATCATTAACAGACGTTAAAAATCAATTTGGCTGCTTCTGACAGGTGAAGTCAGATATTTTATTATGAAAATGATAAATCTTTTGGCTCTTTCTTTCAATAAATTGATTTTATGAAATAAGGAGTGATAAGAGAATTTTATGAAGTATAAACAGTATATATTATAAATAATAACACATGGCCCTAGAGCAAATGCTCTTTTGATTTATCACAGCAGCTAAATCCTTCGAGTGGCTTACAGCATAGTCACACTGGGATAATCTATTGTATGGCTCATATGTTAACTAGATAACTGCCTAGTGTGGAAAATTTATACAGTTAAGGCTAATGATACCAGGATTTTTTGCTGGATTTATTTCTCACTGCAGAGATGATGTAAACTGAGAGCAGCACATGGCATGTCTTCAAGGGAGCTAACCTACCTAATTCAAAGATACCACTCTCAAAAAGCAAGGGATACCTCTGTTTTCACCTTCAGAATGCAATCAGGAGAAATAAAATACAAGCCAGAAAGCACAGTTTGCCTGAACATGCCAGTTTGTACTTATAGCAGTACAGTTCCACATTCCAGAGCACAGGGACACAGTTACTAGCACCAGACAATACAGATTCAAAGCCACTCCACTAAGTGAATGGTCTCAACAAGAGTTACTGTTCTGGTGTTCCAAAACAGTTTGTGCAGCCCGTGTAATTCAAGCAGTGGTGCCAAAACACAACACCAGATGCCCATATGGAAATGTCAATAAAAAGCAAACTTACAAGACCCTCCCAACTATCACAGCAGTTATTTCTACGCAAACCTGTTATGGGAGCAACCTCGTTCCAACTCCCTTGGCTGAGTCAGCACTTTGTTTTCACTTTTCAACAGTGAGTTTATGGATCTTGACTCTGCTGACATTTGTTTCAGAGAGGAAAAGGAAAACCGGTCCATAAAGTTCCCAAAGGCTGCAAAGCAAAACCAGGAATGCTTGTGAGAAAATTGAAAGCAGACTGCGGGGTGGACTCAATTGCCAGGGATCTTGGAGCTGATAGGCCCTGCTCTTACCAGGTGTTACTACAGAAATTACTATAAACATAGCTTGCTACTAGCTCACTAGTAGCTCACAGATAATCTGGTCTGAGGAAGTAGGAAGAAAATGCTGTCTTGATATGCTAGCACACAAAACGACAGTGTGACCATGTTAACCTTCCATCATTAATAAGACTGCATGTCATCACATAAGAACAATTTTTCATTTGAGCAGTTCAAGATGTCCAGACATACCTTATCCAGGAAGCACCACCTGTTTCCATACACAGAATAGTGAAATAAGCTACTCTCCCAGACAGACAATCTATGCTGCATTAATGGACAAATTCTGAATTTTGGATGGAGAAAACAATATTCTTTTCATATTTTAGCACATTACTATTTTCTTTTCTAATCTTTCCAGTTGTGGTGGTGCCAAATATGTTATGAGGTAATGTTTGCTCCAGAGAAGTCTTCAATTCCACTCATCTGTCAAAGGGAAAAGTCAAACAGTGGTGCTGCTTCCACACCTGGTCCTTGAACAAATCTATGGTACTGAATCTTCTTAGCACCTTACAAATGAATTATCATTTGCTTGCATTGGAAAAGCAATGGAGGAGATCACATTGAAAAGCCTCCCGTCCACCTCTGTCAAGAGACAGACTTGAACACAAACCTGAAGATATTAAAATAGCTCTTCTTTACCATTTTATCTAAGCCAAAGACATTCCTCATCAAGCTATCTTATGGCTGGCTGAACTCTCCACAAACAAATGTGGTCAACTGACAACACTACCCCTCTCTCACCTCTCCTAATGTTTAGCCGGATAGTTACTTTCCACTGATGTCTGGCAGTCTTTAACCAGTACTCCTTCCTCCTGCCACTCCACTCACAGGATAATATTGTACAAATAATTCTATTTTCTTTCTATTTCATAGAATCTATTTCAAAGAACTCTATTTCATTAGAATCACAGAATTACAGAATCGTAGAATAGTCTGCATTGGAAGGATCTTTAGAAGTCATCTAGTCCAGGGCCTCTGCAACAAGAAGGGACATCTCCAACTAAACCAGGCTGCTCAACGCCCCATCCAGCCTAGCCTTGAACACTCCAAGAGATGAGGCATCCACAACTTGTCTGGGCAACCTGTGTCTCACCATGTTTGTTGTAAAAAATTCCTTCTTTATACCTACTCCGAATTTACCCTCTTACAGATTAAAACCATTACCTCTTGTCCTATCACAGCAGACCCTGCTAAAAAATCTGCCCCCATCTTTCTTATAGGATCTTTTTAGGTACTGGAAAGCTGCTCTAACATCTCCATGGAGCCTTCTCTTCCCAGGGCTGAACACCCCCAGCTCTCTCAGTCTGCCTTCACAGGAGAGGTGCTCCACCACCCTGGCCATCTTCATGACATCTCTCTAACAGATCCACATAGTTCTTGGGCTGAGAGCCCCAGAGCTGGATGCAGTATTCCAAGTGCAGTCTCACAATGGTGGAGTACGAGGGGCAGAATCCACTCCCTGGCCCTGCTGCCCACGCTGCTTTGGATGTAGCTCAGGACATGTTGGCTTTCTGGGCTGTGAGTGCACATTGCTGAGTTGTGTCACCAACACAGCACCAGCACCCCCTTCACAGTAAGGCTGTTCTCAATCCCTTCATTCCCTAGACAGCATTTATTTCATATGTGGATCAGGAGGGCCTTTCAGGTTCTTCAAAAGTAGCAATGCAGAGCACATTCATATCAAATTCAGGAAAATATAATATAACAAGAACTATCCTATCGACTATTATTTTAGCAGCCCTATCCCTCTGGGAATATATGATACATGAAAACTAAATTACCTCAATACACCTCTTTACATTACCTCTGTAATGTACCAAAGAAGAAAATATCAGAATCACACATTGTTACTGCCGGACTGATTAAAAGCACTGCTTACTGGTTTTCAAATAAACATGTATTTCCTTAGCCCGTAAGTCTTCCATAAAAGTGACTTCTGGCTGCCATATTATTAAATAACGCTAAAATGCATGTACTTATAGAGTGCTCAACAACTTTGACACTTTGAAATTATGATTTAGTTTAACATATTTAAATGGCTGATTTCTTTTATATTTCTCCCCATCTAGAGGCAGGAAAACAAAACTTACTAAAGAAATATGCTTGTTTTCTTTGATAACCAAGCTTCATTCTTCATATCCTTCAGTATCAAGCTATTTTTCATAGACATAAAATCCATCTAAATTTGCACACCATATATGTATACTTTTATAGAGAAAAAGTTCTTAAGACTCACTCTGTCCTTATCAGAATTTTTAAAGTCATACATACGTAAGTAT
The DNA here is from genome assembly GCF_000738735.6 of Corvus cornix cornix. Lineage (NCBI taxonomy): Eukaryota > Metazoa > Chordata > Aves > Passeriformes > Corvidae > Corvus > Corvus cornix. Next base: position 57,701,311 of record NC_046357.1, read on the forward strand.
AAATTACATATATATATATATATATATATATATATATACACACATACACACACACACATTCCTTTAAAATGTGTTGTTAGGAGGGGTGTGCAGTTTGTCTTATTTACTTTACTTTAAAAAGGCCTCTGTTCTAAATTCTGAACCAGTAAGGTCACAGAACATGCAGTACATGCTGCTCAGGAGTTAGACGTACCCACCATACCATACATGGTGATTCTGGCATGTTGGCTCAGTCAACTCTTAGAAAAGCAAAGGCTAGTGGTGGTTTCCCCAGCTAACATTCCAATAAATAGAAAACCTTTCCATGAAAAATGAAAGTAAGCATGCTTAAAGAATTACAGGAAAACTGACAAATGCAAATAATATATTCTCACAGTGGTTATATTCGCTTCAGGTCTAATCCAGCTACTACTCTTCAAATTGTTCAGTGCTTTTTAATTTCATGCAGCACAATACCTAAAAACAGAAAAGTAATTGTGAAACACTGGAATCAAAGGTCTCAGTCTCCTTGAATGAAGTGATGATCTTACTAAATACTGTTATCTCTTTGACTAGCTGATCTAAACAGTGTCTCTATACAATGCAGGATGGTTCCCAAGAAGAACTAACACGTGTAAACCTGCTTTTCTGCTTTCCCACCTACTTAAAATGGCATCACATACCTTATGGGGTCAAAATATGCATCTTTGGCTAATTGCCCGCATTCTGGAATGTGTACTTCACTAGTTTTATCTGATTTATCCCTTTGTGGTTAAATTTATCTCCTGCTGATACAGACATCATACAGAATTCCTTATATGATCACATACTTAATATCTGGGCAATCAACATGTGGTTTTTAGCCACATGTGGTTTATGAACAACTCTCCTGCAGTGCTACCAGCTAATTCACATGAGCAGCAGCAGACCTTCACTAACATGAGGACTACTGTATAATTCAGCTTTTCAGGGTGAAAGAAACCCCAGGATCTAGCAGGCTGCTAGTCCCAGTGCTGTCCCAGGACAGGATCCTTGAGGAGTCACACACTCCCTTGCCTCTCAGCTCTGCTGACCAGAGTTCCTGGGATGTGTTTGTTGCTCACAGCTACAAGAAGAGCTTACCATATTACCCTGAAGTAGAAGCTGCCACTGCCATCTCCCAGTTTAAATATTCTTATTGTAAAGAAGTCCCATCTCTTGTACCATACCAAAATATCACACCTTCTTTAAGGGGTAGATAGTACTGTTTTTGAGCAACAATATGTAATAAAAAGTAAGTAATCTTGGGTCAATATATTGGTATCTTGCACAGCTGATGTTTGTATTTCAATGTAAGTCTCTGCCTAGCTACAGATCCTTTGGGAAATATTCTGTTTTGGAGATAAAGCAGAAGGTGAGATTAAAATAGTAAACCCCATTTTGGTTCCCAACTATAGAGTCCCATTTTCACTATATGTAGCAATTGCCTACAAAAGCGTGTTGGACTATGAATAATATAATTTTCACTTATTTTGCCTCAGATACATAAAAAAGACCAAAATCAAATATAAAACAGACACTCATCAAATCATAAAAATTTACTTGTATTTTTTTGCCTATCTTTTTCTGTCCCTCTAGATTCTCTGTGTTTATTACTCACCTATATGCCATTTTATTGTACCTATTACCCTCTACTATCATGTTTTCTCATCACTGCTCTTTTCATGTATAGGCATGTATCTAAGTTTCCCCTGCTGTTGCAGACTTGCTGGTGACTTTGACCCACAATATGCTCCTCTTTTCTCTTCTAATCACAGGACTTCAGAAACAGACAAGCCACAAACTTCTACTTTTTAGCTCTCTGGGGCAGGACACTGTATTAAAAAACAAAAGAAAGCAAACAGAAAAACCCTCCTCTAAACTTCTGTGAAATTGTGCCAGAATTTGGGGTGATAGTGGAGATACCAAGAACAGGAAAACGTTCAGCAGAGAAAATAATGTAAACATAGCAGAATTTGAGTTTTCAAACAGTTCCCATGCACTGTTGATTTAAATACCACAGAATTCATATCTGGATAAATCAATCATAAATGTGGCTCTTCAGTGACCATTAATTTATTTCAGGTTATAATTATTAATCCAGTTGTCTTTAGGTATTTTTTATGTTCTAGATTCTAAAATAATAAGAAAACACTGAACAGTCCTTGAACAGAAGTATGACAGTTCCTGATGAAGACAACAAAAATATTTTTTTAAATATAAATGCATGCACTGGTAATTTGCTTTGATTAGAAAACAAAAGATTAATAGAAGATTCAAAAAGGATTAATTTGCTGTTAGTACATTATCTGTCATGCTTCTCTTTATTGAACAAAATACAATTACAGAGAACACAGATCTAATTATCCAAACCACTCTAAAGAAGCTGCAAAGGACTGATTAACATAATTAATTATGGTATGAAATTTTATTATCATACTAATAAAGACAGCCAGTGTCAAGAGCCTATGACAATGGATAATACAAAAGCTGAAAAGTAATTTACCAAAACCAATTACCTGGCATCCAGAAGAGATTCACTTAGGGGTACTTTTTCTTGGTGGGACTATGAGAACAGGGCTGGATAAAATCATATAGGTCACCGATTTCAGATAAGGGACCAATTTCCGAAAGCTCCATCACATGCCTACCACCCACACACATACAACCAAACACCCCTGGAAATGACAGACATGTACCCTTTGTACAAAGTACCTAAAGGCGCAAATTTGTGCACTCCACGAGGAGAAACTGAACACATCATTGGCACTGCTAGAACAAAGAATTTGTTAAATGGAACTTGCCAGAGGATCTTGAGAAAAGGACAAGGATGATGACTGAAAAATCTGGCAAGTGGCTTCTGAACGAGAAAAATGACATACACAAGAACCAGGGAAATCATTCAAGTAAACAGTAACACTTGCACATGCAGCTCAACATCCTTCAAGCCATGGCAAACATCCAGAGCTTCAGAAAAATGTGGGTGGGGAAAAAGGGGAGGGAGAAGTAAATAAGGAGAGGATGTGAATAATTCTTCCAAGATTCTGTAGATAACTAGCCTGTCATCCTGTTATTCAAGGTTAAGAAGGAACAAAGTCCTCACTGGTTTTGTATAATTAATATCATTAAATCTTTGTATTAAACTTTGCTTTCAGCAAGACATATTATGTTACTGGAGGAGAAATTGTTTATTTTTGCTGGTAGTCTTGAAGAGATAGGAGGTGAAGAAGAGAGAGAAGCATAAGAAAACAGAGTGCAATGGTTATAGCAATTCTGTGAAAATAAGTGACTGCCAACATCAAACTAATCACTTTAATCTTTCTTTTTGCCTTTCTTTCTTGATCTAATGTATGAATTGGTAGCCAAGACAAGTCCAGGTCTAAAAGCTGCATCAGAATAAATAAATGCTTAGTTAAAAGCTTGGGGGAAAAGAAAAAATAAAAAAAAGGAAATACCTACCTCAAAAGATTAAGGAACATCTTAGAAGTTAAGTGTTTATCATATTAAAGATCTGATTACCTTCTCAGCTAATTGCTTCTGTCCATACTTGCCTCTTTTCCAATGGGCAATCTGTTAGTGAATATAACTATTCAAAACATTTCCAGTGAGATTCCTGTTCCTGCTCATGAATATTACTAGAGGAATTCATTAAATGAAAATCCAGGGTTAGCCTCTATTCTGTTTTCATAACTTCCTCTGAACCATCACTTTATAGATTTTTTAAAATTCGCTCTTTTTTGGAAATGAAACCGTATTTTTCGAAGTACTCTGGTCTGAAGATAACTCTGCTAAAACCCTGTTTTTGCAAGCATTTGCAATGGGTAATGATATGGCAAAATTTATGGCATAGATACCATATTTAAGGAAACTGTTTCAAAGCAGCACCTACACACTATTCAGGAAATGGCATAGAATGACTTTTTGTTTGCTTTCTTTGTTTTGCTTAAACACAGAACAATAATGCTGCTTTGATTTTGTTAAGTAGTTTACCACTGGAGTTAAGAATAATAAACATATGTTACCTACGTTCATTTAATATTGTGATTTATATAATCAAGGTTTCTAAAGGCAGATCTATTCTCTTTGACCAAATAATTAAAAACAGCACTTGTATATTGAATTGTTATAACCCAAGAAGTCAAACTACTTGTTGCTACTGAAGACAAACACAATCTCAAATGTCATAGTTTGGCTACATTGTACTTAATTATCTAAAAATACTTGCAAATTAATTCGGCCTTAATTCTGCCTTTAAAAATTCATATTTCATTATTTTTAACTGAATTACTTTTATTTTCGTATCCAATAACCATCAGCTTTCAATGTCCTGCAATGACTTCCTATTCTCCAGATTGTGTTACAAATATGAAAGATGTTTCTTCAGCTCAGCTGTGAGAATGTTAAAGGAGACCTGTTGCTGACTGGAAAGGAACAGTTCCAAACATTCACTGTGTGAGGCTCCATGGATGTTTGCTTCTCTTTATTTGAAAAAAAACCAAAAAACAACAAAAACAAACAAACAAAAAAAACCCAAAAAAAAAACAAAACAAAAAACCCAAAAAAAGCCCTATCATGAGCACATCTCTTGCTGCACTCCTCAGAGACATGAAACAAGCTGAAGTGATTTGAAGCTATAACCCCAGTAGTTTCATTCTCTCACCATTGCTGTAGGGGAGAATTCTTAGATTTCTCAACACAATGATATGTGATTTCTAAGAAACAAGTCACACTGAAAGGAGGAGGGAAAGGCTCACCTCTTAAACAGTTAACAAAAAAATGCTATAGTTAAGTTTCTAGCTTTGAAAGAATTCTTCAAAACTCTCTTGCTTTCTCCTTCACAACTTTGAATTTAGCATCAAGTGAAGAAGATACTGTTAAACATGAACAACCAAATTAAAAAGTCAATGTTCTGACAATTTCAGAATCCACACATTTAGACTAAAGACACACGAAACCATGCCTTACCAATGACATGGGAAGTATATCCTGGTTGCCACATGACCATTTACTCCTTTTAGTCATTCTAGCACACATTGGACATGATTTAAACTCTCTTAAATTTAAAAATCCATTCTAAGTTATTCATCCTTCTCAGAGGTACAAGTATACGTCCCAGAGCTTGTAAGAAACTAGGATTCTTTGAACCCCTAGGCTTTAGATTTCAGAAAAAGTGGAAAAATTTCTATCAGGTTGAATTAAATTCCATGCCATCTTAATCTCATAGGACCATCTGAATCTTTATAGTCAGAGCAGTTTACATATCCAGTCTTTCATCTGGACATTTTGGAATACTTAGAAAAAGTCAACAGAAGCAAAACCACTATAAAACAGCATAAATATGAACAACATTAAGTGTTTCCCATGTACACCTAGGAAGTCCAAAAGCAAAGAAAAATCCTCCTGCTTTGCTAAAATAGGATGTAGAAGATAAAAATAATTGTTGTAAATCTTATTTTGGCCTTAAGATATTTGAATTTTTATGCAATCAAGAATCCATTCCCAATTCCAAGTTCATAATAGATGCTACTATTCAGACAAACACTTCCTACTGCAAGAATTGCAAATGTGCCAAAAACTCAATTTGAGCAATGAAGTACAGCTATGAAGTTCAATATTCCCACTTCCAGTCTTGGTCACAATAAGGTTTCTGTATTATACAGACAACCAGCTAGACACATAAACAAATATGAAGAACTGTAGATGGAATTTTTCATTAAAGTGGTGCCTCCAGAAGAAAAGATACCCTGTCAGTTCTTTGGTTTCTGTCTCTTGTGTTTCAGCTGTGCTACAAAGGGTTGATGAAAGCATTATACTGCAGTATTAAAAAAAGAGAAAGTTTCATCCTAATTTTGTTTTAGAAATTGCTTTCCAGACCATGATTCTACCCAGTATTACAGACAAATTTATCAGTAGCTTTAAACTTGGAAAAAGCTGAATATCATGACTAAAGCAGGGATAATGATGGCAAGAATACTGAGAGAGATTTTTAAGAATATGTGCTCATGTCTTTATATAATGCAGACTTGGGGGAGGAGACATATAATCTTGTTATTACAAGTAAGAAAAATGCTCCCAGCAGATGCTAAGTTGAATTTCAGAGCTGACATGTGGAAAAATCTAACTTCAACTATTTTAAACATCATTTTCAGGTATTAATCCTGTAATCCGAAAACACTCAGCTAGCAAAAATGCAGCTAGCAGACATTCTGCCATTGAAGCCTGTGGTTTTCACAGTGGTTATTTAAATTGCAATTTCTTCTGAATAACTTTGTCGACAACCAGGTTGTGCTGTGTACTTCCTAAAGAACAAGTTCCTACTTCAAAACCATACAAGAAATATAAAAGACACAAGAAAATACGAAGTCTCATCTCTATTTTATGAGTAGGAAAGCCATATAAAGAATGAAAAAGATAGTGTACTTCAGAAGCATTAGAAATTCAAGACCTCAGCTTGATCCTGTGGCAGGATCTACGAACAAAATATCACCTTCTGTGAGTAGAGTTGTATGAGGGCAGGAAGAAAAGTCTGGAGGTAAAAGGTTTTTAAGAGGCTCAAGAAAAAGGAAAAGGAAAAGGAAACACTAGTGAGATGCAGGTCCCACATCCTCCTTGCATTCTCATACTTCTCCATTCACCAGTCTTCAACAGGTATGCAAAAGATAAGCAGCAGTCTTTTTTCTTGTGTTGCTGTCAAAAGTGTTTCCCCCTCTTGACATGGAAATCGGTGACATACAGAATGCTGTCTTGTCCATCAGACATGCAACTAAATGTTTGGTGTCTAATATTCTAAATGGGTTATCAGAGTTTAATTTTATGAAACAGAAACTCTGCCTCTTCCCTCTGAGTTCTAAATACATGACTGTATTTATCTTCCCTGCTTTTCTTTGACTGTAAGACTGCTCTGCTTCCTCTTTTTAGCCACATTCAACTTGTTTTGGTACCTGCATCCTTTTCTAACTAGTCCATAGCAACCCTATCTCCTTGTTACAAGAGCACTCAAAGAAGTGAAGCTTTGCCTCCTATTCCAGTGACCTAAAACCAACAAGGATGTGATTTTTCTGTGACTCTCTTCTCATTCTGCGCAAAGGGTCAATCAACCAGTTCAAACGGAAATTCAGCCTTCCCCTACTACATATGATATGAAACTATGTGCTTTGCTCCATCATGGTTATCTAACACACGCACACATGCAAAATATTGAACTCTAGCCCTTCAAGAACAATTTCAAATAGAAAAGTTACTAATATAGCTACACATTACAAAGGGAATTTTCCCCTAAATTGGAAACTTACGGACTTCTTCGTTTCTGGTATAGCAGCAAGTAAGTTTCTGCTGTGACTTGACAGTGGAACAGCTCTATCAAAATTTTATTCTTCCATATTTATTACATACTTACCTTACTATTATTCAAAATATTTTGTCTCTATTTCAGTAACATTGCTACTGTATATAATAATTTAAACTCTGCTGTCTTTACAGCTAACACAAATTTTCTTTAAAAATTAATAGGCACCTCTGTGGTCTAGGACAATATTTTTTGTAGGAGGAAAAATAAGAATTTAATTTCATCTGCTCTCTCACAATTGCTTAGAAGAAGAAACACACAAATTACATCAACGGTTTGGGATTCCTGCCTCCCCCGGTAATTACCTGCATAAGAATTCTTTCATTACATCTCTCTCCAGCCTTCTGTAAGCATCCTACAGGTACTGGAAGGCTGCTATTACAGTCTCCACAGAGCCTCCCTTCTCCAGCCTGAACAATCCAAACTCCTTTAGCCCGTCTTTCCAGCAGAGATGCTCCAGCCCTATCTTTGTGGCCCTCTTCTGGGCCAGTTGCAACAGGTCCATGTTTTTCCCGTGTTGAAGGCCTGGGTGGAGGGCACTACAAGTGGGATCTCACAAGAGCAGAGGGGCGGAATCCCCTCCCTCGAGCTGCTGGTCACTCTGCTTTTGATGTAGCCCTGGATATGTCTGGCTTTCTGGGCTGTCCGAACATGTTGCTGGGTAATAATCAATTTCTCATCCACCAGCACTGCCAAGTCCTTTTTCTCAGGCCTGCTCTCAATCCATTCTCATCAAGCCTGTACCTAGGGATGAGACCGCCCCAACCCAGGTGCAGGACCCTGTACCTGGCCGTGCTGAACTTCATGATGTTTGCACAGACTCACCTCTCAGGCCTGTCAAGGTCCCCCCAGATGGCATCCCTGTCCTCCAGCGTGTCAGCTGCACCACACGGCCTAGTTTCATCTGTGTACTTGTTCAGAGTACCAGTTAGTGCCAACATCTAAGTCCCCAACAAAGCTGTTAAATAACAGTGGTCCCGGTACTGACCCCCAAAGAATGCCACATTACCAGTGTCTGCCCAAAGGTTTTGACCTTTGAGGCAGTTCTGGAGAGTGTCCAGAGCACGGCAACAAAGCTGGTGATGGGCCTAGAGGGTACGTCCTGTGAGGAGCAGCTGAGGGAGCAGGGGTTGTTTAGCCTGGGCAGAAAAGAAACTGAGGGGAGTCTGTATTGCTCTCTACAACTACCCAAGAAGAGGCTGCAGCCAGGTGGGGGTCAGCCTCTTCTCCCAGACAGCCAGTGATAGGACAAGAGGAAATGGCCTCAAGCTGCTCCAGGGGAGGTTCAGGTTGGACACCAGGAAGAATTTCTTCACGGAAAGGGTTGTCAGTGGTGGAGTAACCATCCCAGGAGGTATTCAAGAAATGACTGGACGTGGATTTAGTGCCAGGGACTAGTTGATAAGGTGTCATCAGTCAAAAACTGGATTTGATGTCCTTGGAGGTGTTTTCCAAACTCAGTGATTCCGTGATGCTATGGATGTAACCATCCAGCCAACTTGTTTCCCACTGAGTGGTCTATCCATCAAATTCTTGTCTCTCCATTTTAGACACAAGGATGTTGTGCACAACAGTGTCAAATGCTTTGCAGAAGTCCAAGTAGATGATGCCAGTCCCTCTTCCCTTATCCACCACTGCTGCAAATGCAGTCAACAGAAGAACATGACTACAAAATTTGCAATAGGAAGGTGTTCCAGTTTGGGCAAATTCAGAAATATATCCTCTGAGAGAAGGCACAACCACCCCTCCCCCACCAGGTTCGGGAAAAAATAAATTTTCCTCGAAGGAAAGTGAAGAAGATAAAACTATTTATTTAACAAACACATGGGAAGGAAAATAATGTTAGATGGTAAAATCTTTCGCGGTAGAGGAAAAAACCTGGGAAAGTGTTCGAGTCCTCCCTTTGGTCTCCTCGGAGCTGGGGCTTGGGCTGGGGCCAGGCCCTCTGTGCCCGGTGGAAAGTCCTCCCGATGTGCTCTGATGTTACAGCAATCAAGCAGTCCAGTAGAAAAGGGGAAAAATCCGGAATTCCAGAGAAGGAAATCCAAAGTCCAACTCTCAGTCTCTCTCCGGAGAACAAGAAGAAGAAGAAACTGGCCAAAAACTGACTGGAAAAAAACAAGCCGGGTGCTTCCTCCCTCCCCTGCCCCAGCTAGGGAAAAAAAAACCTGCTATCTTTTTATAACCTTGAACGAGCTGCAAACTGCTTTGAGAAAGTTTTGCTCAGTTTTTTCCTTCCCCCTTTCAGGCTCAGTTCAGAGGCATAGAAAGGCACAAAAATTAATTTCTGGGCATAGGCAGCGATATGGGATACACATCATAAGGTCACCCCAAGACATTAGGAAACATACAAACCCCAAATTTCAGCTGCATGATCAAAGGGACATCTTTGTAACAGAGTATTAAGTATAATTGAAAATTATATTCCAGCAAAATTTTTTCCGCTCAGGAAAAAAAATAAAGCTTTCTTTTTTTCCTGTGGGACAGATTAAATCCTTTCAAAGAGTAAAAGAGAACAAAATAAATGAAAAAATTAACTTTTCCATGCCTTCTTTTTTAACTGAAATTAATTTGCTGAATGTTGGATACAATTTGACCACAGGAATAAAAAAATGCATTCTAAGGTTAGTTTCATCAGATGCAAATCACAAGAACTCTTTAAAAACAAACACACAAACAAACAAACAAGCCCAAACACTCCAAAATCAATCATTACATGATTAAGTACTTTTTCATTATATGTATTGCAGACTAACAATCTACTTAACTATGGAGTTTTGTAAATAGGTTGACAAACTATTGAGCTTAACCATATTATGTGTTCACAGTAGCCCTGTGATTTGTCAACTCTCTTCTGTAACTATGGTCACTGTTTCAGAACATATTCTATTATAGTGAAAATCCCATTAGGTTATTACAGGAACCTGACAGTGTCAGGGAGCAGGTTTATACTTAGCCACATTCCATGTTTTCATCTTGCCTTGAACTTTATGAGTATTTTATTTTTATCTATCTGAAATATTAAGCACATCTCTTTTAATCTTGCTGTCCCCTGACGGACACAGGTCAGTCAGTCAAGGGAAGTGCAGAAACTACTTCCGGTCTGATGAATTCTGCTGTATTTCTTCCTCTGAACAGCAACCAAGCATCAAGTTTTCCTGGTTTTTTTCCCTTACGTATCTTTTCTAGCAGATAAAAAAATTCTTCACTGCATGGCTGTTCAGTGTCCAGCAGATTCCTCTGTTACTGCAGTTAGAAGTTTGCTTTCCAAATTATATCAGAAATTAATGGCACTCGGGTAACCCCTATGTTCAACTTCCTTGAACAAGACAGTCATCAAATAATAAATCCTTTCTACACTACAGACGCACTATGATTTACCCAGGGCAGGTATGTTTAAAATTTGCCATTGAAGGTATGTACATTCCACAACCACACTGTTTCAAACAGATGTACATCAGGAAAATTGAATAAATAAAACAATGCAAAGATAAGGCCATTTCCTGGTCTTTGACTCAAAACCCCAGACGATATAGTTCTTGTTTCACTATGCTCATTTACTCTTGAAATGTAAGTCATCTGTTAAAAAAAAAATAAACATCTTTCCTTCTTCATTTCCATTGTCCTACCCCAACGTAGCCAAGCCCATGGAAATAAGAAAGAGTTGACCATATCAGCTCAGTCATTTCTTTGGGAGTTAGTGTAGATCAGGATGTGTATGGCTACCCTCTGTTTCCTCTGAAAAAAAACACTGAGAGAAATAAAATAAAATCAAATAAAAAATGTAGCCACACAGGACTAGTGTTTGGCTATTATATTACTTAGTAGTGTCATTCTTATATGTAAAGTGTTTCCTTCATATCAACTCTTCTCAGAATCCAAAAATTTGCAGTGCAAGGAAAAAATGGTTTCTACAGCCACCTGAGTTACACTGACTGTGGCATTATTGTTATAACGATGTCAAAATCCACAAGCAGGTCTTTCTATTTAATGCAATTCATAAGCCTGTTGAATCTGCAAGTCAAAACAAAACTAAATGAAACAATTACAGGCAGTTTTGTACAAATCCACTCTTCCATTATTAAATGCTTTATTGGAAGAATACACATATATGGGGTCAGTTTAAAAAAAAAATATATGCACAGATGAAAATTCTGGAAAAACTTGGTCGAGTGGAAAGTAGCAGTATCAAACACCACTCCACAAGCCGTATCTGGGACTGATGTAATGCAGTCATTATTTATGGCATCTAGCCATATAGAACTATGAAAAATCTGAAGCATGGATGCAAGAACAGGCTTTGTTTAATTCCTCTGATGGATGTTATTCGCCAAGATGAGACAGTCCTGCTAGACAGTCCTCCATTCCCACACCAGTGTTGAACTGGCATGTAAGCAGCACATAAAACATACAGCTTTTGTCCACTCAGTAGAACATGCCGAAAAAAACAGGCTTTCTGCTCAGCAGAATTCATCGTTATAACATGATTTCACCTATGTGTTCATTCCAAGTGATACAGCATCTTCTTTTCTCTTTCCTTTTTCCACTTCTAGAAATGCAACTGTGTGTCAAAGAACAACAGTGACCTGGTCATCCCAGAATGTATTCTAGGATAACTTCTGCAGCTCCAATAGATGTCTTTCCAAAAGGCCTGGAATTGCCTCTTTGCTTTCCACTTCTCCCTCTCTTGGTAGCTTTCCTTGCACATACATGTTCAACAATTATGCTGACTGCACATTTCTCTCAAATGGCATAAAAAATATACCCTTAAGACTGAAAAGGGTGTAAAGAGTTTAATTAAATTTAATAGGGCCATGACTCAGATGCACATGGCATTATTCACCAAGTCTTGTAAACTACATCTTACATTGCTATTACATTGCTTACTGTAACAGAAACATCTTGCTTGCAGCTGGGACAGAACTGCAGTTTCAGAGTGCAAAGTGCCTTAAGATGCACAATGGCAACATGTACACATGTACTTGAGCTATTACAGGATGATTTAAAATACAGGAGCAGAAGCATACAAGGAACGCTGTGGTGCAAAATCCAGCTAATGACTTCCTAGTCTATTCACCATACATCACCCCAATAGAAGACTTCATCACATTTCATAATCTTCTAGATCACAGGCAAGGCAGATTTTATTGTGTTTTTTTATGAAATAAACAAAACAAAAACAAAAACAGAACAATGAAACAAAAAATACCCCACCCCCCAAAAAAACCCACAAACAAACAAACAAAAAGAAAGGACATTGAAAAGTAAAATTACTGAAGTCTGGATTGCAATGAAAAATGACTTTGTTTTCTTTTGCATGTTAAGTGAAAGTCTTAGAAAAGCCAAAGGAAAACATACATTTTCTAACCAAGACTTTCAAAAATCCTGATACAAAACACAGGCCTATCTGATAGCCACACAGAATTCCTTAATCCTTGGAAAAAAATAGCAGCAATAATTTACATCCTCTGATGTTCCCATAAAGCTCTAGTAGTGTTCCCTTTGTGCACCCAATGTGAACTTCTACCCCAAGAACAGAGATGCATTTTATGTTTCTCTTCTAAGAGAAGCAAGTTATGATGATATGAAAGTAGAACATGATACTAGCAATCTAATCCAGATCATCAAAAATTATACCTCCACTTTTTGAGGAATATATTAATCGAACAATTCTGCTAGCACTCATAATTGATCACAGAATATTCCTTGTCTTTACTTTGTAATTGAATGATTGCATTATCAACCCAATCATTGCAGGAAATGTTCGTGAAAAGGGCAGTATTTTTAAGCCTGTGAAATTTGGCATTCATAATTAAATGAGGAAAGAGATAAAATTTCAAATCAGATAGACGCCACAGAAATATAGTTGGATTTCCTCATTTCCCTTCATCTTCAGGAGGCAAAAGCAATTGCAGAAGAGGGGTTTATTGGGGTCATACACGAGAGCAACCACTAATATTTTCAGAGGTCTTGTCAGAAACTGTACAATCAAACCAGTGCTAAAATATTCCCATCTCCTCTGCTTATCTCTGAACCTGTTGTACCTCCTTCTTAATCTGCAGTTAGAATTCACAAACCCTTCATTCACCCTACCTTTGTACATGTCAAGATGAAAACATGACTGCTGTAGGACCCAGACGTAATAGCATGTGTGAATAATCTGACTTTAATGCAACAGGAGAAGAGGAAGTACTGCTTCTTTCCCTGACATATGCACATATTCACATATGGCCTATGAAAACGTGTGAAAATGCTGACGGCTTAAATCTCTAGTGAGCTGCAGGCTACAAATGCTCAGAGACCTGTAACTTAAGAAAACTTATTCTCACTTCCATAATTTTAGCAATCGACATCGCCAGTGCAAGGCCTTTCTCTTGCTATATATTTAACCCTTCCTCACAAAGAAACTAAGGGGACTTAACGTTTTCATGAAAGAAAGGTCATAAGAACTGCTTTAAATTAAATTTTCTCCTGTTGCAGCGGGGATACTGCAACATGCATATACCAAACCAGGAGTCCCGTGGAAAGGAAATATATAGGACAGACAGATTCTTGATAGCTGTTTCAGAGAGATGTTTATTTCTGCAGCCGCATGGCCAGGGCTCTCCTCAGGAACTCTGCAGTCACGGGGCCCGAGGGTCCTTGGCCACACCGGGGAACACAAACCAAGCAATGGGAAACAAAGGTGACCAGGGGCAGGGAAACCCCGTGTCTCCCCCCCAGGGCCCCTCTCCCAGGGCTCCATGGCAGGGGAGGGACCCCAACATTCTCCCATACACCTGAATTCTCAGAAATGGTGCTACAGTTTTTCATTAAACTTTCCTAAAAACATTTGGTTGAAGCCAGGTGTACAACAGGTTGAAGTTAGCCCACCATGGTAAAAAGCTAGCCCAAAGTCCTCTCTTCACCAAACTTGTAAGTAAAGAGCAGCTCTGCAGGAAAAGATTGGACAGAGTCAGAGCTGGTAGACACAAAACTGACCACGAGCCAGCAATGTTCCCTTGTAGTAGAGAAGGCAAATGTTATCCTGGGCTGCACTGATCAAATGACTATCAGCAGTTCGATCCTTCCCTTCAACTCAGCACTGATGAGGCCATGCCTGGAGACTTGCGTCCAGTTCTAGGCTCTCCAGCTGTCTTGGGACACAGCACAACAGAGAGATGGACATACTAGAGGAGTCCAACAAATGGCCACAACAGTGATGGGGGGACTGGACTGACAGACTGAGAGGGACTGTGCAGCCTGGAGAAAAGCAGGCTTGGGGAGTTTTCATTAATGTATAAAAGGAACTGAAGGGAAGGTGCAAAGAAGACAGACAGGCTCTTTTCAGTGGTGCGTAGCAACAGAGTAAGAGGCAATGGTTGCAGACTGCAACACGGGAGGTTCCCTCTGGCCATCAGGACACTCTGAGGGTGAACCATGGAACAGGTTTCCCAGAGAGGTGGTGGAGTCCCCTTCCTGGAAGACAGTCAAAAGCTGCCTGGAAATGATCCTGGGCAACAGGCTCTATGGGACCCTGTTTGACTGGGAGGATTGGACAGGATGATGTCTAGAGGTCTCCGCCAACCTTATCCAGCCTATGATTCTGTGATTATAATTAGAAGAGGAGGGTAAAACAAAGGAACTTCAATGTGTCACATGATGATGTAAAAAAAATATACCTTCCTGTGACTTTTTGACTTGTGCGGACAATATAACCAAGAACCCATTTGATCTATTACAAAGCTCAAAAGAAAACTCCAGTCATTAAAGTAGCAGACGTTTATTTAAACCTTCCTCAACAAGATGAAACTGCTTTTGAGTTTGCTCAAACTTAACACTGCCAGTCATTATTAGGTTCATCAATATAATTTTGATCACAATGCTTTCAAGATTTATAAAAAACACACTACAAAACTGTTTCAATGGGTAAAACTGCTTTCAAGACAATTCTACATGAAGCAAGTAGGGGCGTGATGATATTTCAGTACTGGCTGACTAATTGACCACATAAGTATCCTAATATTTTGTCCTTATCTCGTATTTTTCCTGCAGTCTTATCTGAAATAACTCCTGATTGAAGCATACTGACCTTCTCACTATAATATGGTCAGTTTTTCAAATGTAGGGAATGTATTTGTATTTTCAGTATCTTTGACTGGCTTTATTTTCAACTTCAGTCTATAGAAGAGGAAGTTATAGTCTTCTCTGGACAACAGAACAAAACTCAGTGGATTTTCACTTGGTAAGTATTTTGCTGGGGATGGATAAAAGTAGGTGCTTAATATAATTTATTATTATGTCACTACATGCAAGTGTTTTAAAAAGATGCTCTCTTCTCTATATGACTATTTCCTGATACACAAAACACCACCACTTCACTTCCTTCCACCCTGTGTTGTGGACATAAAAAGGGTAAACTGAAGCAAGCACAACAATTTAAATACAAAATAGAACAGCATATAGCAAATATGAGGCTCAGATAGTCTAAGAATACAATGACCACCATGCAAAATCTGTTTACCAATGGCCAACATTTGCTTACACCCCTTCCAGATCTAAACCTGCTCATGTCCCGTCAGCCCATAAAACATATGTGAAAATGCCTGCACTTATCCATGAAGCTCATGCATGAAGTTTTAAGCAGAGCTAAAAACTGCATCTACTACAATAACTATTATCTATAATGCAACTTAAGAAGCTGGTTTACATTCTTCTGTTGAGGTATCCACTATAATCACTCTCGTATTTTTTGAATTTGTAAAATTCCTGCAAGAAGAATCACTCTAGTAAGAGAAGTTCCACTAAAACCCAATATATTAGTTTATAGACCCAAAGGAGAACAAAATTATAAATAAATAAAATAAAATTGTGGTATCCATTAAAAATGATGGAAAAAATTAAGAGGAAATTGAAATTCCACAGAAACACTGAACTGAAAATGCAGTAGGACTACAGGTCAACCCAAGAAAACTTGTACTTAATTCCAAAATACAGCTCAAAAAATAGTTCAGACCTTCAATTATTATTAGATCCCATTTATCACTAGTGAAAAGACCCAATTTGGCTTAGTTTTAAAACAGTAATAACTATTTAAAATAGTATTAACAACAACACATGATTTGGAGACTCAGTTTATTTATTCTAAAAAAAAAAAAAAAAAATAGGATTTAGCATGCTCTTTTGTCCCATACCTGGCAATGTTCGGAGTCAGGCTGGACAGGGCTTTGAGCAACCTAGCCTGATGGAAGGTGTCTCCACCCATGTCAGGAAATTTGGAACCAGATGATATTTAAGGTCCCTTCCAATCCAAACCATTCTATGATAATACAGCACAGAAATATCATCCAAAGCCTAAAAATATAGTCATACTTAGTAAATGAGAAGAATATTTTTTCACTTTAATTTAATCTAAACTTTAGGTTAATAAATGCAGCATTACAGAATTGCAGTTTGTTTACATATATTTATATATATATATATATCTTCTTTGTGATACATACATATAACCTGTTACTGCTCAGTAAAGTGTAACTTTAATCCCCACTTATTCCACTATCTCATATTACAAATGCAAGAAAAACAACAGGAGGTTTCCCAAGCTGATTATGTTCTTGGCCCTAGGAAATGCTGTCCATGAGGACAACTGATTTCATTCACACTATCTGTGTGTAAATTTGAGACTAGAGGCAGAAGGCAGCGCCAAACTGCTATTTCAAGAGTAACACTACCTCAGTAACTGTAAAATGAAATTCTTGTAAGTATCTAACATAAAAGCTAAGGGAAACTAAACTGCCTTTTTCAGCTCCCAAGCCACTGTACTGCATCTCTCTCACTCCACAATTTTCGAATGTAGGCATGAATAGTCTATATTTGCATGTAAAAAATAAATAAGCAGATATTTTAGTTCCCCACAAAGCAGAACTGCTTGCAAGGAAAAGGGAAAGCAGGTGCACAGGGCCAGGATAAGCAGGGATAGAGCAGAGGGCCAGGGGAGATCAGCTTGATCTCAGTCCTGGGAACAGACCTGGTGGCAGGATTAAAGGATGTGGCAGATGGGGTTTCCATTGCAGGATCAGAGCTATTACAATTCTAGTGGCCTTTATCAGAACAGACACCAGATCCCATTAGAAACTGGTCTCCAAGGGCCAGTCTGGGTGTCCTGAGGATATTAGTGATGCCAAAGTGACCTGCAACCTTTTCTCAACAACTTTTCCAGTGACATAGTCCTGATCCAGTCCTGGCCACATGCCTTCAGGTGCAGGCTGGCATCCCACTTCATCCCTCATGGCAGTCCACTGCACTCTTTAGTAACTTCTTTGCATGGGATCCAGAATGGTGCAATAACAGAAAGCAAAGCAATCTAAAACACAGAAGTTTCTCTACCGAAACTAAAAACTTTACTCAGATGAGTAGGCTAACCTGCTCATGGATGTACAATTACTACAGAGGTTCAAGGGAGGAGAAAATACATGTCAGAAGCACAGGAGGAGACCAAAAATGCATATACATAGAATCATGTTTCTAAGTTTATTTCAAGTGACCCTGTACTTTTTTTTTTAATTAAGGTGCTGCTTGTTGTTTTTTTTGAGAGATTTACAATATTGCCCTAAATAGAAAAATACCATCATTACTGAACTGTGCTATTACTTATTTAAAATTCATCTTTGAAATTTAAGAACAAAACCAAATGGAAACAATTTAAGAGAGTCACGTTCACACCTTCTTTTCTTTAAGGCACAAAGCTGAAAGTGAGTTCATATATTGTCTCTAGAGGGGTGACCGGTGCATCCTCAGCGAGGTCTTTTTATTATTATCATTATTTTATTTGGCTAAAGTCTGAAATAAAAGCTGGGCAATAGCAAATTGATGACTAAGCAAAACCAACTACCTGTAAAGCATGTTAGAGGATTTAAATTACACCCAAGGGAAACGCACTGACACGGCCCCGGCTCAGCTCTCCACTTCCAGAAAGACATACCCGTGTGAGAAACGCAGGCGGGGACTCTCCAAGTTTCTCTGCATCTTGGAGAGTATTTCCCCGCAACGAAGCAGGCTGGGAACCTCACGCCCGACACTCGGCAAAGCTCAGCAATATCGTAACTTTTATAATAACGACCCTTCCATCCTCCCTTCCAGAGAGCTGTGAGACCAGCCAGGCTCACGGAGACGTCCGCTCGGCAAACCCAGCAGCCAGCCGCAGAGCCTGCCGCCCGCCCGCCGTGCGGGCTGCGGGCAGCCGCGGCAGCTACCTGCCGGCCGAGGAGGAGCCGACGGCGGCAGCGCTGCCGCAGCCCGGGAGCACCGCGGCAGCCACAGGTGCGGACCTCTCGCCGCCCCAGCGGAGCGGGGAAGCCGCGTCCCGGAGAGGCGGGCGACCCGCGGGCCCCCTTACCTGTGCGACGGCGAGGAGCCCCATGGCCAGGGCGAGCGGGGAGGTGGCAGTGCCCCGGCACTGCCCCGCGGCCATCGTGCTCCCGCGGCGCTCCGCCGTGGTCCAGCGGAGCCGCCGCTCCGCCTGCCTCGGGCCGCCCCTGCGCGCCTCTGCGAGCGGCGCGGGGTGCGCGGAGCCTCCGGGCCCCGCAGGGCAGGGAGGTGCGCGGGGGCGCGGCCCCCCGCTGCCGGGCGGCGGGGACGGAGGCGGGGAGCCGTCCACGACGATCCGCCCCCGCCTGCCACCGCCCCGAAGGGTCCTCCGGGACTCGGAGGGAGCGGGCAGGGGTGGACGGTGCGCACGGGGGCTCGGGCAGCGATGGGCGGCCTCGGGACGGGGCTCCCAGGAGAGGACAGAGGGCACGGGCAGCGACAGGAGGTGCAGGCAGCGATGGGGAGCACAGAGAGAGAGGTCGAGGATTCGGTGATTGGGAAGCGATGGGCGTGTGGACAGCAGTGGGACACGCCGACAGAGCGTGCAGGCAAGGATGGGTGTTCCAGGTTGAGGCAGATGGGGCTGGGGCACGCAGGGGGGCATGGGGCACGCAGACAGGGATAGGGTATGCAGGTGGTTATGGGCCATGCGGGCCTGGATGGTTAAAGCAGGAGCAGGGTATATTGGCACGGGTGGGACACTGTGGCAAGCACAAGGCAGGCAGGCATAGCCAGTCATGCAGGCACAGGGTGTGCAGATCCAGGGACGGGCCCCCACCTGCCGTGGTGTACTGGTAGGCTTTCTTTGACGTGCTTGCCTACTAAGCCTAAGAGAATTTCCAGGATACTAAGTTGAAATGCTGTAGTGCTGTGATTATTCCTGCCCACATCTGCCTGGAGGTAAAGGCTGCAGGTGCTTAGCCAGGGGAGCAAAGCCCCTTCCTACAGCTAGCTCTCTCAGTTACCTTTAAGCCTTCACTTAAAAGTTTTTGGCTAGTACCTGCAACTCCAGCATCTGCTAACCCAACAGTCAAAATGCAAGCTGTGGCAATCAAACAAGAACCTGGCTAAATTTGTGTTGGATGCTTGTGAAAGGTCCGTGGCAGCTCTTATAAAAGTCTTACAAAACCACAAGAAAATGTATTGTTATTACACACGTCCCTAAACTTCCCACCATGAGCCTCTCTAAATGCTCCCATAGCATTCTGGGCACATGTATTTACATACTTGGATTATCGCTGGAAAATGTGCACCTCATTGATGAGCCAAATTAATCATATGGAAATCCTCAGTAAAACTATGGTGATGAAGTAGCATGTGCAAGGACTAAAGACTGCCACATTTCTCTCCATCTTTTATGCGTTACGTCAGACATTGTTGACAAAGTCTTTGCCCTATGAAGAGAAGGCATATTGGGGGTTTGTGGCTCAGATCTGCATGTGAAATCCTAACAGCTCTTTCACGCTGAGATTTATAACCTCTTTCATTTGATAATTCTTTAAAACCTGTTAATTATACAACAAACAAACTCTATGGTTAAGATTTTAGAAATGCTGTTTCAAGTACAGCTACATGAAGCATAGTAGCTTAAATTGAAAAGTGCTTGATTATTCAAGTACACCCAGGAATACTCTATGAATATGCATGACAGATGAACTTCTAGAATTTTGGTTTTCTTCTTACAGACATATGGTTAAGAAAAGACATAAACATTGTGCAGTTCTTGGTTTTAGCAGCATGTAATTAAAGAGGTTGAGGCTCCTGTATGTATAGAGTAGTGTGGTCTAAAATATGCCATAAATGCCACATGATCCAAGAAACACAATTTGGCTGAACAAAACATGATATCTAATTTGTCAGGAATGAGATGTTTACAAGTTTCATGTTGCACATTATGCTTACCTTCTAAGAAATAAGAAGGACATTTCCTGGCATTTACAACTCTCTGAAGGGCCTGAGGGTTCCAGGTAAAACCAAGCTATATGTTAATTGTCAAGAAATGTTTTATTGACAATTGTTACTACTTACATTATGAATTCTGTGTTGTTTGCATACAAAAGGTAAGACTTGTCTAGTCTCACACCAAATTTATAGCTATAAGCAATGTTGGAAGTGCAGCACTGTTGTCTGATAGCTATGTAATAGCTGTGTTTACAACAGCAGAGTCATGAATTAGTAAGTAGGGAAGGCAGGGAGGGAGGCTTTTGAAAGTGCCTTCCTAACTAAGTGGACTTGAAGATATTTAAAAATTCTATGTTTAAACAGAAAAAAAATTAACAGTACTTACAGAAGTATGCTTCCTACTCTTTTGTGAGACTCACAACAGTATTGTTAGGCACAATGCAGCAAGTCCACACTATCATCAGCCCAGGGCTCTGAGAAGGCTTAGGAAAATGTAAGATCTTTTAAGAACTAAGAAAATACCAAGGCTTCACATGTAGGGAGAGAATGACTCTCCTTGTTCAGAAAAAAAAAAGAGGTTAACAACCTTGAAGTAATTTTCAGCATTAGCCAGAAGATAACATGCTTAGCAAGGATATGTTTTTCTCCCCATTTGGAATGCAGACAGGCCAAATCCATAGAAAATCTAACTTTTTCCTATCAGCAACATTGCTTTAGTATTACCTACAAGATAGGATTGTTCTGTGTCTCCTTCTCTTTTCTATATAAACTGGTTATTTCCTGCTAAAATGGCAATGCATTTTTTAACACAGACTTACAGCTAGAGCTGTAAGTAGAGCCTCTGAGCAGGTATAACACGTAGGACGTTGATGTTGAATTTAACACTTCAGGCTTTAGGCATTTTCCTCCACTGTTCTCAGAATTACACAACATGTTTGGCCAAAATTCAGCTCTCCAATAGTGATGTGCCATTGTTCTCAGTACTCTACAAAATTAATTCCAGTGGTTAAGATTTGCAGCAGCTCAGAAACTACAAAGGAGATGACATTTCCATGTAGATATTCAGTTCCTGCTTAGGTGCTTGCATAACTAGAACTTGCATCAGTGAGGAGTAGCTTGTGTTGTAAGTACACAGTCCTTTCCCAAATGTAGAAAATTGTGATAATTTGATCCTGCCTAGATGGTTGAGGGATTATGAATGTGGGAGCATTCAGGTGTCTCACAGGGTAGGTAGGCCATTCATTCCCGTATGTCAGTTCGGTGTTTTTTGTTGGGGTTTTTGTTGTTGTTGTTAGGGGGTTTTTTTGTTTGTTTCTTTGGATTTTTGTTTTGCTTTGTTTTGGGGTTTTGGGGTTTTTTTTTTGGGGGGGGGTTGGTTTTTTTTGTTGTTGGTAGTGTTGTTTGGTGGGGTTTTTTTGGTTTTGGTTTGTTTGTTTGTTGTTTTTTTGTGGCTTTGTTGGTGTTGTTGTTTTGGTTTTTGTTTTTTTTGTTTGTTTGTGTTTTATTTTATTCCACAGGCAGATTTAGCTTAGGTACAGGGTAGATGAAGTACATCATAGGAGTATCTTCAGATTCCTTTTCATTTGCATTTTTAACTACATCTTATTCAAAAGCAGTAGTGAGTAGCAAACATGATTTTTCTTTATATCTGGCGTGACTTTGACTTGAGCCTTCAAAGTTAAATAAATAATAACCAATGGAAGAAGCAGTTTATTCAGAAAACAGCAATGTTTGAAAAATTAAATTTGTTTCTGAGCAAAAATTCTTATTTTTGAAAAGTTAATAATTTTCCTTAGAACATGCAGTTTTAATAGTGTATTGGCATCTCAGATGGAAATTCTACTTCAATCTCTAGAAGTGTACCTTACTATCAATGACTAGAACAGTGAAGCAAGCAGAAAAACTACAATCTCATGCCTGTGCTCTGCTCTGCTCTGCCCCCTCCCCTCCCCTCTCCTTCGCCACTTTCCATTTCCTCAGACAGAGCATTTTGTTGGCTATTGTGTATGCATCAATCAGATTTCACCTGCTGGCATCTGAGCAGGCAACCACCTTTTAACTCTAGCTGCACTGCATCTCATTGTGATCTTTCAAGACATTCAGCCAGGAACACGAGATCGTTCCAAAAGTGATGTTTCAAGGTCTTTGGAATCCATTTCAGACTAATAGAATACAGTGAACTAGTAAAAAAAAAAGTTGCAACAAACCCAAGATACAGCATAGTAAAAGGAAAAAGGAAAAAGAAATCATATGCATATTTAAACATTAAAACTACTTTGTAGAAAAAATCAACATTATATTCTGTACAGTAGTAGAAAATTATCAATTGGTTTATCTTTCTGCATTCAAAGTTTACTGGAAGCAGTTCAGAGGTAGAAAAGGCGCACTGAAACTAACTAATTGGATGAAGTGTTTAAGTGCTTAGAACACTTAATCCTTTGATTTCTGTTTATTCAAAATTCAGAGTGTGACAGCATTTGTTTTTCTTTTCCTTTTTATAAGAAATTGTATCACAAACTGTTAAAAAGTTAAGCAATACAGTGTAATTTCAGAATTTTTTGGGGGGGGAGGGGGTGTGTGTTTTGAATACTTGCTTGTTCCATGGAAGAAAACCTGTTCTTTATATAAGAGCTCCCAGCAGAGACTGCATCTAAAACACTTAACATTCCAAAGTGTAATAACACATATAAACTCTGTTGGGTGAGGCTTTCTGGGTGAGGCTTAACTAGCTATACAAGATCTAGGATTAATGACAATAAAAAGCTCTTGAAACTGTCATAGTGTTTAAATACCTTCCCAAAGAACTTACCATGTACTGTTCCCCAAGGATATGCAGGAGATAGTTAAAATACTAAGAGAGACAATATTTGTGGAAGAGAAAGACTGATGCATAAATTATTTCTGATTCCCATAACACCTCATCTGTAGCTTAGAAATCTCTGTACTTCCAATCTAATCAGGCAACAGTCACATATAATGATTTAGTCACTACTGAATTTAGTTTCAGACTAAATTTAGTAGAACTATGATTTTCAGAGGATCTATGGAGTTTTTAGTTTTGCTTTGGTTTTGTTGTTGTTGGTTGTTTTGTTTCAGTTTTTAAAGATGTTCCTTTTATCCAAACAAGGAAACTCCAGAAGTGGATGTCAAAAGTCCTGCCAAAATATGTGGTCATGTCTAACAGAAAGAAGTGCAGCCGTTCAAGGCAGTTCCATGATTCCCTCCTCTAGCATATCTCCATCATCATTTAGGGAAAAGCAATGACAAAAGCACACAAAACATACAACTGCCTTGACTTGTGCATGTAGTCCGTGATGTCAGAGGGTGTATAATCCCCAGCTGGCAGACAGAATCCAACAGGTCTCAAAGTTACTTGCTCGTATTCTGTACATAGGGTAAGGTAGATCCATCCCAGGAAACATTCTGCAACATCTTAGGGAAGGAAGTCTCTCCCATACCTGTTGAAAATCTGTTATCTTTTAGGGTGAAACTTGCTCTTCACCCTGAATCTGTCAGGCTTAGTCACCTCTCAGGTGCTGGAGGAAGAGACAGATGGTAGCAAAACTCTGTCACCTCCTTCCTCTTCCTCAAGTCTTTTCAAGAAATGTAACCATGCAGAAAAGGGGATGGGAGCAGAACACAGCCATCAGCATTTGAATATGCACTATGAGGAGCAGTGGAAACAGAGATTCACCTTCTCGCTTACCTGTAAATGACCATTTGTAATGCAGACTTCAGTATCCTAGCACAGTGTATTTATCCTCTACTGAAAGATGGAGGGGCAATGCTTTGTTGATACAAGAGTTGTCAGGCAGTTACACATTCCAGTCCCACAAGCCATTTTCAGTTGCCGTAGAATGGCACTTTCTGACATGGCTGAAGTATTTGCACATTTTGGGGATTTTCCCCCCTGGCATTAAGACATCATACTATCACAGAACCACAGCTTTTTTGTTTTGTGCTTTTGTGTACTTACAGCATACCTGAAAAACTTCTTTCCTGAGGTCTGGTATTTATTCCAAAACAAATAATGGCAATTTCTACATTTTGTCATAGTTTTTTAGCAGTACATCTTTTGGAGTTTTTTAAAGAGAACTTCATCCAGCTCTAGGGCCCCCAATGTAGGAAGGACATGGACCTGCTGGAGTGAGTCCACAGGAGGTCGCAAAGATGATCAGGGGGCTGGAGCACCTCTCCTGTGAAGACAGGCTGAAAGAGCTGGGGTTGTTCAGCCTGGAGAAGAGAATGCTCCAGGGAAACCTTATACAGCCTTCCTGTACCTAAAGGGGGTCTTGAAGACAGCTGGAGAGGACTTCTGATAGGGGCCTGTGGTGACAGGAAAAGGGATAATAGTAGGTTTAGATTATATATTAGGAGGAAATTATTTACTGTGAGGATGGTCAGCCACTGGAACATGCTGCCTAGAGAAGCTGTGGATACCCTATCCCTGGAAGTGCTCAAGGCCAGGTTGAATAGTGCTTTGAGCAACTTGATCTAGTGGACGATGTCCTGCCCATGGCAGAGGGATTGGAACAAGATGATCTTTAAGGTCCATTACAAAGTAAGCCATTCCATGATTCTTATGAGGCTTATGATAAAAATAAATGATCTTACTTGTCTTCTGAGAAACTTTCCAGTAGTATAAGTTTTTGTTCATGTTGTTCTTACCTTTTGGGAGATTAACTGTAATCAAAATAAAAACAGGCTTTTCCCTCTAAATTAAATTGCATCCACAGCCTTCATCTTTGATACTCTATTCCACATTACCAAACATGCCAGTTTTATTAACCTCATCCTTTAGCCCTATTTTAGAGCAAAATTCAGACTTTTGTGACATAAAATCCTACAGATTTATAATAATACACAGTGAAAATGCATAAGTAAACATCCAAACCCTTTGAATTTCAAAGGCTTCATAAGTAAAGAAAATACTCCATAAGAAACTTCATACAATCGTTTAATTTTCACTGTTCATATACTGGGGTAAATTACCATCTGATTATCTTTTCAAAGCACTATGTTACTGTAATTTTAGTACAGTGTCAATTGTTTTACTTGAATCCAACCCTAAGCCCTATCTCCTGCATCACTTCATAGACTTAACTCGCCACACCAAAAATATTCCTGCGCTAATGTCATTCAGTACTTTGTACAAGGCACCAAACATGCCATAGTCAATAATTTGACTGGACAGCACTGTCACTGATTCTGTGAAGAACGAGCTCTGAACCAGGCATCTGGTCAACAGTTTAGCCACAAAGCAAATCTACCTCCCTTTCTGGCTAATACTCATCTATTTGTGTTTACTTACATGAATAAGTAATTGAAGTGTGAAGTATTTAAAATAACACACTTCAAAAGCTCTCCCTCCTTTGCTTTTAGGACAGCCATTTCTTTTGGATTGCATTCTTCTTCCCAAGGTTCCTTCCACTTAGGAAGAGTCAGCAAATATGAGCCAGATAACAGCTTCTGTACAACATTGACATAAATGGGGAGAGAAGAGCCAGCAACTGGTAAAACTGAATAGAAATATGTTGCAGATGGAAAACAAATAAGGAAAATGACAAATGTTGACAGGTTAATCCTATGGTCCTTGAAGCCTATTGATAAAAGGCTTGTAATGCTAATTTCTACATAATTTCTGTGGATCTGGTGCAGTCTTCTGAATTATCATTTCTGAAGTCAGAGAAGTTCAACCTTTGGAAGGTGGAGAAGTAATTGAAGCCTGACAAGAAAGACAGCAATACCTTCTTATCCGAGACGTAAAAAGTTTTGCCCAAATCTGAAGAGTCCCCAAATGTGAAGAGTCCTACACTGTGCTAATTTTTTTGTGTATATCCATGTAAATCTCTTCCCTCATTTCATTCCATTTTAACACAGGATACAACTCATTAATAACCCCAGATAATATTTTTATTTAAAGACATTCATTCAATTTATTGATACTCAGGGAACATGTCTATAGCTCCATATCATTAAGATTTTCCTTTTCCTATTCTCTTACAAAATTTTCAAAGCAGAAGTCTTCTGGGATGAAAAAAATGCATATCTTGAAATTTCAAAGATGAATGTGTTACAGCCACAAGATATCACTGAGGCAAAAGGATCATTAGGAGGCAAAGTGAGCTGGATATTGCACTAGCACTCATAGCCACAGTCTGTCCAACACTGACAGACAGACCCTCAGCCAAGCAGGCTGCTGTTTCATCTAGTAAGCAGCTCATGCCTAAAAAGTTCAAAACAAGGAGCAGGAACGATGAGCCTAGCAGTAACTTTTCCTGTGTTCCCACAGATTGGTACTGCAGGAACTCTCGGGACTATCTCCAGCCCTGGAGAAAGCATATAGTGGACCAGACTTCCTCCTCCTCTGTAACAGGAGTCCTTTTAGGCAGGATAAGATCTCACAGTATGCAGGAAGGTGAGAATTCACCTTCCAGTCCTACTTATACCTTTTCTGAAATAAAGTAGAACATACCCATGCACAGCTGCTAAGCAGTTGGCACTGATTCCAGCCCTCTTCAATCTGCTCCGTAACTCAGCAGGGACTCCCCAAGGGATTCATAGTTGCTCTCCAGGCTGCA
This sequence comes from Corvus cornix cornix, assembly GCF_000738735.6. Lineage (NCBI taxonomy): Eukaryota > Metazoa > Chordata > Aves > Passeriformes > Corvidae > Corvus > Corvus cornix. The sequence continues at coordinate 57,728,482 of NC_046357.1, forward strand.
GAGCCTGCTGCTTTCATGAGCACTACAGAACTAGACTGCTAGCTGCATGCATGGAGGCTTCACACTTTCTTATTTACTTACTTACTTTCTTGACCAGGGATGGCGGGGGAAATGTTTCTAGAACAAATGTTTCTTTTCAGGCTTATGTTTTACAAACTATACTCTGCCCTAACAAACATTTCTAGGCACTTCAATTATACACTATTTTGAATTTTGTCTTTTGCCTTAGAATTTCTCAAGGTATTTTTGATGTTATGCAAATAGAGACATCAACAGTTACTCCAAAATTGCTCTGCAGGTGATTTTTGTTCATCCATGTGTAACAAAAGGGAGAGAAAAGAGAAAGGCAGAACATGAGGAATACACACTCCATCCTAACTTTTGACTACTACATGTTATCAAACTATTTTTTTTAAGAAATACAATTAGTATTATTAGTACTATTAGGCTATTAGTAGTCCAATCTGATTACAGATGTATTATCTTGTATTAAAGTTTAACGAAATTTTGCATCTTTTTAAAAAATCCTTCAAGCTTTGGGTACCCAGTGCATCCAAAGTATACAAGAAGTTAAACATCTGTTAAAAAAAAAAAAAAAAAAAGAAAAAGAAAATAAGAAAGTGGAAGAAAAGTAAGAAAAGAACCTCCAGTGTTTATGGTAAATATATCCTGGTTACCTTGGCACAAATCACGGCTGACTACAGACTAAAATCATGTTTCCAATAACTCCCAGATTTTAGTGACTTGCATTTAATTTTAGTGGACCTTAACTTAGGTGCTAGCATCTGCTATATTCTCTATCAAAATATAAACCCAAATTACAAAGTTAGGGGAGCACATGGCTTTGGATCTCCATTTTGGAGATTCTATCCATTTTTCCCACTTTTGATTTAAAAATGAGAGGAAGAATAACTACCTATAAAAGTCTTCACATATCACTAAGAAGATTGTTGCCAGTTTTCAGAGCTCTATTTTGAGTCATTTTGAGCCTAATAGGATTCCCACTAAAGAAGCTGTCTCTACTACTGCTTAAGAGTCTCAGCAAAAATGCCAAGGAACAATTACACTAAGCAGCAGTAGTGTATTTGTATTAGTAGTATCTCATTTCCTTCCAGGCCAAGATGAAAATACATTGTGAGACAGCTTGGGACCAACCATTCTTGATTTTCAGTTTGTGATATAGTGCATTCCCCAAACACAGACATCTGAACACCATTTAAAAAGCTATTCGTAAGCGCATAGGTCTAATTTGTGCTGACTACTTTGCCTACTGCAAAAAATGTATGAAAAAAACCTGTGAGATACAACACTGTAAATAACAGTAAAATGAGGAAATGTTCTCATTTTCACTGAATTAAATGCTCAAAGATCTGACACTGCACAAAATCAAATTGTAAAAATGAAAATCCCTGATTTTGTTATACAATTTTTTCAATGACCTGTATGTGTATTTTGAATACTGCTTTATAGAATAATTAAAACTGTCGTAAAGCCTGTTGAAAATTTCAAGTAATAAAAAAGGAAAATTACTATATTTCTAAGAAATCTGATAATTTCAATACATCATCTTCCTTTGGGCTATCTGCTCCTTTTTCATGCCTGTCTGGAGAACAGAAGCACAGATAGCAGTGCAACTGGTATTGGTTTCTTCAAGGAGAGTTTTAATTTGCTCTGCACTGGAGAAGAGTCATTATCCTTGCATTCTACATCACATTCACTCTTTCAGGTAGTAACAGAAGGCTGTTATATACCATAATGTGGATTCCTACATAAGAGGGTTTTGTTGGTTTTGTTTTACTATTATAGCAGTAAAGTATTTTCTAATTTAAACTGCATGGATACTGCCAGTATTCAGTTTTATGTAAGAAATACCTTTAAACAAGAAATAATCACATTTATAAATTACCTCTTTTGCCCTTAGAAATGATCTGTGGACTTCCAGAATGCCCACATCAGACTTCCTTTGTGAAGCACGAGTACACATGAAGCTTATATAGAGGAAATAGGAACTCTATCTTTTTTGAGCAGTAAATAAAAATCCCACTTTCAATAACTCTGTACTCAGAGACCCCTATACACGCACCAATTCAAACTCTTGGATGTCAAGAGATGTTATATATTAAATTTAGGGCATTTGAGGCAGTAAGCTGGTAAGACAAGGAATGATTTGATCTCTTTTGCTTTCCTCTGTGCTTAGGGATATCACTTCCAACCTACAACGCTGCCATCTAACTGCTACTACCTAATGAGAACAGGATCCATGCAGGTTGCATTTGGAAAGCAAACTCTTTCAAAGGATGGACTTGGCCAATACTTTGCAGTTTTCTGTTCACAAATATGCATATAGGAAACTGCAACTCCATGTACAAAGATATATATATAAAAACTGTGGACAATTTATTGACACATGCAAAAGGATCTGTAAAAGTTACTCTGTAAAATGCTGTGCATAAATACAACATCCATAACTTTGTGTGTGAATACATCAGTAAGTAAAAGAAACAGGACACCAAACCTTTTTTGCAAAATCTGTTAGCTTTGCAAATTAAAACTGTTTCATAGAAAATTTACTCCAGGGAATTTACATTTATTCACAAAAGCTAGCATAGGCTTGAAACGAGTGTTTCACACTTCACTACAATGGAAATATCACCCATTTAAAGTGGATTCCCACACTAAGTGGGGAGATGCGACCAGAGGCTGCTTGGAGGGTTAATATAAATAGATAAGGAGTCTTTTTGACTCTACTTGTTTGAGCAGCATTCCGCATTTTCCTAAGATAGGCTACGAATATTGCAAAAGGTGCATAACTTCTTCCTGAACTAATCCCTTCAGGCTAAATCAAAATTAGTATTTAGACTGATTGAATCAAGAAAGACATGTTTAATTATATTGCCAGGCAATATTAACTTCAAAATACATAAAAGGCCTACAGCCCATCAGTCTAAATAAAAACAATTGGAAAACCTCAATTGTGTTGGGGTTTTTTGGGGGCTTTATCAATTTTGGCTAATGTATTTGACAGAATTCATTTTTTTTTACATGTAAGGGAACAAATAGAATTTTACATGTTTGAGCTGTATTGGGTATTAAATATTCACCAATATACATTTGGAATTTCTAGGAATTTGAGGTTCTTACAGAAAGAAGATTTTTTTTCCAGTAAAAAATGGGAAGAAAGGGAAAAATGCCATCAATCTAGTTTATACCTGTTTTCTGGATACCACTCATACAAAACCCACAAGATTTCAGAGCAACAGTCAGTTTTAGTTAATTTTCATTCAAAGCTAGGCTTGTCAGAGAAGGAAAAAGACAGATATAATACATATGCAGATATACAGAGAGAGATGTGTTTATATATAGACTTATAATAGGTTTTTGGGGTTTTTTGTCACTTATTGTTTAACAAATATGTAGAAATATTTCACCACTTAATACCAGGAAGCTAAACTATTCTAACATTCTACTCTGACTTCAGACTCTACTTCTGAAACAGCAGGAGACCGTGCCTGCACCTTTCCAGTATGGAATACATTAACAATTCACAATAGGTTTTTTAAAAGACATTAGGGGATATTTTTAAGAGAATAGTGTCTATTATAATGAGAAATATTTAATATGAACCATTTTTCTTTGTTAGTCTTTGAAGAGATTAAGCAGTGACAGTGTGCGGTTATGGGGATGCTGGTGCATGCAGATCAGGTTTGGTTCAAGAACTGTGTCGTTTCAGGCCTAAGCAAGTCAGTTCTAATTAATTTTTTAAAATCACCTTTAAACCACTTTTATATTTCAATCAGGATGTACAACTTCCAAAAGATAAGTACGTTTTCTTACATCAGGAATTCTTCTATAACGAGTAGTCAAGTGGGACTAGAACTACCTTCATCTAAGGCATACCTAGGATTTCAGTACATCTGTGTGATACAGGAGGCAAAAACTCAATCCAAATGAAGACCCATGATACCTACTGAACATCCAGATATGAATTATATCTCCCCCTTATAGTGTCATTGGTAGCAAGCAATCCATAGAGGTCAGAATGAAGAATTAATTTCATTGTCTAAATAGATGATTGTCTGCTGCATTCCTAACAAAGGCTGCTATGTGTTATGAGCAAGCTTGCAGACATTTCATGAGCTCTATAATAAGAAAGATGTTCTTGTTATAAGAGAATCTGCATGAGATTTTCTGTTATATATAGGGGATTTACCTCATGTTCTATGAGATTATAAATTCCCGTAAACTACACTGTGGGAATGAAGAAAAGCAGATTTTGTTGTTTTCTAGCTTTGAGGCCAGACAATGTACCTTTTTTGGGCAGTAAGTGGCATTTCCTTACTACCTTGAAAAAGACTTACCATTAAGAGATTTATATATATACCATTATAGAGTTTCCTACAAGAATTTTTTGAATAACCATCTCTTTTTACTGTATTTTTAAGGGTACTGAGTAGTACCCTTTCCCTGCAGTCTATTTTATGAGCAAGTGTTGCATTATAGATAAAAATTTGAGGCAGAATTGGAGTAGTGCAAAGGCTCTGATTGTACTGAAAATATTCTTACTCATTCCAACTATTTTTTTCCAAGATAAATGGATTTTCAACTTTGATGGGATGAAAACTGCAGCAAAACAAGAACAAGCCACTTAGTTTGTACGTAATAGTTACAACAAAGGGAACATAGATGACAATCCTTCCAGTTCAGGGCTCAGATGTGCTTGTGGTGAACTGCTTTTTGTTGTGTAGCTGTTGTAGGATGAAACAAGGTCTAAATTTAGTCCCTCAAGCTAAAAAAAACCCCAAAACAATTAATGAAACAGACTTCTACTTTTTCTTGTTCACAAAACCTTCATATTTTGATATCCCAAATGCAATAATCATATTTATTGGATTCAATGAGGAGTGGCTTGCTTGCAAGTTAAATTTAGGAAGGGACAAGGAAGCTGATAAACTCCAAAGTAGCAGAGACTTTTATAGGTATTGATAATTTGGGATATCATAATACTTCTTTGATATAAAAGCTGTCTGTCATTCAGGGTAAGAAGTCTTCCCAGGTACTCAACATCATCTTTAATCTTAAATTGTGTGTTGTATAAAATCTGTCAAACTAATGTTAATCAAAATAGTTGCCTGGTATTTGCATTTTTATATGTAGTTGCCTTAATACCCATTATGTATTAGATCTCTTTGTACAGATGTTGTTTTGGGCTCTGGCTAGTGATTGAAGAGCACTCAATAAATGTATCTAAACCATGGAATAAGGTTTCTAGATCCACATAAGTACTATGGTCTCTTTCCAGCTGCTGCCAAGAGCAGCTTGTGTATCATCCCCCTGCTTGCCCTCCTCTCTCTTACAAAGAAGCCTGCATGGGGAGGCAGAGATGGGCTATTTTGTGCTTCCAGAGACTCAGGGGAACACAACTGTGGAGTACATCACCCATGCAGGAATAGGAATAGGAATAGGAACTGACATTCCCCTATATGAAAAAAATGCACATGATCAGTGAAACTGAGAAAACATAACTGTATAAAAAGCCCTTCCTTTTCAGTCAGGCTTTGATTTCTTCAGCATTTTTTTGTTCTTTTGGTTTGGTTTGCCTTTTTTTTTCTTCTTTTTATAACCATCAAAAATGAGGTCATATTATACAATGTTTGGGAAAAAAAAAACCAAACAAACTTGCTTCAGTTTGAAGTGTAAATTCTAAACTCCTTACTCTGAGTTTTGGATTCAGGCCTACTAGTTTCAGGAGTAGATAAGAGCGCACTGAAAGAAGACACTCCTGGATCAGGGTCTCAATGCTTTTAGTTTTCTGTTGTAGTGTCCCCCCACCCAGAGACTTTCTAAACAACTCTGAATTACTCTCTGTATCAGAGGTTCCACAGAGATGTAGGCACAAACCTACCTTCATTGAAGCATCCTATAGGAGATATGCTGACTTGTTACAGAAAAAAACAAGAGGCAGAGAGAAAGAAGAAGGGAAAAGAGGCCTAGAGAAAGAGAAGGCAGGAAGAAAGGAAGACAGAGAGAAAGAGGAGGCAGGCAGGTGGGAAGAAAGGAGAGAGGAAAGGGAGGGAGGGGGAGGGGAGGGGAGGGGAGGGGAGGGGAGGGGAGGGGAGGGAGGAAGGAAGGAAGGAAGGAAGGAATAAGGAAGGAATTTGGAAGGAAGGAAGGAAGGAAGGAATTCGGAAGGAATTCGGAAGGAAGGAATTCGGAAGGAAGGAAGGAAGGAATTCGGAAGGAAGGAATTCGGAAGGAAGGAATTCGGAAGGAAGGAAGGAATTCGGAAGGAAGGAATTCGGAAGGAATTCGGAAGGAATAAGGAAGGAATTTGGAAGGAAGGAAGGAAGGAAGGAAGGAAGGAAGGAAGGAAGGAAGGAAGGAAGGAATTCGGAAGGAAGGAATTCGGAAGGAAGGAATTCGGAAGGAAGGAAGGAAGGAAGGAAGGAAGGAAGGAAGGAAGGAAGGAAGGAATTCGGAAGGAATTCGGGAAGGAATTCGGAAGGAATTCGGAAGGAAGGAAGGAATTCGGAAGGAAGGAAGGAAGGAAGGAAGGAAGGAAGGAAGGAAGGAAATCTACTACTTTGTTTTCAGTGGTTTGGAAATCAGTTTTAAAAATAGCAAAAAAGAGGGAACAGAAGTGCCTTCCAAGATTGTCATGGCTAGTGCTGCAGACTGTTTTAAAGGATGTTCAGTACAGTAAAGAGCATCCATACCCTACTAGTGAAAAGAAAAGCCCATCATGTTTACACACTACAAGTGTGTGGGGAGTATTTAGGAGCCTCACACAGGAGACAAGGAATAACAAAGTAAAACTTTTAAATTGGAAGTAAATTGCTTTAAGAGAACATTCTGAGTACTGGCTGCAGAACTGCCCGCACACCTTGCTTCTGTATGCAATTTCAGAGAAATGTTGACAGTGAAATGTGACCATCTGCCAGACTGTGAAGTAGTTGACAACCTCAGCTGTAGCCATTTCCCATTTACTTAGTATTATAAACATATCAAAAGATTTCAGCTATTTCCTGTGCTTCATGGTATGGCCTCCCACACCCAAACTACTTTACATCATCTTGCTAGAATGTCCTATGGGGAATATTCACTATTCAATGAGGAACAGTTTTATTTAAGCACAACTGCATGGGGCTTTTTAGGAAGTGTCTCCCTGCTTTCATTTTGCTTTCAGATGTACTTTAAAGTGCTGTGCTTTGTTTCTCACCCATTTATAGTCTGATTTTCAAAAGTACAGAAACACTTGCTGCTCTTGTTTTAAGAAGCTTGGTTAGCCTAACATCTCTGATAATTGAATAATTAGTTAATCAGTATTTCAATTATGCTACTTTTTTTAAAAAAAAGAAAGAAGTCAAGAAGTTGAGAAACCAAATAGTCATGTAAAATGCTTGCAGTATTTGGTAAAATAGATTCTCCATATGTTAAGAAGTAGTTTGGTGCCTTAATGTTCCAGAATCAGAAAACATGAGCAACATGTGCGTTGAAAGTAAACACTGCTGGAAGTGCTAAAACACAAATACAGAGAGTAAAATCATCCCATTTAAACAGATTTTATATTAAACTATGAGGTTAACAAAGGCAGCCACAAGAAATCCAGCACCGTAGATAAAACCTTAACACATGAGAAAAATGAGATTGACTATAACCAAAATGAAGCATCCATAGATCCAAAATTTCATTCATATATGCCTGGGTAGCGAAAAAATAGTATAAAAAATCTGAAAGGAAATTCTGAGAGGTGGAACTATAAGGTTTTTACTGTTCATGTTAACTCTAATATAATAGGAGGTTGTTAGCTTTTATTTCCTCACAGACTAATTCAGCAAGAACATCATTGTTCTGCCAATCTGTATTCCTGATATGACCTCAAATGGAAAAAAAAAGGAAATTTAATTTTTAACATTTATTTGATACCATTGTTGAATGTACCAGTTTTCCTACTCCTCTTAAAATAGATATTTGGCATATTTTTAGAAAAGATTGCACTCTAAAACTGTAGCAATAGTTATGGTTTCCATTTTTTCAGAATTTCAGAAAGCTCTTTTTCATCCCTGTGTTGCCCATATGGTGAAAACTGCAGAAACCACTTTGAAAATGACACAAAAATTAGATAAAAGGTGGGTCAAGTATACAGAGCCACTCTGAGCATATCATAGGTATTTTACCCCTCCTTTCTTATGCCTGTTGTATCCTGAGATGTAAAGAAAAGAAAGATTTGCCTTTCTCCTCTGAGGGCCTGAATCCTAATGCTGCATAGGAAGAGCAGAGTTCATTCCCCCCTGCTCCCAGGAATGGAACCGCAGTATCTGTGTTTTCTGTTGGAGGGTGCAGTGCACAGCAGGTGAGCAGCCCCACGGTATGTCAGGGATTTGAGCTGTTGGTTCTGGATCATTGCTAATCCACTGGGATTGTGGTTATTGCTGATCTGCAAAAGCCTTGTGTGTTCCCTCTCTGGCACAATTGTGTGGGTTGCGACCCAGCCCAAAGTGAATTTACTTCTTTCCATTTCCCCATTCTTAACAGCACTATGCTATCAGAAATATTTTTTTTGTTAGACGGAATCCACTGCCACCATGGTCACAATAACTTCATTTGTTGATGGGAGGATGGGAGGGAGGAGGAATGGGTGAGAAAGAGAGAGGAGAGACCTGCATGCTTGATGTTGAAGAAAAGCCTGTTTATGCTCAATACATTGGAGAAATTGTTCAAGAACAGTTCATCCGTGTGAAAAACACAACCCCTACTTGGCTGCCAAACTCAGTAAGGCCTAGTATGGTCAGTTATGTAAGTGCCAATCCTAAAACTTCAAACTGCCTGGAGGCAGTTTCAACTTCTACACCCCATTTTTTTTTCAAAGGCTGTAGAACATTTGAGAGAGATGTTGTTTGCTTCTTTGGGTCAAACCCTTCAGTTCTTTTCTGCTTGTTCCAAAAAAAAAAAAAAAAAAAAAAAAAAAAAAAAGGTGAGTGTATATAGATATATGTGTGTCTGGCACGTTCCACAAAGTCAACACCTAATTCAAGGAGCTGGGATACGAACACCACATAGTGTAAAGGGACCTGACAGTACCAGAGCAGTTACAGGAAAATAATGTGTTTTCATACATTTTATGGCACCTGTAGTTAAACATGGTGTGTTCAACATGTTCTCATGCTGCACCAGGATTGGCTGATGGCCATTTCTTGACACCATCATACCCACATGTTCTCAGGCAACCCTGTGATTGCCTGCCTCTGTCCTTTAGGCCAGGAAGAGTTAGATAAGAAGATACATACATGTATATCCAGCATATACTTCTATAGACATACACATGTATTAATGCACCAAGAGGCTTTTGTGCCCTTGCTCAGTCCAGCAGGATGGCCACACAGGGCAGACTAGGGCTTTGCTCAGTGCTACAAGACACAGGCAAGGCTGTTTGCAAAAGCGGAAAACCAGAGCAAAATGCCAACTTCAGAAGAACATGCAGGAGGGGGCAGTACGGAAAAGATACAAAGCCATCCAAAAAAAGACCAGGTGGACCAGAAAAAGTGGCCAACAAGCCCACGAACCACTATCTGGATTTCAAGATCAATGTCATGCAGAAAGGATGGTAGTGGTGGAAATCTCTCTTTCCCTGTAGTTGTGACAGATCTTTCAGCTACCATTATGGGGTGGAGGTTGCTTCTTCATGTAAGGACATGTTTCTTCATATCCTTAGTTTGATGTTGCAAATAAGGTGGAGGGCTGAGCATGCTGTCTGAAGACCCCAGCTTTGGACTGCAGCCCAAGGCTCTCAAAGAACATCAGCGGGATGTTGCTGATAAAAGGGTAGTTTTGGGGGCTTGTTTAGAGTCAAGCCAATTTTGGGGGGCTGCAGAAAGAGGCAATAAGGAAGATTTTAGCATGCACAAACTATGATTATTTATTTTGAAGAACAAAGCAGCAGCAAGAAGTTAGGTGGTGACAAAAGGGAGCATGTTGGGCTGTGGCACTGGACGGTGCAGAACCCCAGAGCTGGGACACTATGTAGAACAATACAGATTTGTTACTTTAGGTCCAAAATCTGTACTTGAAGCTTATGAAACATTTGTTCATTGTTGAACCTGCTGGTTATGCTCAACTCCATCTTGAAGCTGTCAGCATGTGTGACTCTATATTCTCCCACAATTAATTTACACAATGAGTGCAACAGAGCTTTTTAGATTGGGTGAGTACTCTCTTGCAAAGTGTGCTTTGATCAAACTAACTTTCTAGCTGCCATTATCGTGGAAAACATACATGGCAGGGTTTGCAGAATCCTGCAACATATCCCCTAATCCAAAATTATGGACTAAAAAGCTGCAATATTTAATTGCTCTAAGCAACAGTGACAATAATCTCTGTTTTGCTGCAAGTGTGGCAGCAAATTCATTCAGCTGTTTATGGACAAAAAATATTAGGGCTAGATTTTACTAGCACATAATGCTAAAGGCTGTGAGGGCTACTTCATTGTTACTCACCTTCTAAATGAAAAAATGCATGGGCAGTTAATCACCCAAGGTGGTAAACTTGTATGTGCAAAAGTCCCCAGCATGAGTATACATTTCATATACTCTTTAAATATTTTACCTATGAAGCTAAGTAGCCTTCCTCAGGCTGTGAGGAAAATTATTATTTTCCCCTTTTTTCCCAACATGTGGAAAATCAAATTTATGTGGGCCCTCTTCCACCACTGGATTATTATGGAGGGAACAGCATGATTTTTGAAGAAAAAAAAAATCTGAACATTTCTTGACATGGCATTATTCTAATCAATAGGGTTTTTGACTTGCAAAATGAACAGTTACTATTGCAAACAAGATGTAAAAATGTTTAGGGATGCCTGCAGATCATGCAAGAACGAGAGTATAGTGATGACCCATCACAGATTCTGAGAAAAAGCACAGTAAAAAGGTGAAAGTTTATTGCTGTAACCCCAACATTACACTGACCTCTATTTGCAAGTCCAGTACCAGTTTATGTTCCTTAAACATAGCACAGTTACACTCCTCCCTCCAGATGACTACAATCAGAGAAAAAAAAAGAGGCATTCAAACATTTTAGTTGGCCACTTATATATGTGGCAAAAAAAGAGTCAAATCTGCTGTTACAATATGGTGAATGTCAAGCAGGATCCTACTTTTTTAGATGTCCATCCAGTCCTACAGTGACTGCAACTTTTAAGTTAATGGGTGTTTATCCATGTCTGTATTGAATCTACCATGAAAATAACTGGAATGCTCTGTCAGGGGCCAGCTTTGGATATGTGTATTACACAACATAACAAAACATGGACTACCTGAAAATGGTAGGTTTTAACATCAGATCCAAACCTGTTCATGAGAGAGTCACTCTGAAAAAAAGTCAGACATAGAAAACTTTCAGACAAACTGTTCACACTTCTAGGCTCCAGAAAAGTGATTTTTGGTGGCAGGAAAAAAATTCTGGTAGTATTACAAATCAGACACTGACAGAAAAATGCATCAGTAAGATTTTGGTAGCCTTTACTCCTTCATCAACAAACAAAATATTGTCATCCAGAATACTCTGGAGTTACTTCTTGACACCCTGACAGCCTGCTTTCAGATGTTCAAAGTAAAGGTCTACCTACCGCATGGGCCCTTTCTCCTTGTGCTTCCCATGAAGGTAAAAGACAGGCTACTGTTTCCCTTATGCCACACTTGAGCAGAAAGCTGCCACACCCTCTGCATCCACAGCAATGAAGAAGGAGCCCTTAGGGGTAGCTGGTATTCCTTGGAACTGAAGAAGTCTCTGGAGAAGGGCTGTGAAATTTATGGGGTTTGACATTTGCAACAGCGGGTAGAGGTCTTTCCAGAGGTTATTTAAAACTACACCTCCAACAGAAGTAGGGAGCTTCAGGCTATCCAGCCTGGTAAACAGATGATGACAAAAAGGCTAATAAGTTGCAGATTAAAGGCAGAAAGATGTCATTTGGTGGCCTGAATATAATAAGAAAAATACTACCAAATGCCAAATTTCAAAACCATTTTTGAATTCCCCATAGAAAAAATTAAGACAGAGATCCAACCAAACCAACACTACCATTGTAAGAAAACCAGACTTGTAGGGTTATCTCCTTGCTGGCTTGCCATGTGTCCTTGTCTGAATTTTACCAATAAGGGCATGGACACTGCCAAAGGATGTGTGACCCTGAAGTGTGGCACTAACATTTTCTCAATGTGTGTCATCATGGCATACCCAGGCCTCCAACTTTACAATGTCTTACATGCCCTGCAATACGTCTGCCTTTATCATGGTACTGTGACATTTGTGAGCACTGTGAGCATCCAGGCCACTGGATGCAACTGCTCAGGGACTATTTCTGTCTCTCCAGATGAGCACATCATGGAATTTGTGCCATCAAACTCCAAATCCAACGGCTACTTGCAGTCTGGAGACAAGTATTCTTTAAAGGTTAAGATATCACTCTAACTGCAACAGAGAAAATGTAAATTTGGGGCGCTGAGGGGATGTCATGATGGCCTGTATTATAAATCCAGCCAGTGATAACCTTAAGAAGAGTGTGATAGTGCAGTGTTCTATCATCAGAAATGAGAGAAGTGAGCAACAAAAACCAGAACCCTTCAGAAGATGCAGAAGGTAGTCTATGACGAAGAGTACTTACCAATGTTTTAAAAGCCTTCCCTTCAGTTTTTGACCACGGTCATGTGCTGGAAGGACCCCTTTTCTGTTATTAGGCATGGCCCAGCTTCTCTGTGAAAACTTATTTTGTGAAAAGTCTTTTGGAGAACACAAATAATTACCTCTCTATAATGCTTGAGAATAATGTGTGGTCTGACTGGTTTTGGCCAGAATCACTCTGTAAATATTCTTTTATCGAATTTGTCCAGTTCTCCTCTGAAAATCTCAGGGACAACCATTTCCCTGTAATAAAGTAAATAAGGTTGTGTTCAATGATGAACTCTGCTTGTGAGAGCAGAAACTGAGGAAGATTTTACTAAGTATGTGCATCACAGGAATCTCAGTGTCCAGAAGGGGGTTTTTTTTCCAGGGTAAAAGTCACTCTGAACAAAATATATGGTGTTACTTGAGAACCCCAGAGACTGTCTCCAGGGTACATCCCTAGGCAGATGCATGCTGCAAAGCCCTGTTCTTTTGAGAAGTGTTTGAAGAAATTACATAGGTACCACATGAGTATCTGGTTACCAATTTAAATGCTTTCTAGCCCAGAAGCTTTCAGACCAAGAAACGGTGTTTTCCAGCCAGAGCAGCTAGCTCTTTACATATTGAAAATAAAAAAAAAGCTTGGTGTTCAACAGTAAATAGAGAGAACCTGGACTGACATCTTGTGTTGCTATCAGTGGACACTTCAAACTAGGATACCACCGCCTTTGTCCCTCCTTGACATGTTGATCAGTCCTTCCTCTGGCAGTGGAAAGCAATATTCTACACTACTGCTGATGACCTGATAGAGGCCGTTTTTGAAGGGGCATTGCACTAACACCCCAAGAGATACACACACTGAAAAAGTTTGCAGGTATGCTAAAATCCTGAGCAGCAAAACAATGCCCTTCAACTTTTGTTCACAGCAAGGCTACTATAGGCAGCTGCCATCAAGTCTGTCTGCAGGGTACTTCTGCCTATTTCTGCCGATGTTGGTGGCAAGATTTCTCTTAATTTCTTAAATGCAGTGGTCCTGCCCAGTCTGATGGGGAACAGAAGGAAGAGTCAAGCCCATTCTGATCCCAAATCTTGAGTTAAAAATATACTAACATACTTGCAAAAATTGTGTGCTTCCTCTGCCTGCATGATGCACTGAATCACACTTAGCTCTTTTGCTTTGGGGTTTCAAGCAATGTTCTGATGGGGTCTACTCAACAAAATGCCTATGGCTGTTTTGCATAAATGGGGATCACAGCCCAGCAGGTTCATGCTGTCTTAATTTTTGTTCCTGACTAAATCTGATGAGATTTTTTTTATCCAATGAGAGCAACTTTCATTCTAGGCTGAAGAGTTCTCCACTGGAATTGCTAAGAAGTCTTGGTAATTCTCTCAGGCCCTGAAAAGCAGTTAGCAAGAAAAAATAAATTGTAAATTGCTGCTAGGCATGTGAAAGTTGGAAATCTGAAAGTGCAAGGTTAGATGATCTCCCAGGATACATCTTAATACCACATTTGGGCCTATTATTTGTTGGAATGAAGCTGGTGGAAGCAGAGGGAAGAAAGAGAGAGGGAAGAGACATTTAGCTGTTTAAACTAAGTATAGGCACTAAGGGAACAGGACCACAAAAATTTTAAAAAACCAACAAGAAACCTTCACAAAAACCAAAACCCAAAAAAAACCAAACCAAACCAAACCAAAACAAAAAATAAAACAAAGGGAGTTTAGTAATGTGCATGCAGTTAGAATGCTGGTTCCTTGGGTTTATGCCCTTATCTGCATCAAGCATATTCATTAAAAAATTCAAGGTTTAGTTCAATGCAATTCTTTTTTGCAGTACCTGATTTGAAAAAATCACACAGCTTCATGAGACACAGCTGTGACAAAGACTTCCATGAGAGTCAACAAACACTACACACTGGGGGTTAAAGAAAGCATGCCACAGTTTGCTTTTTCAGGCTTTCGTAATGGGTGGAGGGGGGGAGGTGGGGGGGAGACAAGCAAAACCAAACCAAAAACCCAAAACTCTTCTGGAAAGCCAAGTACTCTAATAGGCCTTTCGCTTCATGGGGATTAATGATCCCCATTCAAAACTGTGCTACATTCAGAGTAGCAGAGAAGACTATATCCTTTGTTGGCATGAAAGGGTGGGTCTCCTTTGACTTCAGCAGAGTTTGGCTTATTTATGCAAGCAGAGAATTTGGCCCTGAAGTTATTAGTTGCATTATAAGTACCTTCCTCTGCCAGAGCAGGATTAGTCCCTCATTCAATGCGTTTTGCAGTCTAACATTAAAAATGAAATGTTAAGCATTCTGTATGACAGGGTTTTCCCTATGCCTCTTGGGATGCTAATTCACTAAGAACTTTTTCTGGTTGCTCAGCCTATGCTGATTTCTCTTTATTATCATCTGACTCCAGTACTCGCAGCTCTACTCCATGGTACCACCCAAAGCAATTCTCCATCCTTTCTTTTGTGTAATTATCATCTGTCAGGAAAAGGAAGGGTCCTTTTTTCATAGCACCAACATGCATATATGATTGTTCTGCAAAATGTTCAACATCTATTATTACAAGATTTAAAAGTTAATTTAAGAAATAAAGAAAATATCACATTTGATCTTGTTTATGTGCTAGAAGGAATACAAAAATTCTTACTGAGCAGATTGCCAGGAAAAAGTACATGAAGAAGTACAACATGCCTCTGTCTCTACATGTAGGTGAATGAAGATTGCCAGATACACTCTTTAAGGAGGAACCATAAAGAAAGCAAATGAGGAGCCTCCTAGTTCTTCTCTGGTGCTGGAAGTACACTCTGTACACTCCCTGACACTGTTGCTAAATGCCAGAGAGTGAGCCCTGCTTGTTGAGATGGATTAGATGAGCAGAGATCTAAAAAAAGGTCAGCAATTCCTTGGCCCACTGTAAAACCACTTGCTTTAATTCCCCATGAGTGTAAAGGTAACTCTGCTTTATGATCTAATTTTGCTTTTCTTACATGTTTTAAACAGTAATTTACCATCCAAGAATTACCTCAGAGATCAATAAGGCTACTTATGAAATAAAACAGCATTGCCAGTAAAGATGGCACACAAAGGAGTCCCTGAGCCCTCCTTTTATAATTCTTGCTATTAGACAGCTCAGTAGGAGTTTAGCCAGTATACATACTTTCAGAGCTTCCCAAGCTGCAGAAGCTGGAAGTCCTGCTCAGCTCCCAGTACAATAATTTTGTCATTTTTTTTTCTGTGAAAAATGCACACTGTATGCTGTTCTTGTAAGTAAATATTTTTTACCTTTTCAGGGTACTGCTAGTAGTTCCTCCTACTACACCATGAAGCAGGTTAAACTGAGCAGAGATTTAAGCTTAATATAAAGGCATAAAAGTCTCTATAAATTGGGAAGTCAGAGCATTGTGATTTTGGCTGCAGAGCCTAACCGGACTTGAGAAGCTAAACTGCTGGAGCCCAAGTGGAATTCTGGTGCCAAACATTTGTCTGCACGCTGTTCCTGTGCAGCTCAGTTTTGTCAACATCCCTGTGACTTAGAAGGCACTGCTCCTCCTTTCTTCACATATTGAAACTGTCCCCTGTTAATGAAGTCATACTGACTGAACGCAGCACACTCCAAGTGAACACTGAACGTAGGGCACGGGAGACACGCAAAGAATGGCCCTGCCCTCCCCACCCCAACACACACCATTTTACGGCCCATGACTCTTTAGCAGGGAGAGAATGCAGAAGTGTCACATGTTCCAGCTCTCTGCTGAGAGGTACTCCCAGCCTTGCCTCCAGTTGGTCGCCACCTGCAGTACACTGTCGCAGAATGGAAGTATGTTTATAGGGCAGGGAATTAATTTTCTCTTTATGTCTAGATGCCACAGAGCAAATTATTTTTCCCTACAGCCCCTCCTAGAAGGGTTTTGTTTGCACACTGCACAGCCTACAATATGGAGTCAGGAGAATTATCACTATTTTTAGTGCAAGTTACTTACTGTCACAGGGTACTTGTTTTCTACATTAGATAAATTGACCTGGAAGTCCATCCTTGGTTTTGGCCTCTAGGCTTAATTTCATCAGAAAGAAAAACAGTCTCTTGAAGTGTATTCTGGTATGATTAAGGTACTTACCTCAGTGATATCATTAGTTTAAATCACAAAGAATTACCCCTCCAGGTTCACTTCCATGAACAGTTCAGACAAGGTACAATAATTCAAGAACAATGTCACTTTTCAACTCATTGGAATGATTATCATATGTAAAGGAAGCAACAAATCAGTAACAATGGGGGAGTTGAGTTGACATGTTGGAGTAAAGCAATTCCAAAAGGAGGAACAAAAACTTCATAATAATAAATGTAATTGTTTAATCTACCAGTGTATTACAAATGGTGTGGTTTTCACCAGCTATACAGTCCTGTATTTGAAAACAACTTGTCTTGGATTTTTTAATCTAAACGACATTATTAACTAAGTATGAATATGACACCATTGTGTTAGTGAGATAAAACTTCTAAAATACTTTTACTCCATGGTTTTAAATTTGCAGTGATTAGCTTAGTTGGTCTTACAAGGCAGTAGCAAGGTCTTGAGAATTTCCAGCCCCTGAAATGACACATTGGTTGACTCCAAAGCTGAACCCAAGACAGTGTCCAGTAGCAGAATCTCACAATAAATTCATGCTAGATAGTCTCTCTACAGTATCATGCTTATCCACTGTTTCTATTACACTAAAAAAAGCAAACCAGGATTAAAGACATTTCAGTGTTTCAAACTCAGTATAAAGCTTACTGTCTCAACAGATATGTCAGATAAAAGATGAATATAAACATATAAGAATCTATTAAAAAAATAAAGACAAAGAACATATGCTAGGATGACCCAAACAAGCAACACTCCCCACCAAACATCTGGACACTACAAACTGAGGAAGTTACTGCATCAGAATCCAGATTTTGCAGCTGTCTTATAATGAGCTGAACCAAAACTTTGGATCTGATCATATCTGATTTTTAAAGATGTTTGGATTTGGGCCTTAGTCTGTAGCTCTGGCCAAGTTACAATACATGCATATTTCTGAGCAACTAAAATGATTAAGCTTTGTAAAAACCAAAGCATTATTGAAATATATGTTAAGAGGTGGTTTACCATATTAGGGAACTGGATCAACTAATTTAAAATTTTCTTATTTAGAACATATTCGCATATTCACTTAGGTAAAATTTTAACTGTGGACTCTCTACTAATCACTCAAAATGTACATGCATTATTTGTCCATAAGTTCCACCTTTTATATGACAAAATACTGTACATTTAAGAGGCAACAAAATGCTTTTTATCCATTTTGTTTGCATATTGTTTACATATAAGTATTGCATTGCTTTGTAAGCATGAAGTACCATCTATTGAACTGCTCACTTCTTTATAGCATGGTTTCTCACGTATCACTCAGAATTCTTAACATTTTTTAGGTCATTTGGAGATCTTGAAGATCTCTGGTACTCATCAGAATATTTTCTCTTGAAAGATAAGAGGCTTTTTTTTGTTTGAAAAGAAATCTGAGTAAGCAACACTTCCTTGTTTCCTTGTTTGCCACACACATCAATTCATTTTGTACGAATTCAAATTGTCGCCTTCAAATGCCACTGCTTTTAAAGACATTTTAAGTATTCCATATATATAATACGAGATGAAAATAATAAAACAAAAAGCACCTCACAGCAGTTTTTCAGACAGTAATCATTACAAGCCAGAAATATACAAAGTCTGAGCCCCACTATAATAAATGTGGTACCTGTAGATGCACACAGTAAAGACAGTTGACCTAAATGCCTGGCCAGGAGAAGGACTGATAGTAAAGATTACATTTTTGCCACAAAACAAACGCTCAGCCTCTGCTTATAATAATACTTGCTGTTCCTCTCCCTCTTTTTTTCCCCTGCCTCTCCCAAAAAAGAACCTGCCTGACTTAACATTCCCTGTTTCCCTCCTTCTGTAAAGAAGTCATCTGTCAAAATCCAGAGATCTGTCAAATGCTTCTGGTATCTGGTATTCCCCGAGGCTGCAGGGGGCCTCTCCTCTTTCCTTAGGTACCACACACGTTGTAAATGTGCCTCGCCTCATCCAGAATCTGTGCTTTAGAAGTAGCATGTTTCAGAAGTAGCAGAAATAAAAGTGAAACTACACGTTTACCACTGTTCTGCAGGGGACCGAATTACACCTTCACCAAAGAGATGCATTACAAAGACTAGTCAGCTGCAGTTAAAAATCCGGAGTGCCTGTGTTTATTTATAGGGAGCTTCACCCAGAAGGTTGAAAGGACAGCATGATAAGGAAACCATCTTTGATATACAATTTTTTTCTCAGTGGAGGATTTGAGAATGTAGAAGTTCCTTTTCATACACGATACTTTCTTGTCTTTTATGACTTTTCAGAGACCTGTATCAGACCGCATGATGATTAGGCATAACTGCCATTCAAAAATAGAAGATTCTTAAAAATAATTAAGCTCAAGTTATTGTTGGAAATTTTCTTTTTTAGTGCCCCCTCCCTCCCCTTTTTTCTTGATACCACAAAAAGCATTTGGAAATCTTCTAAGTGTTTTAAGCTTCTATGAGGGCAAGAAATATACTCAATAGATTTCTCATATACCCAGTCATATGCAAGTATTAGAGCTTTTTAAAAAAACCTGGAGGTACTGCAAGAAATGCCTACAGTGAACTTTGCCTTTTGACTGCACCGGTCAAGAGACCTGAAACAATGCCATGTAAAAAGCCACGAACATAATTTAATTCTAGTTTCACTCCTCTGTGTCTACTCTGCCAGAGTAATTATAGAACAAGTCTTGATCAGCAATGCAAAATTGGATCCTAAACACACTACTGCCTTCTTCATCTTGACATATCCTTCATCACCCATTTATGAATTAAATTTAAAAACAGTGCTAAGGAGTTCTATATGAACATAAGACTTCTTATATAGACTGAAATTTTGGTGTGAGCCAAGGTGAATAAATGCAATCACTGTCCTGAGACTTGAAAATGAGCAGTGAACCAGCTATTTAGCTTCCAAAGATTTTCAGTCAGTCAGCTCAAGAGACTGGATGATATCCACATTGAAGTAGAAATGGGATATCACTTACACTTATTGCAGTGAAGCTTTATTTAGGTAAGTGAAATCCAGATAATCATTAATTATAATCAAAGCAAGAGAACAGACATCTACACTGGCAGGGATCTCCTCTTACTGGCCCACTGAAGGTGTAGGTAAAACAGATAGTTACCTAGTAAGTAGCCATTAAAATACTCTACAGATGTACCTAGCTTGCTTCATGGTAGACACGGGAAGGAGAAGGAGGGTCAGGGAATGAATGTCTCTCATTTCTGCAGCCACTTAATTTTGAAAAGGAATAAATTCTATTAAGAAAGAATCGCAGGAAACTTTTAATGAAGCAGCAGGAATAAATTCTTCAATTCATGTCAAATAAAAAGCTCAAATCTCACAGGCCTCGTAATAAGATACAATGCTTTGTACAGCTAAACGAAAGGGCTGTTCCAAAGCAATTATAACAATCAAAATTAATCAACAGTCTTACTGGAAACTTAATATTAAAAACTGAGGATTAAATGACACTCTTAGGTACAGCCCTAGAGTCCATGATTGCAGCAAGTCAGTAAGACAATAAATCTGTTTTAGTCCAGTTGCTGAACTGAAAAAAAACACTGTAAAAGAAGTTCAGCTATAGGATTTCTATTCTGTGTGTCACCACAGAACCCACAGCACTTCTCAATAACCTACAGAAAAGTCAAAGCCAAATGAAGAAAATCCACAAATATAAAGAAACATGGGAAGTGAGCAGAAAGGACAGAAGGTCTCACAAATCTCACAGCTTCCTAGCAGGACCCCCACTTTGGGGAACCTCCCAGATGATCCTCAGCAGGAATCCATGTTTTACATTACTGAGGAGAAATAAAAAATTTTAATCTTTGTTCCAATTCGATCTAAAGAAAAATTATTTCTTTATTCCAAATCCAGTAGTTGGTTAAATTATGAGGATATTAGTTGGTCTCATCAGTCAGACGCCAGATAAAAATTATTGTCGGTAATCACATTTCATCTATATTTACTTGATTTCCAGTGCAGTGCTTCAGAGAAAGATGACAGTGCCCAACAGTTGATCTTGTAAGTGTTCACTGAGTGGAGCAAGGGAGGGAGGAAGTGAGAGAGGGAGGAGAAGAGAGTCTTCTTTCCTTGGCAAAGAAATTAGCCTCCATAGCAACTAGCAGAAAACTCAAGGCACATATTAATAGAGCAAAGCCAAACTGCAAACAATCAGTAATCCAGGCTCTTTTCAAACTCTGTCAGGTCAGAACAGAAACACAGGAAGTATTTTCCTCATTTACATTGGCTGAAACATGTAGCATTTTACTTCACTTATTTGTTCTTGTGCCTAACCAGAAGATGAAATATAATAAGGAGATTAAAGAGGATTTTGATTGGAAGATTATGGGAGATTATTTTTCAGGTGTATTTAAGTGTGTTTCAAGTACTACACTGTCAGTACTTAAATCTTCCTGTTAAAGCTGCTGGAGATAGAAGAGGTCAGCTATCGCTATCCCGAGCTCTGCAGGCTCTGTGCCGGCGCGTGAGGTGTTGCGATCTTCCAAGAGCGTCTCATTAGCGAAGCCGCTCAGCAGGATCAGCACTCACACACACGTGCATGCACACACACAGATAGCTCCAGAACATGGGTCGATGGCAAAGAGGCAGGAAGGGCGTCTGAGTTCCAAAGATGGAGTTTATTGCATCCGCACCATGACAGGACCAAGAGGCAAAGACCAACAACCATGAGGAACTCAGGTTTAAGTATGGGAGTGGGGCAAGCACCTGGGACCAATGATCTGAGGGCATGAGGGTGGTACAAAGGCGGGACTAGGGATTGGGAGCCAATGGGGAAACTCTGGGGGAGTGGTGAGGGGCAGAGGCCAATAGGGGGAACCTGGAGTGGAGAACTCTCTCGGATTTGAAACATATAAGGCAGCAAGGGGGCTGGGCTGCCAACAGCCAACTGGGAAAGCAGAACTGGGGTAGATTACCATAACAGAACAAAGCGTTCTGGGAGAGGCTTCTTTTCTCACCGTGACTGACAGAAGTCTCTGGTACCAGGGACTGTCCTACCGAGAGCTCTTTGTACCTTGTACCACAGGCTAACCGGCCACCACAGTCAGCGATTTGGTCACTACAGAATTTCAGTTCTGGTACAACAGCTATTGAACCAACTGTAATACTACATTAGGACTCAGTTTAGGTTATACCAGTATAAATACACACATATTTGCCTTAAATAGTGCAAGTGAATTGTGTATTATCCAAATTAATAAATCGGTACATGCTTAAACAATTTCTGTGGTTTTACAGCCACGGAAAACCATTTTATTCGTCAAACTGGTACTGAGAGCAAGGTTAATAAATGCTGTGGAAACTATCACATAAACTGTAGGTATTTACCAGCTTGGGTAATATTAATGATATTTGATTAACAAGTGCTATTGAGTATTGCAGGAAGTACACATTTTGCACAGGTGCACAGGGTGAATCACATCAAATTTGAGAGGAAGAGAGGAAGCCCTGTCAGACATTCTTCTCTTGGGTACCTTCTGGAGGAGATCAGCCCAGACAGGCTCTGTCTCCCTGTGGCCGAGGGAGAGCATGTAACCTTGCAGGAGAACCTAATTTCCCACAGTGATCATAAGGAGAAAGGCTTCTCCAAGAGCACAAGGGACAGCCTGGTCAGGGAGAGGAGCCAACAGCAGCCTGGCAGGATCTCAGGAGTCCCAGGGCAGCACCCTGAAAGGGCATGCATGCTGCAGTGCTGTAGAAAGGGAGAGCAAGGACAGGCTGCTCTTCAGCTGCCTTGTTTGCACCAAGCCTGCCTGCCTGGCTGGGCCCGACAGCTCTGCAGAACCAGCACCATCCTGCTGCAAGGGAGCTCGCTACCTTGTCTATGTCTTTGCAGGATACCACAGTATCTGTGGGGTACCCCAGGACTTATGCCACCCTCCTTCCCCAGGCAATGCTGTCAGTGCTCTGTCTCCAAGGGGATCTGCCTGACCCTCTTCCTCCCACTCTCAGCTGTCCCCTCTCTGTATCAACCGAGGCATGGAAACACGTGCTGCTTACTGCAGCAAGGAGATGAAACAGTGGGATGTCAAGCATGCCTAGAAACCAGGGCTGTGCAAAGTCCCATGGCCCTTTGAGAAGGTCTCCACTTGGAGCTAAAACCTCTCTGTGCACACCTTCTTATATTCTCAGTCAATCTCTTGCCATCTTGGTGTGGGAGGAGAATGTGTAGGCATCATTAGAAAGCCTAATTTTATTAGAGTTTATAACTCTGGCAGTGATGTGAATTACAGCTGGTACCTGCTACAGCACGTTAGTGTAGATAAGGATGTGGCAGATAAAGGATGTGTCCTAAAGGTCAGTGACTGCTGTCATGGGACAGGAAATTCCCACAAAGGATCACTGCTGGAGATGGGTGGGTAAACTGTCCTGTCTTTCCAGTTCTAGGCAGTGACCAAAAGAAGCAGCAACAGCAGCTGTCTTGCCTTCCTAGAGCCAGCCACCAGCTCTGAAAAGCCCTGGTGGCTTTGGGACTCAAATAGAGAGTGCTTCCTTTTCAGATGCTGCTGAGGCAGCCTCCAGCTGACCTGAGCTCTTCACGGTAAGAGCCTTTCTCCTCTCTCCTGACCTGCAGCACATCTAGTAGGGTAGAAGCACATGAGACCATGCTATTTACACTCACTTGCCTTGCCTAAGTTCCTTGGCAAAATCCTTTGGCACGGGAGGTACTTCCTCCATCTCACCCCAGGAAAGAGTCATCAGAGCCTGGCAGCACTTGACAATTGTAATCTCCAAAGCACTGGCCCATTCCATTCAGATGGCACCTTGAATCTGGGGACAGGCGCAACCCTCCACTTCTGCCTTCTGCTTGTCTTTAAGGGAATCACCATCCCTCCACCCTGAAACCCAAAACACAGTCAGCTTCCAGCTGAATGCTGTGCACAGAGAAACCTGTCTTTGTGACAGGAAGATTTGCTTACTTCTGCTCTACATCTTCAGCAGCAAATTCTCAAGGGAATGGACTTACAGCCATTCATCTCTGACTGATGTAAACTCCAAAGCCTAAGCCAGAAGTTCCGCTGTGAACAGTATACTCTCCTGAGTATAGGAGGCCTGCAAACCAGTGTAATTTCTCACTCCAGTGGGTGCAATTTGGCGGTGAAAGCTTGGGCTCTTTCACTCACCTTCCATGTTTCTTTCCTCATTTGCCTTTGAATTTAATGTGGGAATAAGCATGTTCAGGTGGCCAGTTACATTGTTGTCCACCTAATTTACAGGTTGGGGTGGGAGAGGGCTTGGTGGGGTGCTGCCCAAGAGTTCCATTGCTACTGCCCATTACTGGACTCTCTCCAGTACATCCATGTCTCTCTTATACTGAGGAACCCAGAAACAGACACAGGACTTCACATGTGTCCTCACTAGTGCTGAGTAGGGAAGAAGGATTGCCTCCCTCTCCCTGCTGGCAATCCCTTGCTTAATGCAGCCAAGATCTCATTTATTTTTTTTCTGCAATGACACTGCTGGACTGCTCCTGCCCAGGTGTAGGACTGTGTATTTCTCATTGTTGAAATTTTTTAATTTCCTGTCAGCCCATTTCTCCAGCCTGACAAAATCCATCTGGATGGCAACATGATCCTCTGGTGTATCTGCCACTCTTCCTGGTTTTGTGTACGTTTGCAGAGGGCACACTCTGCCCCATGATCCAGCTTATTTATGAAGGTGTTAAATAGGACTGGACCAAGTATTCACCCCTCAGGTACTCTGCTAGCTACTGGCCTCCAAATACCATTTATACATGGAGGACAGTAAAGTATTTCAAGAGAGCAGTATTTCAAGCAGGCCTCTGACATGATCCCCCACAACATCCTTCTCCCTTAATTGAGGAGAGAAGGTTTTGATGGATGGACTATTAGGTATGTAAGGAATTTTCTGGATGGTTGTATCCAGAGAGCAGTGGTCAACAGCTCAATGCCAAAACTGAGATCAGTGACAAGTGCTGTCTTTTAGAGGTCTATGTTGGGTCCAGTACTGTTTAATATTTTCATCAGTGGCATAAACAGCAGGATTGAATGCACCCTCAGAAAGTTTGCAGACAACACCAAGCTCAGTGGCATAGTTGACATGCCTGAGGGACAGGATGCCATCCAGAGGGACCTGGACAAGCTTAAGGGGTGGGAATCTCATGGGGTTTAGCAAGGCCAAGAGCAAGGTGCTGCACCTGGGTCAAAGCAATCCCCAGTATCAATACAAGCTGGGAAATGAACAGATAAAGAACAGCCCTGCCAAGAAGGACTTAGGAATGCTGGTGGATGAAAATCTGGACATGAACTGGCAATGTGCCAAAATGTGGGGGTTCACTTTTTACTATCCATGCAGTTAAATATGAATTCTGATTTTGAGATGCATGGGAAAACATTAAAATCTTTCAAAGAGATAGACAATAAAATTTGAGTGATTAGACAGCTGATACTGTGATATAGGCTGTAGCAGAAAATTTGGTGCAGCCATTAAAACAGGCAAGAATTCTGGGCATTATTTTCCTCATCCTCTCTGTGGATGTCTCTCAACCTCCAAATTTTATGACTCAAAATTACCTTTTCACAAACCACTTTTGGATGCATTGAGTTCAAGATATTAATGATGAGGTAAACAAAAATCCAGTAATAGGTGCTTTCTGAGAACAAGTGAGAAAATGAAGCAATATATTGAACACTTCCAAACGCAAACAGCATTTCCTTCACCATCACCAAGATCCTTCTTAGTTTGCCGGAATGCTATGCAAGCCTTTCTCAGTGCATTAAATTTACTTGCAGGTACCTATTTTGGCCTGGTGCCAATTACTCAAAGTTGTTGAAGAGCTGAAAGTAAGACAAAGCCTTCCTAATTGTGCATGAAAAAGAGACCGCAGATAATTTGTTAAACGATTTGTTATTGTCATCTATCAGCTTGTCTTGCGTCTCTAGCTAAATGCCTGTATGAGACTTACATGATATGCTATCTGAAGAAACTGTTTGACATATTTCAAAGGTTACTTAATTTTTATGGTACTTACTGCACAAGGAAGTAAATTTTTTCTGTAGTTATATAAAAAAAGAGAGGACAATGCAGCTTCTTTTGTAAAATGAAAATATGCAGGGAATCCAGAGGTGTGCTAGTAATGCTTGACATTAGGAATGTTTTCTATAACAAATGGAAAAGAAAAAGTACTTGTATGCCAGCTAGGCAGAGATTTTCAATGTGATAACACTTTTGCCCTGTGCTCTTTTAGCATGCAGTTACAAGTACCCAAACCGTTGAAGAACATTCTTCAGGTTTAGATGGGGCTAAAGCATCCATTAAAAAATTTAAATTACTTAGCATTATTATGAACTGCCTTGTTCTCCATGTACTATAGAAACATACATATGTCATCAAAGAAAATGGATGAAATAAGGTAAATTTTCAATGCAGGGATTGTGGAGGTGAAATGCTGGTTGTCTCTGTAATACCAAATGAAATTCTTTACAAGATTTAATATGTTAGAAAGGTCTTTATGCTATAGTGTCTTTTTAAACTAGTGAAGTGTGAATCTTTCCACACCAGAAAAGGCCAAGTGTGAGTGAGGAAGAACTAGTTCTAAATTTCCAAAGAAGAATAGTGCTGAAATTCAAATATTTCAATTTGTTTTTGTAAGAGCTAGCCTTTATTTTTAGTTTTTTAATTTATTTCAAACACAGTAAAGTTCCCTCAGATAATGAATGTTGCATAACTACTGTGAACCACAATATAGGAAATGCAGTTTAAACATTAGGAACATCTAAGTCATTCCCCTAAGCTCTTTGCTTGTTTGAAGCACTTGAGTGAAAACTGACAGTCTTAGGCAATTGTGTAATTCTAAATCATACTGAGAAACCTTGTAGTTAAAAACCCCACTAGTATTTTTTCTGATTGTTTTTTTTTACCCAGAATTGCAGTTTACAATAATGCATTAAATATTGTCACATTTCTGTGAGTTTCTGTTTAACATACCTTATTGGGTTTGTATGGCCAGGTTTTGGTAGCAGGGTGGGGCTACAGGGGTGGGTTCTGTGAGAAGCTGCCAGAAGCTTCCTCCATGTCCAGCAGAGCCAGTCCCTGGTGGCTCCAAGATGGATGCACAGTTGGCCAAGGCTGGGCCAATTAGAGATGGTGGTAACATCTCTGTGATATTTAAGAAGGAAAACAGAAATTGTTGTGCAGATGTAATTGTGGCCAGAGAAGAGCAGGGTGAGAATATGTGAGAGGAACAACTCTGCAGACACCAAGGTCAGAGCAGAAGGAGGGACAGGAGGTGCTCCAGGTGCTGGAGCTGGGATTCCCCTGCAGCCCATGGTGCAGACCATGGTGAAACAGCTGTGCCCCTGCAGCCCATGGATGGAGGATCCATGAATGCAAAGATCCACCTGCAGCCCACAGAGGAGCCCCACACTGGAGCAGGTGGATGCCTGAGAGGAGGCTGTGACCCCATGGGAGGTCTGTGCTGCAGCAGGCTCCTGGCAGGGACCTGCAGACCTGTGGAGAGAGGAGCCCATGCTGGAGCAGGTTTCCTGGAAGGACTTGTGACCCCATGGGGGACCTACACTGGAGCAGCCTGTCCTTGAAGGACTGCACCTCATGGAAGAGTGACCCACATGGAGCAGTCTGGGGAGGACTGATGCCCATGGGATGGGCTCACATTGGAGATGTTCATGGAGAACTGTCTCCCATGGGAGGGACCCCACACTGGAGAAGGGGAAGGACTCCCCTTCCTGAGCAGTGGGAGAAACAACATGTGATGAACGGACCATAACCCCCATTCCCTGTCTCCATGCACTGCTGGGGGGGAGAAGGTTGAGATGGGAAAGAGGGAGGGGTGGGGGTAAGGTGCTTCTTAAGGCCTTAAATTATTTCCTTTTATCCTGCGCTGAATTTATTAGTAATAAATTCAATTAATATGTCTAATTCAAGTCTGTTTTGCCTGTGACGGTCTTTGATGAGTGAGCTCTTTCTGTCCTTATCTCAACTCGGGAACCTTCTGTTATATTTTCTCTCCCCTGTCCAGCTGTGGAAGGGAGTGAATGAGAGGCTTTGGTGGGTACCTGGCACCCAGCCAGGGTCAACCCACTACATGTATTTTCTCTGGATTTCATCACCACTAACAACTAGCTACCATAACGGAAGATTATAATATTTAGCTGATTTTGACAGCATACAAGAGAGAGTTAGGTTTTCAGATTCTATTAACCCCTTCAACTGAGGCTACACTCTTGGTTTGTCTGACTTGTTTGTAGTAAGAGTTAGTGACCCATTCAGCATCCTTTCAAGAAAAGAAAGAGGAATTTAGAGAGAAAGCCTTGCATAAAGTTAACTTAAAACATTCTTCATGTATTTCAAACACAAATTCTTACTACTAAACTATACTACTGATTACTACTCTATTGACATACTTCAGAAAGTTAGATACATTGTTGTTAGTATGGAAGGGCAGATTTCTTTTGGATTGCTGGAAGCAGCTAAGAGTATAAAACTCATGCATATCACTTTGTTTTTATCATCTCTGTTTATCATCTTTTAATAGCAGCCCAGAATGAAAACCAGTTCTGAGTGGGTAAAACCCCTCAGCTCTGTCCATGAACCAGCAGATTGTAGAGGTGAAAAATAGCATAGACAGTAAAAGATGGGGGATTAAAAACTTCACAAGACCTTTCTGATAGCCTAAGCAGATATAAGGAACTGAGTTTTGATCCCTTCTTAAAAATCAACCACATATTTCTCATATAAATTCATCTAAATGTAAGATCACCTGCAAAGAATTACTGGGAAAGATTTCTGGATTTGTGCAGCTGTAACATAAGAGAAGCTGGTCAGAAAACATAGCCATTCTTTTTTTAAAGATGTCAGAAATATATTAAGCATGTCCACACAGAAGCTTATACAAAATATTTTGACTGATAAATCAACACTTTGGAAATATATTTTGTATGAAGGCTTAGCTTTTATGCTCTTAATTGGAAATCATAGAAGCAGAAACTTGGGTGAGATGTTCACACAAGAAAAAGTTTTCAGACCTAATCAGAAGAGAGGAACATATCCTAATGCTTTTCCTCTTATTACTTTGAGAGAAGGGTATTAAGTCAGAAGCTTCTTGCTTCTTGTATTTCCTTTGTGTCAAACTGAGCAGGAACCTTGTACAGCTTTCTTCTTGATAATAACCAGGGAGGAAGCTCTAATTACCCTTTCCTCACTGGACTCCTGGGCTCCAGCATTCCTTCTATCTCCCTCTGTGTGGGGATACCCCCACTAGCTGGTTCCAATTTGCAGAAGTGCTGACCCCAAGGATACCAACTGCACAGGATTAGTTGTTTGGAAATGCTGCTAATGCGAGACACTTTGATTGCTAATCATTTTCTCTGTGCACTTGAGCAGCAGCATCTAAAGGCTGTCCTTACACTCTAGATTGTCATTACAGATCTTAGTACAGGAGGTCTGAATAATATAATATTATAGAAAATATATGGAAAAACCTACTCCAGACAAGTTTAAGATATAATGGGTATTATGTAGGATTATGTCTACGTCTGCTAAGTATTGGTATGCAAAGTTACTGTAGAACTGAACCATGTTTATTTGTTAAAAAAACAATATGGAGAATTTTTTCCTCTTTCTGTAGAGAATTGTATGGAAATAAAGTCAAGTAACCAGTTTTCCAGTCACAGGACCAAAATAGTAGAAAGTTAAAGGAGATGCACACAGCCTGTGGCAGGGCACTGCTAAGTGCAGGCAGGAGTTACAAATTTAGGAATTTTAAAAAGTGCTTTTCATCTAGATCCCTGTTGTCTGAGCATCCACAACAAAAATAGAAAAGCTACATAAAGTTTTACAGAATGTTAAGCAGATAAGAACAAAAGCCAAATGCAAAAGAATTGCTGATGCTATTCTAATATATAGCCAGAAGAGGTTAAAAGGAGTAACTATTTTTAGTCTCCCCTGGAACATGAGTTACAGTGAATATGCAAGAGAGATGTGATGACAGGAAAAAAATGAAAGTAAAAAGAATAATCTTGATAACAGAGGTTCAGAAATTGGTATTATTTTATCAACATTTTCTCCTTCAGAGCAAGCTTATTAACAACTAGGTGTGTGTCCTCTACCTAAGCATAAGTTACCCTACATAAAACATGAACAAAATATAAAATAAGAGGCTGTTGCTTCAACTTGTGGACTGGAAAACTGTTGAGTGAAAAAAACATGGTGCAAGTTGTCCAGTAATTTTGCATATCACAGCATCTATAGACACCATCTTACATAACAGGGTCCTGAGGGAACTGGCTGATGTTGTAACCAGGACATTTCCTATCACAATTGAAAAGTCCTGGCAGTCAAGTGAAGTTCCCAGTGACTGGAAAAAGAGAAACATTGCTCCCATGTTTAAAAAGCAGAGAAAGGAAGACACAGTGAACTACAGACTGGTGAGGCTCACCAGCCTGGCAAGACCATGGAGCAGAGCCTCCCAGAAGACATGTTAAGGCCCATGAAAGACAAGGAGGTGGTCTGAGGCAGCCAGCACAGCCCTTTATTTAGGGCACATCCTGCCTGACCAATTTGGTGGCCTTCTATTATGGAATGATGGCAAAAGTCAGCAAGGGGTGACTGACAGATGGTATCTGTCTAGACTTTTGTAATGCCTTCAATATGCTCCCTGATATCCTCATCTCCAAACGCAGGTTTCATTGATGGACTATTCCATGGAGAAGGAATTGGATGGATGGATGGACGGATGGACGGATGGACGGATGCAGCCAGAGTGTTGGGGTCAATGGCTCTTTGTCCAGATGGAGAATGGTGACAAGTGATGTCTCTCAGGGCTCTGTCTTGGGACAAGTGTTCTTCAATATCTTCACCGATGACATTGATGGTGGGATTGAGTGCACCTTCAGCAGATTTGCAGATGACCCAAAGTTGATAGGTGCTGTTCACACAACAGAAAGATGAGATGCCATCCAGAGGGACCTAGACAAGCTTCAAAAGTAGGCCCACAAGAACTGCAAGAAGTTCAACAAGTCCAAGTCCAAGGTCCTGCAGCTGTCTTGGGGCAATTCCAGATCTAAATACAGAGTGGGAGAAGAAGTCATTGAGAATGATCTTGCCAAGAAGGACTGAGAGTTTTTGGGAATGAAAATCTGGACATGAGCCAATAGTATGTGCCTGCAGCCCAGAAGGCCAGTCCTTGGCCTGTATCCGAAGAGGTATGACCAGCAGGCAAAGGGAGGGGATTCTCCCCCTCTTCTCTACCCTTGTGATTCCCCAGCTGGAGTGCTGTGTCCAGCTCTGGAGTCTTTAATACAAGAAATACATGGATATGTTACAATATGTCCAGAGGAGGGTCATGAAGATGATCAGAGGGCTGGAGCACCCCTGCTATAGTGACAGGCTGAGACAGCTGGGTCTGTTTTGTGTGGAGCAAAAAGGCTCCAGGCAGACCTGTGGACTTTCAGTACCCTAAAGGGCCTTTTATAAAAGAGGAGAGGGACTTTTTATATGGACAGAGTGCGACAGGAAAACTACTCATCCCTCTAAGTTTTCAAGGCCAGGTTGGATGGGCGCTGAGCAGCCTGATCTAGTAAAAGGTGTTCCTGCCCATGGCAGGAGAGCTGGAACCAGATGTATTTAAGATCCCTTCCCAAGACATTTTATGATTCTTTGGTTCTATAAGACCCTATATATTTTAATCTCAGCCTAGGAAGTCTTGCTATAGGTCACATCTTTAATCAGAGATACTCAAGAGCTTACTGAAAATAGTTTGCTAAAACTTACTTTTATCAGAAAATGTTGTTACTTTTTAATTACAAACTGTTTCCAGTGGAGTTTTTCTTAGAATGCCAACTTAGAATAAAACACCTCAAGAGAGTAAAAGTTTTAAGTACTTTCTAAAAAGCTAGAAATATTAGTTTTTTCAGGGTTTTGTTTGTTTGTTTGTTTGTTCTACTTAAACCCAGGAAAAATATGGCATATAGAATGTATAAGCAAGAAAAAACAGCAGCCATTTTGCTTCAGTGGAAAACATGAAAACAAGACAGCAGAACATTAAACCTTTTCCATCTCCATTTTGGGTCAAAAGCAAGAATTTAACAAAGAAAGGAAAAATTATCCAATGCTGAGACATTTACATGTAAGAAATTTAGATTTACATTTAAATGTAAGAAAAAGTTATCTCTCACTAAAAGGGAGAAACTATTTTGAAGCAAGATAACTTCTATTTTTTGATAACATGATCTTGTTGGGGAAAAGGAACACCAGATAACGTGACATAGTTGAGTTGACTTCTTTATTAAGTGGATCAAACCAGCAGGATCGACTGTGTTAGATAAAGGATTGTGCACACACATGCACATGCACAGAATGCTGAGGATGCAGAAAAAGTGACACTGTCTGGTGGCTCCATGACGGGCTCTGCCTGAGGGCTTTGCAGACAATGCTTTAACAGTTGCATTTGGAGTGCTCTGTTTCTATGTGGTGCCAGATGTCCACATACCAGCTTTCCCAAACTCCTATTGCAGGTGTTTATAGCCACATGCTGTCTCAAATGGATACACAATGGTATCACTCTAGGCCTTTCCAGCTGTTCCAGGGATTGTTCTCCTGGCACTTTTTGATCCATGGTCCATACCATGGCTCATTCACTGAGGTCTTGCTTGCTTGCTTGCCAGCCTGTCAGCCATGGCTTATGCTTAGCTGCTTTAGGGAAATTGTTGCAATACTCCTGCAGCATATAAAAAATACTGTGGAGACAAAAATATCAAATATTTGGAGAGGAATGAAAATTTAAACATCCTCTGAAAAGGATTGCTTTCAGCCATTGCAAGATATTTTGCCATCTGTACTGTCTAGAGGTTTTGAAAATCTATCACAGCACAGAATACCCAAATAATTTGGCATTGAGACTGCCTATTCCTTGGAAACCCTGTGTTTTGTAATCCAGATGGGTTTAACTGTAAGGAATTCCCTTAGGTCTTTCAGAACAAAGAACTAGCTGATGCAATTGCTGTCACTAATGATGCTTTGAAAGGACCAAGGAATAAAGACAGCAAAGATTGGTTGCTAGAAGGGATTTTCCAAAGCTTATCAACAAAACATTTCTACTTTGCACATTCACGATACTTGCAAGGAATGTGCTGACATTGTCATGCCTGGAGCCGAGCCTGTAAGCCTTCCCTCCGACAGTGGTGTGCTGGTGGAAGCAGAAGCCTGTATCCATGGAGCTCTATCCCCACTCTTGTGCTCTTCACTTGTTTTTCTATTCCAATAAGGACAAAAAAAGACCTAGTTTCTTCTTGTCAGACTGTTTTGTTTTCTTTTTAATTAATTATAAATGGTCAAAATGATAGCCAGGAATAGTGAAAGTCTAAGGAAAATGTGTCTCTGTGTGATGCTGGACAAAACCACATTTTACAAAGCACTGGCATTTTTGAGGATGACACCAGGCCATCTTGCAGGTGGGGTCATGCAGGCACACATGGCAATGATTTGCCATCATTGCTCCCGTACCTTTGACATCCTGAGTCCTCTCTGCCTTGTCTACAACAAGTTCCCAGTGTCTTCGTTTATTATCCTCTTGCTCCATGCACTCTGTCCTTCTGCACATAAGGTTGATATGATTACAATCTAGTTTTGTGGATAGTTTTAGGATTTCACATGAAGAGTACTTATTTCAGCATTTTTAAGAGGTATTTTCAGCTTTGCTGTCTACCAATAAGAATAACTTTTGGAATGTCCCTGGAGAATGCAACTTTACTCCTAAAAACACTTATTGTTCGTTAGTCTCTCATTTACCTCTGGCAGCCAAGTTACAAATTAATTAAATTCTTAGACAGTATTAGTTCCCACACCTCCTCTTACTCCTAATGCATTTTTAGAGAAACAAAACAAAACACATTTGGAATTACCCTAGGCTCACAGTGAGCACTGTGACAATTATTTCAAAAACATACTTTGTAAAAAGAGGTTTTTAATCACTTATTGCTCAAGGGCTCACATATAAACCAGTTATAATAAATTTCTGCTACTATAAGGAACCTCAACTAATATATGTGAAATATTCAGAGAACTTCAGATGAGAGATTCTGTGAACTGTCAAAATATTCATATTCTGATATATTCCTTGAGAGAGTTTGGCCCAAAGTAAGAAACCCTCTTTCTAGCTAAAGGCTGACATATGTATTTGTGACAAGTAGTTCGTGCTTGAATAATTTCAGAAGCTATTCAGATTTTTCTTTTTTAATTTTATGTTTTCTGAAGGCAAGTATCTGCAATTCTATTATTATATGGGGTAGAGGGGAGAAAAAAAGCTTAGTTTAAATCAGTGCATTCCGGATTGAAATAAAAATTTTGTGCTGGAAGGATCTGTAGCTATGTGACAGCTAAAAATAACTTTATTCAGGACAGATTGGTGAAGTGGATGCTATTCACCTGCTTTTCTGGACTTTTCAACCCTTAGGTGTGTTTTATTAATCAATTCTGAAGGTCCATGTGAAAAAAAAATTGCCTACATTACAAAAATATGGCAGATGAAAGTAAGTAGGGTGAGCTTCCACAACTTGGGCTTTTGTGGTTTTGGGGGTTTTAAAATTCTAATGGTCAGGTTTTGATGATATTGGACAAGAAGACTTTCAAAATTGTCTTTGTACAATAGCCATTATCTATAGGAGTCTCTACGTCAGTTAACAGTATCCTTTGAATATTTTTTAAATTATTTAAATTTCAGAATGACAACGTATCTATTTAAAAGTTAGTAACACTAAAATGAAATATCAGGGTGCCCTCTACTGGCTCACAATAGTAGCACCAAACACTAACAAAAATGAGGCATTTGTAGCGCACCATGGTCCAAAATCTAAAAGATCGACAGCTGCATTTAATTTGAAAAATCTTGCACTGGTTTAAAACAGATGTACATCCCTCCCGCGTCTTAAAAAGGTGGTGGTACCACAGGCTGTATGCAGCTTGAAGAAACAGACTGGCTTCTCCAGTGGCTGCTGAGTGCATGTCAGAATGAACCACAGTCATAATGCATCAACGAGGCTGCAAGGCTGTGCATCATCAATTGACAAAATGCTTTCCAGGGTATGAAAACGGGAACAAAGCATGTTCTATTACATTTTCTACATCTCATGAGAGCCTACAAGTTCAGCAGGGATTGTGAAATTACTGCTTCTGCACAGTCTTTCCCTGTTCTAGTTCCCCACAGGAGCTGTGACAAAAATGGGCTACTGATATCTGTTAAGCTTAGAAAAAGATTGACAGTTGCACGCTATCAAGAGGGAGAGAAACATCAAGTAAAACAGATATCAAGTGAAAAGCATGTTGTGCAAAATGGAAACAATTGCTCAGAAGTGGCTGCATCAGATTGCTGACTGTCCCCATGCAGTGTCTGATGTGGGGAGGAAGATTTAACATGTGTCTGTGCTTCCAGTTTCTGCCAGGGTTTTAGTATTAGTACTAGTATTAATATTAGTGTTAGTATTAGTATTAGTGTCTCTCAAAGTGTGAATAAAGCCAGATAAGCGGACTTGTTTTTTGATACTGCTCAATATTGCAGAGAAGCAGGAAGCAAGAGATTTCCTTGGGTTACAGGGAATTTTGGAATTCCATGAAGCTCCTTTAGGCATAAAGAAATGAAAAATGTGTAAACTGGGGATTATTTATTACTTTTTCCAGCTGAAAATCAGAATAGAAATAGAAGCACTGATGCTTGTTGCAGTATTACTTGACAGGCCCTCTGACATGAAGGTGCAGAGACCACATCACCGTGCATCTGCACAGTCCTAGTGAAGTGCTAAAGTTTTGACCTCCAGATAGCTATGAAATTGCAGTGCATTAATTACTCTTGTTGCCAAACACCATCCCAGTATTCAGTGGAAGATATCTTCAGCTTAATTCTGTTTTCAGACTCTAAGCTGAAGTTTAGAGTATTAATGCTTAGTAAATATTCTTAAACTGTCCAAAGTAAAAAGCTTGCCTTGAATAACAGCAGAAATTTTGTTTTGGCTGGATTAATACCATAGCTGTACAAAGAAAACAATAGATTTTTTTCTCAAGTCCACAGTGTAAACTCCGAGAGCTTTATGCACATTAATATGCATCCTCAACAGCTCTGTCAAATATGGAATTATTATCACCCCTAATGTATAGTTGGAGAATTAATGTATAGTTGGAGAATTAAAACTAAATGCATCACCCAGTTTCTGGCAACAATTCTCTGTCAGCATGTGAAATCAAATCTATTCTGAGTTTCTTCCTAGAACCTAAAACAGATCAGGTGTGATGTGACTTTGTGACTTTAGGAACCCCATGAGACACCGCTAGACTTCCAGGCCAAAGCAAATAGTAACTTTGGGGTGCTCCAAAGTGAAAGCAAGGAGCAGTTTCTGGGAGAAGGAATGCTGAGGTTGTGGTGAAATGATCTATGATGTCCTATACCTCTGGAAGCTTACTCATTTTTAACAGCTATCTCAGCTTTACACATAGCTGAGATAGCAGTTCTGCTCTTTTGTATTGGACATTGTGGTGTACCGGGCTTTTTATCCTCTTGATCAGAAGTGTTAAAATGATACCATAAACATTCCAGCTGCCTTCTATTAAATTTATATCTGTAGTTCGTTCTGCTCCTGGAAGACAACACTAAAGCACCTGCTTACAGGAGTTGCAGAAACTGATGTGCTGCCTTAGCACTACTCTTCCCTGTACCTCACTCATCCCAGAGGAACTGGGTACACCATTTGATGAGAAAATCACTGTAGAATTGATGGTGATGCATCTGCGGCTTCCTTTAGACATCACCACTGATGTGTGCTGATGTCTATCATCATTCTGTATCTTTTCCTTGTGGTTCAAGTTTGCATTACAGTAACTGGAGCTGCTTACAAGCCATTACGGCCTACTGCAAGAAGATTGTGAGCGGCCACCTTTCATCTCATGCTGAAGAAGTAAATTATGCTTGCAAGGTTTTCCATTTATGACTGTTTTTGTGCAGTTTTTTTCTAGAAGCACCTCTGATTATATTTCACTTACAGGCTAAAATCAGAGAAATTTCAGAAATACACATCCTGTCTCTAGAAGAATAGAAAAGAAATAAAATTCCTCCCTCTTTTTCTTGCTCTGCTGTTCCCTTATGATTCAGGAAATAAATTAATTTTCCAGTATCACCTGAAAATTCAGCAATAAGAGAGGATGGTTCTGGTGAAACTTCCTCCTAGCAGTTTGAACTTCCTTTCTTCCTCTTCTAAAGCTAAGAAGCCCTTGTTCATCCTGCAACCCCATATATGGGCTGAAGCTTCAGGCATATGATACCTCCTAAATTCCTACCCAGGATCTTCTGGGTTTCTTCCTATTCTTGTGATCTGTAGAAGATCCAGGCAGATGGAGATATGAAATGTTTGACTGGGACTGCCCAGCTAGATTAAGTGCTACAATTTTTGATCAGCATTTTCATTTTAGATGTGTTGACAATCAAATCAAACAACAGATCTCAACATAAATCAAGAAAATTTAATTGCATACTGCACTGAGTTCTACTTGCAGTACTGGCAGAGGATTATCTAGCTTGTCAGTTGGAAAGGGTCACAGACGAGTTTTGCCAGGCTTTCACTGCTTCTGAGTAATAAATACAAATACTTGAGGAACTTTACAAACAAAATCTGTGATGTCAGTTGGACTAAATGAAAACTCAATGGGCACTTCAAGAAACCAAACTTTAAATATAGGCACTTCAAATGCATGTTAAATGTTTGAAACTTTGCCAAGGTATTTGTGGAATTCTTGTTATGCAATCAAATCAGTGCAATTATGCAAGTTGTGTATTGTCACATCCACCATTAGATGCCTCAGTACCCCTCAAATTCTTCATACAGTCAGCCATTATAGCTGTTCCAGCCACACAGGGTCATAATGCATAGCATATGCCAGCTAACTTTTACACTGCTATGATTTTACTATTTCCAGCAGAAACTAAGGATGTTCTACCTCTCTTAAAAAAAAAAAAAAATTGGGAAATCTGCACCTCCAGCTTGTATATGTTCAAGACTTAACCGGACATGGCCCTGAGCATCATTGTCTAATCATACCTTCTCTGAGAAGGAGGTTGAATCAGACTCTACAAATCTAAATTTTTCCTTGGTTCTATGAAAATTTGTTTCACCAGCTAACATGAAAATAGATGACCGATTTATGATGTTCAATATTTAAGAATCTTGCCATCATTTAAGCATCAAAGTGGTTTAGGATATTATGGTGCCTATAGGATATAGGCAAATGCTACAGAGATAGATACAATTTATTATAGTCCTGTGGTATAACATTCTCTGAGGTTTTATATCATAATTGTCAAGCTGACAAACTATGTTAGACCAGGGGAGAGTGAGGTAGATGGAACACTGGCTGAATGGCTGGGCCCAGACAGTTGTGCTCAGTGGCACAATGACCTGACATGAATGGTGTGCACCAGTGACTAATAGTGGGTCCAATCTTGTTCAGCTTGTTTCTCTTAATTAAAGTAGGGCTGGAAGAGGGTCATGAACATGGCAAGAGGACTGGAGCACATCTTCTACGAGGAAAGGCTGACAGGGTTTGTGTTGTTTGGCTTGGAGAAGAAAGGGCTCTAGGGAGATCTTATTGCAGTCTTTCAGTATATAAGAGACTTATAGAAACGATGGAGAGAGACCTTTTAAAAGGGCCTGTAGTGACAAGGGGGAAGTGGTTTAAACTGAAAGGAAAATTCAAACTGGACATAAGAAAGTAATTGTTTTACAAGGAGGATGGTGAGACACTGGAGCAGATTGCCCAGAGTAGTCTCCTCATCATTGAAAATGTTCAAACTCAGGTGGGACAGGGCTCTCAGCAACTTGATCTAGTGGAAGATGTCCAAGCCCATGGCAGGGTGGGGGCTTGGAGCTAGAAAATCTCTGAAGGGTCCTTCAAAACCAAACCATTCTATGACACTGTGATTTCATTATTAATAGTTTGGAAGATTAAGCACCCCCTATAGCTTTGCAGATACAAAACAGGGAGGAGTGGCTGATACAGAGGGTTGTTTTGGCATCTGGAGGGACCTGGACAGGCTGGAGAAATGGGCTTCATGAAATTCAACAAAGTGAAATACCAAAGCAGATGGTCTTTGTGGTGTGGAAGCACAGCACAGCTAGCAGGGGGCTATAGGAGGTCGCTCTTGCAGCCCATGGAGGGTGGCATTGGTGCTCACCACAGTAGAGAGATGAAATGGGAAATAGCTGTGGGGTGCCAAGTCCAGGGCACTATGCCCATCATCCGGGGATGTGCAGCCCCACAACACCCTGGCAGAGGGTCCTTATTTGAAGCCAGGATTTTTCTCTCTCTCTCTCTCTGTGCATCAGTCCTCCTGTCCTTAGCAAGCCTCTTGCATGACCTTGGAAACCTCTGGTGTGGGAAGAGACAGAGTGACTATGGGGATCATTAGAAATGCTACTAAAACAGCTGTCTTGGTGATGTGCATTACCACTAGTGCCTACTGAAGGATCTTGCTGCCCATGTGGATGCTCTGAGCACAGGACATGCCACAAGTCAATGACTGCTGAGGGACAGGAAATAAGCACTGTTGATGGTGGTTGGATAAATTGCTGAACCCTACAATTTCAGACAGTGACCCAAAGAAGCACCAGTATGTATCTGCAGGTGCTGGGAAAGCAGATCTTGTCAGAGAGTGGCCCAGCCTCTCCTGGAACCTCTCAGCTCAAAGATGAGAAGAGACAGAGGAGCTTGAGCCCCTTTATCTTTCCCTGCATTGTTAGTGCTTCTTTTCAATTCCATGTTTCACGAAAGGTGCAGGGAAAGTGAAAGACACAAGCCCTAAGCACTGCACAAGGGAGTATAAGAAGCATGAGGTTGGCTGCCAGTACCCCACCAAATGAGCTGTGGGCCTGGAGAGGGCTCTCCCTACAAGGAATTCAGCTTGTCCACTGTTTGCCCTAGTGGCACCTGAAAGGGAGATGTTCTTTGTGTGTGTCCCAGAGCTGCCAGATCCTTCAAGAGCCAGCAGCTCTAGGAAGGCATGGCAGAAGTTGCTGTTTCTTTGACTGCTCCACTGTGCTGCATCTCCAAGGAAATACTATTAAACAGCTTAGAAATTATCTGTACATTACAGTGCACAGCAAGAATATGTGTGACAAAGCTGTTCCCATCTTTGACAACACATTAGACCAAATGGCAAGGAAAGACAGCAAAGTCTTCTGGAAATTTCAATCTGTGCTTGAACTACCAGAGTGCTGAAAGTTTCAAAATAATAAAATAATAATTACAGAACATTCTAGACATTCTGAGCTTAAGTCTAGGATGACCTACTGTGCTTTACAGAAAATTAAACATGTGTGTAGAATGTACTCACTTTCAAACAAGTGTATATGCCCAAATTCACGACCTCCTTTGCCTATCGCAAAGTCAGCCTACTCCTGTGCTGGGAAGAAGGCCCATTTCCACTGACCTACACCTGCCTTCATGAGATAAGAGAAGCTTAGGATATATTCTGAAGTGGAACTATTACTCAGCATAGGAGTGGCCATAAAGATATGCGAGACCTGGAAGTGTGAAACCAGGAAAGAAGTCCTCATTGCAGTTTTCAAGTCTTGTCAAGGTAGTTCGTGTAGGAAAAGCAGTATGACTATCTTCAAAGGGAGAATTGTCTGTAAGCCAGATTCAAACACAAAATTCCAGATGTCACTACCATCTTTCTTTCTGGAAGGAAGAAGATATTTTAAAAGAAGAGAAACCCCACATTTTCAATCACTTCTTTATTTAGATGGAGAACTGTTCAGGGAACTGTTGGAGTACTTTGTTATATTTTTCAGAAAGATTCACTCTGCAATAAATAAAGAAGGCTAAGAAGGTAAAAGCTTCAAGAAAGCTTACAGTTCAACAGAAAAAATAAACCAACATCAAACATAAAGCATTTAGCTCTATTTGGCAATTGATAGCTCAGTGCTGGCAGACTTCCTAATTTCCTCTGTGAGGAGCAGTTCTGCAGCCAAGTTTGGTAATTAGGAACCCATGTCATATTTTTAAAATATTTCTGAAAACATACACCTTAGGAAGCAGGATGACAGAAGTTGTAAGTCTCCCAGTGAAAAAAGATTATATCCATCAACAACATATCTCATGTGATTCTAGAATGAAAGAGTCACAGAGCTCCATAGGCAAAGTTTTGAACTACCTGATGTGGAAAAGCAAACACCCTCCTGCTTTGTTTTGGATCACCCTCTTTATCCTTGTACTGAAGGTTTAGATGCAAACTTTTGTCAGCCCTGGTAATCCCTCTCTTGGCCAAGTCAGACTTTGATCTTACCACCTCAGGAACAAAGCATTCTTTGGGTATTACCTGCAGGAGACACAGAACAGAGCAATAAGGAAGTGCCAATAATTGTGCAACATGTCAAGACCAGGCCCATGTCATCATGATGACTATTCTGTGCAATCTTTCTGGTCCCATTTGTTGAAAGACACCACACTTCCCTAAACCTTAAAAACTAGGGCCCCTCAGCAGGGTGGGACAGCACGGCATGCCAACAATCCTTTTGCTCTAAATCAGGTAAATTTATCTCTGAGGTTGTTGCCCTGTGGTTGTATGCTCTCCACAAATGTTACAGAATAATAATCTGACAAAACAGAGATGTGCCAGTGCACTACTTGTGACTTCCAGGTCTTGATAATTAATGTAGTTAATTGTTCTGTAACTGTTTATAATAATACTGACTAATAGTAACTGTAGTATGGCACCATTAATGCATCTGTATAAAGTTTCAAGTCCATTGAGTTTGAAACAGATTTCTCCCAATCACTGACAGAAACTTCCTTAGAGGCCAGTCATTGGATTTAGGACGAATTGTAATAAAAAGTTACAGGAATTTTACCTGTATCTATACTTTTTTTACAGTTTGGGTTAGAAGGGACTGTAAAAGGTCACCTAGTCCAAGACCTCTGCAGTGAGCATCTTCAACTACACCAGGTTGCTCAGACTCCCATCCAGCTTGACGTTGAACTGAGCCTTGAATGAGGCACCATCTCTGAAAGACTCTTCTTCTACTCTGTCAGTCTCTGTCAACATGCACTGGGACATGAACATAGGGCAGAGAGCAGAAGAGGGGAAAAATAAGAGTGAGAATCACTCTTAGCAGAAGGAACACTGAGGTTGAAGAATGATGAGGTGGAGACTGTCCATGACATACCAGCAGATATTCACAATAAGTCCCGTGCTGGACTTACCACTGAAAAAGGGGGAAAAAATGAGGAGGGAAGAGCAGCAGAGAGGAGGTTTTATGGGCATACTGTACACCTACAAATACCCATGCCAGTGAGCTGCTGGTGGGGAGGAGTCAGGAGTGAATTTGAGCTTGGGAACTGGGACAAGAAAGGTGATAGTCTTTTTGTTCTCACTGCACAAAAATACTTGAATT
The DNA here is from genome assembly GCF_000738735.6 of Corvus cornix cornix. NCBI lineage: Eukaryota > Metazoa > Chordata > Aves > Passeriformes > Corvidae > Corvus > Corvus cornix. The sequence continues at coordinate 57,770,713 of NC_046357.1, forward strand.
GGTTTAAATTAGTTTTCTTTAAGTCAAGTCTGTTTTGCTTGTGACAATAGCCCTGTTTTTATTTAGAACCATAAAGTTACCAAGTCTTTAAGCTTCATTAGGGAGTTTGTGAACACCAGCATTCTTTGATATGAAATAACCTGTATCTACAAGACTGCATTCTTGTCATTGAGACATTAATTTAATGTGGTCAGTCTTAAGTTCATCCCACTTATGAGGGCCATTATATGCATGAGATTTATTTGACTGAGGTAAAATTATAATGACAAAAAAAGAAGATTTTTCACATTTGCAGGAAATGAGGAAAATGCTTTCTAAAATAAAATTCCTGTTAGCTGAAGTTATCAAAGCAGATTTTAAAGCAACAAAGAAATAATCCACAACATTATTCTAGTTATTCTCTCAGCATTTATTTGAAATAACAATACTTTCCATGATATAGTTTATATGTTAAGCAGTAGGGAATTGTCTTCATTTCACATCATCCAGTATTGAAGTGGCACATTCGAAGCAGCACATTAAACTTCTGATAGAGTCTGTACAATTTAGATAAATAGAACTCTGGATAACTAAACTAACAGAACTTCTGCAACGGTTACCAAAAGAATGCCAAGAAGCTAGGCACAGCACTGTACACACCAAGTGCAGGAAGGAGGAACACAGGAGAACCAACTAAACAGATGGGAAATGTTTTTGCATATACAGCCACATGTCTTTCATTGCTCAACAGAAAAATGACATTTTATTTTGTCCTCATTGAGGAGAGGGTATGCACAAATGATGTTCAAAGAACATGATAGACAGAAACAAATGAAATGAGGGTTGTGTTTGGTTGGTTACTGTATTCCTCAGTGAATGAGTTTACAAAGGATATCTGGTGCTTAAGCAGCAAGGTTTTGTGCCAAGACTTGACAAGAAACATTAAATAAATGCCAGTTTTATTCCCCATCTTGCCCATTTACTGGCATTTTGGTGAGCATGCTAAAAGTTCCTGAAGGGCAAATTCAGGTGGTTTGTGGTCCAACATTTCTACTACAGGAATCCCCATTTGACAGCTTACAGTTTACCTCTGGAGGGAAATAGGCCTTTTAACAATAACTAAGAATATAAAACTTAGCAGAGAGCAGCAGGGCACACAGTACAGTGGTTCACTTTCTGAGAAACCAGAGGATCTACACTTACGCTCTCTCTGTGAGAACACCCAGCCAGTTTGGTTGGAAGATACAATTCTGGTTAGTCAATGTTAGACCTGTGTGAACTGTATCATTAGGAAGGGAAAGATGGAATGGCAAGAACTTTTCCCTCTTCTTATAGAGAACTAAGACTGAAAAGGTACTACGGTGGTGATAGGCATTATCTTCCCACCACCTTCACTTCCTGCTACTTCACTATGAGCTATCTGCTTTGCTTGCCATCATCTTCCCCATTTCATCTCACTAATGGCTCTGGTTACTACCAGGCCAGCACAGTCAATAAACTAATCCACGCTATGCTGGCTCAGAAGATACAATGCATCACCACCACATAGTATGACAACACGTAAACTGAAGATGCTCATTAGGAATTGATAACTCTAACCACTGCAGTTTGCACTTGTAAGGTGTAAGAAGCAGCATTTTGAAAGCAGTGGTACTGACACAACTATCTGTGTCAGAGGTGGTGGATCAGCATTCCTAATTGGGTAATGGAACCAGAATATCAACATAATTGATGGGGAAGAAACCTGACTGGCCATGAAGCATTCCCTCATACCAGTTTTCATCAATCTGGTTAGTGAGGGTAATAATATCACCCTCTTTAAATCCCAGCTCCCCTTCATTCTCTGGTTCGAAGTCATACAGAGCTCGGCAGCATGGCTGATCCATGTGAACACCTGGGAAGAAGAGACACAGAAACAACATGCTTAAAAATCTCAACACTTAAGAGTACCCATTTTACCGCTGTACCTATGAAAGATTTTGCTGTTTCTGGTATTACTCATATTCTGATGACAGTTCTTCAATAATATCTATATTTAGACTGCCAAGCTTCATTAGAAGACAATCATTAGCTTCTGACAGTCTTCAGTTACTTCAAGTGCCTGCTGGTAAAAGTCTGAGAATCCCAAAAACCAAGCTTTAGTGAAGCCCACACCTGAAAGCACAACTATGATCAATTTGGAATCTAATTTTTATCAGTTTATAAAACACAAAAAATTAAGCAAAAGCCCTAATGTATTTCCAGCTTTACTGGCAAAGAGATGCTTTATCTATTTACTTCAGGTAAGTAGTGTAAGGGGTAGCTTAAAACAACAGTGAAGATGTAACTGTGTGTTTGCCCTTTATTTGGAAATTTCAGTGGTACAGCTATACCACTGTATATGCTCCTAATCCTCTGAATTTTAGTATCACGTTTCCAAATACTTTTATTCCCTATTCCCACAAAATGCTTTAGTGCAGGGCTGTCAGGATAGATTCAGAAAAAGTTTGAAATGGAGAGCTCTCTAATATGCTAGTTCACAAATATCTGACCATAAACTCTTTAGGATGGCTAGTTGATATTATTATAAGTCATTAGTTTGACAATGTTTTCATACATTATATGAAATTAACAAACATCCTCCCTCTGCCCTCTCCCTGAAGTCTCTATAACTTCAAGCCTACCAAATCCAAAATTGTTACTGGTCAAAATGTTTAGGATTTGAGCAGCACTAAGTTATAAGAAATCATATCTCTACCTGAGTTTCCATAGTGAAAGTTATGCACTTCAGTGGTCTGAATGAACCAACACATGCCACTTCACCATAATGATAGTGCTAAGAATACATATTCTACTTCTTCATGTATACAGACTTTAAGATGAGTAAGTTTCAGATTCAAACATTTTGCATATTCATTTTGAACACACACTCTGGATAGAAGGCCCATGCTTGAGTTATTTTAGGACGAAATTTTTCCATTTCTATAGACCTCAATAGAGCAAGTTTTTCAAATACTAGATTTAATTTATTACATTCTATAGTGAAACCTTATTTCTTTTCTTTACATATCTCTCACAGTGTATTTTGGTTTTTTTGTCATGAGGACAACTGTGCTGACATCAACAAGCCTTACAGCATGTTTGCTATCCTCATTTCTACCAGCTGAAATTTAGAAGAATTAGCAAATAAACTCTTTGAATTAATCACCCCAAACATACATTCAAGAATTTTCAAAGAAGGCATTCCTCTGAAACCAATAAAAACTTCAAAAAAATGAACCCCTATTGAAGAAAATGCTAAACACTGCTCCCTGAAGAGGGAAATATAAATGCTGGAAAGATACATGAACATCAGTCTGCACTGCCTTAGCACAGACAAGTGTTCATGACGCTACAAAAAAGGAGTGAAGAGAGCTCCAGCATGCAAGACTCAAGCCACATTCATGCACAAGGAATCTCTGTTAAATCCTTCTTGCTAGCATAGTGAGGAGATTGCTAGGAGTTCGCAAGATTGTTTATTTCCAGTTGCCAGTGCCAAATGGAGATACTGTTTCTGTCTAAATGTGGGAGAAAATCAAACATTCACATCAGGATGTGAGGGAAAGAAAGGAAATCCTGACAAAAGATCTAGTGAAAAAAAATCCAGCCTTGCAAGGTGGAATGTGATAGCAATTGTCACTGAGGTAAACTAAGGAATAACTAAGATGGGGATCTGGACAGAGGCTAGCCCTCACCATAACATGGGATAACAGATCATTATTGTGTAAGAAACAAATAATAAGCCTTCCGTGGGATGTGCTGATATTAAATAAACACTTCTTTAAGACAGTAATTGCACACAGTCATACTAAGGCTTAATCTTGCTTGTGCTGCTCCTACTTGGACAAAGAAAATATAGTTTAGTTTTTCTTTTCAGTTATTTTTACTTTCAGCTCTTTGTGTTCTAGTTCCTGGTTTGAAACAGCAGGATATGGTTATGGTGGTCTGGCAGGCCTCAGGTTTCTGCATTTTGATGGAAAACTTTCAATTGTTATCTTGGTTTTCTAAATGCCTATTTTGTAAAGATCTGTATTTCAAGGTAAGCTTCTAGGATAAAGGAAATTTTTGACCAAAAGACCCATTTAAAGCAATGGAGGATCCCTCTCTGTTCTCCTGCCTGAGGATATGAACACTTTACAAAGAAACAACAGTTCAGACATCTCTCTCCTACCCCCATTCTCATTTTCCCTCATGGAAGAACGAATCACCAGAAGAAAGCATGCAACTTCTGCATTGACACAAAATGTCAGACAGAGTTGGTTTTCCTGCTCACATTACTACTGACATTACCTGATGGTTTGGGTGTGGTGGCATGGGATATTCCTCCATTGTGCTGTGTATTGTCACCAGTTGAGAAATCCAGGCTCATACGGGGTTTGGGCTGGTATTCTCGCCTGGGCTGAGATGATGCCTCTTTTATTCTGCCAAAACATGAAGTTAAATGTCAAGAGTTAGTATCTTGTTAGCAGATGAGATGCACTGACTACCTTTATTTCTAGGCTGAAGTTCTCATTCACCAATCATCCATAGTAAACGAGTTCTGTCATTTGGAGTAGTTTTTCTGTTTACAACAATAGTTTGAATTACGAAAACCAGCTGATGTGAATGTGCCATGAAGTTGTTAATTTTTCATTCCTTTTAGAAACCTAGCACTTTGTCTATCTTCCTTTTGCCTAACAAAAACAAAGAGCTCATAATAAAGGAAAACTTGTTACGTGACTATCAATGCTTAGAAAAGGGGTTTACAAACATCTCTGTCCCAATTTTTAGCATGAATTTTGCCTCTAACTATTCAGTTGATTGATGCCAACTCTTGTCATTTTGTAAGAAGACTCTGTGGGAATGTACTGACTTCATTTGCAGAATTGGTTAATTTGCTATTTGGAATACTTGTTTCACAAAGGGACACAAGTCCAGTCTTCCTGACTCTCAAAATAAGCACTTATTTATCAGTCATTTCAACTTATTCTTCTAATTGAGAAATCTAGAATTTCTAGAGAAGGGTACATTTACAGATTCCAGGGTAAAATCCAAGGAAGGGATGAACAGAATCAGAGCAGCTTATGCAGAACAACTACCACATGTATTTCTAATTCCACATATGAAAGAACATTTCATAAGAGTTTAAAAGACAAGTTGGTTTCTCTGACCTTTTCTATATCTGCCCTAGACTTGCTGTTGGTTGCACATTTTGATTTATCTGTTGAAAAGATCTGCGTCTAACTTAATGACTTTTGATCCTGATAACAAGGTTTTCCTCACCATCCAAAATACTATTATAAGTCAGCCCCCAGAGAGTGCTTTTCTTCCACATTAAAAAAACCAAACCTGGTAAGTAAATTAAAAACTTAAGTAATAGAAGTTGTCAAAATAAATAAAAAGCCTTTGCTGTGTTTCACTCATTAACAAAAGTTACTTTTTCAAGACAGTAAAATTTTTAAGAAATACTTAAACTAGTTCTCTTAATGCTTTCCCGAAAGAAATACCATTTTTTTCAGATTATGAACTACAAGGTGACAGTTACAGTGATTTGCTAAAAATTACCCAAAAGCTCAGCATGAGCCATGTTTCTTAAGAAAAGAAATATCTCCAAGGAAACCATTCCTGCTTCCCAGCTGCTCTGTCATGATACTGTGTTGGGAAAACTGCATCCTCATTTCACTTGGTGAAAAAGGGAGTTTAAAATAGTCTTTGCCGACCTTCCAGTTTTTATTAATTTTACTGAAAGTTTCCTGACATTCGCCAACCTCCTAATGTTTCCCAGTTCCTGGAATCATGGTATTTTAAGGAAGTTTATGCCTTTCATTAATGTGCAGAAAAAGAATGAAATTCTTGAGCTTGTACTTCCTGAAGAAAGTCTTGAAGTCTAATCCAAACAGCCCAGAAAAAATAGAAGACAATTGCATTTTTAAGTTTTTCGTAGTTTTTGCAGTCTAACTCATACTTTTTAAAAATTCTTTTGTGAATATTTTACACAGGACAGTGTTAGTAATTATAAGACGTTGTCTGTGCCAGAAATCAGCATGAACAGGTCCCATTCACTCTTTTAAAAAAGGTACCTAGAAAATGGGCAGTAGACATCACTGACAGTGAACAGTAACAATTTGCTCAGCTTAAAAGTAAAGCATCATTTATTTTCTGGTCTATATAGTCAAAAAAAACAACCCCCAAGCCCCAGGGATTATGCATTACTTGCTACCTGCCTATCACCAGCAGGGAGAGACTAGTAGCTCGGATAGTAACAGCTCTACATTCCTGACTCATCTCTGGCATGAGCATATCACAGTGCTCAATTTGTGTCCAGTGGTGTGGATGAAGGACGATTTAGCCAGCAGCCTCTTTACAATTAGGCATGCAAAAGATTTACTTCAATTGAATTACCATAGCATTCTGATGAAGGAGCCTTGAAAAGCTAAAACCATTCACAGCTGAAACTTAAAGCAAAAATAGTGACCTGTTAGCAGAAATTTTAAAAGGGCAAAGGATCATCTGAATTGATACAAGAAAAGAAATCTATTGCAGAGAGTGTTATGTTCACTTAATGGCATAATTTATGGACTACAGGATAAACCACCTGTTCCTGAGGAATTTTTAATGCTTCTGTAAAGAATGTGAATTGCAGTATTGTTTTGCAAGTGCTAAAAATTGTTTTGTTAGCTGTTAGACAGTACTGCAAACTGTATCCAGGAGCAGTCAGCTGGAAGCCCATCTACCAAAACAAGTGCTGCTGCTAGTCACAAAGATTTTAAGACTTAGAACTGAATGAGGTTTTCAGGATGCACGCTCTGAGAAAAGCAACACTGACAGACCCAGCAGTATTAGCAACTTGATCTATACTAATGACATCAGAAAACAGCTGCCTTTGCACAGTACATGAACATTATCCCCTCTTGGGAATTATATCCAGCTTTTACTAAGAGTCTTCCTGAACCATATTGGTAGAGAAACCTTTCCTGTATGTTAAAGTTTCGTGAAGAAGGATGTATGTGTGAGAAGCTGATCAATCTGTTTTGATGGAAACAAATATTCTAAAATAAAAATTATTAAACTCTCTTAAAAAAGATATTGCAGGAATTCTGATAGCATATGCAGTTACACAAAAGGGGATGGAAGAGGTCAACTAAGTTAAGTCTTGTATCAAGTTTGATCTGATAATAGGAGGAGTATTAAATAAAGTGGTAGATAATGAGGGTGTCACTACCTAGCTCAGGAAGATCTTCAGGTAGACAAGAATGCAACAAGATGCTCTTTTTCAAAATCAAATTTTAACATCTTCTTTCAGAATAAGCACACTTTGAATACATGCACAAACAGTAAGGAATCCGAAGCTGCGGGTGTCACTGAATTCAGTATTTATAAACACTTACTTTCAGTTAACTCACATTTAACAGCTTTACTGAGCTGATGTGCTTTCCTGAGCTCATACTCAGAAGCAGATGCATCTCCAAAACATTTAAACCTCAGGTTGCAATCGTCTAATGAAATGACCCTTGTTTTCATAAACATAAAAGTACCAAGTTGAGAAAGATAACAGAGTTGCATTCTACTCATAGGTTTTCTACCTCTGTTGAACTAACAAACTGTTCAAGAAACTTACAAAAAGTGCATTACCTATCTTCCAGCTTAGAAGTAACTCGCTGTAGGATCTGTGTGGCCTGCTTGTGGTACTCCAGCTGGGCTTGCACAAGAGCAGAAAGCTGGCTCACTTGTTCAATCTGAGGATTGACATTAAAACATCGGATCTTAGGTGAATACTAACATCTCAGGCAATAGAGAATAAGGACCATGGTCCACTGCAAAGGCAGTTTTACTTATCTCTCTAAAAACTTGAATCATCTTTGTAGTTAGCAGTAAATATTTACATATCAGTCTTTATTCATTACCACGTCTGGTTATGACCTGATCTGGAATGGTAACTGCAACTCTTCTCCGCTGATCATCTCTCCATGGCTGGTTTGCATGAACAGCAGCCTACAGACCTACCACATTCAGCAAACACTATGAAAGTAAAAACGAGACTGTAATGAGAGTATAGTACACCTTCTCCCTCCCTGCCTTTGAAGGGCGCAGAACCACAGGGACTATGGTCATGCTTCTGTTGTATTCTGACCTGTGAAGCAGACCAGAATGGAAAGAGACTATGTACTCTGGGATGCAGAATATTTGTAGTGAAGGCAGAGAGCATTCCACTTCATGAGGGGAAAAAAACACCCAAAACCCCACTTGTGGGCAACACAAGTGCTAGCAGTTTCCATCATGCACAGTGCCTCAATGGTGTAATGTTGCCCAGCACTGTCTGCACACATGGGGATGGATGTTACTACAAGGACTAAAACTACAAACTTGTTATATTTCTTTCATTTCAGTGCAGCTATATTTAATTCCTATGCAAATATTAAGTTCTATAAGCAAATATATTCAGGTTTGTTATAGCTCCTCTACAGCAATCTGATAACAAAATGAGGAGTTAGATAAGGTGTGCACTTAAATCAAGTAATTCACATCAACAGAAATCCTTAATTTTCTTTGGCTACATATTCTACAAGACAGACTTCAGCTGACATGTTATAGAGATGCTTTTTATTGCTTAATTTTACAATTTCAACATTAATTGTAAACAGAACATTAGATAAACCTAGTAAATGCTCAATCCTAGCTAGTCTATAGCAAAACATATTCTGCAGAGTCAGATAGAGACAGACACAGTAACTTTGAGTTTTCTATTCACAACTGCATCTGATTACAACAGACACCATGGGGTTGTGAGTTCATCATTTCTGATATTTACAATCCTCTCAGCAGCTCACACACTTGAGCAAAAGCCTTGGCACAAACCCTACAGCTACAAGTAAGAGTAATTAGCTATATTTACATGATACTAAGAAGAAAGATACTTTGGTTTTGTAATTAAAGCTTTGCAGTTAGGAAGCACAACAACGCTACAGAGGACTTATGTTCTTTAGCTCAGTTATCTATAAAATACCTAAGAAATAGGTCCTACATGAACATGCTGTACATTACTATAGCTTCTGATCCTCTCACTGTGTCCAACAAGGAGGAAAGTGCTTCCACTATCTTTCTAAGACTCTGGTCAAAGATTAACAAAGGTTATCTCACATCCATCTCCAGAAGGTTGAACATGCTTGACTCAGCAATTTCTTTTGATTCATCAAATTTCTCCAGAGCTTGGCGAAGTTCTTCATCAGGGAGCTTTCCCTGTCTTTTCTTCTTGTAATCAAAATCCAGGCGTCGACCCTCCATTTTCTTCAGGTGATGCTAAAAAAACCAAAACACAAATGCAAGCACAGTGTAAAGGATTTTCCCTGTTACTGCATTGTAAGGAGGTAGTCCTGCACACTTGCAGGCATACGCTGTTTGTTGTCTATCAACCCTTCCCCAGAGGAGAGAAACACAGAATAATAGGTGGATTTATGTATCATTTAAGAAGCAATGATCTAAGTGACAGACCAACTCTAATAAAAGGCCATGCAGAATGGACAACTTCAATTGCCATCTGTATTAAAGATATGCAGGTTTCTTGCTCTTTAATGAAGAATTACCTGAGCACTATGTTTTTTTCCCTAGATGTTCAGGAGAAAATTCTTTTAAAAGCAGAACTTAGTACATTTTTGTCTGTGTGACAGCACTCATAAACAAAGCAACACAGAAAATATTTTTAATAATTTCTACCAGACCACTAAATTATCTTAAGATTTTCTTATACTGAAGATTTTCTAGATTGTTAACTGAGGTAACATTCATGTTTATCTGTTTAGCAGCTGCCACATCCAACTGGCCAAAAGTTAATTCTACCGGCATGACCATGGTTACTTGAGGCGTTTACTTTCTCCCAGAAGAATCAATTTGTCATCGACTGTGATATAACTACCAATTTTCTAAATTACATCAAACAGTCCAAGATATCTTTCATCCACATATATTTAATAGTATTAAAGCCTTACTGAGCTGAGAACAGCAGCTACTTAGGCCAATAAGCATTTGCCATACACTAGAAAATGGAATGTAAACATTGGTACATCTATTTTGTGAAACGAGCTTTCAAATGGTAAGCTTAGAGTACTGTGTTCATGCCTGCATAAGACTGAAAATTCTACCATCCAAAAATGTTCAAATTTTGATCTTTCCCTTTCTAAACCATCAACAAGAGACACAGAATTGAAATGTAAAATTCAAGCCAAAAGAGACAAAAATCAAGTCTCTTCAAACCTGAGTGCCCCATTTTAAACTACACAACTAATAAAAATTCTGAATATATAGACAGTCCACACATTTGGCATTATTAAAATACTGCATTGATGGAAATACCTGTATTTCTCTCAGATCTTTGTCATGGAGATTCTGAAGTGGGTCAATGAAGTTTTGCTTTACTTCCATATCTAAAGAGTCCTTGACTTCAGAAAGCTCCTTCATAGCTTCTCCTACATCAACAAGTGCTGGTCCTGAAAGAAAAGATGCAGTTTTCCTCAAATTAACCTAGTTTTGAATCACCATAGAATGAAGCTGACTCATGGAAACTTCACGGAAAATTCAGTTAGTATTTCATTTTAAGTCTGAAGTTTAGGAAAGAAACAGAGGATGATGCACTATGTGAAAGAGCAATATAGATTTTACACCACTGCAGCCACCAGAGTTCATGCTTTGTAATACAGCTGAATTTGTGGTTCCATGCTGTGTCAAGACAGCTTCCTCCACATCCCTTGTTGTCCATTTATTCCTTACTCTGTTGAAACAAACATGCTGGAAGAGATTTAACTGTATTTTCTCAGTAGTACCATCACTACATTGCATTTAAAATAGTTTTAATTCAAGCCTAAGTCTCCCCGTTTCTATCAGTGAGACTGGTGACAGTATAAAATGTAAAAATTCTTAACAATTTCACAGATTGTTTTTTTTAATGAAAGGTTTTTTTGATGAGACTATAGACTTCATAGTATTACTATATTTGGGAGGTCTACTACATAGACTACTCAAGTGTAGGTGTTTGAAGCTCATAAACTTCAATAACCCTAATTAGCTGCCTTTTGAGATTTCCTCCAGGATTAACTTGAGGGCCACAAAAATTACCATTCTGTTTTACTTCTGCTGCATAAGAAGAAAAGCAAGAAGCTCAAACATACCCTCTTGGTTTGAGGTATAGGTTAGGGATAAAAAAAATCCACTTTGAAGTAGTACGAAGGGTCTGAAAACCAAAAGAGCTTTGTCTCCCAAGCAGTGGATGCCAGCAATGCACTGTGAAATGAGAGAGCCTTCCAGATTTGGACAAAGACTGACAAATAGCCATAATAGCTGCTATTAGTTAAGAATGTGAAAATAATTGCTGTATCTGTTCTGCTGCATGTTAGTGCAGCTATCACAGAATATACAGCAATTTGCAGAAACTAGATTATATTTGTTGATTTTCCTTTTAAAAATATGTTTGAAATTTAGCAAATGAGAGGCAACCCATTAAAAAAAATCAGTAGTATTTAGCACAAATCAAACTACATCTGTCAAGCTAACTAGTGAATTACATAAAACAAGTAAGAAAGTACTTTTTTCCATTCCAAATGTCAAGAAAACAGTTTTATGATGGTTCAAATAGAGGAGTTTCACAGTCCAATTTGAGGGTCCTGTGTGTTGTCATGTAGAAATGGCCACAGAGAAGTCCAAACAAGCCAGAAAGACAAAATATGCTGTTGTGAATGTCATCTTTTTATAACCAGAACTCTACTGCTGAACAAAGTTTTAAGAGTCAGTTTAACATTTGTAACTCAGCTGTAAACTCATTTGGGCTTGGAGGGAGGAGCAATTAACAGATAAGACAGGAGTGCTCACATTGCCTTAAAGTGTGGAATTTGGTCAGAAAAAAAGGCCAAAGCCTATTAAAAATCTCTTGGCTTTTATTCCTTGATTGCAATGAAGACGATAACAGTTTAAGGATTCTGAGGGCAAAGAGGCTTTGGTCTGTATATGCATAGACAACAACACAGTTTCTGTACATGGATGTATTTCATCCCAACACAGTCACAGTATCACAATTTATGATAGAGAGCTAAAGCCTATCTGGTTATTGGTACAAATGGAAACAATTTGACTTTCATTTATGAGGAAAAATTCTCTAGTCCAAATCTTCAAAAGATACTCAAAACAGGCCTAGACCAAACTTAAAGTCTGATGAAGCAGAACTCTAATGCTTCTTGCAGAAGTTCTTCCTCTATAAGAGTGCAGCCCTTTAATAGTGAAAGCTATATGAAATTTTACTACCATTTTTATTACATTATAATGGAAAAGGAAGTAAACAAATTACCAAAGTTGCATTCTTCACCAAGTTCTCGGCCAAATTTCAGCATCGCATCTGCCAGCAAGGCTTCTGCTTGAGGGTAGCCTGGTCCCTTTTCCTGGCCTCGAATTTTTGACATAGTGTTGATCATGCTGAGTTTAGCTCTGGAAGCTGAAGAAGGCAAGTGACAGATGTTACAGACATGCTATTGTTTGCCTACACAGGCATAAATGCATTCTTGTGTTTACCTTTATGTGAGTGACTTAAAATGTACTTTAAACCTACATAGGTTTAGGACTAAGCCCTGTTTTTCATTAGTTCTTCTTAGAGCAAAGGAATGAAATGTTGTTGGTCATTACCATTTTTATTTTGTTGGCAGACTAGAGAGGAGTCTCTGTCCTGAACTTCTAAGTCAAAGCTTCCCTTGAAATGACTTGGACAGAAGTAAGCCCAGGAACACTCCCAAGATAGCATGTTTGACACGTGACAGAGAAGAAAATCTTTAACATATTCCAAATTCTTCTTTATCTTAAAATCCCTAGGTACCAGATGGATGCCAGATTGAGCCAGCCTTCCCCTCAAGGGAAAGTTCAGACTAGGTACACTCAAGATCAAACTGTGGTATCCCCCATTTTTTAAATGTCTGAAAGTTTTTCTGTTGTAGAATATTAAAGGCAGCCTATGTCCCCAAACATGATGTGCAGCAACCTTTGCAACACTTTTTGCTTTTTATGGGGATTTAGGGAAACTCCTACTTCAATAAGATTTTCAATTGTACTTTGGCTTGCATTTTACTTCAGACACACAACTGAAGATCAAAAGAAAGGACACAAGTACCATAATTGATGAAAACAAAGACAGCAAACATAAAAGAATTAATTTGTTTGCTGATGTACTTTAGTGAATTTTTGCAACAGCATGTGAATGGCCTGAAGAGAGTGAATTAATTAATGCTGTTTGGCTTCAAATTTTGCCAGCTAATTCGTGTTGTCAGCAATGTGGACTCAGAGCATGTTTCTTAACTACATTATTGTTTGTGCTACTGAAGGACAGCTATGAATATCTCTACCTTCCCCCTTGCAAATGCTTGACTTTATAAGGTGCTCTTAAAAGTTAGTATTTCTGTTTACAAAACATTAGTAGTTCACACTGTTGTGCGCTGATTTCATTGGTCAAAATCCAACCTTGCACACGTTATTGCAGCAAAACATAGTATTAGCAGACTGGAGTCAACAAATGTTTTTCATATATTTATTGTAAAAAGTGCATATCAAGAGAGAATTCTTGTTGTTGAGTATGTTTGACTTTGCAGCTTATGTATCTGTTCACACAGAGACAGAGATGGAAACAGACACAGGAAAATCAGGCAAGTCTCACAGTACTTATTTTGCCTGAGAAGCAGCTATGAAAGCACAACATATTTTTAACATTTTTAACATGATTATGTTTTTGTTAGTTTTCCCATTACCCTTCAGTGCCATCAGATTATGCTTGTCAACATCTGAATTTCTTGATGCCTTCTGTTTCTACCCACTAAAAAACAACAGTCAGTTCAGTATAAGAAACTGCATTTTAACAAAGTTAAATGTCATTGAAATGATGGTGGGAATAAGAAAATACAGAAACACAAAAGAAACTAAGGCACAATCAAGATTAGTCAGAGGAATGGAGGCAGCAAGCTGAATTAAATCAGGAACAAATGAGAGTATTTTCAGAAATTAAAGAAAGAAGTGTAAGAGGGAATATAAAAAATGAAGTGGCTATATTTTGGACAGCAAGGTAAGAGTAGAAAGCAAAAGTTAGACAATGAGGCATACTTCTTTTACTGATGTTTCAAAACACCACAGACCCAAGTGATCTGTAGTTTCACAGTATTATGTTATCCAAGTGTTTTCCAGGCACATCTTACATATCAAGGAATGTGTGCTACATCCCAACTCCTCTTCTTCCTACCAAAACCAGGTAAACTTCTAATCTTTAAAATACTGCTGTTAAATGGTTTCTTTCCTGTTCATGGCTTGTTTTGGTTTGGTTTTTTTTAATTAAATTCCCTCCGTTTTCCCAATGTAATATTCCTAATTTTTATGAAAGTGAGAAAGAAAATGGGAAATACTGAATACTGGTATTTTTGGTTACCCATGTAAAAGGTAATATAGTTGTAGGGAGAATTTTAAAGGAGAAAAATTTTTATTTTATTGAAAAAATAAATTACAATTCTTCTCACTCTAGGGAGCCATTTTGCAACTGACATAAAACAATCTAAGATCAGATGAATACTGAAAAGATTTAGTCTTCCTTTCCTCTTACTTGTAGAATGAGTAACATGATCTCATTATATAGGCATGAAAGTAAATCTTCCTCCTGCCTATTATGATTTTTAATTTTTGATTCTACTTGCACGTGCCACAGGCAGATGAAGGGATATGTAGCTAGACTATGGAAACTGTTCTTTCAGGCAGCATTCCAAATTTGCACCTGCCTGAAATCACACCCTTAGCTACTTGCAGAAATTTTGCTCTCTGCTTTTGCTGTGAGCCTGTTTCATGATTCACAGCAATCATAACCACTCAGCTGTGTCAGGAAGGCAGTCAGAGAAGAACTGAACTCAGTCTACACAGTGTTGCTTAACAGCGGTTTGACAGCAGTTAACAATTTTATCACTATCCCCATAATGTTTGCCAATCCTGTTGCTTTTCCTGCAGAGTATTTTCTTATGATGAGCAATGAAGCTGTAGACTCAAATCATACAGAGACTTTCATCTGCTGACATAGAAACTGTTCTAGTCATCATTATTTTCTCTCTAGCTGTTCTTGAACTTGTAAATACTACTTCTCCTTTTTAGTTTTTTCAAGCATCATCAAAATTATCTTCTCTTCTGTGGTCTAACATAAAAATATCTCTAATTAATCTGTCGCAGCAACAGTCCTTCAGCATACCACACTGGAGCTGAAATATTTCACAGCAGTTCAAATTTATTTTAGCTATTAAGAATAAAATTTCTCAGTGCGAATGAGTGAATTTTCTTTGTAGTTCCATGAAACTCTAAGATACTTATGGTAGACAGAGGGCCTGATTTTATCTTCAGGGAAGTGGTCACAGCACCAGCCTGACAGAGTTCAAGAAGTGTTTGTACAACACTCTCAGGCACATGGTGTGTCTCTTGAGGATGGTGCTGCACAGGGCCAGGAGTCAATAATCCTTGAGGGTCTCTTCCAATTCCGCATATTCTGTGATTTTGTGATTTATCACCAGCTAACTCCATTGACCTTATTAGTGATGCTGGCACTGACTTACGCTAGTATCAAAACACTTATGTTCCTAGATCACTACAGAAGTCTCCGTATTATTCAATGTAATGGTTTACTTGTTTATTACAGGTCCAGATCACCCCTCCTTGCAAGAAACCTTTGGCAAAAGAGGAACATGTAATTCTCCATGACCCCAATTGAACATGTTGTTCCATCTCCCCATGGAAAAGACTCATTGGTTTCTATTTTGAGGGTTCAGTTTAGACATGTCTGATAACACTTGGTTTTCTGTCCTTTTCTCCGGTATGACATCAAAAGCTCTTTTGCACCATCCCTTTTCTGTAATAAGGATGGGAAATTGCCAGAGGTCCAGAGGAAAAGGAGAAGAGGTATCTCTTCTTGTGCCATGAAGGAAATTGCTTTGGAACTTTGCCTTTTTTACCATGGTCTGCAAGGACTGCCTGGTCCTTTTCCTTCACATGGCGAATGACTGGGAAGGTAAAAGAAAGAGCTGTCTTCTGCAGACACTCCTACCGTGCCTCTCCTGGTCCCCACGTGTGGGCTGACTGCAGGGCCTCAGCTGCCCCATGCCCAGGGTGGTGCCTGATGTCAGGGCTGCCCCAGTGGCTCCCACTCCTGGCTGGAGCTGTGGGACGGGCGCTGGCTGCAGGCACTGCCCTGCTGCCCTGGGCAGTCCACGGCTGTCGCCAGCTTCAGGGGAGGCCCCCAGGCTCACATTGCTGACACACAGGCTCCTACAAGTAAATGCACCTGGTTGGTGGGCATGTGCTGCCCACTTACCCAAAGTAAGAAGACTCAAAAGGAAAACAAGCCTTCCAAATCCAGTCTCCATTCACCATGACAGCCTAACATAGAGGCCTGTACTCATCTCTGTTGCTTACTTCACGGTAACTTCACCAATTTTGTGTCAGCCTTAATTGCACCAGTGAGGATGAGATCTGTCAGACTTTATACTGGTAAGAAAGAGTGTTTTCAAAAAGTGCTGCAAAATTGTAAAATTGTGAAATTAGGTTACCTGGATTTGGCTGAAGATACTCTATTGTCTTTGCCATTATTTCCATAACTGCCCTGCTGGTAACATCCACTTTCTGAAAGACAGAGGGTTAAACAAAAAGAAACATGAAAGTTAGACAAAAGGAAGAAGTTTTTCTCTCATTTTGTTCTTATAAATTCTTTTAACTCTTCTTACAATTTTATTTTTATGTACTTCAGAACAGCCCTGGTACCAGAATGGTGATAACACCTGGAAAACTACTAAAGCGTGAGTCCACCATTTCAGTTTATAGCAGATCCATTCTAAAGTAAGGCCATCAATACAGAGTACCTCAGGATGTATTAGGAATTTGATACATTGTACAGCATTATTGATACATTTGATCACTGCACAGTGCTAATTCTTTATATAACCCTGGGTATAAACTTTTTGATAGAACAGTCGCTGTCAACTTTTTGGATAGCTGGCTATCTTTGATCCCCTAATAACTGCCAGAAAGGAAGTAGAAGTCACTCAAAATCAACCACTAACAATAAAATGGGCTGTTTACCTCTTCCAGAGCAAGGTCTGGTAAAATTGGGGTAAGGAAGACTAAATATCACTCAGTTTCCAGTTTCAAGAAACCTATCAGCATGAATGCACTGACCATTTCCCCCTGGCTGATTCCTATATTTAGGATTTTAAAATACTTAGAACTGAATAGCATTACTTTCTTCTACTTTCTTCTGTATTAAGAAGTCTTCCTTTCTCAGAAAGCAGTTCCTATCCACTTCCTAGACGAATGTTGCAAAGTATGCAACTATTCTCACTCTCAGAATCAGGTCTCAAAGAAAAAATGCTGCTTTGGCAGATTGGGGATCCCTGTAATGTCCTGTACTCTGTATTTATGAGGACACATTGCATTTCTCTTCAGGGTAGCTTGTGTCCTACAGAGTGAACTCCTTTACCATATTGGCAAGTTCCTATTTTAAAAAAGAACACCTGAGATAGGTTGGTTGCATCAGGCTGTCATGATGTCTTTCCTGTTTCCTGTTGTCACTGCCATCTGCCGGGTCTTGCTCTATCCTTTACACAGAGAAGCAGGAGAGGTCTGCCAGACTTGGGTGAATAAGTTGCTGAACTGCCTGGCAGGGAATGCAGAAATGGTTAGGAGGCTGCAGAGGATAGTGGGAGCGAGGGAACAGAAGGCCAGGGACATGCAGAAGGATTATGTCCATTGCCTGCAGAAAAGCAGTGGGCACAGGGCCAGGTGGGGAGTGTGGAGGCAACTGATAAGTTTACACCACTTCTTTCTCAACTCTCAGTGCTCCTATCTCTTGAGCTGCCAACCCATGCCAAGCACGATGTGGGACTCACACCTGGCTGTTGTGATGTCCTGTTTTCCACTCTAAACTTTACACTAGTTTTCTGTATCTTTGTTAACATCTTCCAGTGGGAATGCCTATACTTGCAACCCATTCAAACAGAAGCTGAGAGGAAGGGGAGAACCCAACTCTGTACTTTCTCTGTAAGAAGCACAAAGGATATGTCCTTTATTTTCCATCCAAGATTTTTTCCCCACCTCATTATACAAAGGTACAGATAAACAGCTTCTTCTTCTCTTAATCAGAGTTATATATCAGATACACACCTTACAAATCTCATAGCACAAGTTTTTATTACAAGATTTGACAGTACTTTTCAAAGTTGAAGCCTGAAAAAACCCTGCCCCTATTGATCCTTTCAGGTGAAATACTATCACTGCCACACACAGGTGTGGCTTTTTTTTCTTTTTTTTTCCTCTCCACTAAGATACTCAGCGCTGTCACTGCCAGCCTCACCAAGCAGCCTGTTGGGAGGGTTAGCCCCATCTACCTGAAGCATTTGGCCAGTGGAGACTGCCTAACAGGACCTCTGAACCTGTGAATGAATATCCCAGTGCCACTGTCATGCCCAGTGCCTTGATAATCCAGGAGCTGAGAATTACAAGCACCCTTGCCACTGAAATAGCCGTCTTGTAAACAGACTCAGTTTTCAGAGGTCCTCTGCAAGGGTTTAAAAACAGCTAATTTGTAGCTGACTTAAGCCTCAATCTCTGAATGAAATATTTGCATTATAGAGTGCCATACATTACATATCCCTTGGTCAGAAAACAAAAAGAAATAGAAACTGGAAAACTCTGAATAAAAGCTGAGTATTTCAAAATTATCTGAGTGACTCAGGGACAAAACCTTTGAAATTCCTGTCCTAGAAAGAAAAAAATGCTTGGTAATAATGAATATATGCATCTGTATTTAGACTTACCCTTTCCATTTCTTTGAAATCATCATCTAGCTTGGTTCCTTCTGCACCTCCTACTTTTTCACTCACTTTCTGCAATTAAAATAAGAACAATAAACAGATTCAGCAACAACTGAAAAATCTAGCTACGACATTTCCTTGTAGAAATGCTAGGATTTCTTTCCTGTTAAGTCAGTACAACCATCACACTTATTCCTTCTGAAAAACTTGTTTCAAACACACTCTGAAGTTAAACACTCAGAAATAAAATATTACTGCTCAAGCCTCAGAGACCCAATCTTTGACCAAGGATAGAAACCATACCTAAGCACAGAGCAATAAGAAGCTCCCAAGGCCAGGCTCTAGCCATCCAGAACGCAAGAGGCACCCATGCCTGAGAACTCTCAGATACTGACTCAACCCGAAGTAGTAAAAATCAAAAGTTTATATATAAACTTGATAGACAGAGAGGAAGATAGAGAGATTGATTAAAAAAACCCCTATATTCACACCATGAAAGATCTTAAGTGTTACGTAAATGATATATAAAATACCCAACTCACTTATCTAGAAAGAAAGAAAGGCAACTCTGGTAGTATGACTTTAGCGAATACTATGGGTTTTTTATAAAATATTCAGTTTGAAAACTAGTTGGAAAATTATATTGTGCTACTGTTTCATTTCCCTGATACAATGTAATACATTGAACTATGTTTCCCTTTACAGTCAGTAATATTGACAATAACAGACTTGAAAGGAAACTGCTATGCAGCAACATTCAAAATGGATTTTAGCAATTACATTGTCAGTCACAAAGTACTTTAGTGGTATAATCCTTCAACTAAGTCAGGTGCACATGATCCAGTGAATATACTAATCTTTCACTGGGATGGTGGAACTTGTCATAAGAAATTAATCAGACATATGAGTTATTAACTACTGATTTCAGTGAAGTGACTCCAGCAATAAACAAGAAGAAAGAAAAGAAAAACTGCACTTTCCCCCTCTTGGTTTTAACCACTGTGATAAGTCTTCCATAGTATTTTTTAGTATAAAGAGGAGGAATACCACCAGTCACTCACATGCAATTAGTAAAATCCAGACATCTGAATAATTTTAATTTCACTCCAGTTCACTACAACAAAACTGCAAGTGCATCATGGCCAAGCACTTACTAATGCAGGCTGTAATTATCTATGCAATAGGAAATAGCTATCAGCTCTGTTTGTTTTCTCACAAATTAGTAGCCAAAATTGTGCATTAATGAAACAACAATACTATGGAAAAACCAAGGAACTGTATTTCTCCCTTCTTTCCTGTGCAAAAGAGATATGCAAAACCGTATAGACACCCTCTTATCAATAACTTGAACACAAATGAATTTTTGTGGTCTGTATTACTAAATTGTGCCTTACAGAGATGAGTGAAGTGCCACAAAATATTCAAACACAGTACTGCTAGGAGTAGTGGACAAGGGATAGTTTCAGTGTCCTAAAAGTTTGTATTCATTTTTAGTTTCATGAATGAATCTTCTGCAAATGGATATTCTTCCACAGATAATACAGCTAAATCGACACAGGAGCTTCCTACCATAAAGATTTCAGATCTCTGAAAATAACAGTACGCTAATATGCTAGCACTTAAATATTTAAGATAAATTTTAATACTTGTAGTTCAACTCTAAGGATACAAAGGTAATTTAACTCCCAGCCCTTTTTGGCTGTAGCTCTACATTTCATCATTTTGAAATATTTTCATAGTTGATGAGGATTTGCAAAGACATGGCTTATTATCCCCACAGATACCCTAAACATCCTAATTCACATCTATAAACGGTAGCGATTGCTCCTTTCTTTCATATTCATCACTACTCTAGCTGAGGAATGTGTGACACTCTTAAAAGCACAACCCTACAGATTGCTGGAGTGGTTACTGCGAAGTCAAAAAGACAGGTCATCCGTCTCTTCTAAACTTGCTTTCAGTTTTTGGTCACCTTGTCAATATTAGGCTCACAATTACCATCAAGAGTCATTCATTTAAGGTGGCTAAAAAAACTATGTACTAAGCAGAAAATTAATTTGTAAAGCTCTGTGTCAAGTACTGTTACAAACAAGAGTGAGCCAAAGGAAAGAGGGATGAACTGTTAAGCCTTCAGCCCCTCTGGGGCTGGGAGTCTCTTCTCTCGGGGTAGTTACATCACAGGCCCTCAAGGAACTGTGTTCACCTCCATTAGCCAGACAAACCTCTGGTTTGGAGAAACACTGACAGACCTCAGGAAACAAACAGCTGAACCAAAATCCCACTTAAAAATTGAAATACCGTTTGGTTTTGATTTTTTTTTTTCCTTGAAGACAACCGTCACTCAAGCAGTCAGAGAGGAGAACTCAAGTTAAGAATTCAAATTCAAGGATAAAATGTTAAACCCTCAACTGTTCTTGCCCCTTGGGGCAGAAGGGTATGATCTGCTCGAAAGAGGGTGTCTTGGGGTGACTTGATGTTGTATTCCCTATTGCTGCACTATGCCCAGAAATTAGTATATATGCCTTTCTATGCCTTTAAACTGAGCCTGAGAGGGGAGAGAGAAAAGTGTACTTTTTCAGAGCAGTTTGTTTTCATGTTCCAAAGACACAAAGATAAAACCTGTCTGCTTCTGCAGAGTTGGAGGGGGGAAGCAGCCTGCTTGTTTTCCAGCCAGCTTTTGGCCAGTTTTTCAGCTCCTTTTCAACAAAAATTGAACTTCTGTTTTCCTGGGACTTCATTTTTTTTCCCTTTTTCTCTGCTGGACTGTTTCAACATCACAATACATCAGGAGGAATTTCCACCGAGGCCTTGGCCCTGGAGGGGGGCCCACCACCCCGTCCCAGCTCCAAGGAGGGGGAGAGAGAGAGACTATGGAAGGACTCTGAAATTTTCCCAGGTTTTTCTCTCCACAGCGAGAGATTATATTATTTAGCATTATTTTTTTTTTCCTGTGTGTTTGTTAAACAAATAGTTTTTATCTCTTTCACTTTCTTTTGAGGAAAATTCGATTTTTCCCAAACCTGGTGGGGGAGCGGTGGTTTGTGGCCTGCTTCTCTCAGAGGATATATTTCTAAGTTTGGCCATACCAGCACAGAGGGTATCACCACCTTTTCAAGGCCATAATCAAAAGAGATCAGGTGGAACCTTTGGGCCTGAAAAAGACATTTGCAATAGGGCCTGCATCTATGCCATTCTAGTAGTATTGACTAAATTTAGACATATTTTTCAGTCTGTTTATATTCATCCTCCAAATCAACTGTTAAAGCATTTCACTAAGGCTACCACTCCATCAATACCTAAGATAGTCAGATTTGATTATTATAGGTCATGAAACCATGCCAGCTTCCATCAGCTCAGGATGTGCTCTTGTGCCAAAAATTTCAGAAGCTCTCAGGAACATTGTCTGCTAACAGCTACAGCTACCCAGAAACTAAGTCTCCCTTGCTACATCATTTCAAGGTTTCAACATTTTGGTTCTCGCTTTACAACAGATTTAAAATTAATCTTTTTAAGGAAGGAGTGGGTATTCTGAAAATATTTTTATGAATCAAGAATATACAGACTTCTTCTACCCCTACAAATGTCATGTTTTACTGTTGGGATCTTCATACCTTATTTCACTGAAAAACAGTGCTATAGAGTTCCTTAGAGCAAATCCCAGTTTTATAAAGATCCTATTCCCACCCGGGCAGAACATGAATTTGACATCTGCTGGTCAGCATGGTTTCATCAGGAACAAAAAAATTTGGCCTGTTTCCTACAGTTAGAGGAAAAAAACATTTTTTTTTCTTTTCCCCAGCAGTTAATATTAAAAACACAGATTTTGGTAAATGTTCACAGGAGCTGGAACATAAGCCATAGTAAGAGGAATGAGGTTTGGTAGATGGATTTCATGTGAAAAACAAAACTTGTAAGCCATTTATACCATTTTTCATATATTTGTGCAAATAACCCTTTTTTTTTTGTTGGTGTGTTGCCGTGTTATGATGCAGCATGTCAAAGGACAAAAGAATTCTTGTGCAGTCACTATGAATATCTTGAAAATTCCAGTTACCTTTTAGAGAATACACTGATGATCACTTGCTTACACAATGCCTCATACCGCAGTCCTCTAAAGATGTGACTCTGATGCTGTCATCTCTCACAACTCACAAGATATTAATACAAATCAAACGCATTAAACATCTATTCCAGAACACTGCATTGTACCAGAGTTCTGAACAATTCACAGGTCAAACAACTGTGATCAGAAACCCCTGCAGAGTATGATATGACACTACCCAAATTTGAAAATGCAGTAAGATCAGCATTAAAATACACTAGTTGCCACCTGAGTTTGCAGCTTGATGATTTTAATAACATACTAATTTGGCAGCATGTATAGATAGCAGCTTTGTTTCTATACAGGAGTAGAAAAACAGCTTTTAATAGATTACCAGCACAATACACTGCCTTTTCCTATGATGCAAAATGAATGCCCTGTTTGCAAGGCGGTGATACCACAGTAAGTCCAAAAAGTAACAGTCTCCTTATTGCATCCAAATACGTATCCATGCTACATACCTTCTATTCCTCAAAGGAAGGCTGTTGACAGCATAGTCCTATCAAATTGTCACACAGTGGGCAGGGTGGTAGAAGGAACATTTTTATTAATATGAAAGCTATGGGAAGGAGTAATGAATGAAGTTACATATTCAGAATGGAGAAAAATAATGCTTTCTGTTGTTCATGCTCATTAAATTCAAGTCACCCTCTTGATTTCTCATTCCTGATTGCTCAGTATTTCTTCCACAGGTTTCTAAAGTTCTTCCATGCCATTTTTGCCATTTTGAGTTTTTTTTGTCACAATAAGGAAGCACAGTGACAGCATTATCTTAAGGTTTGTTAAGGATTTTCAGAAAGGCTCTAAAATTCTGTGATGCTTTCTGAGCTTTTCAAACACAAGGAAGATATAGCTGACTTTCAAAAGAAAGTATTTTAATGGGAAGAAGTCTGTGTATATATGGTAAAGATTTGCCAACATTGCAGGCTTTTCAGAAGAAAATATTTGAAAAGGAACATTTTTATTTAAAAAAACCTCACAGTCTCTAACCAAAACTTTTTTTTATTCTATCACTTCACACACTAGAGTAAGAAAAAACTGCCACTTGAAGGCTAATTTTTTCGTCTGGATGATCCTGCATTGTTTGGCATTTATGGTATCAGAATTTATTACCATGGAAAACATGTGACATCTGCAATTTAGATTTATGATCATGACCCTAGCTCTCTGTAGCTTAGGAAACATCTTGTGGCAAACCACATTCTCAGCAATAACAGTCAGCAAGAGAGGAGCTTTTCTGCTTATTCAGATAAATTAGAATAGAAACTATAAGAAAAACCCACCACAAAAGCATGTGTAAATTAGCTGCATTTTAAGAGTTCTTCTTTTTCAATTGGCAACAAAATATAGAATAAAAGAAGGAGTTTTCCAGATTAATATGGAGACACCTTATCTCAGAAACATTAAGAGGCTGAAGAAAATATCAGTGTTGATTCACAGCACCTTATCATGTACTGAAAAGGATTTTAGCTGATGTAGAGTGATCTTGCTCAATTTTTCCAGAATAACCATCTAGATGAGGCTAGTCCTCATTTACAAGCCAAATGATCCAGTATCATTAATTTTGGAAAACTTCAGAAAACTCAACAATTGTGATAATCTCACAAGAGCTAGAAGTGTGCGATAAGCCTTACATTCACACTGTTGTTATTTGTTAGTGAAAGTGAGCAAACCCCACACTTCCATTAAATACAACAGATTTCACAAGGAAAGCTTATCACAATCAATGCTGCATTTAAAATTATTTTAATTTTATTGTATTTTTCTTTTAAATATGTAAGCAATTTGTGAAAAATAGAGACTGTCAACAGAATACATGAGAATACAAAAAAGCCACTTCACTAGTAAAATGAAAATTTTACATACATTTAAGTTACAGCAAAGTCCATTTCATTAGTAAATTCCTCTTCTTCAGCTGTACAGCCACAATGGCAGGCCACCATGCCAGCTGGAGCTCAGCAGCAGAAGATCCTTGCCTTACAGAACTGCTGCTCTGTAAGGAGCACAGTGATACCGCTCCTGTCACAGAAGCTGTAATGGGTCATGAAGACAGTGTGATATTTCAAGTAAAAAAACCTAGAGATCTAAGAATCTCCAGAGAACTTAATTTTTATCTCCTGTTTTCATTGAGACTTTGATCATGTCATTGAGGCTTTGCTTTCTCCTTGGCAAAAGGAAGAAATGCATTTGCAAAGCACATGGGAAAATGGTTAGCATTAATTTGCACCTGGTACTGCTTGCCATCAGCAGCATATCTAACAGAAATGTTCGTGATGTATTTTAGGTACGCATCTGCCAGACATGCCTGAGATCATCTTTTCTTTTTCCCTTCTGTCACTCAGTAGATATATTTAATCAGGGAATAATATAGTCTGTCCCCTAATGACACTGAAATCACTTTCTTCCAGCTAGAAATCTTTGTTTGCTTGCCTGTTCCACCACAACACCAAACTAGCCACAGGCTGGCTAGCTTTATTCACCCTTAAAAGTTCCCTTGACTCTGCTGTTGGATTCAGAGTGTGAACAATAAAGTCCACTATTCAAAGACCAGGAAGTAAACTGAATTTTGGAAACTCAAGCAGGGAAGGCTATGACTGGACTCTAAAAGGCTTGCCTTCTTCTCTCACAAAGCATCTTCTAAATACCCTTTATATTTATACAATAGCTTGGCCTTGCTAGTCCTCACAGCTGCTAGTAGTAGGGCCCACAGCCCTGTTTATTAGTTCCACTAACAGTCTGAAGGCAGGTCACAAAGCCAGGGAAACTGGCTATAGATGTGACATATATAAGACACAGGAACTGTCAGTGTGAAAGACAAGCCATTGCTAAAGCCTGTCAACCATGAATGAAACTCTCTGTGGGATAAGCTCTCCAGTAATGCCAGTGTGGAGCAAAAGTAAAATATCTCAGTGGAACGATTTCTCCTCAAGAAGGATACATAAAGGTCAGGATCCCAACCTCAGCATCGTTACGTGGTAAGAAATATGCATTGTGAACCTGTGAACCTTGTGAACCATGTTCGTACTCTTTGCACTTAGATTCAATCCCTTTTTTTTATCTTCAGCTAGAGTTGTCAAAGGGGAGGGAAGAGGGTGGCTGGAACAATCTGTTCTTCAGTTTGATCTAGCCTTTTGCTTTGTAACTACTACCAAGGCCCATACTGCAGAATTTCTGCAACTCCAGCAATACAGGGGAAGTCATTCACATTCAGCACTAGCGCACAATATGAAAGTATGCCGCAGGCTTCTGCACTGACAAGAGTTACTGCAGAGTCTCTGCTGCTATGCTGATGCATTACACCGGAGGCTGTCCTCTGGTGAGTGAAATAAAGCTGGGTGAGGGCAGGGAAGGCACTGCTGAAGAAGCACTGGTGTAGTACTGCCCTGTGCTGCATCTCTGTAAGGGAAGTCCCTGTCTAGAGGCACCCACTGTGACAGATGAGGAAGGCATTACCCTCCGGCCGACAAAAATTGAAATAAATGTTATGCATGCCAGTCACAGAAGTGGGCTGATAGCTGAGACATGGCAATGTATCCATGATAACAGAATTAATTTCATGCATTTAAACTTATTATTGAAGTCTCTCCTGTTTACCAAACACACACTACAGGAGGCTGGCTCTCTGCAAAGTTTAAGTTCAGCCAGAAAGCTGGTCACAACTCCAGCACCTCTGAAGTTTAGAGTGGCCTTGGGAGCTGACAAAGAGAAGCTGGCAGAAGCTCAAAAGCTGACAGAGAGCTGAAGACAGTCAGAACACTGTGTGCTTTTTTTCAACACTCTCTGTCCCCAGCAGGACACCAGTACGAGAAAAAGAAGTTGGTATTAAAAAGGTGGCTGGGCTGGCTGGAAGACATGCCGATCTCTGGTTTTTTGCGGTACAGAAAAGGAGCAGAGAATCTATTCCTGTATGGTATCTCTACTTCTGATGACAACAGTACCATGATTTGATCAGTCTCTATAGTGAACCTGTGGATAATAAAATGCCCACAAGATTTACTTCTGTGCAAAGGGATCTGGATTCAGACCCACATTTCTTACAAGTTCACCACACAGCAGTAGTGGGAGCCCTGCCCTATACTGCAGTGCCACAGAGAAAGAAGACATCTGTGCAGTATTTCTGAGTGCCAAAAAAATTTGGTAGCTGCCTGTTCCTTTAATGTAAGCAGCTCATTCAGCTGTGTGGTGATAAGAAAATTCTGAGAGTGGCAAAACTAATCCAAAACCACTAAAAATTTCTGGATTTCTCAGGTTTCTTTCCTAGAAAGGTGCACAGCACCAGCTTTCTCATCTGGAATGCTACCAGTTGCCAGCTCCTGACCTATCATGCTATTATCATGAATAACTATCGGGTATGTATTTGAAAGAGTGTACACCATAAAATGACATATTCATTCAAACTTCCATACCTCTCTCATGTCTCCAAAGCAATTTTTATGAGGCTTTCAAAGGCAGCTGCTTCCTCTAGGTAGGTAGAATTGCAGCTTTGAATTTTGTTGCTGTACTTTAAGGCAGATGAGTTGCATGTGTACAATATGACAATATATGGAGTGGAAAAAGAGACAAAGAGAACACAGCCCAGGTATCCATCCAGCTAGCATCCTAATCTGGAGCATATTTATGGATCATGATCCATCTTAGCTCAACTACACACATTAACATGTTTGCTTCATCCATGTGGCTTCTAAATTCAGCAGAAACTATGATCTCCATCCCACTGCTCCACTTGGCACATGCCTACCTTACCATGTAGCAGATGCAACCCAGGCACAGGTGACAGGAACCATCCCATGGTTTCTGAAACTATGTCACCAGACCACTTGTCCTCACCTACTCCATTTCAGCACAAAACTGTGTTTCCTGCAGCAGTGGCTTAAGATGCCAGCTGGGAGGCTGAGCTCATGCTCACTCCTCAAGAAGAATGTTTAGTCTTGGCTACTGATCCAGCTGACTTATATGTACTAGACATCAACTTTGAAAAACACTGGAGTATTTCACAGCAGTGAAAAACAGTCATAGCAGGTAAAGAGTGCTAGGGCACAATCTACAGCTTGCTAAGATCTCCACAATAAAGAGCCCAAATATTTGATCAGCATTATGCAAGCAGTGATGCAACAATATTGATTGGTAAAGCAGACTCTACTACACGTGATTTTGTTAGGCAGATCAATTGCTCATTTTTACAGAGCATTAGAGCTTTGGGGGTGTTGTAATTTTTCTCTCAATACAGGAATTAATTAAAGTCTAGCAGAAATAAATAGGGCATAATCTGGCCAAAAAAACCCCAAAACCAACAAAAAACCCAAAAGAACAGGCAAAATAACAGCAGGAGAAATTTACAGCAACTAAATTCCATTTAGGATGTAGTTTACACCTCTACCTAATATATATTAGTCTACATGCCTTCTGCAGGGTGAGAGTCAGCCTAGTCTTTAACATCTGGAAATGTGAGAATGCAAGGAACATTCAGAAGCTGCTAGAGGATAAGAGAACAAAACATGGCTTAAATATGATTCATCAATTTAGCAGCTGTACAAACTGTGCTATTGTGAAGTTGCTCTTGCTACATTTGAAAAAGTGTTTGCTGGAAACTGTCACTGAATTAATTGTTATCTGTCTAAGAGAAGACATTAAAATAAGTTTGTGAGGAAAAACCTGTCTGTAAGCTGTTGCTAATACTGACATACGTTTTATTTCTGGTTTTCCTACTGCTACTTCATCTAAAAGGCAGTCTACACAGCACAGCGAAGTGCCAGTCCAAACTATTTTCTTATGCTGTTGGCAGTGTTGATAGCTTATTAACTACATACAGAGCAAGCCAAACCCATCCAACACTTCCAGTTTGATAGCAGCACATTTAGAAATTGTTGAAATCTGCTTAGGCTTTAACTTTTTTTACATAAGCACTATATAAATTAAACCAAATGCTTTCCCTTTAAAGTGATGTCCTGTGTCTCAACTTACCATGCAAGAGCAATATATCCCAAAGCCTGTTCTCAGGAGCTGAAGAGCACTGCAATACAACAGTAATGCTCTGTCAGCCACTGGGCATTTGTGGGGTGACCCGCTTGATGGACTGAAATGGTGGCATGCCTTTTTGTGCTTCTGAGAGGTATGCAAGAGAAAAAGAAGAGAATGGGGACTGAATGAGTTACAACTGGATGAAACATACTCAGATATAAGAAGAAAATGACTGGAGGCACCACTTAGCCTGACACTGTATTGTGTTATGAGCTCGCTACACAGAGCAGAGGCAGTGTTTCTTCTGCAGCTGCAGCAAGGTGAGCAGACGGTTTCTGTCAGAATCCCTGGCATGGAGGAAGAGAGTCCCTTCCTACTAAAATGAAGGCATAGCCACAGCCTTAGGGATTAATATTTAAATTTGAAGATGATAATTTTCCTCCTTTCAGCACTGTGTGTATCAGCTACCAATGATAAAGGTAATTTTAAAATGTAAGGAAACAAAACCTGCATGAACAAACAAGAGACCCGCCAAAAGAACCTCTGACATTCAGGCAGCTACACAAACATATTTGCATTAAGCAAAAGCAGAGCTGAGCCTGCTGCTCTCTGATAGGTACTGCTATCTAAGAGATACCAAAGAAATTAGAAAAATGACCATAAAATCCCCCTGAAAATAAATGATACAACAGGATTGATCACACTGACTGGCTTATGACTACGGTCACATCTGATCATAATGCAACATGGATCAACACAACAAACTCTGCCTTAGTTGCAGTAATGAGTCTATGGTTCTAGCTCATATTCAAGGTACTTATGCTCTAAGGAGGCTCCTGTGACAAAGGAAAATGAGAACCTTTCAGTAAGTTTTTAATTTACAAAGCAGTGTCTTACTACTAGAAGGGAGATACAGATTTCTGAGAGATAAAATGAAAAAAGCATTTTTGCTAATGTTAGCTCACAATTTGTTTGATGGAATCCTGACAAAAATGTGATTTTAAAAAAGAACAGCATAGAAAAACTCCCAAACAACAGAGGACACAGGTCCTCGGTCAAAGGGCCTGCAGCCAGCTCAAAACTTGTAAAATTTACACCTTTGAATACCTCAAGATAATTGCAGTCTTCTACAATCAGTCTTTCAGTCTTACATAGCAGTCAAACCTCTGAGCCATTGTGGATCTATTTATATACATACTGAAGTTTCACAGAAAAGAAGAATGTTCCTCTTCATGTACAAATTCAGTTGCTTTCTTCTGCCTTTTCCCTGTAACTTTAACAGTATATGAGAATAAACTATGGCAGTTTATGAAGTCTTCAAGACCTGGTTGTGCCGGCTCATTAAAAATGAGGACTTTGAATTTTAAAAAGTGATCTGGAAGATGCAAATGTGGAAATGCTTACTTACACTTCTTAACTTTTACAAAAATATGAGAACTGACAACAGATTCTTTCCTGAATTGCCTTCTGACAGTTAATCCATTTTTATGTCCACTCCCCGTCCTCAGTGTTTGGAACTCCATAATTCATAATAAAAGTGTTTTTAAACTCCCTAATGAAAGTGTTCTTAAACTCCATAAGCCCATGCAGGAAACAAAACAGGCAAAGTAGATTCCAATGTGCACATGTACATGCACGCATAAATAGATTGCTTTCAGAGTTGAGATAAAATATGTCTGAAAAATACTGATGTCTTCATAAAAAATAAAGGTAAGATTTTATAAATGCTGCCATTTCATCCTTCCTAAACCATACCAGAGGCACGTTCATCTGAAAAATGGGCAATCACCTCTTAGACAGCGCACTCTGAATAAGACCATACCTACATAAAGGGGGCAATATTCACAACTAAGAGTACAGAAATGTAGACGTGGATATATACTACTTGGTGCTAAAACCCCACCTGATTCTTTCTGCATGTTAATGCAGAGGAAGAGGTATCCTAAGCATCTTTCTTTGTAGAAAGACTGCTGCATATTCATGTCAATTTAAGTTACACAGCAATAGTTTAAACCTGTCTCATCCCATTTAGAAAGACCACATCTGTCTTTAACAGACTTGTAAAGGCAGTCCTTATAGCCCATGCCCATGGACTCTGCCTCCACATCTACAGCCATCTCCCTGACACCTATTTTCTCCATTTTGTAGTATACAGCTGACATAAGACACATCATACAGTCCTTGACATATGCATGGAGACTTTACAGCTTCTGTAAAAGACACCGAAGTTACCATCTGCTACCTGCAAAAGAGTACTGCCTGGCAGAAGAAGAGAGGGCATGTGAAAAAAGCAAGGAAACCAGATCATAAAGAAGACAGGCCCTTCAGTTGGTGTAGCACACGTGAATCAGCTTCCATTTCATGACACAAGTAATTCTTGCAGATGCTCTATGCTGCCCTATCAGTGGAAGATTCGTTTCTTCTTCTTCTTTCATCTGTTTTCTTAAAAACACGTACACTGTGTTGCCAGGCATTGATCTGCTTTGTTCCAGGTTCTATCCCAGAGGTACTACATTTCATCAAAAGGTATCTTTGTACTTTCCAGAATGAGATAAAGGGACATGCAAAATAAAGCTCTGAAATGCATAGGATTCCTCTTCCATTTGAAATAACCTAATGAGAAATGTTTTAGAAGACAGTCACCTTACACTAGAGGCAAAAGTAGAACTTTCTGTTCCCTCCATCCTCCCCATGTTTTCCATACTGGCAAGTATTAAAATAAGTCTTGAATTTTAGGATGAAAACATGTTGCAGTCTGCATGGGATATTAAAGCATGTATGATCCTTTATGTTCATCTGCTAATTAAATTTAGTACAACATTTATGTACAATATTAAATTTACCACAACTTTCAATATGAAACTTATTCTGTGGTGATGTAAAAGCAAAAATTAACAAAAATGCAGACCAGATGAGGTTTAAAATGTCAAAATTTAAACATAACAACCACAAATGAAAATACAGCAGTAGCCTCTTAATGAATGAGATTAATTAGCCTAATTATCCATGTGTTCAGAGCTACTGTCCATTTTGCAGTCAATTAACATGTTCATTTCACCCAGACAGTTTTACCTTGGGGACGTGAGAGGAAGAATAAGTTGGACTCTGTATTCTTACAAAGTCTCCAGACCTATAGTTGGTTGTAAAAGAAACACAGAAATACTTCACTGGTTTACTCTGCCTTGGAAGCTGCTTAGCAGTGTACACAATCTGAGGTAAAAAGTAATTCCTGGGAAGCCCTAAATCTTTTACACTGTTGTTTCTTGCTTTAAAATACTCTATTCAAATTAATTTCTGAAAGAAACACACAAGCAAAAATCATACACAGAGGTGGTCAGCTTTAAACATATAAATATGCTTTGTTGGTCTTGAACTGCCTTAATGCACCTTCCATGTAGAGAAAATCCTAGACTAGCCTGCACAAAGCATTCAGTGACAGGCAGAAGCCCCTTGCATCTTCTACAGTACCATCTGAAGGCTGTTGAGTCTATGAGGAGAACAGATTTTTCACTGTTATCTGCTTGTGATGGTGTCACACGTACACATAATTTAAAAAATATTTTAAACCCATTTATCCTCATAGTCTTCAGAAACCCAGTAAACAAGGAAGCCCTGTATTACAGCTGAAACTGTACCCCTACAGACATCTTAAGACATCACTTCTTCTCATATGTGAGTGGGTCTGTTATGCCACTGGCTTTGAAATGTTTTTACAGTGAGGTATTTCACTGAATGAGCATGACTTAAGCCAAGTCCTGTAATCTCCTGCGACCAGATTTCAGCACATACACATTCTTCCCTACACCGTATCAGTAAAAGGATGGATTAATGAGGATCCCAGTCTCCACCACGTCTTTCAGTTAGAATGTTTGTGAAGTACAAATTTTCTTGGCAGAACAGTAGCAAAACTTGCTTCTTAGCAAATGTGCTGTAGTTTCCAGAACTGACCTTTTACCACAGAGCTCAGCAGAAAAATTCCCACTGATTTTACAAATACAGAATCAAGGAAAGCAGCAGTGTTAAGGAGTGATGTA
Source organism: Corvus cornix cornix (assembly GCF_000738735.6). Classification (NCBI taxonomy): domain Eukaryota; kingdom Metazoa; phylum Chordata; class Aves; order Passeriformes; family Corvidae; genus Corvus; species Corvus cornix. The sequence goes on from NC_046357.1 coordinate 57,803,628, forward strand.
GTGTTAAACATCTGACCTGCTTAGTGGATGGAGAAAGGGCTCCGGATGTTGCCTACCTAGACTTTAGTAAAGCCTTTGACATCATTTCATACAATATTCTCCGGGAGAAACCAGACAAGTGCATTTTTCACTGTATGAAAAACTGGCTAGATGGCTGGGCCCAGAGAATGATGGTGAATGGAGTTAAATCCAGCTGGTAGCCGGTCACCAGTGGGTGTTCCCCAGGGCTCAGAATTGGGGCCAGTTCTCTTTAACATCTTAATGACAGATGAGGGGATTGAGTTCACCCTCGGTGAGTTTGCTGATGATACCAAGCGGAGCAGAAGTGTTGGTCTGCTGGTGGGCAGGGAGGTTCTGCAGAGGGATCTGGAATGGCTGGAGAGATGGGCCAAGGCCGAGTGTGTGAGGTTCAACAAGGCAAAGTGCCGGGTCCTGCATTTGGGTTACCACAATCCCAGGCAGTGCCACAGGCTGGAGGCAGAACGACTGTAAAGCTGTCCATTGGAAAAGGACCTGGGGGTGCTGGTGACAGAAGCTGAACATGAGCCAGCTGTGTCCAGGTGGCCAAGAAGGCATCCTGGCCTGTATGAGAAATTGAGTGGCCAGCAGGACCAGGGAAGGGATCATGCCCCAGGTATACTCAGCACTGCTGTGCCCTCAAGCGTTACCAAGCATGGGAACAGGCTGCCCAGAGAAGTGGTTGAGTTACCATCAACAGATAATGGTGTAAATGATGGTGCACTTGGGAGCACATGGTTAAGTGATGGACTTGGCAGTGCCAGGTTAAGAATTGTACACATATAAGTTCATATAAGTTCATATGACACAGTTCAGAAAACAGTTGATCATTATTTTAAATGTGTTTTCCAACCTAAATGATTCTATGATTCTATACCAATTCTATAACAAATGCTGCATTCTGCTTATGAGTAATCTAATTTTAAATTAATCTTGTTGAGGTTCTCCTCATAAGCTTCTCATCCTTTATATACTTTTTCCTTGGATTCTTGAGTCTCTTATGTTAACAGAAAAGTAACTGGAGTTGGTAACATTGTTCTAACCAGATCTCAGAAATACCAGCCCAAAAGTAAACAGCAATGTTAGACATTTTGGAAAAAAGCTGTTAAAGAAATGCCAACCTTGCAACAGTTTGACATTTCATTAGTAGCTATCAGCTGCTATTTGTTACAATGTAATACAATCAGTATTTAACCACTATAGGGCAGCAGTCCACAGATAAAGCCGTAAGTCTTTTGCTTTAAACACGATTTTATGTGGTTAACAAGAATACAAAAAAGCTTTGTCTACTCTAGGGAGTCATTTGCAAAACAACCTCCTTCATGGTTAGAAGTAGCCTGGCTTCAGAAGTCCTTCAGATGCTAGGCTGCCGTTTGGGACAATAATATTTCCAAACTACTCAGGAGGGGACCTTTACTATGCAAAACCAGGTGACTCACCTACACCTGGTCTCCCAGTGCTGTCAGCAAAAGTGAAAGTCAAGTAGTTTACACTATAGCTATTCTGTCAGATAGATATAGTAAGGACAACTTAGACCTGAAGATGGAATTGTAAGAAGCAGTAGCATAGTGGCATGCTGAATTACACCTACTGCTGTTCATGAAAGCTGGGAAAGAAGGAATGAATGAAAGTATAGCTACACTTTAGGTATGCACATCCCAAATATGCAAATGATAGTACTTTGATTCTCTAGATTAAATGAAAATGTTGAAGGTCAAAAATTATTCACACAAAATCCAATGATAGCAAGCACCATGACCGTTTCCTAGGTACATCACCCTTAACACTTAGCTTTACAGGATAATGGCATTACACCATCCAACATCCAAAAAAAAAAAAAAAAAAAAAAGACAACTTCTGTATCTTCTCCTTAAGACTAAAGAATTATTTGTGTCTTGAGCTTGAGCTACTACATTGATTGGCAACAATAATTTGGTATGAAATTTGCAGGATAGTTTTTCATCATCAGTTTACATTGTGTTAGGGATTACAATACATATCAGTACGGATTAATGGGTTTTTTAAAAATAATAAATAAAATTATTGTATATAAATAGTATATATATGTATAAATGTACATATATAAGTGCTAGTATTTCTCTCTTTCACCATTAGCTAATGGCAATTCAAAACCCAGGATTTTAGTGGTTGAAAAGTATCTAGAAATGAAACTAGGAAGTATGGAGACAGATAAATCATACTGGATTTTGCAATATCTCCTTTTTCATACTCCATTTATGCTCAATATGTCACTCACTTTGAAGTTGTGTAGACTGGTGGACAATAAATTAGCTATGTTGTGAATATGGATGAACTGTGAATAACATTTTCCCTGTGACCCAATTCTTTAGCTACTCTGTGACTGATAGGATACAGAAAAATAAACCATTTTTTTAATCTTCTCCTTGAAATATGCAGGAGTTGTGATGGGATTTAGAAATCTGTCACATTGTGCCTCCTGATTATGGTCCAAGAATCTCATATCCAGACACTCTATGCCAATATAAACATGGACAAATGCTAAACAAGAGATACAAAAAAAAAAGATATTCTTGACACACAAGTATAGCAGGACTTTTCAAAAGCTAAAAGAACATCATTTATAAAGACACTGTGAATTAGCTTGGTGAACACAATCTGACAAATCAGGGCAAAAAATTGTATGGATACATATATTCTTGGTGGTCTCAATACTTACTTTTCACTTCTTACTCTTGAACCCTTCCTGAGGTTCTCCACTACAAATATGTGGACCATGACAAGGCGGCCATTAAATCCTGCTTGTATTAGAACTTTTACTAAAGAGATACATGGGAAAGCAAGCTTTGGCCTTTGCAGTGGTGGAAAACCAGGAGCTTGGAGAAGACTCCCTTCCAGCACCACAGAAATGTACAACTGGTACTGCCATTACCCTTCTGAAAAGGGACGGGGGTCGTGGGGAGGGGTTGAACTAGGAAAACTAAAGCCAACTGCATCTCCTTTTAAAGATGTCAAAAGATGGTAAAAAGTCACAACCCAAAGTCTTTTTCCTAAGGGAAGAAAGGATACTCCCGTCTACACACTATCTCCTGTACTTCACAAACATGAGGCAGCATCTATTTGTGGAGCTGTCAGAAAAAAATCATTACAAGCTCTTGTGTCCTGGTGGCCACCCAACCATTTGCTTTTATTTCTGATCACTACATACCACAGTATAATCTGTTCATGCATCAGTTCTGCCACGAGCTACCCTGACTTAGTATTTTTATAGTTTCAGCAGCAGTACAACCTTTGCTGAGATAACCTGGCAGTGCTCTCCATTCTCATGACTGATGACCCGGTTTTTTTTAGTAGAAAGTGGGGAGATGAAAAGGTTTTGCGGCTCTACAGTTTCTATTTCATTCTCAAGCTTATCTTACCACAGCACAGCCACTCTGAAGCATAATGCTACTTTAAATTACTGACGAAATTGAAGAAAGAATTACTGTGCTTAATGGAAAAGAGCATGTAATTTGCTCTTATAACAAACATTTTACTTATCTTTAGGAGTAACTGATAAGTTTCTAATTCTTATTTGCTGTATAAAGTTCTTTTGTGAAGCTGGGCTTTTTCCAACACACTTTTTCTTAACATATGATGTTGCTTCTGTCAAACAGAGCAAAATGAACAGTTAGAATTGCAAATGAGTACTCCCTTCTCATACTGTGGGCGTGTCAGAAAAAAAAAGGAAAAAAACCCCTAAGTTTTATGTATGAAAAAAACACCCTAAAATAAGGACATTATGCCCTCAATAGCTTTATCAACAACAAATTTTACAATTATAATAAAATTTGAAACTGAAAAAAGAAATCAACACAAAACAATACCAAGTTAAAGTTTTGTTCTCCTGACACAGGAAAAAATTCCTATGTAAAATTCTGAGAAATTTTAGCTCTAAAAGACTGCAAGATTGGGACCAGATGTACTAACCTACAAGCTGACAGAGCTAGCCTTTTCTTGAAATGAGGCTGCTAATGCTTCTATGTCACTGCTCTTTGCATGAAGAGTAGTATCTACTTCCTCAACTTTTCTCTCTTTTGTATCCTGGAGCTGTAAGTCTGCCTGGGTAACACTGGGACTATTTTTACACACAGTATATACCTCATCATGCTAGTTCAATCTATCAGGACTTGCAGGCTTGCCACTGCTGAGGCTGAGGTACACACAGGCTTGCCAGTGCTGAGGAGATGAACACCGGAATTTTGACATACAAAATGCAGCAAAAGGATATGTCTAAAAACTAAAAGCCTCTCACATTCCTCATGAAGCTATAAAGCCTCCTGCAAGCTGCAAACAAAAGCAATAAAACTGAAGCTTTTATGACACTGGCCATCTCATGTGATACAATCAAGGAGATGACTGATCTGAGCTCTGTTCAAACAACTCAAATGATACAGCACGATGATGTTTTGTTCTTCCCTGCAATCTCTTCTGTGTAATAGCTTCTGGTTCAGATGCCCTTTGTAAAGTTGGGAACCCACAAGATCAGTACCATTAATAACTTCAGAAAGATTTTTACAGTTTAGGGCATCTGAACAATACCCAGAAATAGTAACTGCCAGTACACTATAGAGTCGATTTAGGTATGTTTAGGAATTCCTCAAACAGTTTGAATTAATATTTTGAAACAAGTGAAGGGAAGAAGGAACTCACAGAAAGTGGAGGCAGTCCAAAAGAAACTATTAAGGTCATCTAGTGCACAGGAGAAATTTGTACGTGGATAGTACATATTAAGCAGGTTGCTCTCAGCTTCTACCACAAAAATTCTCTGCTACCTCAGAACTAGTTTCAGTGTCATGCAAGTTAGCAAATCTTCTGCAATCTTGAAAGGCTGCAGAGGGCAAGAAAATCATGCTCTTCCTCATATGATGAATTTGTATCTTACAGTATTTCTTGGTATCTTGTGTTTTTAACAGATCGTATGGAAGATACCTTGCACTGGAGGTTGGTGACCTGTTGATTCACCAACGCCTTTTCTGCCATAATATTGGCAGTGCTGAGAACTAAGTCATCAGTAAATATGTGTCGGTTACAAAGTAAGGTAAGAAAGGCAGAAGACAACATTACAAATGCACAATGTGTGAATCCCTCCATGTGTCAATACCACCAAGTCTGGTTGATTTATCATAGCATCAGTGAGATTTTTTCTGGTGATTTCCACTTAGAAAGGTGCCCTTAGAGAGTGTTAAGTAATTAGATACACAAGAGAGAGACAACTTGTTTGCACAGCAAAAATATCAAGGAACATTCTCCATGATCCACGAGCTTAATTATATAGTGTTTCTTAATTTAATTACCTACTAAAAATCCATTCATCTACAGCTCTTGATAAGTTAAGTGATCAACCATTCTTACTTGGGTAAAGCCATTCTGGCTCTCATTACAGACTTTGCGGCTGCTAAGTCACAGAAAATCTTACTTTCTTTTTTATGTAGGCAAGAGTTATTTTGACTTGTATTTTGGCTATGTATTTTGATTGTACTGAGACATTAAAATTACTGCATGGTAGCCTGCTGTACCTAATTAAAGGTTTTGCTTTTAAATCACCAGCTTTTACAAAGGATAAAATAAGAATGGTGATTTCATATTACATCTGTCAGACTTCTCAATGGAGAAAATAGTAATAAGGGTTTTCAGACATGTCTTGCTGCTTTGTGGATATTTGAGACAATTGCAGCAATGTACTGCAAAGGATTGCTGGGTTTTATCCCAGGTGGTATTTGTAAAAATTTTTAAGGACTAAGTCAATTAGTGAAACCTTTGTGTCTAGACATACCACTCCCATGCTTTATTTTCAATTCTATATTCCTAGTTACCTCATGGAAATACTTTGACCAACAGAGGCAACAAACTTGATAATGTTAAGATTGTTGACTGCATGTACAGGGACAACATTGGAAATCTTTGGAGCTCAGCTGAAGCCAGAACTGGCAAGGAACACAAAGAAATGCAGGAAAAGCTTCTTTAATTGCATTAGAATAAAGAGAAAAATGCAGGCTCCTTTCTGAACAGGGTGGGAACTACTGTAAGGGGTAGGATAAGGCCAGGATGCCTAGCATTCCTAATCTTGGTACTGATGCTTTTTGAGATTATCCCAGTAATTAGAGATTCTACTGTCTGCATGATCAAGCAGATGAATGAAAATATGGCTCAATCAGTTTCACAGGATAATGGTTCATACTCTACCTATAGGCTGATAACAATTGGTCTTGATCAAGGGTCTGCCCTGGAATCTCACCATCTGTTCACCATCTTTTTATCAAGTTAAATATTTAGAGGAGAAGAAATTTTAAGAAAGCAGGGTATAACTAAGCCACAACTGCAATGCAGAGCTACAGAAGCATCACCTCAAAATGCATGCAGATAAAGAAATCTGCTGGCTTTAAGGCTGGTAATCATTAAGCACCATAGGTTAATATAAAGTTTCAGAAACACAGTACATTTTTACTGATTTGTAAACTGAGGGTGCAACAAAAAAAGGGAGTTCTAGGGTGCAAAATTATGAGCATTGAAAAAAACCAAACCCAACCACCTTTTCAATACTGTTGCCTACTGTAAACCCTGGGAGATAAGACAGGTCCCTCAAATGAGCGAAGAGTGAACTTTTTCATAGTTTTTCTTAAAAGAGCACTAGTTATTTGAAGAAATGGTGAAGTCATGCCAACAAAGCTTCCTAAATCATGCAAACACTCTTATTCAAGAAAAGCAGGGGACAAATGCTTTATTTTAAAAATCTACCTGTCACCAATTTCTATTAAAAAAAACCCCAACAAAATACTCCTAGATAGATCTAAGTTAGATCTAAGTTAGGATTGCACAGACAGAAGACAGTATTCATCATATAGACATTTTTACAATGTATTTAATAACCATTACTGGCACAGAATTCAACATAGATAGAATTTCATTGCAACAACTCAGAAGTAAAATGTGTCCTCATTCAAAATTTGTTTCACTCTTTTCTTACACTGGTACAGTTTTATGCTTTATAAATATTACTCTCTCAGAGAAGAAATATACTACTGATACAGCAGTATAAAGGCTTAGATCCACTATCCACACCACAAAACTGTGTTTTGTTTTTCTGCAAGCACTCTCAATGGCAGCTAAAGAGCACAGAATTAGCAGGTATGCTGTCAGCTATACACCCATCCTTTTTCACACAGCTTTCTCACCAGTGTTTGGATTTGAGGGATATTCTCTGAAGTACCATAATCCAGTCTTATACAAACAATCTCGCTCTCACTTCCCACACAAGTAACATTTCTTACTAGGCATGTCCAATTTATTATCAGGTCAGCCTCAACTGTTGCAGTTTTGTTTGGGAAGATGTCAGATAAGCCATGAGTCATAAGAGAGATATTATACAATGCTGTGAAAAAAAAACCAAACCCAAACCAGGATGAAGGAGAAAAAAAGAACAAAAATGCTCAGTCTCTGTGGATAACTTTTGCGGCATCTTGAAACAGTCTCAGTCCTGATACAAAATGGATCCTGAAATGATTTTTGTACACAAATTTTCCCACTGCTGAAGTAATTGTTGTCTGACCTCTTCTTACTCCAAGTAGAAGGTACAGGGTGTTTTTAAAAGGTAACTTTGTAGAAGATGCAAGATAGCAGGTACTATAAGAATATTTGACATTCAGCCCCATACATTTTCAGCTATAGGCAGCTCCCTTAGCTGTCCATACTGTACCACTAGCCTATGGTAAAATAATAATCCAATGTCCAGTGCTTGTCCAGTTGTGGAACTCTGTTCTTCCTCCTGAGCTTCCTCTGCAGGTTTTTTTACTGTCTACAGGTAGCTGTTTTGTTTTCAGCCATTCCACGTGCTTACATTTCCTTTCTTGGAATCCCATCTGCTGTGTACTGCAGACATTTCTCCCCCACCCTCTCAGAGGTCTCTCTCCCTAAAATAAATGGGTGAAAGAAAATAAAAATTAACTATCTGCCAGTGATCCCACCTACTGAAATACTTTACTAACTACAGTTCTGGTAAACAATCTATGTACAATAGAAATGACACTAGAGAAGCAGAAATCACAAACACTGAAGCTCCAAATATGCAATTCACTGCTCTGATGAGACAGAGAGGAATGCACTGAAGGATGCACTGGAATCCTCAGATTGGCTGGGCAGTCTGATCATGCTTATACATGATTTACATCAAATAGAGAGTTGCAAAGATGTGATAGAATGCTTTTTATCAAATCAGAGCTTAATATAGAGGTTTCATAGAGAAAGAATAATAAATTAACATAAAAACATACATATTAATTGTACATCTGAAACTTTTACATGTACAGTAGGCATCAAACATGCTGCAACCAGCAACCTTAGTTATGAATATTACGTCACTTTAGTTCTTTGCTTTACACATGAAATGTGTGCATAGAGGAAATTCAGGAAATCTACTGTAAGATGATAGTGAAAAATTTTAATACCTGTCTCAAATCTCAGCCAATCATCAGTGCTGCATACATTGCTTTGGCACATTATTTCAACTGTGGGTATTAGTTTCTCAGTCCCAATAGAGTCCAAAAGCAGGGACACCTTCCAATAGACCAGGCTTCTCAAAGCCCCATCCAATCTGGCCTTGAATTCTTCTAGGGATGGGGCATGCACAACTTCCCTGGCAGATCTGTGCCAGTGTCTTATCACCCTCACAGTAAAAGATGCCTTCCTAATAGCTAATATAAATCTATTCTTTTTCAGTTTGAAGCCATTCCCTCTTGTCCTGTCAGTGCATGCTCTTGTAAACAATCTCTCTCCACCTTTCTTGTAGCTCCCTTCAGTTACTTCAGTTACAATTAGGTCACCCCAAAGCCTTCTCTTCTCCAGGCAGCTAAATCCCAATTCTCTTAGTCTTCCCTCTTAGGAGAGGTGCTCCATCCTTCTAATCACCTTAGTGGCAGTCCTTCTACTGGTCCATGTCCTTCCTGTGCTGGGGACCCCACAGCTGGACACGGCACTCCAGGTGGGGTCTTGCCCTTGGTGAAACCTTGCTGGATGTCTCAAATCACCTCGCTGTCTTCCATGTGCCTTAGCACAGCTTCTAGGAGGATCTGTTCCAGGATCTTCCCAGGCACAGAGGGGAGGCTGACAGGTCAGTAGTTCCCAGGGTTCTCATATCTACCCTTTTTGAAGATGGGTACAATGCTTCCCTTTTTCCAGTCCCCTGGATTTTACCTGACTGCCACGACTTTTCAAATATCAGAAAGAGTGGCTTGGCAACTACATCAGCGAATTTCCTCAGGACTCTGGGATGCAGCTCATTGGGTCATTTATACTTATGTGTACTCAGGTTCCTCAGGTGATCATGAAGCTGACATTTAATTACAGTTGGGAGTACTTAGACCCCCCAGTTCCATCCTGCTGTCCATCCCCTCAAGCAGTGTGAGAAGATAGGTTGCTGTTGAAGACTGAGGCAAAAAAATTTGTTGAGTACCTCAGCCTTCTCCTTATCCATAGTTATCAGTTTTCCAGCGTTTTTTATGAGGGTGGGTCACATTCTTTGACCTTCTTTTTCTGGTTAACATACCTGAAGAAGCTCTTTTTATTCTTTATGTCCCTTGCCAATTTCAGGTTAGCATTGCCTTGGCCTTCCTTACCCCATCCCTACGCAACTGAACTTCATCTATACCCTTCCTAGGTTATGAGTCCTTGTTTCTGCTGTCTGCATTTGCTTCTCTTCCTTTAGTTTGACCAGCAGTTCCCTAGTCAGCCAAGCCAGTCTCTTGCCTTCTTTGCCAAATTTCTTGCTCCTGGGGATTGCCAGCTCTTGTGCTCAATGGAAGACTTCCTTAAAGATCTGCCAGCTCTGTTCTGCTCCCTTGTCCTTGAGGGCAGTTTCCCAGGGAATCCTATTGAGCATCTCCTTGAAGAGCTGGAAGTCTGCTTTTCTTAAGTTCAGAGGCCTAACTTTACTCCTTACCTGATTCACTTTCTTCAGGACTAGGGTATCTGACTCCCTAAGACACCTTCCTCCCTCTTTACAGGGGTACCATTACCAGGAATCTCTATTACAGTCTGTTCCTCAGAATAACTCAGTGTTTATTGAACTTTAAATTACATAATAAGGATGTACAACCTGCAATTGCTATTGTCAATTTTGCCAGCTACTACTGATAAAAGGGAGATCTTATACTATGATATTCAAGATGATGATAGAGAAGATCTTATTTTCTTGGACAATACCACCACTATGTGAAGCTCTATATTCATCATTTTAAAGAGAGCATACTTTGCTATTGTATGATGTCGATACTAGAGATATGTTAAAAGTTTTTATGTCTGAAGACTGTTCAGGAGGAACCATGCTCCAACTTAGTTTTGCAAGATGCTGTGTTTTTATCTGAGCAAAGCTAATCCTTCACTTGAAAAACTGTAGATATATCTCTGTACACATTTTAGCTTAAACTACATCAGCTACACAAACTTTGGTGTAGCTATGACTCAGAGAATATAATCTTTGAGCTTTTTTTCCTAACAAGCACACAGCTCTTTCCCCATTACAGATGGTGGTGGGTATTTTAACTCTTGGATGTGCCAGTGATTTATCTCAAGTTCACCACACTGCTAACATCTAACACTACTGAACGGAAAGGTTTTTTAGAACTTTGTAAGGCCTATGTATAGACTTTTAAGAGAGCAGCTATAAAATAAAAATTATAAACAGCAGTAGATGCTTAAATGTCATTCTGTAATAGACAACTAAAGACATATGCAGTGTCTCAAGCTAGGTTCAAGGACAGTTCTATAATACTTTTCAAACTTATAATGTCATTCTACAAATCTTGAACTGTCAGTAAAGTTACCAGTAATATTGTTTCCTAGAAATACAGCCTAAAATTTTACCTTTTCTGACTTATGAAATGAAAGGTAGATTTAGTGGAAAGTACAAGCAAAAAAACCCACATAGAACAGAACTGTAAAGGCAATAAAAACAATATCCAAAGCTGCAGAAAAAAAATACATATAAAGAAAAGCATCTAGTATCAAACAAATGAATTATGAAAATTAGAACAATCAAAACAAGAAAAACAGTGCAGAAAACAACTGACACAAAGCAAAAGAAATGTCAGTGCATACAGACATTTTTCAGCTATACAAATCTAAAATGAAAAAGGATAGCTCAAACTGCAATGTAAGCATTGAGCTGTGCAGCTCCTATTCACCAGCATTAAAAATACCAGTCCAGGTGGTTTGAACATGAGGAAGGATGGTCCCAGAGAATGTAGAAAATGACAGCTGTTGTTTTTTAGGTAGGGAGGCAATACAAGAAAAATCTCTGCTAGATTAAGAGATTATGTGCAATCATCTAGACTCTGTGATTTGCATCTCAGCTGAACTGGACAAGAGGGAAAATTTCTAGTACTTTCATTTGAAAGAGTATCTTTTTGGGGTGAATTGTACCTCTTTATAAATTGAAGGTCTCCAACTCACAGTTCAGTAAGAAGCTAAATCCACCTTTGTAACAGGCATCAAAATAGCTTGGGTAGTGAGAAAGGATTGGCTGGAATTCAGCTAGAGAAAGACAGCAATAGCTCCAAGCAGCCTGACCTGAGACCTGCAGCCCCAAGGACATGACCCAGTCACACCTGCCTACAGAAAGATGTGTTGCTCATACTTCCAGGAGAAACACAACACTTTCAAACTATGGGAGAGCTGCAGAGCTGGATCTTTCCCACTCTTCACACTCCAGTTTTCATTTGTGACTAAGTTAAGGTTTCCAGAGAGGCACCAGTGGAATTAAAATAATTCTATTAAGTAGAAAATAAATAGGAAACGTATGTGTTAACAGAGTTAGGAATAAGGGGTTTTGTTATTAAAAAAATCCCTAGATCTCTAGGATCATAGTCTTCAAAACACAAGGATCAGCATATTTTTGTGGTATTACAATAGTCACATACAACAGAGTATTTTTGGAGAAATGGAAATTATTTCATTTTTTAAACTTGGATCTAAAAGGAATAAATACAGTGTTAAAATGCTTTATAATGCACTTAACAGAACTCTTTTCCCTCTCTTAGTAACCACTTAAACCAAGATTCGAATTATTACTTTTCCTCAGTCTCACACTAACTGACACCTTTTTTTTCTGAGCAGTATCTAAAGCTACTGGACAAGGATTATATCCCAGGGAAATATTATATCTTGAATGGATTCAACTTTGTTTCAGCTTCAGATTAATGTCCATGTGCAGCAGCTGGCTGTATAACGGCAAGAAAAGATGTTTGTCATTATAACACTGTCTTTCTGCAGTACCAATGTTAGGAGTTTTGCATAGAGAAATTACCAAAGTAATTCCTGTAGCTGCACTGGATGTTCAAATAAACCACTACATAAAACATTTCTCCTTTTGAGTATGAAATTAAATTCATCTAGCTCTTCTCTTAAATATTTTGCTGTGGTTCTTCTCATGGTGGAAGAAATCTTTCTGGAAATAAAAACAATTTTGCAAGACCATGAACTGGAAAAGCATTTCAACATCTGCAGTCTTATCTTCATGTAAACACTCAGCAATGGTTTTAGCAACACATTTTGATTTTTTTATTTCAGAGACTTCCCGCAAGAGGAGTAATTATGCATGCAGTGGATGGGAAGTCTCTGGGTCAAAGAAACAAGTGTTATCTTTTGAAGGGACACAGAATGGAATGAACTAAGTTGTGCGAGAGTTCTCCAAGAAAAGGATTTCTCTGCTGTCAGTTCAAACCACAAGGAGAATCTCCCTCAATTAGTTAGTGTGGTAGATTTTTTTTTTCTCTAAATCATCTTAGATTTTGCACTAAGTATAATTGTCCAACATTCCCTCTCTGATGGTATTTATTTGGTATTTTATGATGACAAGTCCCTGATTCAGTGTACTTTGCAGTAGGTTAGAAGTGTTCCTGTGCCTGTCATTTTTCCTCTGATCTTTCCCTTATTCTTTGTGGGTTTTTGCATTTATTGTGATGAGCAGTTAACTAGTAGGCTAATAGATACCAGTTCAACAGGTGCCCACTAGAATATACAAAACACAGCACACAGCTTGCAAATGAAAAGATGCCAACCCAGAGTTAATAGGCCATAAAACCTTCCCCCAGATTTTCTCCTTCACCTACTTGAAACCTCACAACTCTACTATAGATTTTGGACTATTTGCAATCCCAGAGTATGCTAGCAAGAAACTTTACATCCTACAAATGTCCCAAAACAACTGACTGCTAACCCAATAAATAAGTCCAAAGCATGACCTATATAACAGGCCTTATCACCACGTGTCCTGCAGAAAGCACCAGCAAACTCTGCATCCGTTTGCAAGTCCATAGAGTTTCAGTTCGGAAAATAAACACTGTGGTCCCACTTTGCTACACTGATACAAAAAATTTACCAGTAAAGCAAAGGCCATAAAAAAACCTCCCTTCACCTACTGACAAGTAAAAAGATACCTTTGTAACAAAATGATGCAGTGCCTCCACACATCACACCTACCACCACCGCAGTTTTCTCATACTAGCATTCTGTTCCGAGTCTGAAGTGCCTAATGGCATTTTATTACTCAAAGATGAATAGCTTCAATTTCATTTATAAATATTAAGGTTAAAATTTGTTTGTGTATTTCGCCAACTAAATCTACAGTTGGATTAATTTTCCTGAATCATATTAGCTTTCATGAGAATGAATTGTCTAGTTGTTAGAATAAGTCTAGCAAACGCTGGCTTCCTTACCAGTTAACTCAGCCAGGATCAGTTCTATCAACAGGTAAAAAACATAAGGAGATCTATGTGAAAAAATGCAAAAGTGAACAATATATTTTGAATTCTGCAGTGTAAACAGAAGATTAGAATATGCTTCCTGCTAATACCAATCTGTTTGCATAGCAGAGAAACCTTGGATCTATATACAGTATTGCTGAATAAAAAACCCACAAAAAGTCGAGTTCATTAGCAAGCAATTTCAATTTATGAAACTGGCCCAGAGGGAACATAACTTGAAAAACAGTGCTCTCATTCTGTAAATGTTGAATCAGGTTATTGATATGACTGTACATTAACATATCATGCAAAACAAATTCATGTCACAAATAGCCTGGAAATTATTCTATAATACCTGACTCCATTTCTAACAAAGAACAGGCAAAACCCTGCACTGAATAATAATATTTTTGACACAGCAGAACACACAGTCCCAGAGATGTTATTAAATGAAACACATTAGAAATAACACTTCATTATTATTTAACTGAAAACTTACATAAATCGTCAGAGAAACTGTTTTTTTCCAGGGCCATAAATTCCTGGACTGGTAACAGCTGAAGTTTGTTTGTAAGATGCTATGTCACTCAGTGTTCACAGCAACATTCCTGGGAGTTAAAAGACTAATTCCCTGTAGAGGGTCAGTTTTGTTTTAAAGCAGGATATCAGACTGCTTTGCAGCAGACCAGGAGCATCACTTTTAGCTCCACCTACACAATTCATCTTGATACGAGCTGGTGACTTACAGATCAGACTATGTTATCCTCATTTACCAGTACTGAGTTATTTAAGCACCTTTAGACAGGTCATTTAATTACCTTAAAAACTCAATAACAGATCATATGTCATTCTAGGTTACATTAATTGGTTTGTTTTACCCTCTTTAGAGAACCCAAAATCACTCCTTAACACAGCTTTCCCGAAGCAATTTCTTCAAACATGTAAGCTTCAATTCAACTTATAAGAACAATTTTCCATATTTTTTTCCTGTACACTCTGTAAATTAATATTGCTTTTACAGCAATGGAAGAATTAAAACCTTTGTGTTTTCCTGAAGTACAAAATCAGAAACATAACTCAAATTTGTTCCTACCACTGTCTGAAAAAGAGAAGTAACTATGATCACATTATATACGGAATGTACTCTGCTTACAGAGACCCACTGTGACTGCTGATGACATAAAAGCTGAGACAGACAAGTCTTTGTTTCCTTATAGTATAAACTTTTAGTCTTAATTCATCTTTTCTTTATAACACATAGATTTTTGCTTCAATGAACTTTCAGTCCTTGTTCTCACCTTTTAAAAATCTTCTGACTTAGATAATGGTGATGCTGAACTCTCAGCCCTACAGATGTTTTAAATTCTGCTTTGTTTTCTGGAAGAAGTATCTGCT
The DNA here is from genome assembly GCF_000738735.6 of Corvus cornix cornix. Lineage (NCBI taxonomy): Eukaryota > Metazoa > Chordata > Aves > Passeriformes > Corvidae > Corvus > Corvus cornix. Next base: position 57,818,795 of record NC_046357.1, read on the forward strand.
TTTTCATAGGCTCTCTAGCATAGCACTGAGCAGAGTGCTTTAATCAATTGCAGAGTGCTTTCAAGCTCTGGTGCCTATTTGGCACTGTCCTGAGATAGTGATTTGACAGTCGGCTATTTCTCAGCTTCGCTACTGCAATTCAGTATTTGCAAGGCTCAGAGGGACTTCCATAAGCTCCAGTTACACATAATACAGCTCATCAGCTCCTCACCAGGAACAGTAAGTCAGCTCTGTTCTCTCTCTTCTGCTGAAGTTTTGAACTATATTTAAGACGAAATCATTGTCTTGTGATATTGTCAGTGATGGAGGTCCCATATCTCCCTCACAACTTTTCATGGTTTCATGGGAGTCGTACATGTCACAATGAAATAGGTTATCTGAAAAAACAAATAGAATCCAGTGAGCTGTGACAGCTCTTGGTCTAGAGCTCTACACATTGCAAAACCAAAATGTGGCCCATTGAGGCTGAAAATAAATCCACCAGGCCTGTATCTCATGGGATGCATCCGTATGCAGTGCAGTGCAATGCTGCACATGTAGATACAAAGCAGAGAGAGTAGGTGGGCATTGGGAGTCTTTGAAGCAAACGTTGTCCAAGGACAGATGCTTCACACCTTCAAAACAGTGAGAAAGCAGGCACAGATAACCAGAAGTCAATTTTGAGTTTTGAGGACCCTTATTTTATCAACAATTTTCCACTGCTCTTAGGTAAATCACTACTAAAAATACATCTTTTTCACATGTAGTCTTAGAATCATAGACTCAATTGGGTCGGAAAGACCTCAAATATCTCCATCAAGTCCAAACCAGTTAACCTGGCCCTGCCAAGTCCAGCACTAAACCATGTCCCTAAGTGCCACATCCACATGATTTTTGAACACTTCTGGGGATGGTGATTCAACCCAGTCAGCCTTTTTCAATGACTGATCATCCTCTCTGTAACAGAGTTTTTCCTAATATTTAATCCAAACCTATTCTGGTGCTACTCGAGGCTGTTTCCTCTTGCCCAGTTGCTGTTTGCCTGGGAGAAGAGGCCGACCCTCACCTCACCACACCCTCTTTTCACGAAGTTCTAGACAGCAATAAGGTTTCCCCTGAGCCTCCTTTCCTCCAGGCTATCTTCCAGGCTAAACACTCCTAGCTCCCACAGCCGCTCCTCACAGGGCTTGAGCTACAGACCCTTCACCAGCTTCATTGCCTTTTTTTGCCCTGAATTATTCAGATAAGATAACATGGGACTGCTCTGTGCAGCACACTGCATGTCTCTATATAGACATGCAACTTCAACATTATCACTTGTGCTATGAAAAAGGTTCACCAATCTTTAAACAGAGGTCATTACCTGATCATTAATAAGTCATTTGTGTTTTAAATTTACTGTGTGGCTTTGTTGTAAGCATTCAAGGAGGTAGAATTTGAAAGAAGTATTTCACACAAGAGTTAAAATACTGATAAATTCTTCCAAAATAAGGAATTCTTCCAAAATAAGGCATTCCTAAGCAGTTATAAAATAAATAAAAAAAAAAAAAAGGAAAATTCCACTATCCTTTCAGAACTACAGGATATTTTGCATTATCATGCTAGAATCGCTACCAGAGAACTATACTGACTTCCTGTCAGTAAATATAATTTATTTATGAGCAGATTTTTTTCCACTGCTGTATCCCAGCATTGTTCTAGGCTGTTTAAAAAGCTTCCTGAGCCATTCTGAAATACTCAGGAAAATGTCAGAGCATTTTATTTCAATAAATTAGCTGAAAACAACAACAACAAAATCTAGGCTAAAAAACAGCCAACTAATAAAAAACCCCTATGCTATTCCTTTCAAGGAATAATGAACTCTTTACCACCACAAAACATAGGATCTCAATATATTCCTGTACTTACCCTTTTCTACATTTTGCCCTCCAGATTAATGTTCTTTTTGGCTTATGAGACAGGTTTCTTTTATGCTGGTTCAGCCGGGTTTATAGGTAAAAAAAAAAAAAAAAGACCACCTTCAAATCCAAGGGACGGTCTTGTAAATGAAAAAATGAAACACAGAACTTCATCTTAGTTTTTCAGAAAAGACACACCCAAAGTGGGTAGTCTTGACAAAATGCTGTTTTGGAAGTGATCCCTCTATCACAGGTAGATTTAGACACAGGCTGCCACTGACTTTCTGGTATGTGCAAATGCCAAAGAGAAAGAAACAGAGTAGTCACATCGGCCACAGTTCAAAACAAAACCAGCTATCACCTTTTAGAGTAAACATAATGCAGTCCATGCTCACCTTCTGTAGGAACCCAGAGCGCCGAGAATATTTCTCTGCCTGTTTTTAAGGGTTCTTACCCCCCTGAACAACACTGTTTTAGCTTCAAACCTTGGAAAAAATTACCAACAGTCAGACAACAACTAGAAAATACAGTGGTGTGAATTAGGTGATAGACTACTATGTAAGATTGCCACAGGGTGAAAAATTTAGAGGTTTTAGGCTTCTCTTTATAGTAAATGGATAAGGGTAAAAAATATCAAAATGGAGGATTGTTGTTGTTCTCTAAACCTTCTTCTCCTTCTTCTACTACTCCATGTTCTGCAGTAAAAGTAGTTTGGATTGATTGGATAGAAAATTCCGCAGTTCCTAGTTGTGTTACTGAATAATTGGTAAGAAAGTGAAAATAATGTACGTTTTCAGTAACTACTGGTTAAAATATCTTTAAAAGGCTGTGTAAATCTTGATAATTGCTCTCTCTCTTGCTCTCACTCCTACTTTTCCTCCTTCTATGCTGTACCTGGGTCATGCTAGTGGCTCAGTTCCTCTGATAAGACTTAATAAACAACTATCTAGAAGCATTGAAACTACAAAAGACGTCTCACTTTATCTTTGAAACTCCTTGCAAGGACTTTCAGCAAATTCTCTCCCATCAGGAGAGACTCGATTTATGGCACGGTGAAGTGTCACCTTCCACATGCTCAAATACTGTATGCCTTAGAGAAGATTTTCTTTGAATACAGAAATTACTGATCTGTCTTGAAGGTGTGAAGTCAAACACACCAGAACAACTGACATGATTATGTCCAAATTCAGCAAAGTAAGGGTTATTACATTATTTAATATGCCAGCTGCACCACTGATATAATCTGATTAGTCAGTTTGCTCACACTCTTATATGAGATACAAACATGCAGCATGTAACTGGCCTGTGTGGTGCATGAGAATGTTCTGGGCTGATCACAAGAAGTTCTCCTGGGACCAGATTTATCTCTTCTCTTAATTTGTACAAATGAACAAAAATGAAAAGAAAACTCTAGTGGAAGATGCTGGATCACAAGCAGGATTTTCACCTCTGTGATTCTTTGCAATAGAGATCATTTTGACTAGGCCAAAAGAGAAGATGGTACTGACAGTTCTTGGACAGCAGCACCCTAAAGTGCCAGGCTCTTCCTCACTTCCCTAGGGGAAAAGCTGCCATGCCCAATCTGTCACCTCACTACCTAATCTGAAATGCCCCAGTGAACCTTTCCCAAATTCTTCCTGCCTCCCTGTCTGGAATTTCCCAGGTGTTTTGCTTAGCACACATAACTTCATTAAATGTCATAGTCCACAGTGCATTATCACCCTGTCCCCTGCCTTCCAAGCCTGTTTCTGGGGACCAGGGCAAATGCCCCACTAGTCTCCCTCTAAGCAGTCAGGGTCACCATGCACAGACTCAAGGACAGGAGACTCCAGGTCTCTGCTACCTCAACAGAGCAAGAATAGAACCTCTTCACACTGGTTTCCCTGAGAAGCAGGGGCCATCAGATCCTTAAAAGGGAGGATGGTTTCTACACTAACCTCCTCCTGCCATTTGAAAGCCAATGTAATATTTATGTTCAAGTACAGAGGTCATTGCCTGTCAAAACAGCACAGTTTACACAAAACATCACACTGCTGTCAGGGCAGCTTGATATGTACACCTGTAAAAATACAGGTACTAGTGAGCTAACTGTTAACTTCTTGTTAGCTGTGTACTAATGCGGAGGAACTCCCACGTTTACCAGAAATCCAGACGTATAAACAACATACAAAGCAAGTAGTTTATGTAAGTTGCTCTTTCTTGATCAGAAAATGGTTTGAATATTGAGCAAGTGGATCTAAGATGCTGTAAAATTATTAAGGTGCTATTGCCTGGATACAATTTTTTCTTATTTCATTCCCAAGTAACTTTATAAAAAAACCTAGGTTAGCTTTGTTCTAGTTGTCCAACTGAAAAGTGAAAATTCCTTAACATTCAGAGAAGTAATGTAGCAGTTGTCTTAACTTGAAGACACATATTTATTGATTTGATATATGTACCTAAAATTTTAAATTAAATATTTTAAATTTATATTAATATGTAAATTTATAACACTATGTAACCATAATTAATGTATCTTTAATAATAAATTGTATTTCTAATGAGTACAACCTACAATTATTTCTGAAATACTGTCTCTATATTTATTGCTAAAACACTGTCTATGTAACTGTATTTTAGAGATATAAAAGCAGATAAACTAAGCCAAATGCATAAAATTGTTTTAGAGATAAGGAATGCTTTATAGACACATTCAAAAATACAAGACATGGCACAATTAGACTTACTAAGTAACTTTAATTTAGCTCCTAATATGCTCTCTGCATATATCACTAAAATATGTAAACATTTACTATTTTTTCACTCATTGCAGTTTCATTATCATTTTCTTATTCACTATATAGAATGAGCAGTATTAATTTTAAAAACTCGTATCTTTTACTTTGTTTCAGCTCTACTGTGCAATCTGTATAGAATTGTCTTACAACAAAACCATGACATGCATAAAGATTAAATTCTTCATAACGTCCTTTCCCATCATATTAATTAATACCTGAGTGCTACAAAACCATGTTTGAATTTATTTTGACAAAAACTCTGTAGAAAAACCTATTTTTTTAATGTTTGCTAAATAAGTTCTGATATTCTTTTAATCTGGTATTTATAGATTGACAAGAATACATGATCATAAGCACCTTTGCTGTATGTACAAAGCTTAAACCCTGCTCACAGAAAATTTTTTTGCAATACAGCAGCAACAGGGGCTTCAGAGTTTCACTCAGACATTTCTAACTGCATTGCTGAATACAGAAGGTGCTCAAGAGAATATCACTCCTTTAAATACTGCTTGGGTGAGCTCCACATGTCCTCAGGGAAAACATGTCTTCAGAAAACATGTTGTATTTTAATTCTGAAATACTTAAACGTAGGTATCACAATTATTCCAAATGACTGCAGTGAGAATTATGCAGTTAAAGATCAGTACAACTCAGATGGGGTTAAAAAAGGTGTATCTCCCAAGTAAGTTAAAAAAAAAAGTCTATTTACTTGTTTTACAAATTCACCAGTGCTAAGTACAAAGGATGATCAAGAGCAGAAAACAGAGGCAGAAAAAGAAGAAAAACAGAAAAACAGAAAAAGAAGAAAATAAAGGGAGGAAATAAAGAAAAGTAAGCAGAATGTGAAAAAAAAAACTGAAAAGAGAAAGAAATAAAAAGAATAATCCACAAAACATGCACTGTTTAATAGATCTTGCTTGCACAACAGTGTCTTTATCCACTGTTTGATGGAACAAGCATAGCAGTGACAACTAATTTCCTGAGTTGCAGCTTGCAGCTAATTTGTTGTGTGACCTAGAAAAAGTAGTCTTTAATGAAGTCATAAGTAATTTTACCATACACAGTAACACTTCATTCAGTCACATGCAGTATACGTCCAGCCACACAGCAACAGACCTTGTACCGCACCCCCAAGAGTGAAGGTTGTCATGGCTACTGCTACTTCAAAAGTCTTGACTTCTTATGACTAACATTTTATGTTTAAAAATAGTATTATGACAAAATATAAGAGATAAAAAATACATCTTTGGGCATGGTGCTATGAAAATGCAGTAAAAACATGGCTCCTTTTTTTTTATCTAAGCCATTTACAGTCATACGATATAAAAGAAAAAACTTACTTGGATTATTTTTCCAGACATCTAACAAAAGCACTTCTTAATGTCCTTAAAAAGACACAATTTCTAAAATCATGATGGAACACAGGACAATTAATATCCATTTTTCATAAAATGCCCTCCAAATTGAAGGATTATCACAATTAAAATAGTTGTCACTGAACAATCTGGTTGTGGTAACAATTTGTTACACAAACAAGCTCATCTGATTCATTATTTTTTTAATGACATGCTGAGACTTTATGAGTTTGTGAAAATCTTGCTTAATTAAGAGCCACAATATCACGACTGAAATAAAGCTAAAGGAAAAAAAGAAAAACCAGAAAAAAGAAAAAAAGGGGGAAAAAAAATTATTTTCCACAACTATGTTGCTTTCACTTCATAGAATGGGAGTATTTTATTCTATTTTTGGCATGAGGACTCAGCTCTGCTTACGCAAGATGAGTCATGGGGATGTCTCCCTGATGAAACTGCCGATTTTGGAGCCTTCATTACCTTTAAATGGAATATGTAAAAGCTTGCAACTCACTACAGCATTGAGGTACATCACTCTATCCTAGGTCTTGACTCTAATTTACCTTCAACTTACGTCAATGCACATTTCTTCCTCTTACAGAGGGTTTAGAATCTGAGAGTTCAATTGCCAGCTGAAGTTCTGTGAGACTATATCTCTCTTGAAATCAATTTAAGTTGTATTGTTTCTGCATCAGTTGAACTCTGATGGAATCTCAGCTGGAGAGAATCTAAACCCACTTTTTTGGTTAGGCTGGTTACTATTTATGCCATTTTATTCTTGTCCTTGCTGAAACTATCCCTTGCCTCACCTGCTGAAGATGTCGTCTGCAGAATGAGTAAGGGCTGTGCAGAAGCATCTCTGTGAATTTTGGGGGTCTATCTTTGAGTATTAAAGGAAAGGTGAAGTCCTTTCTTCTCTTCTTCCTGGTCTGCAGTGAGTTTTCCAAACCAACATCAAAAGGATTATCCAGCTGTACGAAGAGTCTGTCTAAGTATGAGGCCGCAGTATTTATAACATTTAATGGGATTTTAAACTAACTTAGTTATGATTATTTAAACCAAATCAAAACAACCCTTTCTTAAAAAAGAATATGTTCCAGAAACATTGTGGATCTGTGACTATACATGTATATAATTTGCAGCAAGTTTATAAAAATAATTATTACTTAATGGATGTACAGCATAAAACTACCAATCCTTGAAATATATTAGGATATTATGGCTACTAGACATCTGCAATAAAATCATTATCTTTGTTAGAAAGATACTGAACATCAACATGCAGAAAGCCAGAGAGATACTACTCAAAAAAGAAGATGGACATTTTGAGCTGAAAACATATCACCTGAGGTCAAGATTTTGTTGAATTTCGTAGATGCATGTTGGACTTTACAGGAGGGTCTACCAGAACCATCTAACTTCAGCATTAAAGGGCCGAAAAGCAAGCTACACTTCTGAATATGATTAATGATATGATTAATAGAATGATTAATCTGATAATGCAGTATGCTTTTTAAAAAATGTTTGTACTAGTTGCTTTTTTAAGCTGGAGGGACTTGACACTATTCCATGCAGAAGCTATGTTTCCTTTCTTGTTCTGTTTTTTTTCTGGTTTAAGGAACAATGCCCTAAAACACAGAAAAAGATACATACTAAATAAAGGTGCAGCAAAGCTCTATTTCTTTATTGGTTTAAGACTCTTAGCATCTTATATCTCAATAAATTTTAATATTTAACACATTTTAATTTCTGATCAGGATGTTGCAGTTACTGACTATATCAAGAGGGCAGCGTGTTCAGCATGCATCTAGCTTCAGATTGATCAGCTTTAATAAAAGCTAACTTTTTAAATTTTCCTCATACAAACGGCAAATGAATACCCTAAGACCTAACTTCAACTGCCACTCCTGACTTTGGATGGAGGCTAGGGGTACAAAGCAAAGCTGATTTTTGACCTCTAATGTTCTTCACAACTTCAACAGCACCAATCCAGGTTCATTCATTATCTTGAATGATCATTTGATGTTTGCTACTCACATCAGTGCAAAATACTATTGAAAGACCATAACAGTGAGTTTAAGCATTACTTTGTAAGAATACAAAGCACAGGAAGTGAGTGATACATCAGAGGAGGAAGAGCACAGCAGAGAAACTGCATCCAGACACCCCATGGGAATACTGAGATGGGAACTTAGGCCTCCAAATACTGAATTTGCCTTTACTGCAGTTACCCTTGGCAACGGCAGTGTGACTGTGCAGCTCCGTCAGGGAGAGTTACTGCACTGCAATATCCCATTAGATGGTCTGGCTTGGGTGCTACTGAAGAGTACAATATGAGTTACCTGGTCCCAAATGTCCTATTGCAGCCTTAAAATCTTAGTTGCTGTTTAAATCTGCTAAGAATATATCAACATAGAGAAATGGTTAGTCTCAGGATATTACCAGAAAGAAACATGAACAAGGCACTCAAAACCAAACCCACATCTTTGGGACACAAAAGATAACCCAGACACCCACCATGTAACAGATAAGAGGAATTTGCATCTTAATTAGCTGAGAATGTCTTGAAGAGGAGGCACCATCAACAAAACAGTTTTTCTTTCCAGATGTAACTAATCTGGACAAAAATTAGTCAGTTCATACTGGCCATTGTTGGTAATAAAGCTGTGGGCAGGTCTGCACTTACTTCATGAAATGTGCATTTTCTTGCTATATACACAACTACATTATTTTCTATTAAAAATGCCAAGAATTCAACTCAGGCAAACTGTCTCAGAAAGAGATTATTTTGGCCATGGTCCCCTTCCTCATCAGAGGAAAAATCCCACCACAAAGCAAAGTGGTGCAGCAGCTGGAACTCATGGCCAGGAGCAGAAGTTAGCAACCTGCAGCCCAGGCAAACTGCTGTCCTCATTTAAATCCAGAGTCAGCTTCGAGGATGCTGACTGCTGAGTTTTCACACGGTCAGCATCTGAAATACATATTAAAATGTGTCCTGGCCATCTAGGTAAGTCATCTGCAGCCTGCAGGTGAAGGGCATTGTGCTTTGCAGCTGCAGAGGGACCTTGTACTTACACTGGTCTTATATAGCTCCCAAGGATGTCTTGCTGAAAGGAGATCTGATGTCATCACCTCCTCTCTGAAGGATGAATGACCAAATATCAACTCACCTATTCCATAGTTATTCTTTCTTAATGGCTCCAGAAAGAAATACGCCATTCATCATAGTAGCCAGCCATAATGGAAGCCAGTGCTTGAAGTACAACTGTAATTCATTTACAAAATATAACACAACACCACACCAGAAGATATTCTTTCCATATCTACTCACTTGCATTTAAAAGATGACACTTTTCACATTCCCCATAAATTTCCTTTTATTCTGGAGTAACATACTCAAAATACAGTGCAATAGAGGAAAAATGAACACTCTAAGGACACAAGGTGTAGCGGCAAGATGCAAAAAAGCACCACTTACTAATCCTCAAAGTTCTTCAGAAGATAGGTATTTTATTTCTGAAAAGAAACAGATGAAATCTTTCTTCTAAAGACAGATCCAAAAGAAACAAATACTTATCAAGTCTCCCTGTCTGCATAACATTAGCTACATACCATGCTCTCCTGTGATATTCCATGTGATAAATTACTCAACTGACTAGTTTTGGAATATTTAGTCTCTTTAAAAGTACAAATTTAGTTTCTGCTAACAGGTCCTGATACTGTCCAGTGATCTGAAGAAACCTAGACACAGTCTTTAATCACACAGCATTATGTCTTCATCATAAGGTAATTCCTATGATCATAGTCTGTCATTACTATTCTCAAGTGGCACAAAACAATCTGTAAGGGTGGTGGACATTACTCATGTTGAATTTCAAAGAGACTGATTTCTTAATGAGTTCTCAGTGCCACCTATTAGTTAATTTCAAACTCACTGATCCAGTTCATGATCATAAAGGAAAAAAAACAGAGAAAAGAGAGTGGTCCTTCTGCTACTTTTGAATGGTTATTTTTAGAAAGTTTTACGGTAGGAACCAGCTTCTTAAGTTGTAAGTATTACAAAGAATCATCCAAGTTGGAGATATTGTATTGCTTCTGTTTGTTAGGGATGATACATGAATAATCAAATGTAAGGTCAGGCATGTTATTTTTTTAAAGCAGGTAGGGAGATAACTGGATGTCAAGAACCATCCATTGCTCTGGTTCTGTCAGGGATATGAAGTTTCACAAAGTACATTTCCTTCTTGCAAGATACTTCTTAGGATTATATTTACTGAGTGATTAAATTAAATAAATGTGAAAACTATTGCAGAATTTTATTAGCAGCTTGATGTTCTTAACACAAGCTGTTCACTTACACCCAACGTCTGTTTATTTGGAAGGGAACAAGTGGTTTTGGACATTTTAGCAGGGGTTTTGACTAATACAGATGTAAGTAGCTATGAGATAATCACACCTCCGCTTGTATTCTTATGTCTGTCCCATTCCTCTGAAAACAGGTTTTATCAGGCCCACAGTGGTCTTTAAATAAAACTTCTGTTAGAGTGATCCTGTCTGGTGCTAAGTTTATGCAGCTTAACTGAAACAGTGATAAATGTGCAGGTGTCTATGTGATTATGACATCAGTATCAGAACGGAACACCTCAATTTTTTAGCAAAATCTGAAATTAGTAGCAGTACTTCCCTCTCTTTCTCCACATACAATCTTTTTAAACGGAAGGTTGAAACATTGTTAGCAACATCAATTCCCTGTTAGGTCTTCTCAAGTCCAGGAGGGTAAAACTAACATGCTAGTAATCTTTATGTCATTGACCTATTCTGTTTTTTAACTCTACAGATGAAACTGTAAGAGCAGTAACTACGTAAGAAGCATTTTCTCTGCCTGCACATCAGTAGCAATGTATATTAGGTATAATATATTATAACATGTATATTAGGTTTTTCTACAAACACAGAAATGGATCTGAGTAATGCTGTGTCCAAAATCCTGAGAGAGCTCTGCATGACCCATTTTCCCACTAAAAGCATTAAAAAAACAGCTTTTGATTTTACTCATTTAAAATCCACATCCCATACAAATAAATACTTGCACAGGAGAGCCAAGTAAATTGCCTATGCCTTTGCCTCAGTTTCCTCATCTGTGAAAAGAGATAAAAATCTTTGAAACACTGTCACAGGAGTCACTATAAGAGAAAAGTGCTATTGCTCTACAAAAGAGTATTTGTTCAATTAAATCTCTGTCTTGGGGTGACTTTATGATGTGCATCCCATATTGCTGCCCTATGCCCAGAAATTAATTCTTGTGCCTTTCTATGCCTTTAAACTGAGCCTGAGAGGAGGAAGGAAAAACTGAGCAAAACTTTTTCAAAGCAGTTTGCAGCTTGTTCAAGGTCACACACAGATAGTGACTGTTTTTTTCCAGTTGCAGCAGGGGAGCGAGGAAGCACCCGGCTTGCTGCTTCCCCATCAGCTTCTGGCCAGTTTCAGCTTCTTTTTCTCCGAAGGGAGACTGAGAGTTGAATTTTTTCCTTCCCTGGAATGCCGGATTTTTTCCCTTTTACTGTGGACTGCTTCAATATCAGAGCACATCAGGAGGACTTTCCACCGAGCATAGAGGGCCTGGCCCTGGGCCAAGTCCCAGCTCCGAGGAGACCAAAGGGAGGACTCGAACACTTTCCCAGGTTTTTTCTCTACAGTGAAAGATTTTATCATTTAGCATTATTTTCCTTTTCCCGTGTGTTTGTTAAATAAATAGTTTTTATCTCCTTCACTTTCCTTCGAGGAAAATTTATTTTTTCCCAAACCTGGTGGGGGAGGGTGGTTGCGCCTTCTCTCAGAGGATATATTTCTAAATTTGGCCAAACCAGCACAATCTCCCAGTCTCCTTTAATGCTATCTTCTCTACATGTTTCTCCTCATTTTTTAAAAACAGCTTTTACAAAAATGATTGCACATGATTTCTAGAATTTTTCATCCACAAATGTTCACAGAAACAGTGGAAAATGCAGGGAGCTCCTTAATGTAAAGCAAAACATGAGTGAAGTTAAGACTAACCAGACCCTATGCTACACACTTTCCTCTCAGAAAAAGAGGAAAAGCTGTTGAGTTCTACTTTTGAGGCCTTGCTACACCAGCATGATAAAGAGCATAGGAATGATACATAAACTCCTTGCTTGACTGTTTAGAGTACCTTTTAGGTCACAGGATCTGGACACACTGATGCATATTCTGTAAACTGACTTCCCTCGTCCCACTGTCCTGCTCCTATACTGCAGCAGATGTCTCCAGAACATGTTTGACCCGATTGCTCTAAATACACAGAGTTAACTGTAACCAGCTGGCCTAGGGCATAGTCGTCATTTAAATACTGTTGTGAGGAAGCCAAAACATGACACTTCCTTACCCCCACCCCCAATCCTCCTTTTCTTACAGCACTTACTACTAAAACCTGCTTGCTTTACCCCTACAGATGCCAGCAGGCCCTAGTGTCCTGTGAAATGAATTGTTTATGATGTTTTGCTGAAAAGGAAAATGTACTGATTCACTCATCTGGAGACCACTTGAAGCTCCATTAACACCCACATGCACCAGGGCGAGCTCAATTTTCAGCCTTGTTCTTCTTCCCGTGTTTCACCTTCCACCTGCAGCCAGGGTTCTGTTCCATTTGCAGCTTTTCAAACCCTCAGAGAATGTTTAAGGGAAGGGAAGGGAATACAGAATAACATTTTCAGTAACCATGCACATCCATGGTTTATGTTAGGTTTTTAATTATAACACTAACACTTAAGACCCTTTGGAGAGTCTCGGTTAGCATTACATTAAAATTTGGCATGTAATTACATGGCAGTAAAATAACTCGAGCAAGAGATGTTAAAAATGTTGACTCGCTGTCCTCCCCTCAGTCCCTAGACAAATCTTCCAAATTCAATCTGGAGAAACCAGGTAGGACAACATCACATTGCATAGCCATGCTCCCAGTCACTCAAAAGATCACTTGTTCATTTGTAAGATCTGATTCAGAAATAAGGTATAATATTCCCATTTTGGTGACTGAAAGACTGCTAAGAAAAACAGGAGGCATGGATGATGGACATTGCTAGCCTTAAGAAGAATTCTCCCGTTTTCTGAATGAGTGTTGTAGATCCTGCTAAGAGAAGTGGTACAATAAATCCACCACCAAAAGAGAGATGACAGTCCCAAGGTGAATATGAGATCAAAACTTCTTACTGCATGGAAGGCATGAAGCATTGACTGATTCAGACAGATGAGTGTCAAGTTTTTTAACCCCTGTTCTTCTAAGTTATAAGCAAGGTGCTCAGCTACGAAATTGCCTAAAGCCTAGGATTCAGCTGGTTGTCTATGAAAACAGAACCAAAGTCACTAACAGACTAGTCACAAAACTAAAGACTAGGTGAGACAAGGTTTTAAAAGCCAGTAAAATTTTGCAGGCATTCTGGCCCAGGAGTAAGCAGAATAGGATTTTTCAGGATTTAAATTTTGGAATTTGAGGGACAGATTTCAGCTAAATCTGGTTTCAGATCCAGCCATAAGGGCAAATGGCCTTTAAAAGGGTAACATTACTGCATGTCCATATGTACTGGAGAAAAGAATCTCCCTGAATTTATCAAAATAAGCCTGACATTTTTAAGTTAAAAACTCACTGCATTTAGGATGCCAAAAACATCCAAACTATAAAAGACAATTTTAGCTACCTTACAAAGTAAAACTACAACTGCATTGTAAGCATCTCCTAACACTGACATGCAGCACCTTCACAAAACTTAGTTAGTCAAAAAGCATATTATATAGAGAATTTCAAGATCCTTCCATACACTCAGAGAATGGTAAAGCTGCACAGGAATAAAAATGGCTTTTAAGTTAATGATCTGTTATCCTTGATGTGCCCCAAATGGAAATTAACAGATGGCTCTTTCATTACATCAATGCCTGAGCACAAAGCTCTTCAGTCAAAGAAAATAAGACTGACCTTACTCTAAGAAGTACCCAAACATCAACAATCAGGCAACTGTGGCTGACTTGTCTTCTGACTGGAGGAAGCAAAAGTGACATAATTCCACCCAAAAGCAGCAATGACCTGTTGTCCAAGACCAGCGCCAATGGCATCCAAGCAGACCAGGAAACCAGCCGAGTGATTGAGACAGGGTTTTTCTGTTCTTATTCCTCAATACAGAAACATCTAAAGTATCTATTACTTCACGTCCCATTGGATTTATATTATAAAGCATTGTGTATTACCAAATTTCTATGAAACCCTAAATTTTTAGTTAAACCTTATGCTTAAGTGGACAATTTTCTCCTATAAGCAGTTTGAAAGCAGAATTTTTACCATCTGAGAAAGAATTACAAACATTTAACCCTTGAAATGAAAAATAAAACTGTTTAAGAAGATTCATTGCTATCAGGCCATGATAATGTATCTTTTATCGAGAAAGTCAGACTAAAGAAATAGTATAATATGCAGATGAGTGTCAGATACAGGCATGACTAGGTGAGATAATTTACTTTAAGTAACCCAAAGGTAAGTATAATCAGAATGACTCATTATAAATGTAAATACAGACCTAAATGTCTCCCAGCTAGCAGCTGTTGTCTGCTTAATTTAGCAGCTAACAAAAAAACTTGATAGCTTTTAGCGAGACAAAGCTTGCTAGCTTGTAGTGAGACAATTATTTACTGTGGGTTCCAACATTTTTATTTATTTTGTATTTGTTGAAATACTGCAATCAGCCAAGCAACAAACTCCATATCACTGTCACTTTCTCTGTAACACATTTTTATTTTCTTTGATAAAATTCTAAAAGTCTCAAAACCACACTATTTTAGTAAAAAAAAAGTAATTACTTCATAACAAGTGATGGATCCTCTGATACAACTTACAAATGTGGTAAGCCATGTTCCCTCTTAACAGAGCAGCTACGGCAAAAAGTTTCTCATTGTAGAGCATAGAGATTTATTCTGGAGTATCCATAATGTTTCAAACTTTTTCCTCCTTTTTCTTAATTCAAAATAAACCTTTACCAAAGTCTCTAAATGGTAGAAAGTCTGGACCTCAAAGGAGTCTAGAAAAGACTGTATGAGATGATACTAGGATGTTTTGCATTTGTAAACTTGACACCACTGCATTAAAATGTCTATTTCTTCCTTGATTTTCAATTATGATTCATGTCTGAACAAAAAGCCCAAGGAAAAGACCATGTCTTCATTGCCTCTTAGAAACAAAAACAAAACAAACCAACCAAAGAGAAAAACAAAAAACAAACAAACAAAAAAAACCCCAACCAAACCTCCAAAATTTAAAAATTCTGCATAAAAAGCCCAAAAGGTTCTTCCGTAGTTCTCAGGAGCAACAAGGAAGCTCAAGATGCATACATTTAGTTGTGTAAGCAATTTAATTACTTAGCCAGCAGATATACCTTGTTGCACTCACTAGTGTTTCCATGTATCACCACATTACCTTTCATAATGACGAATTTCATTAGTATTACTTCTGCCTATGCTTTTCTTCACAGAAAGTGGTGACAGACTCATTTTGGAGGTACGGTGGATGACACCCATGTATCAGTGTGAATAGTATTTCAAGATGAATGATTGACATCCTTCTTATTTTCCAAGTGGGAAAGTGAGGGAAAAGATGGATGATTTGGTTTGCTCTTGGACATAACAGTCATGTGCATGCCATTAATAGATTCTGATATTAAGTGCTGAAAAGAAGTTTTCCCATTAGCTGAGGCTCTTTGTTACCTATGTCTCCAACAAATACAGGTAGCTCATGGCAGATTTCAAATCATTCCATTCAGGCAATTTAAATAATTTCATACTCAAAATAACACTACATCCCTTCAAAATACCTGGATTCCAACAATCAAACATGTTTCCAAGTATTGGAATATCCTTGATCTGAGTATGGGAATGTAAAAATGACAAATATACACATTGATTTTGTGACTTAAACCCAAAACCACTGTGTAAAAAAAAAAATGGGCTAGTCTCTTTTTATGTCTCTTTTTCTGTAAATGTGCAGAAGATAAGTGCAGAAATTACAGGATGGCAGACATTGAAAGACATCTACATTACACACTATTTCAGCAGCTATTATGTTTTAGGAAAGCAGAGATGACACAGTCATTACTTTTCTGCATATATTGAGAAACAAATCAGCAGCAAGGAAAAGAAAATACAGCAAGATACTATGTCACAAAAGTGGTGTTTCTACCACTTCACCAGATGATTTAAACTCAGAGCTGCTGGCTCTCAGCTGAATAAAGTGTCCACAGTTTTTCTCAGTTATTAACCAGGCAAGGTTTTACTGAAGCAAATTGATCTGTTTCCCATATAAAGACTGAAAAAAGACACAAAAAAATTTACAAAGAGAAAAACAGATGTTTTACTAGTACTTTATTCAAAGGATTCATTAAGAAGTAACATTCACATAATTTTCAAAGTATCACCTTCATCTTCCTATGTCTTGGATTCAATAGAATAGTAGGCTTGAGGAATGAAGCTAGTTTTATCGTCTAATAATTATCTTAAAATGTTCTTATTAGCATCAAATCATATATAGTCAAAATACATTATCTTACCCATACTTCACCCTTTTCTAGGCAGAAAACTCAAAAAAGGTATTATGGTGTCCTTAAGAAATAAGATCTAAGAGCCTCACCCAGCACCTCCTTCTCTGGAAGGCTCTTTAAGCAAAGTTAACTCACAGCATAACAGACCATACCCATTTTCACACAACTGCAGTACAACATGAGAGCTTAGCCCATAGAGGGAAAAATACATCAGAAATACATCCCCCAGAGTTAAATTCCCCAAAATTTTCTTGGCGCACTTTTTTATATTTAATAAAAGAACTTAAAGTTTTACTTAAGAGGCTGACAGTTCTTGTAAAAGTGAAGTTTACATTATAGTTTTACTTTTAGGAAAAATAAACATAAGCAGAAATGGAGTTTTACTGCAAGCATGTCAACTCTGCTTGTTTAATCCCATTTACCAGCTCGACTGAAGATGGACTGTGAATTAATTTCCAGAGAAGATCACTAACCCTGCACTAAGTGAAAAAAACCAGAATCCCCGCACCCCACCCCCAAAAATCCAAAATAGAATCTCTATCCAAATGCTGAGGGGAAAAAAAAACCTGAAAACAACCAATCTTTCTTGAAGACTGTTGGTTTTTTGTCTGTAAGAGACACATCCCAAGCTCTATAATCATCATGTATTCTTATCAAGAAAAGAACACAAACTGTACTATTGTAAAGTGGAAAACCTGTATGGGTCATCATCTTCTAACTTCTCCTCTGGCTATGCTTTTAATCAAGATGAAACACAAACCCGAATCCTAGAAAATAAGAAGGGGAAAGATCCTCTTGTGGCCCTGATTTATATGCAGGTTAAAAATTTAATAGAGTGGAAGAGTAAGACTTTACCAATAACTAGAAGTCATCACTATCTGATAAGGGATTGACATGCGACATACAAAGTTCCAGGTGTAAGACATGATTTTGAAGCTGCATTGAGAAATCTAAAATGAAGACCGACCAGGGGAAAAATCCTTTCAAGAAATTAAAAGACAGGAGCCCAGAAATACTAAAAAAAGCCATTCTAAAGGAATGTTGTTTCAAATTGCATATCTCTTATAGAGATATGAGATGGTTGGAGAAATGTTTTAATTACACATATAGTAGGTTTCACAGACTCAAAAATAAAAATATAAGAAGTTTATACATTTTTAAGTCTAGAAAGCATGCAAAATTGCTCCAAAATGTGGACTTTCCCCAAAAAGTATGCTGTAATTTAAAAAAGAATCATAGAAATTATTTGGAGATGATGTTCCCTTTTGATACCAGTTGACACAGAGAACCAGAGAGGGAATGACATCTTTAAGATGTCAGTTTTCCAGGGACTTTGCTTTGGCTAGTTGCAGAGATTTCAAAATTTATCTTTTCTTTTTTCTTATTTTCTTTTTTTTTCTCCTTTTTTTCTTTTTTCTTTTTTCCAAATAAGCATGATTTTAAAGGGTATTTTCTTAAAAAAAAAAAAAATTAAAGATCTATGCAGATGACATGTAAAGAAAAGCTCTCAGGATAATCATAACACACCAAAATTAGAAGGCAGTTGAATCAACTTTACCTATTTGACCCAGATCATTAAACTGAAAATGAATTTTTCCAGTACTGTGAGACATATCACAGTTTTTCAATTTCCTTTTCACTGGCATGGATAATCTTCAGGAAGCTTCAGCCGAACACATGCTTGTTCCAGAAGCTGCAGCAGTTAAATAACAAGCTAAGACAGCTGGGTTCAATTTAGGTTGCGGATTACACATACAGTCAAAAAGATAACCACTGTTAGGCTGGTGAAAGCCAGAACTGCTGCCATTACTGAACTCCGTTGCTACATCCAGCTTTTTTTCTATTTAGAACATTAAGGAAATATTTCTAAAGGCTACTATTTTCCAGTGGGGGGAGGGGGGGAAGACACTAATTTCCTAAACAATGACAATTATTTATCAAAAATAAATACTATTCCTAAGGCCCCAGATTAATATAAATTAAGGAGATTAAGAGCACAGAAATTTGGCATTTTCAACTTTTTATAGAGCATACATTGTCTATGTTTTGCTCTGTAACTGACTTGCCATTTTGCATGTAAAATCTTTGTACATGGGGGATAGACTTCATGAAGGAACTATTGTTATAGTCAATGGTATAATTTTTTTTCTTATTTAGCTAAAAAATTCATTCTGGTAGGATATAGAAGGTTTACTTGAGGGTAGGTATAGCATCCAAATCTATGTACTTTCATTTTCCAGCTCTCTCAATTTCAGCGTCTATCTAGTCCTTTCCTGTGGTGGCCGGTTAGCCTGTGGTACAAGGTACAAAGAGCTCTCGGTAGGACAGTCCCTGGTACCAGAGACTTCTGTCAGTCACGGTGAGAAAAGAAGCCTCTCCCAGAACGCTTTGTTCTGTTATGGTAATCTACCCCAGTTCTGCTTTCCCAGTTGGCTGTTGGCAGCCCAGCCCCCTTGCTGCCTTATATGTTTCAAATCCGAGAGAGTTCTCCACTCCAGGTTCCCCCTATTGGCCTCTGCCCCTCGCCATTCCCCCAGAACTTCCCCATTGGCTCCCAATCCCTAGTCCCGCCTTTGTACCACCCTCATGCCCTCAGATCATTGGTTTCTGGCACTCGCTCCACTCTCGTACTTAAACCTGAGTTTTCCGCTGTTCTTGTCTTTGCTTCTGGAATCTTTCACAGTGTCGAAGCAATAAACTGCTCCTGTGGAAATTTGTGCAAGGACCCTGCCTGCCTCTTTGCCATCGACCCATATTACTGGAGATATCCGTGCGTTTGTGCATGTACGCGTGTGTGTGTAGCCGATCCTGCTGAGCGGCTTCGCTTTGGAGATGCCTTTTAGAGATCGCTACACCTCGCGCTCCAGCACAGAAGCTGCAGAGCCTGAAATAGCGATATATTCCTGTCAGAAATATCAAGTGGTTGCTTGCACTGATTTGCATAAAAGCACTTGAAGATTCACGGCCGTATTTTTGGTGGGATATTTGAAAAAAATCTTTATTCAAAGTACAAGTCCTAGAGTTTGATATGATTCCATCTACTTTTTACGATAATCTTCTGATTTCTGATTTTAGTAAGAGTTTTTTTTCACCATCTGAATACAGTAAGCAAGATACCAGATTCTGCTGAAATAGTTAAAGACAGCTTATGGTCAAATGTGTTCATTGATTACTTGTAATTGACTCCAAATATTTTCCATGTCTCTAACTTCACTAGACATTTTAATTTATTGAGAATCCACTTTGGTGTGTAGGCTTCATCCTATCAAAGGTAACTCCTCAGAATATTTTGACATTGCTGAGAAAGGAAAAGTATTAATACTGTTGCAAGACTATCCAACTGCTTTATTGCAGTTTGATTTATTTGTAGAAGATATTTACAAATGTTGGAGTGACTGAATAAAACTATTCCATAGCTAAAGCAACAGTTCCTCACAAAAATGTGGTTCCTGTAACTTGATCAAAGCCTAAGTGGTGACACCTTTTCCTATATTGACAGAACTTCTTTGTGACATCTTGAGCTTCTTTAACTTTTCACATCTTCACTAATTCATTCATCTTTTACTTTTTCACACACTCACTCCCCTCATCCAGATCATCAGTGAAGATATTAAACAGGACAGTGATCCCCAGGGGATGCCACCAGTGCCTGGATGCTGGCTGGATGCAACACCATTCACTACCACTCTCTGGGCCCAGCTGTCCAGCTCGGCCACCTTAAAACAATGAAGGATGCCTCTGTCCTTTTCCAGGACAGTGCTGTGAGAGACAGTGTCCAAGACACTGACGAAGTCCAGGCAGACAACATCCACAGCCTCTTCCTCATTGTCGTTACGGTAGTGCTATGTCATAAGATGCTGTGTTTGCAAGAAATGCATTTCAGAAACAGTGATTTGTCAAGAAAGTATACAACCATAAGGCAGTGTATACCAAGTTGGAGAAAAATATGTATTGAAAAACATTTCCATATATAAGCTTCTTGCAGGAAAAATGTCTTTAAACAGCATTCAAGCAGTATAATACCATTCAGTAAGAATCTTTCCATACCTATTGTTCTCTTTCTTTTAATTAAGATCAAAAGTCTTTTAAACAGCCTTTGAACTGAAGTTGGCTTAAAAAACAGTGCTTTATAAAGAAAATAAGATATATGAACTGCAGAAGGGATACAAAGGTTGTAAATAGCTGCAACAATATCTGATTTAAGTTCACTTTTATTAAACAGATCTTTTAAACCTCAAAGGGCAGTGCTCATAAAGCACAAAGAGAACAGCTTAAAAATCCTGTCAGGGTTAAATGATGATCTTTAAGTCAACTGCTCTAGAATTCAAGAGCTTTTATTACTGAATACTGTATCAGCTTTTGGTAACAATGATGCTCTTAAATATTTAAAAATGGGTCTCACCAAGGTAAATGTAAGTTTAGAAATGGCAAAACACTGATAATAACGATTTCATTGTATCACCCTTTCACTTTCTATGTATGCATTATTATAACTTAAAAAAAAAAAAAAAAAAAGGGAAAAAGGACTTATTCCAGGTGCCTTGGCTTCTTAAGGTTTGTCCTTAGCATCTTCTATAAAGACCATATGAGATGGATGAGCTGTTTCTAAATAAATGGATAAATATGGGCCATGACAATAGTGCTACAGCACAAGCCCTGCACAGATAGCTCAGGACCAACTGAGACCCCAGCCTGTGTTTGTGGGCCATTACATAATCTACAGATAAGCCATATAGAGCTTATCGTACCCTGTGATTAAATAAAATCTTAACACCCTATCAGACAAATCAAGAGAATAAAAGTAGCTTGTACTGCTTTGTGAGCTGACAATAAATCAGTTCAGGAGAGTAGGGGACAAGGCTGCCCTACAGTGGCTCATAAGCCAGAATTTCTCTGATCAGGCAACCTCCTCTATGCGATTTGCTGCCCATGCCTCCCGGGACACTGCAATAACTGCATTATATAAGTGGTGTAATACTCCTAAATCAACTGGAAATGGTCAGACACGGGGTGAAGTGTGTCTCCCATGCCCCCCTTCTTCCTCAGTGCTCATAACTGATGGTAACTGAAATTTGTTAAGTGGGGGCCTGAACCGATGCTGTGCTGAAGTCACTAAGCAGCTCCCAGCTGCCAGGGAATCCAGTGTTGCTCCCCAGTGATCAGCCCTTGCTTCCTGCTGCCTCACCTCACACCAAACACAGGCAAAATGGTGCTCACAGTGCAAGACACAAGAAAGAAATTTTATACAGGCACTGACATTGCAGGCAACAAAGAAGCCATCTTTAAAATCTTCCTAACAATGCTGCTGTGCTGCTCAACACCCTAAAAATAGACCAGCGTGAGTCTTTGAGAAATTAGTCTAGAAGATTTCAGCATAGTTGCTGTTAACTCCTAGCAGGAGAGAACATGTTAATTAGTGCTACTGAAACAGCCTCAACAGCATATTTGACTGTCTGGAAATGAGGATGCTGTCAAACTCTCTACAGCAGAAATGTGTTTTAAGTACAGCTCATCAGGAATTGAATGACTTGTGCCTCTTAGAAAAACAATGGCAATTTTTTTTTCTGTTGTCAGCATCCCTGCTTGAGCCAGCCACAATGAGTACAACTTTTTTTGAAGGGATGAACAGAATGAATCAGCTCTGATCCAATAATCATGGCTCCTTCCTATCCTCTATCTCTGCATCATGTAAACCAACAATAAACCCAGACAGGGAGCCTACAGATCCAAGATTAACCTAAACCATCTCTCACCTTTAGTCACGGATGTTCCTCATTTAGTCACCCAACAGTCAGCCACAACAGTAATCACCATTTAAGCAGGAGTCAGAGCCAAGGTTTCTGTCTGAGACTATAGTAAGTCTTCCTGTTTATAGGCATATAAAATTAATTGACCGCTTCACACTGAAAAAGTGATATTTTCATTTCAAAATATAGTCTTGAATGCGTAGTTCATCCATTTATAGTCAGAAATGCACAGAGAGGCGAAGTGTTGCAGTACTCCTTCTTCTTTAGTGAATCCTTGCAGGAACCAGTTATCTGCAAATTCCCAAGTGCTTCTGCTTCCAATCTATCAATGGCAAGAAGGTCAGGGAATAGCAAGCATAAGGACCTGTAGATGTTTTCTCTGTATCCTGAAAATGCCATGTCTGAAGTGTTATTAACTTTCTATGCCTTTGCAAGAGTGTGAGGTTTGAATGGAAAATAATACTGAATAACACTTACACTGCTAATGTCACTCTTCTCCTGAGAGCCCCAATTCACATAGCTGTTCAAAGCGCTAGCCACTCTTGTAGTCAGCTCCAGTCTGTTGCAACATTATTATGTCTGGGCAGACTTCTCAAAAAGTCTGACTTTCCTTCTCTTAGCATATGATGTTTTTTTCCTGCTAATCAGTACTTTTTCTGTGCCTCATCAAGACTAGTATCAGGAGAACTCAAAGGAAAGGTGGAACAGAGAAAGAAATACAAGACAGCAGTTCCTTCAGTGTCCCTCTTGTAGTGGACATTTTAAATATATCTGAATTGAAAAGGGATGTAAAATAAATAGTGTTCTGCTGGAAGAAAGGCAATAGTAGACTAAAGTCAAACTCCTCCACAGAGGATTTTTCCTTAGACTGAAATAAACAAATACAAGTGCTGAAAGTAAGTGAAGCTTCTTTGAAGGAGAGGTCACAGGAGAGCAATATTCTCTGGGACACCAACACATAGCATACTCTATTCTGGAAACCACAGATTTTACTGGAGTGACAGAACAGGCATCACTATTCCAATGTCAGTGATGTCTGCACGAGCAAGCAGAAAGGAAAGAACAGT
The DNA here is from genome assembly GCF_000738735.6 of Corvus cornix cornix. Lineage (NCBI taxonomy): Eukaryota > Metazoa > Chordata > Aves > Passeriformes > Corvidae > Corvus > Corvus cornix. Next base: position 57,842,207 of record NC_046357.1, read on the forward strand.
GGAAGACTCGGTTTCCAAATCAGCAATGTTCTGGGGAAGCCTAGAAGAAATGTGACTTTAAAATGTCCCACAGACAGGGATCTTTACCATAATGATGCAAATTTCAGGTCAGTATTGGCTTTTCTACTGAATATCTTTTGCTGTGATGTCTGAATTGACAAAGCTCAAAATAAAAAAGCTCATATTTTTATAGTCTTGTCCATAAAGCCAACAAATCGAAGTACTTCATTTTACTGTCTCATTTGAAAACTCCTGTGACAAATGTGGTAACCTTTTTTAGTGTTCCTCTACCTTTGGACTGCAATAAATCAGAGATCATTTAACCTTTAGTTCAATGATAATTCCTCTACTTGGCATAGCAACTACCTAAATCTCAAATATGCACACTGAGATGTAGGTATTTTGAATATGACTGGAATGTCAAATGGACTTTTCTACATACAGTTAAATTAGAACGTCATTAGGGGTTTTTTTTGATGCTGTTGAACATCCAAGACACCCTGCAAAGTGTATCCTTTTCTGTCTTAATTAGATATGCCATTCTTACAAAACACAGGTATTTGAATTTGCCATCCAGACCTACTTTCTTCAGATTTCCTCTGTAGGCCTCCACATAGTGGAGCCTTGAACAATGAACCTCTTTGACAGTGCTCGATTCTGCAGAGTACTCAAAAGAAGTTTAAAACAATTTACCAAATTCAGTTGGATTGGACCTGTTGCAGAGTAAAACATGCAATACAACAGTTACTGTGACTTAGCTGTGCTGATAATGAGCATCACTGTCTCAAAGCCTGATATGTGTCAGAACTTTAGCCATCGTCATGTCACAAAGGCACTCTCATCACACAAAACAAGACTGAAAGACCAATTGTTATTGGTGTAATTTGGACTGTACAGTCAAAAGTATTTGTCTATTACCACACACTACTCATTTCTTAACTAATTGTTTACTACCATTTCCTAAAGTTACTTGTGTGAACTTGAAGAGGATTATTGTGGTGTGTCAGAAGTTCCTATAAAGACTGCATCCCCATTTGGAAATGCATCAGCATTTTTCCTGCCTCAAACCAACTCTAGAAACATGCATTTTTTAATCCCAGCACTTGTCTTTGGAATGTCTGTGTTGACCTTTTAGTCAGCTTAAAATGGAAACACAAATTTTAAAGAGGTCTTTTTTCTGTTCCTATGAAAAAGCCATTATTTATGTGAAAGGACTTACTCAATATCTCTTTTTTAGTAGAATTAAATCCCCACTTCTCATATTTGCACAACTAGAGAGCTTCCACATGAGATGCTGAGAAGAAGGATAATAAATACTCTTATTTGGTTTAAAATGCCAGTGAGGCTTCATTTGCCAGCCTTGTCCACTAATCCTCACTGTTGTGCTCATCTTTAACCTGGTTTGTCTCCTGACAATAGTGTTTTCCAGAGTGATACTCCACGAAGCCTTCTCCTTCTTTTCTCCCAAAAGTGATTCTGCTTCCGCTTCCATCCCTGACAGTGGGGGGTGGGTAACTCACTTGGACATCTGAACCAAGACTGGCTTTGCTGATGGCAGCAGCATGAAGACTTCAGGCTGATAAGGTCCTCTCAGCCATTGTGAAAGGAGAGACAGAATTTTTCAGCAGGTAAGCTCCTTTGCTCTTACAAAGCTACACCCCTACTTCCTCACAAGCAGGCTCTATCACTGGAGGTCACTCTTGCTTTCAGAGCCTTTCACTGATAAAAAACCTCTTCTACTCTAAGAAACTGAAGTTGCTTAAGAAAGAAGAGCAGAAAATCAGTCAAACACTGGCTTACAAACTGCTTGAAACACAAACTGACACTTCTGTTCCCCAGTCAAATTCTTATATGGATTTTATTCTACATCCTCTACATTGCATTGATAAACATTGCAGTTTATCAATAATTGCCAAAAATTTTGTGGAAGTTTGTATCTCTTACCAAAACTGCTCCGTTCTAAAGATAGTGTTAAAACATAACTCCTGTATCATGTGATTACATATTAGCAAGAACCATCTCTATGGGACAAATCAGCCAATGGCTCTGACACCTTAGGTTTTAACTTTTTAATTTTTCAAATCCTGTACTGCCTGCTGTGCAACTCTGACATTTCTTGTAGCCTGTTAACTGCTGTTCTCTCATGCTAGGTAGACGTAGCAAAGCCTCTCCAAGCTTGTTCTCCAAGGACACCCAGATTGTCCTAGGCCCAAAATGTGTAAACTAACATCTTAAGGGGGGCAAACTTGGAGAAATTACATCATTAACTGAAGTTTTAATTGGAGAATTAACCCTTATATGCAAATGAACCAAACTTATAAAAGTGTGAAGAACTCGTGACTTGGGGTCCATCTTGGGTGTAGCCTTTGGTCTGCTCAGGGTGTACCTTGAAGGCCCTTCAAATAAATACCTACCTTTATTCTCTTATTCTTGCCTAGTCTCTGTTTTTAGGTGGCCATCTCAAGCATTCCACCAGCAAAAAGAACACTGAATTTGGAACTCAACAGTTGTATGAACTTGTCTTTCACATAGACATACAAAGAATACTTAATCTCCCGTACATATCTGTGCTTTAAATATACCACAAGACTAACAAGGCTTTAACTGTTGTTCAATTATCTCTTAATAGTGAAAGAAGATGTCATAAACCTTTCAGTATGACTTATCTTTTCTCTCAGAATCACAGACAGTTGTTCCTACTACAATCACAATAGCTGGCATCAGCACTGGATATATTACTTCATGTCCTCACCAAATTTTGGAAGTATTTGGGATTTGAATATTCGTTAACACGTCTGAAGTAGCTTAAGAACCACTTCCTTGAGAATTCAAGTTCAAAGAAAATCAAAGTGCAGAACTTGAGTTATAAAAACAATCTCTTTCCCTAATTACATAAAACAGAAGTTCTATTATACATGATAATCAATTAATAATAAAAATTAGGATACTAAGAGCTTAAGACGTCTGCATGTGTTCTGTAGTGGGAATTAATTAAGCTACAGAAAGTACCTATATGTAAATGTTTGATACGTTATGTACAAATATCTATGCCACAAGTTTCTATTTACTTCAATGTTACATCTGTCTTCCTAGCCTTAAATCAAAACCTTAAACCTAGATGAAAAATCTGAAAGCATAACTGAATGTTTAAGAAAGCCCCACATTCTGTTAACTGCACAGTACCTGAAGACCAGGCCCTGCATACTCCAAAAACCTGAATATCTGTGCTGATCCCCATGACAGGGGCAGACACCACACCCCTCAGCAGACTCCTGCAGCCTGATCTTCCCCCCAAGGTACTCATAACTCATTATTGCTTCAGGCTCTTTGGCCAGCATGTGTAACACTACCTGACCAGATCCCTGTCCTCTGTCCTTCCTTTTTCACAGCCACCCGTTCAGGCAGCTCTATACTGCATATTTGCCCTAACACAGCTAAGTATTGTCTGGGGACTGACTTGACTCCTGATCTCCAGACCTCTGCCAAAAGAAGCCATTCACACAGAAGCAGCAAAGCAATTTTTTCTTCTATAATTCATTTTACTTGTAAGAGCTTCATAATGTCTTTAATCCCAGCATGTTTTTAATACATCAATCAAGTCATTTATCAGTGCCACATACTATGATTTCCATACTGGTACAGTGACCCTTCTTTTGCTAGAGCTTCCCTTTCCCTCTGTCACTAAACAACATCCTATTGGCAGAGTATCTGAGGCTGTCTGTCTCTCAGTGCAGAGAAAAATGCAATACTTTTGGTTTTATAAAACTACTTCACTGAGGTCAAGATATCACCGAGCACATGTGAGTCATCTCTGCAGTTTTAGACATGGGAAAACAATTCACGGAGTAGAACTAGAAGAGGTGAGATTTAATGCAAATTTTATAGAGGATTCAAGAAAAATTTAACAGTCTTAAGAACTGACTAAAAAAGTTGCATGCTCTGTTGTGAATATAAATAGTTAAAACATATTATATAATGAAGAAGATGTGATGTGTTGCACTTAATGAAAGCATTCATTACGCATGATTAATATGCTGTCTCTCACAGTAGCCTGCTGGACAAAATGTCCAGCACACAGCTAGGAAAGTCTATAACATGTTGGGTGACAAATTGACTGACGGGTAGGGCTTACAGTAAATTGGGTCACATCAGGCCAGCAGACAGTCACCAGTGGGCTTCATGGGGCTCAGTTTTAGGGCCAGTGCTCTTTAATATTTTTATAAATTACCTGGACACAGAAATCGAAAGTATGTTAAGTACTTTGCTGATCTTACCAAAAGAGGAAAAGTTGTGAACTTCCTCAGAGGTAGAGAGGCCTTACAGAGAGATATGGATAAAACTAGAGAGGTGGGCAATCACCAACTGTATGAAATTGAACAAGAGCGAGTACTGGATTTTCTACCTGTGATGCGGTAATCCAGGTTGTATGTTCAAGCTGAAGGACAAGAGCCTGGAAAGCAGCCCTGTGGAAAGACAAGAGGGAGTTTGGATTGATGGCAAGTTGAATATGAGGCACCAGTGCCCTGCCAGCCAGGAGGGCAACTGTGTTCTGGGATCCTTCAGGCACAGCATCGCCAGCTGTGGGCAAGAGAAATGCTCATCCATCTTTACTATGTGCTGGTGCAGCCTCACATCAGGTTCTGTGTGCCGTTTTGGGAGCTCAGTTCAAGAAGGACATCAAACTACTAGAGCATGTCCAGAGGAGGGTGACCAAGGGGGTGAAAGATCTTCAGAGAAAGACTTACAAAGAGCAGCTGACATCACTTTTTGGGAAGGTCATTATACCAACGCAAAGACTGGGAAGAAAAAGCCATATGTCACACTTAGTCTATGGAGGAATTCACTTTATTGATTATGAAATGTCAGTGGTTTTTTACTTTGAAATCTTGCAATTTTATTTACTATTTTCATAATAGCTCCAGAACCTGGGGGCAAATGATTTACTTGAAGATACCTACTTCATGGAGTTTTAAACTAAACATTTGGGCCCTGCACTTCTTGAAAGGTTTGGAATCATGAACACAAAAAGTTTCAAATCAAGAATAATGCAAACTCAGTCCAGTATATTTTTTTAAATCATGCTTTTAATTCAGCCTCTGAGTATCATAATTGTTGCAGTGGGGATTACTGCAACATGCATATATCAAACCAGGAGTCCCGTAGAAACGAAGTATATATGGACAGATTCGTGGTAGATGTTTCAGAGATGTTTATTTCTCCAGCCGCATGGCCGGGGCTCTGCCCAGGAACTCCACAGTCACGGGACCCGAGGGTCCTTGGCCACACCAGGGAACACAAACCAACCAATGGGGAATGAGGCTGACCAGGGGCAGGGAAACCCTGTGTCTCCCCTCAGGGCCCCTCTCCCAGGGCTCCATGGCAGGGGAGGAGACCCCAACACATAATGGCCCACCTCATGATTTTTAAATGTTCATGGCTGACTACGCTATACATCAAAATAGTACTGCTTGTCTCATTAAACTACCATAATTTGCTACTTGGATATAAAACATAAAATATTAATTTCCACTTCAGAAGCCACTTTCATCCCTGGATTTGAATGCTGAAGCTTAAGTTTGCTACAAAAAGCTTGCTGATCTCCTTTCTGCTAGTATTCAAATCCGCTCTTTTGTTTATGTTTGCAGCACACATATATAAAATAGATGCACCGTTTTCAGATATTCTGCACAGGTCAGATGGTAACAACAGCTAGCCATTTTCTCTGATGTACCACTTCATCACCTAAAGAGGAACTTCAGAGTATCAGGGGTAGTGTGTCTATATCTAAATATTTCCTATGCTGATACATAAATAAAATGGACATGTACACAAAATTACGTATCTCCTTTGTCTGAGTATTACATTCACATCCCTAATAATGGCTGGGATTGCTTGATACATAATCATATACAGATATATAAATAGGGATTCACTACAGTAATTTCACCGCTAGTTCCACAAGCACAAGAAAACCAGAAGAATGTGAAATGAAAAAAGCTTGCATGTCTACGGGGAGAGTCTAATTCGATTCAAGAATCTCAAATTCTTCTCCAAATGCAGAGAAGCAGCAACTGACTCACAGGTCTTTCTACAGAGAATGAGTATGTGAAATTAGCAGGAAAAATCCAGGTTATGTGGGCAGAAGAAGTGCTATAAACCCAAATATATTTGTAGTGTAAAAATGCAAGTACAAGAAATGTATTTTTATGGCTCCTAAGAGCTTCATAGCTCCTGAGAGAGGATGTGAGGACCAGAAGAGAAGAAGAGTAATTGCCATATACACATCACCCCAGAAGCAGACAACTACTAAGATGTCTGAACACAGGCAAAGCTGGGTTAGTCTCAGAGGGACAGCTAGTTTTCATGATGTCACTCAAGAAATCAAGATATAAAACTGTGCATACCAAGTTAGTGTATATATATGTTCAGTGTGAAGGAAGTGTATAAGGAAAGTGTCTGTCACAGTCTAGTTTTGTCTGGTTTTGTCCTCACAGCAGCAAGGACACAGGTAGAAGGCCAGGTGTATATATAGGATGCCACTGGGATACACCAATCTTTACAGTTATTTGCAGCATCAGCTATAGCACTCTGAAGGCAAAAGAATCTCTGTGTTGTTATTTAGCATAGAGATCTCGGACCTCTGCTGTGTGCAACTCTGTTGAACACTCCACTGAAAAAATACAACACGGGTTATTCAGGTTTTGGTCTACTCCTTGGACAATTCTGTGTGACTGATTAGTTTCATGTTAAAGGATGAAGATCACTTGTAATGCTGCTCAGTGATGTCATTAGGTCTTATGGGAAGAAAAGTTGTAACAGCCTTAGAAACACAAATAAACAGAAGGAACAGAGCTCTCACAAAGGCTATTTGCATAAGTACAGATAAGCATCCTTTCTGCAGCATGACAGTAAAGTACACCAATGATGACATTTGCTTTAGGAAGATTTGAAGGAAAATCCACTTTACATGACTGCTCTCTGTAACAAAGAGTGCTTTCTGAAAACTTCAAAAGTCCATGCAGCCTTGGAAGTTTTGCCATGCACACACCCCTACCATGCAGGACTGAGGAGATCACAATGACTCTACAGAACCAGACAGACAAATAATGACATGAGCAAAGCTCTGATTAAATAGGGGGTACACCAAACAGTTTAAATATAGAATGGCTCTCACCCACATATATTACCAAAACTATAATTTCCCTGATTGATTAAAGTGTTATTCATGAGAAATGGTATTTATTACAGTGTATCAAGCTTTTGTGTGAACTTTGGGAAAGTATAGCCAAAGAGCCCAAATTTTAAAAGGATAATGAATTTTGATCAACTCATTCTCAGTGCTGAAAATTTACCTTTCCAAATACACTCGTTTCATTTAAATCTTCAATTCTACAAAGAAATTAAATGTAAGGCCTTAAAAATAACATAAATATACAGGGTGTCCCCATCTTTCTCCTTCTACACACAAAAATAGGCTGCAGTGCAAATAAAGAATTTGAAGGCAATTAAAATTCATGGCACATGGCTCTGATGAAGTGCATTGCTTTACTGGAAGTATCTGGGAAGATAAGCCTCCAGAGATCAGGAGGCATCATGTTCTTGACTCTTCAGAGGGATGCAGAATCCAGGGTCTTCCCATACTCACCTAAAATGTTTCAGTTCCTACAACGATCTTTACCTGCTGAGTATAGATTAAATTCATCAGATCTTCCAGTCCTGTTGATTACTTGATCAGCCGCAAAACCGAAGTTGTCAAGTCAAGGAGAAATCACAGGTCTATCTTTGTCTGAAAAGTGTGGTTTTAAAACAACATATTTCAAATCACTGACAAGAAACAGGTATGGCACTACCATTACACACTAGCCCTGTACACTTGGGTAAATTAGCAAGTCAGAATTACACAGCATGTATCTTCAGCAAGACCAGCATCAGTGAAGATGATACACCACTCTAGTCATTGGGTTCTGGTTGCATGAGAATAATGGCTCAGATCAGCAAAATACAAAGAAATACAAAGGAAAAAAAAAAAGCAGGATAAATAGATATTTGCCTTCAGGGCCACATTTACAATAGCCACCCTCTTTGGCATACTCAGAGATCATGAATTCACAGTTTCCTCACAAGTTTGCAGCTGCTTTTCCACTGCCACAACTTTTGCATACTGGTGATACAAAAGTGATGCAAAGCAGGGAGAGGAATTCTGAGCAGAGCTTACACTGCCTGTGTGGATCCCTTCATGACTACAACTATTTACTGCCTAGCGTATGTCTGGGTGCACAGAAAGAAAATGGTTAAGGATCCTTCACTTCCTAGGCCAAGTATGGCAGACATCAAAACTCACAATGGAGCACAGAAGTGGTTCCTCACCAGCCTCCTGGTCTCCTCTCTGGTTATTCAAACCTTGGAGATGTGACCAACCTTTGAGATGTGAACAATCTGAGATGTGAACCCTGCTGTAGCAGGGTACCCACTACCTCAGATTTCCTGAAGATGACCCTCCTAGATGGCAAGACATCATCTTGCTACCAAGACCACCAGAGATCACAGGGAGTGTTTCAGGAGTTCTATCCTGGCCTCTTGGTATTTCATGTCTCTTTAAAGTCCCATGTAGGCCTGTGCCTCAGAAAATACAGTCTAGTTCTTTAAAATGAGAGAAAGGTAAAGACACCTGCTCTGCCACATCTGTTCACTATTACACCATTTCCTAAAATACAGCTCTCATGTAAATCTACATGATTTCTTTTCTGTGTGGATGATGTTACTTTTCTTCTTGCATCTACCTACCCCCTTGCTTGCAAAGGAAGTTAGTAGTAGCCAAGCAATTTACTAAATCTAAAACTTAAGTCAACCCATCAGCTGAACAGAAAGATCTTCACAGCTGTCTGAAAAAAAACTTTAGATTTTTGCATGACATAGAAAAGTCCATCTGGATCTGGATTATTTCCTGCAATTTTCACAAGCCTTTTGCACTGTGTGACTTTCCAACATAGACACCGCCTCAGAAGTTCAGGTCAGCTGCTACATCACTCTATCTGAAAGAAAGCGAGAGGGAGGGGCACAATCACACACTGTCAAAGATCTGGCACACACTTTAAACTGGAACAGCTCTCGAAGGAGGTGAACTTTAAGAAGACAAAATGTCTCAGAGGAATTACTGATGGTTCTTTGCAATGCCTGTCATTTGTCTGCTGCTATGTGTTGTTTCCCCCTAAAAACTCTTAAGTCTCATAAACATGTGGTTATAACAAAACCACAGGTTTTGCTCTTGCATTACTAATTTTAAAACATCTGGATTCTGTAATATCTCCTTAACATTTGGAATTATATGCTGCTAAAACACTATTAATAATGATAACAATAAAAAAGCTTAGTTAAAGATGACCTCTGAATGCTTAAGATAAAAAAGCAAAAATACCTAGATCTGCAGAATTTAGTATGCAGAATGTTTTCTTGCTACTGAGTAAAGGCATATACCATATGCATTAGTGAATGTCTCATATCAACAACCAGGTCACCTCCACTGTACATTTGTATCAAGTCTCCTTTGGAAACAAAATACTGGGAAAATTTTTGTAAATCTTGATTATGCACTGCTTGCCTGCAAAATCTTTGATAATACATAAACGTTTTCTGCTTTCATGAACTAATTTAACCACCTCTTAAAATATTACATTGAAGAATTAAGAGCTATACTACATTGTTTTATAATTTAGAGCAGTTGTTAATGACAGGACTCCTGCCGCTTAAAAACAAATAAGGTATCAGAACAAAACCTATCCTTTCCAGCCTGCCAACCAAATACTATATTTCAGTAGAGCCAAGGAGTCACAATCATAGAAACAATGAATTAATTGTTTAAGTCTCAGCTCCCTGCTCACCCTGACCTGCTGCAGAGAAAACTAGGCCCACAAACCCTGCCAGAAATTCCTCAGATGTTGAAGGATGGCACGGAAAAAGAGCAAAAAGTCACTTTTTCTGCCCTCCTGGTCACTTTGCAGCAGAGATGTGGGAAGAGGAATGGTTGCAGAAGAGAGCACTGCAGAGCTTTCCTTGTTGGCACAGGCACAGGAGGGTTGTGGCAGGAAACCAAGTACCTGTAAATATACTTTAATTTGTCTTTTCCCCCTGCCACTTCCACTCCTCCCTGAGATTTCTGGTCAGACACTTAGGTATATCTGTGATATGATAGGACAGACTTCCTATACCTTTCCCTCAAGTCTTCCCTGTAGCTTAGCACAGGGCACCAGAAATGACTACTGCTTTCTTCTTCAGTATATAGAAAGTAACTTCCGAGGCAAGCCCATGAAAGCAAAAACAGGGCAACAGCATTTTAAAGCGCTCTCATCTCTCACCTGGCAATACTAAGGAGCAAATTGGCATTATCTCATCCCTGCTTATTAATGCTGCTAAGCTTCAATATTTCACAACTTAAACCTGTAACTACAAACCCAGTCACTCTCAAGGGCAACAGTGGAGATTTTAGGGCAGGAAATGGACATACCAGATGACTTCTGATAGCAATACAGCCATGGTATGCTGTGATATCATGACTACATGCATATCATCACAGTAGAGAATAGGAAAAAATAAATATTCGTCACATGCTCTTCTGTTAAGTCCTCAGAGTAGTGCTAATAAAATTGCTAAAACACAGCGTACAAAGACAATACCTGATCCCACTCTCCCCTCTTGCTGTAGCTCCCTGCTACCTGCTCCACCACATGCTGCAAAAGCCCTAAGTTTCTAGACCTGAGCCCTCTGGCTCAGCCATCCACAAGGCTGTTACTTATACTCCTGATCTGGTCTTCATTCCTTAAGAAACAGCTTATTTGACATCCATGGCTTCTCCCTCAGCTGCTTAATTTACCTTCCCAACTTTAATTTTATTGCAAGAAAATTAATATAGCATTTAAAGGAAATACAATTTACTGTAACAACAATTTCCAAAGGTTTAAAGGAAATATCAGGAGTAAATCAGGAAAAAAAAGTCTACAGCAGTCAACCTGTTTGTAGGTCAAGAAGTTTCCCTGGGCACACATGTAGTTAATGTGCAAACAGAAATGAGAAAAAGATGGAACTAGAATAGGCTGTTTTATTGCACCTTCATTAAATTTTCAAATCTCTCTTGCTCCAATGTGTGGTGCAAGAAAAGAGAGAAAGAGTCTTTCAGAAGGAACAAGATCTAACACCACCATGTCTGTATGTCTCTAGAGAAGCTTTTAAATCTGCTCAGGAAAACTGCCTGCATTTTATAAAAGTTGGTGGAAATCCCATATAGCTGTTTTTAATACATGATTTTGGAAGCAGTTTTGTTCTTAAAATGAGAGGAGTAAATCAGCAATTACCCTATCAGCCCAAAAGAAATGAGTGTAAGGCCTTGGGCATCATGTGAATTTTCTCCTATAGTTTGGTAGACATTTTCAAGTAGAAGTCCATCCACATTCCAATTTGTTTTTATCTGAGGATCTTATTTTATTTTTAGAATAGATTCTGCAGTGGAACCAGTAGGCCCCAGTCAGAAACTCAACCCAAGCACACTCGATTCCTTTCTTGGCCAGTACATTCAGGATGTACAAGAAAGCCAAACTTCAGCTTCTGCCATCAAGGCTCTCTAGATCTCAAGCACCACAACCGCACACATGTCCAGAGACTTACGTTGTTCTGAGGAAGGAGAATATATGTGATTTAGCCACTTGTGATGATGCCATAGGTTTTAACTTTTATATTTTTCAAATCCTGTACTGCCTAGTGTGTAACTGAAGTTTCGTGTAGCCTGTTAACTGCTGTTCTCTCATGCTGGTTAGACATAACAAACCCTCTCTAGGTTTGCTCTTCAAGGACACCTTGATTGTCCCAGGCCCCAAAATATGTAAACTAAGAGCCTTTGAAGAGAAGGGGCAAACTTGGGGTAACTACATCATTAACTGAAGTTCTAATTGGAGAATTAACCCTGATATGAAAATGGATCAAACTTATAAAAGTGTGAGGAACCTATGACCCAGGGTCCATCTTGAGTGTAGCCTTTGGCCTGCCCAGGGTGTACCTTTGAAGGCCCTTCAAATAAATACCTTCCTTTATTATCTTATTTTTGTCCAGCCTCTGTTTTTAGGTAGCCACTTCCAGGCATCGGTGGCATGCACTGAACAGCACAGAGCAGAAGGATAACTCCTTTTCTACAGATACACTGAAATGCATCTTAAGAATCTGCAGCAATGCTTTCTCAAGTTAAAGTAGGAGGGTCTTCCCCCTCCTTCGGGGCTATGGAGAAGTAAGACACACTGGGACAATCTTGCCTTTCATCCCAAAAAGCTATACATCTGCATAACCAGTACCTGTTACTGCATTCTGCCTCTGCAGCCTGGCTGGGTACTTTCAGTCACTGAGAGCACCTTGGGCCCCAGCACGCCACAGCGCTGCAGAGATCCCAGGAATATGCCAGCCCAGAGCTCATCTTCTGCCTGGGGGAGTTTTGAGCTTCACCGAACAGTTTGAATGAGTCACTGATTTGATGCGGGGACATTGCTGATCAAAACCTAGCAGAACCTTTGGCAGCCAGTGCTGGAGAAACTTTCCACACACAAAACATAAAGGCTCTGTCAGTCTACTCAGAACAGCAAACTCTCCCTAGGGAACGGAAAAAGCACTAAGTCATGGAGAGCTTATTTTTCAGTGGCTGTCCAGCAATTTTTGTTAAAAGACTATCCTGAAATCAGAGCAGCAGAGGAGTATTGCCTTTGCCTTATTCTTTCTCCCTGTGAGACAGGAAATCTGCAACAGCTGGGGTTGTCATCTTAGAAACAATGTTGGCTTTTTCCCTTGTTAATCACATTCAATTCCACCTATACCAACACCATTAAATTCATGATGACCTCGTTAACCCATTGGTGCTACTTAAGCTGTATGAGTTTTGGGAACATTCATCTTTCCTAGGCTGGAACAACATACATGATCACTGTGTCCAGATCAGGAGCTGGAATCCTGGAAATAGCAGGCTAACGAAGCAGGAAATAGCAGGTGCTAGCTTCATTCACTAACATCTGCCATTCCTTCTCCCTCTACCCATACATAACAGAGCAGAGAATTTGCATCTGCTCAGTTTTCAAGGATTCCCGTTGTGGACCTCTCCAGTCTTTCATCCTCACTCATCTTCCTTTCTAGCATTTTATTCCCAACCAAGTCTACTGTTAAATAAAAAACCAGGATACGTTCCAGAAGCTGTAGAGCTTTTGTTATTCTATTTCAAGTGTTACAGATTTTTGGCCATAAAAATGCAGCCTTCCTAAAACATGCCAATTCAGACCTTTGAAAAGTAACAGGACCCAAATCACCCCGACTTATGTATTTTGAATAACAATATTGTAAAACAAAGAAAAAAAAAGTTACTTACCTTTTGATATTTTATATATTTTTGGCTCTTACGCTCTCATGTAAGAAAATCCCATTCCTACCATGCAAAGCTTAACTTTTGTTCCTACATGCCTTTTTTGCAGCAGCATACATAGCAAACAAAACAAAACAGAAAAAGTCCGATAGAGGAAAACAAATTTTTCTGCATTAAAAAGCTAACGATCATTTACCTAAACTTGCCTCAGCTTTCAGCAATTACATTTCCTATGCTTTGAAAACTCATATTTTATCTGTCTATACTTATGGCATTCTAGAAGAAAGGCATATTATGTTTGCTGCTTGCAATAGTCATATCCACATCTGACAGTGGTGAATTTGCCTCATATTTGGCAATATGTTTTTCAGGAATTTTGTGAAAAAGGCAGATTCCCTGCCAGCCTCAGAATACTATGTTCATATTTAAAACCCAAATTTAGAATGTAAATAAAAAAGTAAGATTCAACCATTCTTCCTCAAAGACAAATTTCCATTTTTTAATACTAGTGAAAGGCTCCTTGGATGATGGAGTCTAACCAGTAAACATGCACTCATGTGGTTATTCTGCACATCAAGGCACATTTCCACATTCAAACATTTTGGTTCCTAAAAATGTTTGCATTTGCTTGGAACATTCTGCAAGCCTCAGCTCTGTTTTAAAAGTTACTAATTCCTTTCATAATAGTAAAAAATAAAACCAAGTTCCATCCTTTCCTGACCAGTGCAAGAAATGGGAGGAAGCAGCCAACAGAAGATTCAATTAGGACCTGCTCCTAAGTAGTGAAACCACTTCACTTCCTCTGAAGCAAACAAATCAAGCTGGTGAATTAGTAGAGAAAAATACACTAACTGATCATCTCTAATGCCTTAGCCAGTTCTGGGCAAGTACTTTCTTTGCAGTGGAAGGATGGGTCTTAGTCTGATGCCTTCAACTCCCTTCTCAAAAAAAGCCAATAAAGTTGAAAAGCTGTTCTTCTACAGGCAGAAAGAAACCTATCCATTGCAGAGTTATACTTGTAAAATTGCACCACTTCCAATTCAGCCCTTAGATTATGATGCCATAACTTTCCAAGACAGCCAAGCTCTAAGTGACTCATCTGGAAAGGCAAACACTATTTATTTTTGACATTTATACCTTATGAATTATTAATTGGTTTGCTGCATCTAGATTGATTTTGCATGAAAAGGAATTTCTGGCACATATCTTAAAGCTGAAAAGTGTACAGATTGGAAAAGAACTCAGCAAAAATATCTAACTGTCTAGTGATGCTTAAAAGAGCAAGTCCCATTAGTCTACTGAAAGTCATAAAAGACAAAATCAACAATAATTTTCAGGACAATTTTCTTTCCAGAGGAAAAAAACCCCAGCTTTCATTTCTAATGAAACATGTTCTCCAACCACCCTGTTTCACTATAGTTGCACTCTTTCCCAGAGAAGCAGAACAGAAGTGATGTCTAGTGCCTAAGGACACTTTAAATTGAAAGATAAATACTATTGTTGTTGTTTCTGCACAACAGTCACCAAATTTCGTGACACAAAGGTGAAAAACAAGCCCTATATCAAAATGTTTAGGTAAACTATTTTCACATTTAAAGACCTTTTGCAGCCAAAAGAAACTGGAATCTAGGCAATCAAAAAGAGTAACAATTGATATATTAATAACACAAGTTATTAAAACCACCAAACTGAAATCCACAAAAAATATGACTGAGGCAGAGGGGAATGTAAACATTTTAACACTGTGAAGTGTTCTACTTCCATAGAATCGAGGGGGAAAAGACAGAGAAAGCCAATATTTTTCTCTATTTTAGAATTTCTGCTTATAAAGTATTCAGCTTAATATTCCCTTTTGACAGTGATAACAAATCCAAGGAACACAAGACCAAAACAGTCTGAAGGAAACTGCATCAATGCTGACAAGGATCCCAGCTAGTGGCACCTATCTTTTCTGAAACAGATATGCGTTCAATTCTCCAGCCCTCCCCCAGTAAGAGGAAAAATAGCCAAATGAGTGGTTGAATTTCTTGTTCTTTCAGAAGGTCCTCTGGCATCACACCAAACCACAAGGTTATGCTGCTGCTGCCTCAGCAGCACCTTTGCTGGGATCAAATAACACTCCCTTTCTGTGGAGGAATGATGATGGGCAAAGAAGGTGAGAGTAAACTGCTGCATTCAGTGTGAACCAAATGATGCTACAACAATTACATCAGTCCAATTTCAGCCTATAGAATGAAAAAAAAAATTGCAAGATGTTTATTTATAAAGATATGTCCTCCATCATGGACACAAGAACATCATCACTATTACATCAAGTGCAACTACATACCCATGAAGCATTCTGTCCAGGTCCATCATAGTGATTTCCATCCACAGACAAATTGAAAATATGCTGAATTTCAAAAAAACACTTCGAATTTTTCATTTTCTACCATGCAGGTCTGTAGAGCCTTCATAAAGGAAAGCTTATGAAAAATGTAAGCACAGTAAATAGCAATTTCTCTTTTTTTTCTCAACTTCGTGAGAAAAAAAAAATTAACTCCTAGCACTTCTATGACAGATTCGTTGGATTCCTGTGGTGTGCTATAACCTCAGATTATAAAAAAGCACTATTTTGTCTCTAAGATTAAGTGCAGGATTAGATAGCACTGAAAGCGAGGTAATTCTGCTGTGGCAAACATCATCACAATAATACCATGCTGTAACTCAATTTTCTTTCGTCTGATTATCTCCATATAATTAAGAAAGGATAAGCACCACCATTGTCCATCAGTGGCCACTACATGAGAAGAAATTGAGAACCAGAGCCACAGAAGTTTCTGGAAAGCAGCACAAGGACGACCTTTCAGTTCTAAGAGAAGAGGTTTGGAGGATGTTTTGCCTGTCCCTGAACATATCACAGACTTTCACTGATAAGAGGGCCATGAGTCTGCTTCATCAGGGCACTTCCCACTAAAAGCTGTCCACACAGTTTCTCTTCATATGTACACACAGAGTGGCAGCAGCTCCTTGGGGCCCCCAAAGCAGATTTTCAACTCTGTCCTTCTTGCTGATCTTTTCAAAGCCAGACTTCACTGGTACACTGCTAGGTCATGACAGCCAGTGTTCAAGCTCCTCAACCCTCCATCCTTCACAAGGATTATCTCAGACCAACCCAGCACCTCCCTTACATTTGCAAGTAACAGCTACATAAAACTACAGAATCTTCTGCACAGTAACCTCTGCAAAATCTTCAATCAAAACTGGTTATGCTGCTCCAGCACTTTCATGAACATGCTATCTATCAGTATGCTAGTTGTGAGGATGCATTTAAAACTTAATGACTGTTTTGCATGAGTGACCAAGAGCAGACAGTTCTTCCTTGCTATGTAATAATTCCAGTTAAGATGGAAGTCAAGATATCAAACAAAAATCTGGTGCAGGCTGTGTTTTGAGCACAGCATCCACAGGTATTCTTTGCCTCCAGAGATCACTGGGGGAAAATTTAGAGATGAGTGCCATTCAGTGCTCCAACTTTTATATACCTACATAAAAATGGAAAGTGTATCATCTATCAGTTGGAAAGATACTACAGTAATACATGTTCGAGAAATCTTTAAAAAAAACAAGCTATGATCTTTTTAGTACACAAAGCAGCAGTTCCTCTAATCAGATTTAGAAACAGGGTTTGAAACTGGTGCAGACTGTTTAAGCCATCAACAACTCAGAAGGGTTGCACAGTATCCAACTAAAGGGCAATTTAGATCAAAGTCAATTTTTCACCCTTTCAATTATGTAATATCAATAAAAGGACACATGGGAATGATGCCAAATGTGAATAATGTATCTGGCAATCAAGATAGAGTGCACAAACAGAAGGAATTTCCCTACCTGCTGTGGAAATAATCCCCTCTGCAGCTAAGTAAGTATTTTTTTCTAAAAATAGCCTTTATTTCTAGATCAGAAATTTGCTCCCTTTCCTTGATCTCAAAAGGTAGTGCTCCACACTGAGAGAAACCAACAGACTGCCAGAGGTGCATGTTCTTGGACAGAAGTTTCTAGCAGCCTGTTTGGGCACCATCCTCAGAGCCACACCACCCTGCAAATGGCTCCCCTTTTGCTTTCCTCAGACTGCTCACAAGTTCCCACACTCCATGAGAAATGAGCTCATTAATTTCCACATAAGCGACAGACACACGGCACAGCATTTGCACTAAGAAAAATGCAACATTGCCCAACTTCCCAGACCAACTCCCATAACTACCTTTACATATACAGGAACTGACCATTATTCGGTGGGTGAGGCTATGAGGAAACATGGAAGGAGAAAAGCAGACCCAGTGTGAGCCCAGCTTCAACCACAGTCAGCTGGAAAAGACAGGTGACGTCCTATCACTGGAAAAGCACACACAGCTCCTACTCAACATTGCAGGACAGTCGGGAACATTATGAATACAGAGGGTGCTAGAGATTTAGGAAAATATTGATATCAACACAGAACAGTAAAAATTGTTTTGTTGCAGTTTGTTTAGTAAGCGGATTGCTTCATAAATTCCGGTGAAAAACATTTTACATACTTCTGACCAAGGAATTAAAAAAAACCATTCAGACAGATAAACCCTAATATTCTGTCTTTGTTTTTGCAAGAGAACCCGCGTAGACAGGCTGTAAATCAAGAATCCCTGTGAAGTGCACAGAATTTTCTGGACAATAGCATAGCAAGGCAGGAGTCTCATTTGCTTCTTATTAACCACCACAGTCATTCTCCTACTGTGCAATTCATAGTTTATGTGGTTAAAGACAGAAGCACAGTACTTCCCACCTAAAGTCAGGGCATCTAACAATCTAGTGACAACGATGGGTGGAGTGGAAGTAATTTCTTCAGATTATTTCTTTCAATATCAAACGTTTTTCTCTATAAAACTGTATAAACTGGTTAATTTGGTCTTGGTGTTGAGACAAATTTAGTCACGTATCATAAAAGCAGAATACAGCGGTAGAAAAGAAACTGTATGACAGGGTTTTGGTTCAAATCACCACATTCAGACTGCTATTTAAATGTCAGTCACATTTATTCAGGTGCTTCCAATGGAACATCAGATGTGGCCATTCCCTGAATTTTTGTTAATCTCCTTCCCTATGAAATTATTGCTTTCTGAAAGCTTAGTTTTGACTGTGCCTCACAAGAGCCACATTATGCAATGAATGCAGTCATGTGGAAACAAAGCTCATCCTATTTTAAAACAACTCTGTTTAAATGCCCCAGACTGTCAGATCTGTATCACCCAAAGTGATTATGGTACTTTTAAAACTGTACATAAACCTGTAGGAAGCAATATTCTCTCGGTCATGCTGGCATAGCACTACTGGCAAAGGAGTGTGCATGCCTAAAGAAAAAGGGATAATTTGGTGGCACAGCACTTTGTTGCCCATTTCTGGAAAAACACTCTTTAGATCAATCTTCCTAGCTTCAGGACGTATGATAGATTTGCAGCAGCACATTAATATTCAAATGGAGTTATTTCTCCTTCTTAGGTGCTTTGTGGGTATAAGAAGCAAATTAATAACCTAACCTGCTCCACACCAGTCGGTCTAATATCTTGCAGTTTTGTATTAATGTCAGGACTTCCAGACTCACCCTGCTTTTACAAACTCAGGAGATTTCTCTAAACTTTAGTTCTCTGCTGCACAGAGGTAAACGCATTAGTTTTGCTGAAAGGCAAAAGAAAAGGGTGAACACTTGACTCATTCCAGAAGGTGCAAAGTATCCCTTTGCTTTTCAGTGACTCACTGCTGTTGCAGTTGGTCCATGAAATTTGACAGGCATGAAGTTCTTCAGCATGGCTTCTAAACTGGCAGTACTTCATGCAAGTTAGTTTGACATTTAACAAGTCAGAAAACAATAAATGACATTAAATAAAATTTTTACATTGTATAAAACAATCCAGATGCGTTCTTGATAAGACTTAGGACTCTATTAAAACAGCACATCATATATATAAACATGAGTAAGAACCAAATCTGTAATTCAGAATTTTTAAAACTTCCTATTTTCCTGGTCCTGTCTGGAAAGCTCCGTTCATGCCAGCAATGTCAATCTGTATTTCACCTGGGGTTTAATCACTAGTCTAAAGGATTACTCCCTACAGCAAGGTCAGCACAACTACATCGCAGATTTCTCACTCATAATGCAAACAAGCCAATAAACAGATCTGTCTTCAACGTACTTGTGAGTCATTCTCATACATGAATGTGTCTTCATGGCCTGCATGAAAACAAACTCTGAAAGTAAGGGCTGGGGACAAAAATTCCAGGGTCATCAGATGTCAGGCGGCTAAATCTGGCATCAGAGACTTAGTATTTTGGCTCCAGACAGCTAAAACTCTTCCTTCCTTCTAAATTACAGTACTGACAATCAGTGTGAGAGTGTCATCTGAAGGACAAAACAGCATGCACAGAGCTTTCACACCATGCTCCCTCAAAAAAAGATGTTTACCTCTGCTGATGCAGATGCATTCTCATTACCTTACAATAATGGAGAACTGAGACTTCTAGTACTAAAAAGTGAACTTCAGTTTGCCTGCTTCTTAAACATGGATCACACAGACACTGAAATTCTTATTTCCAGTACCAGAATTCATTGCAGTAATGATGATTCGTGGGTTTCTCATAGCACCATAGACAGCAGGGGAAGAAACAACAAAGTAACAGCAGCAGATGGGCACTGCCGGATGGGCTCAGGCACCCTTATCTGCTCCTTGCAGCATCTGTTTTGAGTGCAGCCGTTTTCTTGTGAGGCTTATTTTACCAATGATGCAGCACAACGTGGCAGGAAAGGTGAGACACCGTGTTACTCAATGCCTCCATGCGCCCAGGCAGGACTTGGCATAACCCATTGCATTCAAAGTTACAATGTGTACTGGTGAAACTCCAAGGTATGGAAAATCAGAATTTGGATGAATACTTTGATTAAGGATCATTCTTTCAGGGAACACTTCCCCATAGTGTGCAAGAGATGAGATGCATGAGAAAGGGAAATACATGGGTGTTGAAAAGTCTAACAGCTGAATGTATCTTGCGTGTCTGCGTCTATAGACTGCTTGCAGTGACCAAGACTCCTACTTGAAGATCTCTGCAATGGCAAGTAGTAGGAAATAATGGGAGATTTTCTACTTCGTTACAAACTAGAAGAAACAAAATTTAAAAAAAAAAAAAAGCACACTGCACGGGTCTTGGTGTCAGATCTCTAGATTCAAAGCAATTCCTCTGACTTCTATGAAACCATTTTAAATTTAGCCCCAAAGCACACTGAGTCAGAAATTGTACCCTTGCAGACTGTAACACACAGACTTTGTATTATGAAACAACTCAGCTACTGGTGAAACACTCGCCCTGACCTTCCTGCAATATCGCACCATGCCTAAAGCAACAGAACCAAACCTCATTACTCGGATTTCAGCTGTAGTCTAGACCCACAAGCAAAAAGGTCATGTTTATTGCTCTTTTCCCAAAGTCAGGCTAAAACAACACCTATGGAAACACGGTGCGCCTCGGTAGGGAAGGTCCGAGCCCACGGCGGTATTTGCTCCAGCAGCTGCCCCCGCGGGCTCCAAGCGGGGAGGACAGGGCAGCCCGGAGCTACTCCCGCACTCCAGGAGCCCCTGCCCGCTGCCGCAACGCGGCCGGGGCCGGGCGGGGGAGGCGCGGCGGCCCCGCAAGTCCTGGCCCTCCGCAGATGGAGACCCCTGTGGACCCTCCGCCCCCCTGCACATTCACGCACAGCGCACATCCCTGCGCGCACCGCGCACACCCGTGCGGACACAGGGCCCCTCGCACGCTCACTCATCGGGCACCACCCGGCACATCATCCGCGCAAACCCACTCACGCTGCACTCCCTCGAATGGAGACCCGCGCACGACCCCGCACAGCGCACACCCGTGCATGCCCACGCACACTCGGGCCGCAGCCGTGGGAGAGGGCTCGGTACCTGCGTGGCTTTGTGGAACTGCTTCTTCAGCCCGGCCACCGACATAGCGAGGGCAGCGCGCTGCAGCCCTGCGGAGCGGAGCGGAGCGGAGCGGAGCGGAGCGGAGCGGAGCGGAGCGGAGCGGAGCCGAGCCGAGCCGAGCCGAGCCGAGCCGAGCCGAGCCGAGCGGCGCAGCCGGGGCTCTCTGCCTGCCCGCACCGCACCGGGGCTGTCAGACGGGGGCGGCGGTGCGGGAGCGCCGTGACGTCAGGGCGGGACGCGCCGCCCCCGCCCGCCCCCGCCCGCAGGTGCCCCGGCAGTGCCCGCCGCGGGGCTCCCGGGGCCGCCGCAGCGCCGCCGCCGCACAGCCGCCGGCCCGGGCACCCGCGCCCCCGCCCGCCCCCGCGCTTGGCGGGCAGCGCTCGCGCACGCGGCTCCGAACGGTGAACCGAGCCCTGGTCCGGTGCGGAACCCCCGGGATGGGCACCCGCCTCCCGCCGCGTCGGTCTGGGTCACGGGCGTGCGGCTTCTCCGTGCTCCCCGCCGTGCGCGGACCTCGGCCTCGCCTCAGCAGCCTCCCCGGCAGGGACCGGGATACCCTCCCCGCCGGACAGCATCCGCGGAAATGAATCCGAGAAGAAATTGGCGGAGCAGTAAGTTCAGGGGGCAAGAGAGAAAGCAATAGCAGAGGGAATATCAGCGTGGGCCAGTTTTCTGAGAAAAACGTTTCTAGCAAGGCCAGCTTCTTTGGGGCTGATCGTGCCTCGCTGGACCACAGTTGGTATTGAAACCCCGGCTAATTGTGATTACCTCAACAAGTGCTGTTTTCTTCTCCCGTCAGATTGTCAGTGATGCATAGAAAAGCACTTCTAAAGCTTGCCTGTTCCAGCCTGCTGGTGTGGCTGTTGGCTGGTTAGAGAGTAAAAGCGTAGAACCCAGATAAAAGTCGTGTACTTTTGCAGTTCAGTGTTATAAACACTAGCAGAACAGTAATTAGCAATTATTAGGCTCTGCCAGCAAAAGCCTAAACAACATGAGCAATGTGATTCAAACACAATGATCCTTCTCTGCAGGCTGAACCAGTCACTGCATATGTGTGCTGCAAATTAGCACGACGGAGATGCACACTCGAAGCTCGTCAGCTGTTCGGAAGCAGTCATGCTACATTGGCGTTTAATTCCATCACAACAAACACTCATCACTCCAGCTAGTTAGACAGCTTTTCAGAAGCACCTAAAACTGTTTATAAACTCTATGAGGGCTTGCCATGGTGCTCCACACAGGCTTGCTGCACCAAGCCAAACTGCACTGCTGCACTCTTCAGGCGTACATACCATCTCAGCCTTACCAGGTGTGGGGAAAGGGACGATACCACACCTCTGGGCATCCAGAGGCAGAGCCGTGCCTCCAGATCACTGATACAGTGCAGTTCTTGGAATTTACTTGCAGTGAAGAAAAGGATGTGAAATGCAAGTTCTGTGAGTGCTTTTGGAGGCAAAGTTGTTAATCGTGAAGAATGGCAAGTTAAGAATATCTCGCATCACTGGAGAGTGGGAGATGGTAACAGCCTCATCCTGAGCATGAGTAGGAAGCACTGCTTTCTGGCCTAGTCCCAGCTCTGCACAGAAACACTTCCATCCACTCTCGTACTAACATTGTTTTAAAGGGTGAAAAATGAGACCATATGGAGACGCTAGGCAGAGAGTGGGAGTCTCTTGTGCCAGCCATTGTACTTTTAACAGAAAACTCCCATTGTACCTAGTACTTGGGAAGGGGCATTTCAGTTGGGAAACACAGTGAGAACTAGAAAGTAAACATATGAAAATTATAAATGTCATAACTTTAAATTATTTTTATAAAATTAAGAATATTTTTTTAATGTTACCAAATAACTGGAATTCAGTGGTTACATTTCAGGATCTAACATTTGCTGGCTATTTCAAAAGAGTACATTCCTGTCCACTACAAATTTTATGTGAAAATTATATCAATAAATAGTAAAAAATAAATAAATGGACATATAAATGTCCACCAAACTCAGTATGTGGGTCATGAGCTGGAGATACAGGAAGTCCCTCATTTTCAAGGATATTATACCCCTGCAGCTCTCACTGACTGTTGATTGAAGTGATAGTATGATGCCTGGCTGCAAATCAGCCCAAATAGTAGTTGAATGCCCTGACTCACCTATATTACTGTCTGTGTATTCTCACAGCTGAATCTGACACTTTTACTCCTGCTCACACTTCCTTCCTTCTCTTTTTCTTTTTTTTTTTTTTTTTCTTCTAGAATATCTATATTCCTGGGAGTGGAAAATTTTATCTTTATTAAAACACCTTTGATGTGTGCCAGTGTCAATGGACTTTGTGTAAATTAAATGATGAAACTTCTTGGACAAAGAGAAATTAATTTAGAGCCTGCTCTTCGGTATATCATGTCATTTTTCTGGAGGAATCTAAATAATGCTTCGAAATTAGCTTCAGTGAGATGACTTCTGGTCTTAATAAATGGTAGCAAACAATAACAAATTATGTTTGCCTACAATGTATCACATTTTAGAATATTTTTATGTCTTTATGAGATCTATACACATAAGTCCAAACCCCATTTTTAAAATGAATAAATGTAATAGGCTAAGCACTTCTTTTTATTCCACTTTGGAAAAAAAATTCTAACAATAACTTAAGGAAGTCGCCATTGTTGCAACTGCAAGAAATAATCAAATGCAGGAAGGAAAAAGACCTTTGTAGGTGCAATCCTAGTCCTTTTCTTTCATGCACTATTATGACATTAGGTTGTAAATCACTATAGTTCTTACATAACATACAGCTGAATCTGCAAATTTAGAATTGCAATCTCATTCTGAAAGTCATTTAGTGAAATAAGTGGAAATATTCACTTCAGTAGGTCTTCAAGAATTTGATTCATACTTTAGTTGATACAACTTTTCAGAATTTTTTTCTGTTAAAAATCGGTAATATTTCAACAGCACAAAGGCATGTAAAGCATAGTAAAACCCCCTTGATAAATTGCTTACTGAAATAAAATAAAATGCTAGAAATAAAATTAAAACATTAGCAAAAATGTTTGATCTGGAGAATGCAAAAAACTAATTCCAGGAGAGGATGGCATGGATGCAGTGGAAGCAAATCAGAAACTGCAGTGGAAGCAAATCACTCTGTTTAGCACTTTGGTAATAAAATCACATTGAAAAACAAAATGTGAATATAATCAAACAAAAAAAGAAACCAAACAGCATTATGAATGCAAGTTTTTTCAAATAAGTAACACCAAAGAAATACCAAAATATTCTTAGAGCATTCGTTCATATTTCACTGGGGAAGAATTTGGGTATTTATAAAGTTCCCTATGGTGCTACGTCAATACTTTTACATGAAATATTTGTTGATATTATCTTGTGCAGGACAGAAAACATAAACATACTTATGAATAGGAAAGGCTCCACAGAAGGTTTGGTTAATCACCCACAAATGATCAGGGACTGTGTAGCTCAGTAAGAAATTAAGCCAGAAACTAAAAATCAGAGCCCTCATTTGAAATCTAATCTGGGCTACACTACTGCAGGTCAGCTGGTGAAGACATTTAAATCCAAGCTGTGTGAAATCAACAGGCAATGAAAAATTGCATGGACATTAAAGCAATGGTAACTTTTAAAAAGAGTGCAAGATGGCCATGTAAGTGTAAGACATAAAGGAAGCAAACAAAAAAATCTGTTATTGTATTATCTTTTAAAAACCTGATTTTTTCCTTGATTAGGAAATATTTTGTCAGCTTCTGAAGGTAAAAATGTACGCAAGACATAGGCAATAAGTTACAAGCAAGGGAAGATGCAAACATCTAACAAGGAAAGAATCAGGACAGAAAAATATCAATAAGCCATATCTCTTTGTCTGAATTACAGGAACCATTTAATTTCATTTCACACAAACCAATAAAATAAAGAAGGATTAACAGCATTGTTCTTATTAGTTAAATATTATTACTCTTCCAACCACAGTAGATATAGATTGAATAGCTAAATTTTTGTGTGTTTCAAACATAACATAGATTATCCATGTTTCGTAGATTCACTCTTCCAAATCAACTCTCTCCAGGCTCATGAATTTACAACTTCAGTTTTCTTTCTTAATAGATGATCAACAGATGAGGTTTCCTACAATGTCCAAGAGTTCTTCTTTATAAAAGTACACAAAGCTTAATTGGACACAATGCCATTACTCTGATAGTATACTTCTCAAACACTGTTCGTTAAAGCATGCCAGGGTTTTGTCCCCATATTCCAAAGAAAACAAGGTCTGTGTTCTTCCCATAGTACCTTACTAACAAGCATTTTTTTTGTTTGTCTTAGCTGATGAGAGCCTTTTCTGACAGGATGCTTTTGATAAGATTATTGCTGAGCTCTGTCCTGTCTGTTCCCAAAGATACTTATTTACTTCCAGTCCATGTTCTACGAGGAGTGCTATTAATCCTGCAGTTCTGCGTGAATGTTGTGCCTTGTCCATTATAATTACATATTTGAAAAATGCAGGACAATGCAATAATGAATCTTGCCCTTGTGGTTTACCACCAGCAGTAAGCTAGTAAATTTTTGTTAATTGCTCCATTAGTTATGAAGAGGGAGCATGGACTGGTTCTTTTCAAGCTTCAAGTCTCCTTTTATTTTGGTTTTTCCAGAAGTTGAATAAGTAGTTAGATCCCTCATTTACTGAATTCTGCCTAGTCTGGATAATAAATAGGTCTTTAAGAATCACATCTAAAATTAATTTTCAGCCACCTTCATGTCTTTAAGTAGCAGTTTTTAGCTACATTTTGTAGCAGCAGCCGCTTCATCATAACAACTAAGAAATACCAGAAAAATACCTGCAGACAAGACACAGTCTTTGGCCTATAAATGTAGCACCAGTTTTCAGCTAGGGCACCTAGCAGCAAAGAATAACCTGGATCAACTTCAGAGGTGGTGGAGCACCTCATACAGTTGCTCTGCTTATACACGTGATGCAGTGTCTAGGCATTGGTGTCTTAGTAGGCCAGAAGTCCTGAAAGTGGACTTTACACATCTTCAGGTTGTTTCTTGTGCAGACAAGAGGCATGCCCACATATGCATGTGTTTGTGTGCAAACAGTAGAACAAGAAGCCTTCCTTAGGTGTGCAGCTAACTTAGATTTTTGAATCAAAAATTTTAATCAGAAGAACAGTTGGGCTAAATTGCTCATATTCTGTCCCATGCCTCCTTGAAACAGATGATGAGCTACTAAGCTGCACAGATGTCAACATGGCCACATCCCCAACTCCGAGGAAACAGAGCACAGCAAAAAAGTAAGCATCATTTGTTCTTCATTAAATCAATGAGTGCTCCTTCTGATCTGTCCCTTGGTAAGCAGTTCCCTGCAATACCGTATCGGCAATATTGTCATAAAGAAAGCACTGCAGCAACCGTAATCCTATATGTAATGAAGCTGTAATTAACCAAACAGATGAAACATATCACTAGGCCCACATTAAGTCATCTGAAATAAATGAATAACAATATGTGCAGGTAGAGAGTGTACAGAGTAAGAACACATCACACTTATATATACACGTTGAAAAATTCTTACTCAGTTTTCAGTTCTGTGCTGTAATTCCAGTTGTAGCTAAGTGACTGTTTCATATTTACTTTTATTTTTAATCCCAGTAGAGATGTTTGTAAGTATTTTAATCTTTAGATATTTTTATCATACTGTCTTTGTCTCATTGTGATACACAAGCAGCTAACACAAACCAATGCATACCTTCTAAAGAAAATTCTGGCTCTTGAGACTATTAGGCCTGAGAATCAGTCATAGGCCATTTTTCTTGACTTGCTGAAAAAAACATCTTAGGACACTAGAAATGCCATCCAGAGGGACCCGGGCAAGCTTGAGAAGTGGACCCAAGGGAATCTCATGAGATTTAACAAGGCCAAATGCAAGGTGCTGCACCCGGGTCAGGGCAACCCCTGGTGTCAACACCTGGTGGTGAATAGATGGAGAGCAGCCCTGCCCAGAAGGACTTGGGTCCTTGGGATGAGAGGCTGGACCTGACCCAGTCCAGAAAGCCAAACATGTCCTGGGCTACATCCAAAGCAGTGTGGGCAGCAGGGCCAGGGAGGAGATTCTGCCCCTCTGCTCTGCTCTGGTGAGACCCCACCTGCAGTGCTGCATCCAGCTCTGGGGTACCAGCACAGGAAAGATATGGACCTGTTGGAGAGAGCCAGAGAGTCCAGAGGAGGCCACCAAGTTGATCAGAGGGAGCACCTCTGCTGTGAGGGAAGACTGAGAGAATTGGTATTGCTCAGCCCAGAGAAGAGAAGTCTTTGGGGTGACCTAATTGCAGCCTTCCAACACCTGAAGGGAGCCTACAAGAAAGATGGAGAGAGATTGTTCACAAGAGCATGCACTGACAGGACAAGGGGAAGTGGCTTCAAACTGAGAGTAGATTTAAATTAGATATTGGAAAGAAATTCTTTACTGTGAGGGTGGTGAGGTGCTGGCACAGGTTTCCCAGAGAAGTTGTGAATGCCCCATCCCTGCAGATGTTCAAGGCCAGGTAGGATGGGGCTCTGAGCAACCTGGTCTAGTGGAAGGTCTCCCTGCCCATGGCAGGGGATTTAGAATCAGATGATCTTTAAGGTCCTTTCCATCCCAAACCATTCTATGATTCTCTGATTCTGCTCTGCTTTTCTTTTGTGGAAACATAGGTTGTTTAGTAAGGACAAAACATTACAGACAACTTATGCTGGGAGATGTGTTGGGAAGGAAATACTAGATGAAACTGCAGAACCTTCAATGTACCCTTTTTTAGGGACTTCATTACAGTGCAAATAACATTCAGAGATTCAAATTACCAGTGCAGTCAGCATGAAACAGCCGAAGTTTCATAACAAATTATATTAGAATATGAGCTTTAAAGAACAAACAGATCTCCCAGGTTTGCAGCAGTCGCTGAAGCAGTGAATTCTGGCTCAGTGATGTACCATTAACTCTTAACCTCTGTCATAATAATTTCTTGCCCAGATACTTGTGTTTCAATTACCACAAATCTGTGTGAAGTTTGGGCACCAACTATTCTTTCTGTACTATTGAATATCCAATAACTGTAAATCCTGTGCCCAGTTGTTCATGTTGCTGTCCATGGTTTAGAGGCTACCCCATTTGTGCCTATTTGGTGTACTGAGAAGAATTATCTGCCACCCTTGACAGAGATTAGCAACAATTCACAGTTGTTGCGATCTATTCCCAGTGGTCCTTACTGAAAGAATAATGCTAAGACACTAAAGCCAAGTCCATGTCTCCACAAGATTGAAAATTAACATGGGTTTGACCTAATTGCAGAAAGATAATTTCTGAGAGTTTTGAATGGGTCAAAAAGGCCAGACGATGGACAAAAGAAATAATGCAAGAGTGACTGGTGCACTCAAATGTTTCAGATAAAATAAGATGATCCTTGAACATCTTGATTTTGACCTGTTATTTTGGATGTTTATGTGAATAAAACATCCAAATCCCTCTCCCTCCATTCTGAGTTCACGTTGTATGTTTTTTTTCTTTCCACTAGTTATGTAAAGATTAACAGCTTCACTAAAAACCTTGCAATAATTATCACCTAGTAATTCTATGTACTCCTCCATGTACCAGATCCCAGGTAAGCACTGAGCCAGGGACCTCAATCACAAGAACATGTGCCTTGAGTTCTCTAGCCTTGACGTTCAAGCTGGAAAGAAAGAAGCCTTTGTTATTCAGCATACATCATGCCCTCCTTAAGTGGACTGTTCTACACTCCCAGGTTCCCAGTACTGCGTTTCCATCCCCTTGCCGAGTAAGAGAAGCTGAAACAGGGAGAGCATCCAAGCCACAACTTGGCATCACCCACACTGCTTTTACTTTGTAGATTCCTTTCTGTTAATTAAATAACCAGTACACTTCTCTCAGTTATCAAGATGATTCATATTCCATCTCTTCCCTACACAAGAAGGGCTTTCAGAATTCCCGTGTAGGAATCTCGTTTTTGTCCATCATTTGTATGACTGGGCTTGAGTTATAACAGAGTTTGTACAGAAAGTGAGGAATTGACTGCCACAGCCTTTCCAGTGGCTGAAGTGAAGTCATACAATTAATGAAATTGGCTTATTTTAATTGATTAGGAATCGCAGTTTGGACTAACTTCAAGGCTTAAACTAGAGAGAAAAAGAAAAAAGAACGATTTTTTCTGGTTCTACAAAAACAAAATAGATAAGAAACAAGTCCCCCTGCTCCACTGACTATAAAAACCCCAAAAACTAGTTCTGGTCTTCCACTGCAGAAACAATGATTACTTGCCTCTTCTCCATAGCTTCTGCTTCTTTGCTGCAGGGCCTCTCAGGTATTTTCCCCAAAAATGTGACAAAGTGACTCACAAAAATGTTGTGGGATTATCAAGCTTTATTTTTCCATAACCTCTTCTATACCTGCATGAGGGACTCAATGCACCTCAGAAGGCAAAGCAGGGTGAAGTGGGCGAAGTTCCTGTGTGCTTCTTCTAAGCTTTCACTGCATTGTAGGCAAGGCAGAGCATCATAAAAGCAGGCAGCAGATTCCTGTCAGAACACAGTATTTTTTTTAAAAGGCTCCAGTCTTTAGCCTTTTAGCATTTAGAAATGCAATAAATGTAAATGCCCCAGAAGAGGTAGAGCAGAATATCAATGAGAAAAGAATGAATCTTGAGCACTGTTCAAACTCCTCAACTCATCCTTTTCTGAGGAGCCTAAAGGGGCCATCAGTATTGCCTAGACAGTACTTTGTAATATTACATAATCTCTGGGATTCTGTGACACATGGTTTCTTTGAAGCACTGGCTAGCTCATTTCATTCACTCCTGTCCAGATTTTAGCCAAAAGTTAGAGGTTTTATTTCCTATTCTGTCTCCAGCATATATACCTGCAACAATCACCTTTATCCCAGAGAGCAATTGAGCTACTTTTGAGTACAAAACAGAAATTAGCTAGTTCTCATGGATATGCTTATGCCAGAGTTTTAATATCCAACTACTGCAGGGATTCACAACCACTTCCAACCTGCAATTTGAAAACCATGCCTTTTTTTCCACACACTGTAATCACATTTCTCTGTTCTATTGTAGTCATGTGTGCAATATTTGAACCACCACTCCTTGCACCCAAAAATAAATTTAGGCAAAAAAGTGTTTTTTACAACCCATTGGTGCTTTATACAGTCCAAAGACACAGTATTCAGCAAATTTGTAAGCATCTTTCCAGTTTTTCCAATGGAAGTAGCCTTCCTCTGTTTTGTGTTCAAGGGTGATGTCATGAAGCCAAATCCATACTATATTGTTAGTATAGCTCTTTATGATTTATGATCTTTCATGATTTACATCAAAGTGCTGCAGTATAGGAGGCTATGGAGATCCCTAAGGTGGAACAAAATCAACTTTGAACAAAATTAACTTCCTCAGTTCCTGTAAGCAACTTGCATTGAAAACAAGAAAAAAAAGTAAATATTGGGTAATAATACCCTTCTCACCCGGCTTTAGATTTATCCAGGAGAGAAATAGGATCATAGAATGGGTTGGAAAGAACCTTAAAGATCATCTCGTTCCAAACTCCCTGCCATGTGCAGGGATATTTTTCCCTAGATCAAGTTGCTCAGAGCCCCATCCAGCCTGGCCTTGAACACTGCCAGGGGTGAGCATCCACAGCTTCTCTGGGAAACCAGTTTCAGAGCCTCACAACTCTCACAGCAAAGAATTCCTCCATAACATCTAATCTGCACTGCCCATTCCTCCTTGTCCTATCACTACATGCCCTTGTCAAAAGTCCCCCCCAGCTCTCTTGTGAGCCCCCTTCAGGAACTGGAAAGCTGCTACAAGGTCTCCGTGGAGCCTTCTGTTCTCTGGGCTGAGCAACCCCGACTCTCTCAGCCTTTCCTCATAGGAGAGGGATTCCAGTCCTCTGGTCAGCTTGGTGGCTCTCCTCTCTATGCTCTCCAACAGGTCCATGTCCATTTCATGCCAGAGGCACCAGAGCTGAATGAAGAGACTGCTCCAGGTGGAGTCTCCCCAGAGCAGAGCAGAGGGGCAGAATCCCCTCCCTCTCCCTGCTGGCCACGCTGTTTTGGATGCAGCCCTGGACACGGCTGGCTTTCTGTGCTGTGAATGCACATTGACAGACTTCATACGCAGTTTTGTGTCCATCAATACCCCAAATCCTTCTCTGCAGGGCTTCTCTCAATCCACTCATTTCCCAGTCTGAATTCAGGTTTGGGTTTGCCCCAAACCATGTTGAACTTCATGAGGTTCACACAGACCCACCTCTCAAGCCTCTCACTGTGCACCTGTATAGCATCTCTTCCCTCTAAAGTATCGACTACATCATTCAGCTTGGTGTCATCTGCAGACTCATGAGGGTTCATCTAAGCTATCTCTGTATCTCTCTATTTAATTAACTAAAAGATAGACCTACTTTTAAAGCAGAAGTTAGCTGACTCATCTGTTTTCAGATTATAGGATTGCCGTCCATTCTCTAAAAGATAACCAGATTGTCACCTTAGATGTGGACTCTTTAGTAAGTAAATGCCTAAAATTAGGTGACAATAATGATGCTGGGGACAGAGTAGAGCAGAAGACTGCATGGGTAGGGGGAGGAAAGTACATTTGTTTATTGTATTAAAAATACAAAAGATGTGCAGAAGACAGATTTTCACAACAGGACAGATATAGACAGATATTTTCACTTCTTACTTACTGAAGGTTGTATAATTAAACCAGTCATTGACACTCACATAGCAGATAATGTTAGGTTTTCAAGACACAGACTTCACAGCTTACCTGATAAGTCCACAGGATTTTCCCAATGCTATTTTTTCCCTAGAGAGACTCTGAAAACTGCTATAAAGAGATTATTTAATTCATTACAAAAATAGCCTGAAAATCTCAAAATTATGGAGGGGAAAAAGAGAGACTGAAGAGCTAATTATAGAAATAGCTGGAGGCAGAAGCCTTTTAATTTGAATTGTTTTTTTTATAATACTTGGAGAATCCTTGTAATCTGAAATTTCCTCCCCCTTTTTCATTAATACTTCTTTTTTTTTAGTTTGCCTCTATTTCAGATACTCTTCATAACTTGGCATTTGAAGACTGCAGCTACTTGTTGAAAAACTCACTTGTTTGATGCTTTTTAACTTGTAAGTGACCTTTATTTTTTGACAAGTAACAAGTTTAGAGGGGCAAGTCTTGAAGGTTGCTTTCTAGATGAAAAAATCTTGAAATAAGACCATAACTTAAAAATTTATGATACTTTTGGAAGAAAATATCTCTTTCTGATCATGTCTTTTCCTCATGGCTTGAAAAAAAGATCATTTGTGCATTTGTTATGTTTGCAACATAACCTCTTTGCCAGCAATGCCACATTCACTGCAATCTGTCAATTTGTCTTTTATATATAGCAGCAATTTACACTGAGGTTTTGCTAAACTGCCAAAACAATACCTAAAAATCAATAAAAAACCTGCTGGTATAAACATTCAGCATTTTAAAATAATACTTTTGCTGGGAAATTTTTAAAAAATATTTTCTAAAGGAAATATTACGTGGGAGTGACAAAGGTAAACTAAGAGAAGGAAAGAGAGATCTGGTTAGCATGGAAGGTATCCCCTCCCAGTTAAACAGAGGCATGCTTAGCTGAAGTCCCAATGAGACTTCCCTAAGATGTGTACGCAAACAGCAAAAGTGGACACTAATTAAGTATCTATAATATTTTGTCAAAAGGTACACACACCATATTTTATAGGTAGGTTGTTAGAACAAAGGATAGCATTGGAAAAATGAGGCAGGGTTTCAGTACATTTAAAGTGTCTGTAACTTTGTGTAGAAGGTTTCATTTTTTAAGTATGCCAGTCTGGACATCCAATATAAGGGAATATCTTGCCCTGAAGACTTGAAGGACCTTCTAAAAAGATTTTAAACTTTCAGGGATGCAGTCCTTGATCAGCACATTAACTAAAATGTATTACTGACATTCTGCCCTGAACTCTGCTTCTACTACTTCTTGGTCTATACTTCTTAAATTAAGCATCCATATTAAAAGTAAGATCCAATTTAAGAATCCCTATTTTTGTGCATGGTTTCATTTACAAACTGAATTTTAATATTAGTGAGAAAGTCAGACCTGCCATAGAGGAGAGAGAAGCTGTGCAGAGTCACTTTTATCTCATAAAATTTCATTTGGCTTCATGAAGTTAAATTCAAAAAACCAAAAATCAAAACCAAACCAAAACAAAAAACGGCAGATCCTGCAGGTTCTGCAATAAATTACTTCAAGCATTAAAAACCAATTCTTTATTTTCTTTTGAAGAAGAACAATGACAAAGAACAAGAAGACTTGCCTTAGGCCTGCTATAAAGAGAAGTGCTTAAATGCGCCTTTCCATCTGTTGTTTGGTCTTTTAGAGCCCCCTAGGGTCTCCAGAACTGCTCAAAGTGGTACTGCCCTGCACTTCCCTCTGCCATAATGCTTTAAAATTGGAAACTGACCCTGGACCACAGGTCACATAGCACAGTGCTGTCATCACACCATTCTCACTAATGTAATTTTAAATACTTCAGCAACACTAGTGAATACAAGACAAAATAGGCCATCTGCTCCCACATGTTGATAGAATGCCAAGAGTCTGAGCTGACAGTCAGAAATGAACAATTGAAGGAAGCACTTATGGCTTTCCCATTCAACATCCAAGACTTCAGACAGTGCCAAACTATAAATATCTTCAGTTCAAGCTGCTTAAGGTCAGTGCATTAGCATTAATGGTAAAAAAATATTAGTGCATTAGACTCTCATATCATCACAATCAGTAGACATGTTTAGAAAGCCAAAAACAGTATAGAATAACTGCTGCAGAGAAATAAGTACTGAAACTGCATATTGCAGTTCTGTGCTCAAAGAATACTAGGCTAAAAATTTTGCAGCTTTGTTCTAACAGCTATCAACAAACCCTTATTTTAGATCACTTCCAAAATCTCAACATTGTGCTTTCAGAAGTTATTCATAGCATATGGGAAAAGACCAAGCACAGTTGTTATTCCATGGAGTACCTACAAAAAGCCCCAAATCCAAATCTTCCCAATTCCTATTCTGTGTGATCTCTCTACTACATTATTTTTAACATTACTTTTTTCATGTTTAGATAGTTTCAGTTATGCCACTGTACAAAGAGGCTAAAAACGTACATCATATCAGATACACAACTTGTATTAATCATTCAAGGAGCAGTCTTTCACATACATTTTCAAAGCAGTGATTGACAAATTCACAACCATGAAATATGTTTTCCCTTGTGTATTTCCTCCTGACCTTCATTCACTAAACTATTCTCTTACTGTATTTTTCTCCTTGTTCTTTCATGACCATTCCTTTCCTGCATATTTATCTTTTTGGTTCATTGCTACACTTCTGTCTTGATTCCCCTTGACAGCTGTTTTGCTCTCCAATTTACATGTTAGATTTTACTTCATCTGTATGCCATCTTTGATCTTTCTGTTTCTTTCCCTTCAGTCACAAGGATGCAGTAGGAAGTTACCTGTACCTGGGATGATAGCATTCTTTCTCATGGTAGATAGAAAGGAAACTAGAAAAATTAATGTCCAAGTCATCAAACAAACTTAAAAATAATGGCCTATATTTATGGGTTCCCTGAGACATAAAGCAGTGGGATTAGTGACACCAAACACATTATCATCTAAAAGAGGTGGATTACTGTGGTGTCTGGTCTCATTCATACCATAGGTAGAATTTTCATGTATGATTACCAAGATTTTTTTTTATTCTAAATATAAAAGCCAATGTATGGAGAGGCTTCAGTTATAAGGAAATTCACACATTGCCCTGCTTTCGGATGAGAGAAAGATTATTGAGAGATTTTGAATACTGCAAAATGGTTCCTTAATATAAGAAATAGCATTTTATCTCTGTAAAAGTGAGTAATTTCCAAACAGATGGTTTCCAAAGTGCCTCCCCTTTGATTAGTGCAGTGATCATAATTTGCATGAAGTTTCCAGAGAGAAAACTGAGAACAACAGAAAAATCCTTTGCTGGCTTTGAATCTTTTATGATCTAGTTATTAGTGGATAAGCACCTTTACTCCTCAGATGGACATAGAGAAAGAAAACATTTGGATTTGCCTTTTTAAACAATTATAGGAAGAATAGTTTTCCTTAATTTTTGTTCTCTGTATATTTACAAATTCTGCAGCAGTGTCCTGTGTTCAGATTTCAACTTAAAACAGCTGGCTGAGTTAAGAGCAGTTGCAACATCATTAGCTAACCAAAAGGCACACTCTTTCTTTGTGTCATGATCTTTATAGTGAAGGGTGTGAGCCCTTCATACATCCCTGGCACTCCAATATTTTTCTCCAGGAAAAAAGAAAACGAAACTGATGCACTAATTTTTAGGTATTTTGAAAACTGATCTGAAAGGAAGAAAAGTTCTTCAGATGCAAACAATTTTTTTTCCTGGTAGAATAAAACATTTTGAAACTCTGTGTCACAAAGTACTTTTTAGCACTGCTGAAACAAAAGTAGGGTCTTGGTGGTTTTTGTTTTTTTTTTAATTTATTTATTTTGTTTTGGTTTTTGTTTGGTTTTTGTTTGGTTTTTGGTTTTTTTTGGTTTTTTTTCTTGCATTTGTTTGGTTCTTTGTTTTAAATGAGATGATGCAGACACTATTTTAAGCACTCATTGAAACTGCACTTTGGGTGCTTCTTAATACAAAACTTCCTGGAGACAACAATTTTCCTATTGAATTTAAGAGTGATTTGTTCTTTCGTGAATTAGGACCTCACAGGGCATTTCTATGGGATGGTACACTTGCAGAAGGCACGTGAAAATTTTGTGATGCTCCTGCTAAACTTTTGCCATTTGTCTTGGGTTTGCATGGCAAGGTTTTGGTTGTGAGGGGTTCACAGGGGGCCACTTTTTGAGAAGCTGCCAGCACCTGTCCCTGACAGAGCCAGTGACAGCCCACTGGTGACAGTGGCAGCACCTCTGGGATAACTTGTTTAAGAAGTGGGGTGCGGGGGAGCACAGCAGGGAGTGTAATCAAACTGTGCAACAGCAACTGCAGCTGGAGAGAGGAGTGAGAGCATGTGAGAGAAGCAGCCCTGCAGACACCAAAATCAGTGGAGAAAAGGGGGAGGAGGTGCTCCAGGCACCAGAGCTGAGATTCCCCTGCAGCCCATAGTGCAGACTATGATGAGGCAGCTGTGCCCTTGCAGCCCATGTTGGTCCAGGGTGGAGGAGATACACTACTACAGCCCATGGAAAATCCCACTCCAGAGCAGGCAGATGCCCAAACAAAACTGTGACCCCATGGAAAGGAGCCCATGCTGGAGCAGGTTTGCTGGCAGGAGTGTTGAGCCTGCAGGGAACCCATGCTGGAGCAGCCTGTTCCTGAAGGATGCCAAACCATGAGGGACACACACTGAGTGAGGAACTGCAGCCTCTGGTAAGGATCCAAGTTGGAGAAGTTCATAGAATTCATGTCTCCCACGGGAAGGACACCACACTGGAGCAAGGGAAGAGACTGAGGAGGAAGGAGCAGTAGAGATGAGTTTTGAACTAATCGCAACCTCCATTTCCAGTGCACCTGTGCTGCTGTTGGGGAGGAGGTAGAGGAAAAACTGGAGAAAAGTTGAACCTGGGAAGAAGGGAGGGATGGGGTGAAGGTGTTTTAAGTTTTGTTTTTGTTCCTACTCTGACTTGATTGGCAATAAATTGTCAGTTTCCCTGAGCTGAGTCTGTTTTGCCTCACAGTAATTGGTGAGTGATATCAGTGACAGTAATTGGTGAGTGATATCTCTCCATCCTGATCCCAATCCATGAGACTTTCATTATATTTTCACTCATTTATCCAGCTGAGGAGGGGGAGTGATGGAGCAACTTCAGAGGGCACCTGCTATCCACCCAGAGTCAACCATTACATTGCTGTGAGGTGACCTACAAACTGCAGTGTAGACATGGCCACAAGGTCAGAATCAGAGGTGGAACCACCTGTACACCCAAAGGCTAAACTGAGGATTGTGTTTATAAAGCTCAGTATTGTAACAATGGGACTATCCAGTTTGCCTGTACTTCTTTGTCCATGTCATATACAAACAAATTAACTTTCTTCAGGTTCCCACTAATTCTGCTTTGAGGATTTTCTTCTACCCTAGCTGTCTAAATGTGCTTAAACAGATTGAAAGGTGTTAGGCACACAACAACCAACAAGAACTACTTTGATTTCCGTGTTGCCTGAAGTGAAATCTTTATTATATTTAAATCAAAAGGGATTTTACATCTGTTATCAAAAGAATCTGGCCCATATCCTCATTCTTGCCACACAGGAGAACCTGAATTTAAAACCTCAATATTACATCTGAGTCTGGATGGGGCATCTTGCTATACAAAGTGAACACAAGGGGAACAGATTTCTAGCAGAAAGATTCAGACATAAGGATAAAGTTTCTGCCACTTCTTCCTCCTCCTGTGGTTTTTCTGCCTTCCCTCCTTTCTCCTCCATGCTATGACAGGCTGAATTTCTGTATCTCCACAACAGTCTGGATCAGGAAACTGACCTAGCTGAAAAGTAGCCAAAGGAAAGAAAAATGGTTGAGTTTTCATTTATCTAGACAGCTGCTAGCACCAGCCCATAGACAGTAGCAGGACGTGCTACAAATCCAGGGAGTAATGGAGACATCATTACCTTTAATGGCAGCCAGTCATTCTGTTGGTTTAGGGAGACTGTAAAACCACAGGGCCTGGTCATCACTTACAGAGGAAAGAAACCATAATGGGAAAGATGGAGCTGCTAAAAGACCAAAGTTTAAAATCTGTACAGATGAGTACAGACTTTGGGGCCACAGACATCGGTATTGGAAAAATTTTTAACAAAAACTCACTTTGCAAGCAGAATACGGGATGATATTTGGGTTTGAAGCACATGATAAATTAAATGCCTTTTAGTTGTTGGGCAATGGTAACTGAATTCTATGAAACCAGAGAGAATAGGACTCCATACAAAAAGCGAAACGTAAGAAATAGTTCTATTTTAAGGAAAGTGCAAAAAAGAACATATGGCTCACCTCATCAAAAAAGAAACAGTCTTATGATTTTGAAGGACTGAATACCTATTGAGAGAGCAGATCAGGAGCAGATTCTGGGACAAGAAGTTCAGGGACATCACAGATGTCTCTGTGATCAGGTGAGGTGGGGAGGACACAATGAATTTCTGACAGAACAGTAAGACATTGTCAGGGACAGGAAGTCAGAGTCTGTAATGAAGCTATGCAAGAGTTCACAGCACTCTGTAACTGAGCATCCACTATGACAAGAAACAATATCTGAAGAAGACAGGTGCCAAGTTTAACCCTGGTGGGCAGCTGAATCCCAAGCTGCTGCTCACTCACTACCACCCTGGGGGGATGAGGAAGAGGATCAGAAGAGTAAAAGTGAGAAAACCCATGGGTTGAGATAAAGGCAGTTTAATAGGAAAAGCAAAAGCCGTGCACACAAACAAATCGAAACAAGGAATTAATTCACCACTTCCAGTGGGCAGGCAGGTATCCAGCCATCTCCAGGAAAGCAGGGCCCCATCATGTTTAGCAGTGACTTGGGGAGATCAAATGCCATAATTTCCTCTTCCTCCTTCTTTCTCTCTCAATTCTTACTAGCCAAGAAAACCAGCCAAGAAATAAAATTCGTAAGTTTACAAATATCAGCAAAGCACGTTTACGGTACAAATATGTGCTCAGATGAGTTCTGTCAATGGAATAAGGCTGTGCAGTTGTGGCACTTATGCATCAGACACTGGGGGCAAAAACAGTGTCACAGCAAAACAGAAGGTATGGCAAAGAAGGCAAATAAAATACAGTGATGAGTTCATCCTGATGTACCAATACCAATCGGAATTTAAATAAATTAATTCTGTTCTTTGCACTTTCCCCTTCTGGTATCACTGATATCAAAACCATGGTGTAAATGAACATAATTACTGGGTTGAACAACCAGCAAGGTATACACTGCTGCTTTTGGGTCATAAATTGTTCCCTAAATTCAAAGACCTCAGCATTATCCCATATTCAAAAGGAACTCAATCATTTATCCTGTGACTTGACTTGGTTAGGAATCAACACCTAAAGCTTAGTCCTGCTCTTCATTAAAACCACCTCTTCTTGCTGATTGTTTTCTTGGGTTTACAATGGGTTATAAAATTTTCATATAAATACTAGTAAGTAGTAAATAATAAGATGATCAGCATAACTGTGGTCACATAATTTTATCTAAGAATTTTTTTTAATCAATGAAATCTGATTTTTTCATAAGCAGAGTTAGGACAGATAGCTTGAATGGGCAACTGTATGAAGCCTAGAATATATATAATACCTAGAATACATCTTAATATCAAGTTTAATTCCCAGTAGGTAGCAAATTATTTATGTTGTTCCTTTTGCTTTAACGTGGTTGTTATGGCAAATGAAGGCTACAAAAAGATGAGCTCATTAGGAAGAGTCAAGGGCAGGCAAGAAAGAATGTACACATATATATTTCATTAAGCCAATAAAAATGATATATAAACCACTGCAATGTCAGAAAAAATTTAAGGCTTCTCAGGGTTGAACAATACTGAAAATTTCATGAGCATTGATCAGTATTATTTTGTGGGACAATCTATAGACATGTTACAATTGATTTATTTTCCTCTCCCTAGTTTGTTAGACTTCCGTGTAACCCCTGTAAAGTAAGTGCCATTGGATATTTCACAAGAAGGCTTGCTTTTCTATCCATCTACACTTCCTTTTAGACCAAAGTAACTGTTTACTTAGGGACATCAGGAGCTGATGAAAAGGTGAGACACTTTTCATTCACTCATTGGAAAGTCACTGTATTTTTAGCAGTGTTTCAGGATTTATGACTTCAAACTAGAGGCCATAGCAAGTGGCATACATATTTTGGTTTATGTATGTGGCATTTCACACACTGTCAACAAATGTTATGCAACAAGGAACCACACACAAGAACAATGAGTCACTACTTTTTTTTCAGTCAGCAGGTTTCAGAAGAATAGACCTTAAAGGTAAATAGCCATTACTGGTCCCTGTCACAAAATCTTTGTGAAAGTTTTGAGGGAATAGGAAGTGAAGGAATGAGTCATTGATGTTAGAATTTATTACTAGATAATCTAAAAATTGTTATGACATGTTTGCATCTCACTTTATGAATTATTTAAGCATATTTTTTAAGAAACCATATTCTATATTAGTGTGCTTTTTTTCTTGAAACCTTTTGTAAGAAACAAATTCTTAACTACTAAAAAGTGCTTCTAAGTTTATTTCCTTGTTGCACAGTTTTCCCATCCTTATCACAGTATCTGCATAGCCTTCCGGTTCTTTGATCAGAGATTCAAACCAGAATCTCTAGTCTTATAGGTGAGGTATCTAACATACAACCTACCAGCACAGGAGACTGCAACAACACAGCATGATAGGAGAATCAAAATGTAGCAAAAGCAGCATGGGTGCTCATCGGAAAGAGGAACTCCACAAGCTGCCATATCTTACTATGACCTGTGATCAGTGTGGTGCAGCACTGGAAAACACATCTCTGGTTTTTATTCTGTCTTGGACCATGACTGACTCATTCCATACCTCTGCATGGACACAGTAGTCCTGTCCCCAAATATCAGCTTTTGGGTGTAAGACATAAATACTACTAGATCTTCTACTACTTCTCATCTCTGTGTTGGCTTTAATCATTGAGTTTAAATATTAATTACTAGCCAGATGCTGATGCTAGTATGGTTCCAGATGCTGCTGCCATGTTCCAGTCTCCATCACACAAGATAAAAACTTGCTGATGTCAGTAATATGTGGAGAAATGTGTCAAAATTAGGCTTTGATTAGTTTATGTTACCAGCATAGAACATCCTCTAGCTCAAAGTCATAACTAAGAAGGTGTTTTGGATGCCACTGAAAAGTTGTTGAAAAATAAACTCTGCATATACAGGAAGCTGAGAGACCTCATTCAGGTAAGGACTGTGATAAAAATTATATTCTTAATATTATTACTGGGCTATGTTTACTGTTTGAGGAAAATGATTTTTTGTTAATGAACTGAGCAGTCTCTGATACTTTATGTACCTCTGACAAAATATAGGATCATACTCCAAGGCAGTACAAGCATCAAAACTAACAGGATACAGTTAAGGACAAGACTAGAAATGAATCATTATGGTTTCAAAAAGAACAATGAAACAAGGGAAATACTTGTATTTCTTGCAACATCAAGAAATATTACCTTTTTTTTTTAAAAAGGGAGTTACATGGAAGAATCAGCCCAACTCCTGCAGATGGCCTCTGTGTCATAATAAACAACAAGGGACTTGACAAAGTCTTTGACATGTACAAAATAGAAGGGATCCTGCCCTTTTATTGCTCTGCTAAGCACAAGACGTCTGAAGATACAGAAATTCTAAGAGTAAGAAAAATGCAAAACTTAAAATTCAGGCTAGATGATTTCTTCAAAATCACCCAAAATTGAATGTTTTGAGACTTTTCTTCTGTAGAATACACAGTAGGTGCAGATATGAGAAGGCAGGAAGGAGACCTTGACAGTCATCTGATACTTGCATTGCAGCATCATTCTTTGCTCTTCATTCTTCTCACATGGTCAGCACTGAAGCAAGAGGCTATTTAATTCCCAGAGGACTTCTAGTGTGCTTAAAATTCAGCACATGCTTAGTTCCCTTCCTCATCTGAGTTGCACCACTGCAAATCCTTCATATTAATGAACATTGAAATATCTCTCTTACATAGAGGGCATATATTCAACTCTCAGCAAACTGCATATGTCAGTGAGTGAAGTGAGACAGCTTCACATGAAACCAGACAGAAACTTGGCCCACATTGTGTCAGGATAGAGTTTGCACTCTGCCTTGAAGTCTCAACATAAATTTTTAAATTATCACTATATCAAGTATCTGCTAAGTTTCTGTCGTAATGCCAGGATTAATTCTGAATCAGACCTCACAGATGACTTATAAATCCTCTTTGCATACCATCTTAAAGAGATACTATTTTGGGAGAGGTTAATACCATGAAAACCCCTTATCCAGTTAGTTCCCTGCAAAATGAAGCTTTATAATGAAGTTAGCCATTTCCTGTACCCTACTTGGCTCCATTGTGAAGTATTTCAGTGCCATCCAGTGTTAGACACAAGGTCATTTACTTAAAAAAGCAATCTCTGATGCTTTAACACTTCAGTTCCTAATTTACCTCTCCAAGATTATAGCACCAAGATTATATGTCCAATACACACCACTTACTATTTTAAAACTTGTAGAAGCACTCATTTTTAAATTCAATTACAGAATTGCAAATGCTAAACATAGAAGAGTAAAAGGATCACAGTGATATGAGAAATTCCTTGTCCTGACAAACTAAAAGATCATTTGACTGCTATTTATCTTAGTGGCAGCTCATATCAGTTGCAAACAACATGGTCCCTGTTCGTTCACTTTGTGGGAGAAGTCTGTATTATCTGCAGGGCATGACTATCTCAATACTAGAAAACTGAGAACTTATTCTGTGGCCACTTCTTTTCATAGGAAGCCCCACTAAAAACTTCCTCTTAAGGAGAGAATTTTATTGGCAAAATGTTTAAAGAATTATCACTGCTTATTTTCCCTTTGAACTGACACACCACGAGGAGGAGGTAATGGCATTTCATTTTACTGTCTTTAAAGACCATGATCTTCTGTCAGTGTTGAATGGATGTGCTAAATTTTTTTTACAAGCTCTAGTTTAGACTAACATTTCATAGGTATCCTTATCAAATATAGATTCCTTCTAAAATAATAAATGAATGCAACAATAACCACAACAATAATATACAAACATTCATTAACTTCACAGCCATGTAATCATACCTGTGAAGGCTTGGAAAATCAGATTGAAAGCAGAGTAGGAGCCAAGAAAGAGTAAGGAATCAAAGCAGATCTAAGAGACAAGCAGCACAAGGGAGCCTGATGGGCTGAAGTGGGAAGTGAAATCCTGCTGTTCCTGAATATCTGCAGGAAAAGCAAGAAAAAGTGCTGTTAGAGCCATGGGGCTCTTCCAGAAACCTTCACCCACCAACCCCAGCCTTTTGCTTGTAAATCCACCTGACCCTGGGCTGGGGCACCAGTCCTGGGCTGAGCTAAATCTCAAGAATTCTAGTCATCAGTCCTGTCTCCTGCTAAATGTTTATTTGGCTTTCCCGGGTTGATGTTGGATACAAGTCATCAA
Source organism: Corvus cornix cornix (assembly GCF_000738735.6). Taxonomy (NCBI): domain Eukaryota; kingdom Metazoa; phylum Chordata; class Aves; order Passeriformes; family Corvidae; genus Corvus; species Corvus cornix. The sequence goes on from NC_046357.1 coordinate 57,885,879, forward strand.
TTCAATTGCCTGATGATTGCAGGCTGTCACTCAATGTGTAGCTGTCAGCAGCCTGCTCTCACAGCTCCTGGATCCAGGTGCTGGAGGAGACTGTGCTTCTCCTGAAAGCACACTTCATGGCCCAGGGAGGGCAATGGGTGAGCCCCAGTTCACAGCGCCTGGGTCAGAACATCAAACTGTTCGTTTTAAACACCAGCGTTCTCCAGAGCTAGTTCATGTCATGCTTGTGCCACCTAGTAGCCTCACAGGCTTTTTAGAGCTGGGAAAACATGCATGAAAACACAGATATTGACAAGAGAAATTCCTGTCTTGAGCCAGATACTCAAGGGTAGGCAGTATGGAGAACACAGAACTGCACTCCACAAATCAGTAGATTTCTGATGTATATGATATTCTGCTAATACAACAACAGATTTCATTTCTCATGTATTATTTTTCTTCAAAAGTTAAAAATTCTATTTTGAAAAACAATTTCAGAATCAGCAGCTTCACTACATGAACATCTTAAATTAAATTGAATAGAGATGGTGAGTTACATAAATAAGCATTCAACTAACCCTTCACCCAAGCTTTTCTAGAAGGTCAATATTATTCTCCAATTTACATTCACAAAAGGTAGATTATAGAAACAAAAATCAATACTTTTAGTTTAAAAATCATTACATTTTCAACTGACACCTTCAAACCTTTATTTTCACATGGATAAGCTATAGTTAGAGCTCCTGTTGGCTACAGTTATTTCTGATGTGTGGTTATCAACAGAAGAAAAAATCCTTATAGAATAAAGGCTAATCCCTTGAAAAAAACAGTTCAATGTGAGTTCCCAATGCAAAGTTGTAGCTGAGAGGGTAAATGTAGTCTGTGCATGTATAACTAGAGAAAGATCAAATAGAATAAGGAAATAGCACTACCTTTTCAATAATTATCATCACATACTGAGGTTATTACTCAACACATATTTTAAACAGTTTTTCTGCAGAAAGAACAATGTGCAAAGATATATCAAAGATGCACTGTAAGGCTTGAGGTCTACTCATGCCCCTTGTCCCCACATGCACACCATGACTTACAAGTTCTGTCTAGCTCACAGTCTTGATTACCACCATGGTGGGATTTTTTTTTTTTTTCTGACTTCATAAATACCAGGATTTGAAACTGAATCTAGAAAATTTCAATGGGAAATCTTGAGCTGTGAGAATTCTTCATCATAGGCCTACTCTGCTGGGTTGTCTATCACATAATTTCTTCAGCCCAGGTTGAGTACTGCTTTTAAACACAAATTGAAGTATTTTATGCTACAAGTTCTGTTTTGCTCCACAACAAGAAATCATGAAGGAACTCTGTCATCCTTCAAAACCTAGGATTTGTTGAATTACAGATACTGCTGTGTGATTCCTTTACCAAAGGAGTCTTCCTGTACCAGAAAAATGTCAAATCCGTGCTCTGCAATAAGTTCAATAGGTCAGAGTCACTTGAACCTCTCTTTTATACCGTCTGATAGAGATTTCCAAATAGGCTCTTAATCTGATAAGCTTATTCTTTCACAGAGACAGGAGCCTTAAATTTCCCCAGCCTGATAAACATGCTGTAAAGTAACCCTCACAGAATTCTGGACTTACATATATCTGAGCAAGATGTGAATACATCTCCATTTATCTCAGAAAGGTTGTTACCTTGATCTTAAAACCAAGATACTGAGTCAATATCCTCAAAGAGCTGGGCCCTTTGCTTACCTGGCTCTTGACCCATTTGGAGTTAAATTCCCTTCATGTACTAGTTACGTACATATTTTAAATCACATGAAGCAATCCAGTGGTGATGCACAAACTGTGTAAATGGCACACAGCTATGGAAATTAGCTTCTGTTTTCCTTCTGATATTTAGCTTGTAGTGTAGCTAGATATTAATTCAGTTGTAAAAGTGAAACAGAAAAGAGAATTAACCTAGCTGAAGGAATGACAGAATTAAAATACAGACTTCCTGACTCATAGCCTTTCTGCATTCCTGAAGATAAAAACCAAAAACTTAACGTACCCAACAACACAAATTCATTAATGTCTAATTATTAAATGTCTGATTATAGCAGAAGTCAAGAAGTGTTCCCAGCTCTCTCCCAGCATAATCATTTATGATGCTACAAGACCTTTCAAATAATTACACGCTGGGAATTCTCAAATCTCAAATCTCTCAGGAAACCTCAAAAATAGATCCTTACTGTATGTATGATAACACAGACACTACAGAGAAAAAAATACTGCTTCAAACAGGTTTCTTATTTTCAAGAATACAAAAAATGAGGTCTTACATGATGGCTACATGAATACTTTGAGATGTTTTAAATCTCTCCCTGAACTCCTCTTTATTGTGACTATTAGGTCTTACACTTACACTTCAGTCTGTTAGGATACCTAGCCTTGAAAATTGCAACCCATTCAGACAGTGTGGAAGTCCAGAGGCACTTGGGGAGATACACACAGTGCCTTCTCTAACAGAGAATTCTCAGTACAGAAGAAAATGGCTCTCACTTGTGTAAAAGATCTACATTTAGAAAGACTCACATCTTTATTCCTATCAAGGTAAATTAGGATTTGTGTAGGTTAAACAGATGGCACTACAGAAACATACTGTGAGAAGTGACTATTGCCAGATGCTTTAATTTTTACATTTTAGAGTACAAAATCATAGAATGGTTTGGGTTGGAAGGGACCTTAAAGATCATCATTCCAAACCCCGTGCTGCAGGCAGGGATGCCTTCCACTAGAGGAAGGTTGCTCAGAGCAGCCTGGCCTTGAACAATTCCAGGGACAGGGCACCCACAACTTCTCTGGGCAACCTGTGACAGTGCCTCACCACCGTCACAGTAAAGAACTTCCTCCTAATATCTAACCTAAACACATTCTCCTTCAGCTTAAAGCCATTCCCCCTTGTCCTACTACTACATACCCTTTCTATCCAGCCCTCTTGTTGGCCCCCTTTAGGGACTGGAAGGCTGCTCTAACAACGCCCCAGAGACTCCTCTTCTCTACACTGAACCACGCCAACTTTCTCAGCCTTTCTTCACAGGAAAGTTGCTCCAGCCCTCAGATTATCTTTGTGGCTCTCAGTCTGCCCTGGTCCCCTTGGCAGGTTTTAATTCACTCTGTGCAATGTGCAGGAGAAATAACAAGACCCTCAGAAGGTTCAACAACAAACCTCTACTTGCAAACTTTGGAGCATTAAAATAGAAGAAGGTACATGGCAAAATTTAAAACAGCAACAAAGTAAGTAAGGCACTTCACAAACTTGAACTTAGCAAACTTACAGTTAGCCAACTTCAACCTATCCAGACACAACAGGGCACTTACCAAGGCATTGGCTGGAACTTTTCAGTCTGGCTTAAAATATATTTTGAGAAAAAGTTAGGAGAAGAAAGAGAGAAAGAAAGAGAAAGAAAGGATAATGATAGAAAAACATCACCACCTGTGGATCCAGAAATGAGACTTGATTGTTGCAATTTCGATGTCCATTGGTTGAAGTGATGGTCACAGTCTTTATCAATCTGGGGTGGGCAAAGACCGTGAAACACGAAGTTCAATGGGTTAATACACACTCAAGTTCAGGCGGACCACCCAGGTATTTCCCCTGGGATGGGGACTTTTATACTGTCTGATGCAACACTGTGAATCATGTTGTAACACTGGATCATGCCCACTCCTCTGGTGCAAGGCCCCAGAAATGAGTCTGGGGGCATTTTGGGGGTCTTTGATGGTTTATGACACTTCTCTCACATCAGCATAATAGAGCCAATTATGCTCCATCAGCAGGGTTGAATAATGTGAATGTCCCAGTATCTTCCCCTGGCGGGAGGCGGGAGGGGAGTTTTACAACTGAGCCAGTTGTGTAAGGGACAACACTGGTAGAATTAAAAGCATTATTCCATCTTGCAGGATCTGCTTATCAGCCCCTTATGTAGCTCAAACCCCAGATTCTTGCTAAGCAAGAAGGTTGATTTGTCACAGTCATCCTCTGGTGCTCACACCTCCTGCACACGGGTTGTTTCCATGAGCATCGACAGCAAAACACCTGATTGCTTGAGGTGTTAACAATTAACATTTCAGTCTCTCACACCCTCCCGTGGACCTGCTAGAGCATAATAAAGATTTTTGAAAGGGTTAAACATTTAAACAACTTTGAAGCACCATACAACTCCACGTATTTCATATTTAGTGTGTATGTGCATAAACACACATACACATACGTGTGTTTGTATATATATACACATATAAATTTATATATATGTATATGTATAAATACAAAAATGGCTATATTTCAGGGCCTCACCCTTGTCTCACTGTACATAATGACTGCAAACTGCCCATTTATTTCACACGCGCAGACGTCAGCTGTTGCTGCCCGAGGGACAGGCCTGTCTGACACAGTATTTCAATGGCTGTAGGGAATCAAAGCACCGAGCCCATTTTTTGGGAAAGTTTGCCATCTAGAGGTCGTATCAGGCAGCACCAGGAGAGAAAACGACCTTAACAAAAGAAAAACAGACTAAATGGATTTTCTGGATATCCGTAGGCATAGTTATTACAAAACAGCACTGCCTTTAATATATTTAATGTTTAGCTTTGCTAGCAATATCATCTTGGAAGCACTGAACTAATGCTTTTCCCCAAATCAGAATCAGTTCTTCACTAAGTTTGCAACACGTGTAACAAACTTGGTTCTAGTGTAAGGGGATTCCTTAAATATTCATATAATATAACCAAAATAATTAATTTTAATCCTGTTACAGTGTTAAAGATTTATTTCAGAGACCATCTCCTTCTCTGCTGGTGCAGTAAAGATCAAATAAGCAGTAAAAACAAGTATGTTCATTACAGGCAGAATTCAACATTTTTGAAAGCAAAAGGAAAAAAATTTTTTTTTCTTTGGAGCACCATCCCTTTTGCTGTCCTTACAAATATCTCTCAAACTGCATGACTCTTTCTCTGAAAAATGCTGACTGGTATTTCCATTTTCATTTGTTTACTTCAAATTAGAGAAGAAAATAATTTTTGAACGAAAATACCAATAAAATACCTTTAAAATATTAAGAAAGCTCTTCAAACATATTTGGCAAACTTTCCAGCACAGTTTGCAGAAAGACTAGCAGTGTTATACATCAGGAACATTTGTGCGTAAATCTGTCTCCAGCTGGGTGTATGGATTTCGTTTTGCTCTCTCTTTTGAGATGAAGTAGACAAAAATTTGGTTCTGCAGCATTCTTGTTTATTTTGGCACCAAGAAAAGAGGTCTCTTCATACCCAGTTGCCCAGGAGATACAGAAATTTGCAGGGGCAGAAAAGCAAGATGTAAAGTTATGAAAAAATGTTAGTAGTCGGGAAAATTCCCTCTTTTTGAGGCATATTTTCTATGGGAATTAGCTGATGCTCCCTGCATTTTCACTTCGACAAAAGATCATCAAGTGTTAAAGATCAGCACCAAGATCAGACTTGCAGCAGTGGGTGTTTGGCAATGTGGACGTGAAGACAATGGGGATAGTTTTCAGAGAGCTTTGGCTTCCTGAAGCTCTTTACACTAAGCTGTAATGGATGTTTTGTTGAAATTATTTTAAAATACATTTTGCTGGAATTACTGAAAAACATAAGAGCATGGTTTCCACATGTTTTGATGAATTTATCTCCCTTAATTTTTGTTGTCATTATTTTATTTGCATTGGAGTCCATGTCAATTTTTAGCTTCTGTAAAACCCTGAGGGAAATGGTTCCCACAGCTCAGTTTCATTTGCATGTGAGTGGCTTCCTTTTGCTTGCTTTGAAAATATCACACAGTTTCATATGATGGCCCTTATTTCTTGCATTGAAAAAGGTGGTGGTCAATCATTCTGAAAGATGTGGCAGGTTTTTTTTACAGGCCTAGTTCCCAGTCTTAATTTACAGGCGCAGGCAGAGTATGTTTGCATTACTTTCTCTAATTCTAATAAAAATTCTCACAAGCCCCTCTGTTCACCAGGTGCAACTGAGCAGGTCTTCCTTTTCTCAGAGACACCAAATAGTGAACTCCATAAATTAGGAGATACAACATTGCATCCTAGGAAAAGCACTGACTGCCATGAAGAAAATCTCTGTTTCATGCTTCAGTTAAGTGAACTTAGTCCAAGTGGATCTTTCTTCTGATTCCCTACCCAATATGGATAATGATATCTGTTGTAAACCAAAATGATATTCACAAATGACGAGACATATATAAGAAACATTATTAACACATGAATTCATAAACTTGTGTCTTGGTTTTTTTTTTTTCAGCTGGGCTGGTCCAGAGGAATAAAACCCTTAAGATCAAAAATGTGAAGAAGCAGCAATTATTTGTTAGTACTGCCAGAGAAACCTTGGTGGAAATAACCGATTAAAACTCTACACCACTTCCTAAGGTAAGAGAGCTTGCAGCTAGTTGTTTAGCTGAGAAAGAACTGGATCTACTAGTAAAAAAAAAAGTAATAGAAAAAACTTTATTTTATTGATTTTTTAAAAATACATTGCACACATTATGCTCCAATACATTCAGAAGCAAATACAGATTTTCCAGTATTACTCCACACAGAATATTTTTATTCTACAGTCATTCAATTTTTCCAACACAAAAGTGTATCTTTTTATGTAGCACATATCAGAAAGCTGGGCTTTACAAAGAAGCTAAAAGAAATTAGGTATTCAAAATCCCAGCGATATCCCCAGTTCCTCTGTAAATCCTACTTCTACTGTTGTGATTAGAACAACTAGGTGTTACTTAGCTGCTTTTTGTTCTTTCAAAATTGTACAGATGTGTACTAGTCATAACAAAGACATCCTCTCTCTACAAAGCCTGCACATGTGTTCACTGCCAGTGCATCTAAAGGAAAATGATTTTGAACTTTGCATTGATTTTTAGCAATTTTTCTCTTCAAGAATCAAATACCAACCCTGCTTTCTAATAGGAATTTAATTAATTCCTCTTGTTCAACAATTAATTAGTTCATGGTTTCTGTGTATGTATTGAACATGCATATTGACAGTTTATGAGAAAAGACATGAGGAAACAGCACACATTTTAGTCACACATTGGATAAATCCTAGCAATATCATAGAGTGTGCTTCATGAGAGAACTGTATTCTTCTACCAATTTCTTCTTCTCATTTAATTTTTCCAGTATGGCATCCATTAAGTATGAGGCAAAAGGAAACTGAAAAAGAAATAGAGTAAGAAAAAATGGTCATTGAACTTTATTTTCTTCATGTGAAAGACATTTATTAAATATCTTTAAACTATCAGATTTCACTTAGTTCTGACAACTACCACACACACATATCTGATCTTTAAAGTTCATCTGCCTGGTTAGTGTCTGAAAATTTGCTCTCTATCATAAAAATGATAAAAGAGCAGTGTAAAATGAAAAAAGATAAACTCCTTATTGAACAATTCATGCTTTACTGACCATGTTAATGATGTAAACTGCAGTACCAGCATCTCTGTCATTTATCTTCAATCAGCTGATCAATAAAAGGTTACAGTCACCTCTAGGGCATCCAGAAATGGTAGTGTATGAGTGTAAGTTCACTACTCTCAGGAGGGTGACACAGAACGACCAGTATAATTCTCACTGCTGTAGCAAATTGCCTTAGACTCACACACAAAACCTTGTAAATAATTAAAAAAACAATAACAAAACCCCCCAAAACAAACAACAACAAAACCCCAAAACAAAACAAATGAAACCACAAGAAAACCTCTTAAAGTAAAATCCCAAACCTCCAATTGCGTAAACTGGAATAGGACACAAATGTCTGCCTCTCTAAAACTTTAATCCAAAAAATTGTATTGATATATCTACAGAGAAAAAAATAAAACCTCTTTTATAACTTCTCTTATATAAAGATGCATTTGTACAACCAATGTCTTTGAAGGAGATTTGGTATAATTTTCAGTGCCATAGCTTTAATGCATAAAGAGGTTTTCTTTCAAAGTCTTGGTGTATCAGTGCACTGTTCACTGGGAAATATTTTTAGAGGTGGTACAGAACAGTGGTTGTGGCAGCTCCATCCAGAGTAGCCAGTGCTGTGCCACAGAACAGGACAGTTTTCCTTCACTGTTGAAAAGTCTGTAACAGCTTTCACAGGGCTCTGTCAGCTTCCTGAACACATGGTGAGACCAGTGGTGACTGAAGGGTCAGTACCACAACAGAAGTAACAGCTCATTCAGAAGGAGAGATAATTTTACATTATGAAGCCACCAGAAATAAATAAGGTAAAATATAGCAGCCAGTGGAACAGGCCAATCATCATTTTCTGCTTTTCACAACCGTAGTTTGAAGCAACACTTTTCTATCTGGAACTCCTGTCTAGTTCCACACTTCAGTATTCCTGTGCTAATTTCATTTTTTCACTTCTTTATTCTATCTGAAAGAGAAAGTTGTATGGTACTTACACCAGATAGAGTAGTGCTTGTTTCCTAGATAGACATGAAACAAAAAATATAAAAGAAACAAATAAAAACCCCAGACATAAAAGTGCATCAAATACAAAATGTAACATTTGAAGTGATATGCAGACTTGAATCTATGTACTGATATTTAAAATTACTAACAAGTCAGAAAAAATATCTAAAAAGGGAAAATCTTGTTAATAGAAGGCATGTATTGTGAAGCGATATAGTGGCAATCCTACATGTTGCTCAACAGTCGCTCTGTAGTTACAGGAAAAAGACAACGATATGTATTATCTCCCTTTTCTACAGGAAATGAGGTTTTCAAAGGCTGGTACTTGCTGGTCAGACATGTCTCCATCTGTCAAAAATAACTTATGTGTATGGTAAGAATCTTCTAGAAGACATCTATACCTGTCAGCTTTCTCCTGTGTGCTATTGTGATGACTTTTTGGGGAATAGAGGGTTTGAACTCACTGAGCAGAAATCTCTTCAGTGTAATATAAGACATAATCTTACCTGAAATTCTGGGACACTTGCTACTACGCTTTAAAAACATTGACTTCAGCATCCTGTTCACTCTAATTTCTCTCCCTCTTCTTCTAGGTATGTCTTTTATGAGAACACTGTATCATTACCTCAAAGTCTCTAATTCTTCTTGCCTAGCTTGACTACATCAATTTCTGATACATTTCACCTCCTTAATGTTGTGCCTGAGATGAATGGTTTCTTATTGATGTCTCTGGCTCGTATCATTCTGACTACATTTTACTTGCTGCTCACTACTCTCTGCGGCTTCCATGTCATAGCAAAGTGATCTTTCAAGAACTCTTGCCATTTAAGTAATTCATTTAAATCAAGAGCATTTGAAAGTGGAACATTATGCCATTCTTTCAACATTTGTTGATTTCAGAGAAAATGCTGTATGTTTCTCTCTGGTTTTCTCTCTGTATAGACATTCAGAACTGGATGATCTCTAGAGTCTTCATCTTTAATACAAGCCTGTCAGATTTACTTTTAATGATGGCTCTGCCACTATCCTGGGAAACTTCCCTTTACATTTCTCCCCAGAACTTCACAACTGTTGAAGTCATCTCTACTCTAGAGCATTCATCCCAGCTTCTAAACCTGCCATATTCTTGGGGAAGGCTTTGGAAGTTCAGTGAGTGCCAAGTGCACACTGAAGGAGTGAAAGCTTGTTTCTACCACTGATAATTAGGTATTTTAATACAGAATGATACTTCTTTTAAATGTTTTACAATTATCTGTGCCACAACCCGTTTAACTGACCATTAACAGTGGCGATCCTAAATCAGTACATTATGGTAGGCTTTAACAGAAGTAGTATTGATCTGTATGATTTCACAACATCTGAAAGTGCAAACTACATGTGGATTTAAAGAATTTTATTTATTGATTTGACTTTCCAGATTTACAAATTTCTTCTTTGATAGTAGAGAGCTATATGAATGAAAGGCATATTTCTTATACAATTTATCAGACAGATATCTGATAAATGTAAGGTAAGATGATCCTAAAGACTCAGAAATAGTGACAGTTAATTCTGTTTCTCTCATCTACTTATTCTGAAATTAAGTTTGCTTCTTTTGGAGATCCCTTCTGTAAAAAGCAAACTAGTAATATTTATTGACCTTACACCACATGACTGAGTCTCTGTCAGCACAAGTGCATAAATATACACCGATCTGCCAGTGAAAAGCCTTATAATGAATGCAAGGCAATGTTGTTGTTCTAATGAGACATCACATCTCCATTTGCAGAGTGTAGCATTACACTCTGTCTTCTGCTTCACAAACTCTAAAATGTGTTAGCATAAAAATAAAAGTATTTAGGTTTTGGAATATACAAATTAGTGGTTACAACTATTTCAAACCTCACCATATGGATCATCAGTATAAAATACATTTTCCCAACAAAAACTATTCAAACACACTGCAGACATGCCTTAGGTTGAATTAGATGAGCCACAAAAAATAATATGAAATAAAACTAGACACTAAGACCAATAACCAAAACATCCTAATTTCACTAAAAAATAGAAGTCGCAATTTTAAAAAAAGATAAATGCCTCACTTTATTGCTGTTTTTTGTCTTATTCTTTGTTCTTATTCTGCTTTGTGGTGGCTGCATATACATCATTATATAAACACATAGGTGCCTATATGTATTCTTACCCTGAGTGCCAAGCCAATTTTTCCTTGTTTTCAGTTCAGGATGAGTGATATAACGTGGTTTTGTTTGTGCCCATGAGATAAAATATAGATTTATACCATAACGGATTGTCAGTGCACAGGACTAAGCTCTTATTCTCATAATGAGAAGAAAATCATGACCTGATATAAGTGCTAATGGTACCTAGGATGTGGTTCAGACTGTGCTGGTGCTGCTTTTTAAGGTGCAGGTGAAGCACCTGGTGATGGTGGCAGTGGTGAGTGTGCACAGGTATTTGTGCATGGGTGAATACATGTTTCTGGGTGTGACCTCTTCAATGACACACACAGACTGGGGAGAGACTAATAAAAGCAAAGCAGGCGAGTCACAAGCCAAGAAATTTGGAAGGAAACAGCTATGGCTGTTAGTGTCCATTCCCAGATGACAGCAATAGAAATATGCATTTAGAAGCCAGTGCAAATCGTAAAAAGAGGTTGGGGAAAATCCTTACTGGCGATTAGTTAATATACTGTTCCAAACCCTATTCTGGAGATGTGCTATACAAAGAGTGTCCACACAATAGAAGGAGAGGGAGACTTTCTGATGTTTTCACAATTGGAATATGACTTTTAGATCCATAATGAAATCATGAGAGGAAAGATTTTATTAAGCAGCTTTGTTTATGTGAGATGTGATATCCCAAGGAGGGCATGAGGAGGGAGGAAAGGTAAGTGCTACTATAGATCTCACAGGGACATACTAAATCAATGCTGTCATTTGCTTCACTGCTTGGAAAACTTGGCAGATGATTTGCATTTTATTAAAAAATAATTCTTGGAGACTTCAGGCAGTAATCTGGATTGGGCTACCGTGCTATACTCACACACAAAATTATTAACAGATTGTTCTGAGATGGGCGTTCCTTAAAATAAGTCACAGTGAATGAAAGCCAAGGGTGCTATAAGAAATTCATGTTTAAGTTACATGAGAAGAAGTCATCCTCTTGGCTTATCTATGTAAATTTCCTATGATGGGAAAAAGCTAGAGAAGATTGCTGTTTTGTTTGAGTTTTTAGGGGGAGTGTTTATGATGATGAGAAGAGAGTGCTACTATACAGAGCCAGGCTCAATTAATAAGACAGACACACTCAGATGTGAGGGATAAAGTGCGTAAAAGCCTTATCACTTGCCTTGCAAGATGTAAACACACATACATATTGAGATAATCATACTTGTTCCCCCCCCAAATATTATAAACTGCTAAAAGCTCAAAGGTCTATAATGTGAGACCTCTCCCAAGCCCAAACAGTAATGTGTAATTAGTCTGATGCCTCTACACATGTGCAGGTAGCAGGTATCTCCACGCACTCATGTGAAAACTCTCCACGTATAGGTTCTTCACAGGCCCGAGAACCTTTTCCTTTTATCCCAGTGTCAGTTATTGAGATGATTTATTTTTATTCTTTCATTCTTTAGTGAGAACAATCTAGGCTGTTACTGTATAAATAGAGAGAGGCAACAGAAAAAAAACCACTTCTTGGCCATTCAAGATGTAGATTGAGACAACAAGTGATTTTTACCAGCTCTTCCAAGTTTATATATGACTGTACTTTCCTATTATATGATTCTTATTTACATAATAACATCCCTATGCAGAGATGTCTCTTTCAAATCATAAGCTTCTTAGCAGTGGTGTAGTTTCTTCACATAGTAGTTGATAAAATAAGGACACAAACTCTGACTGGTATCTGTGAGTTTCAGGAATGCAAAAGTATTTATAACTAAAATATTAATATTCTTGTAAAGTTGGCAGATATTAGATTTTTTCAAGTAATAAGAGTATGGAAAACAAAGGTACAGATGAAGTGAAAACAGGTGTGGTATCCTTTATCATTACACTTTAGGGGAATCTATAAAATGACAGTAAAAAGCAACTAGTACTCAGTCTCCCCCAAAACTCTAGTGCAGCAGTAAAATGGCGTATGTCAGTAATAAAAATAAAATGTCTATGACATTTTAAATGTTATCGTACTGTCACAGTGGAATAAAATTAGCTTGAAGAATGATCTAAAGGGATATGATGCAGTTCATTATGTATAACAGCAACAGCAGCAGTTTCCCAGTGTTCATAAAGGTTTCTCCATTAAATTTACCTCCAGTCAATAATTAGGAGTCCACAAATAAACCTAGGCAATTAAATCAATACTGCTGGGCAATTATGTTCCAAAGTCCTGGCTCAATGGCACAAAAAGACACTATATCAAACTGCAATATTAAGTGATCTGATGCAATTTTCCACTGAACATTTACTCAGAATAACAGAAAAGGGCACTCCTGCATCTTTGTTCAAGATGCAAATGGGTAACACAGTGTGCCAACACGTAACACTTGGCAGGCAGTCTTATGAGCAAAATCCTGCAGAAAGCTTACATTTCACCATGGGCTTTAGTTTGCTGATCAGAAATATTACCAAAGCTTACTAAAAGAAACCACAACCAAAGTCTGCAAGATATGAGTAAAGCATTTTAAAGGGCACAGAGCTGTTCCATGAGCTGCTCTCAAATACGTGAAGAAATCTTAACCATTTCCATCTATGTGCCTTAGCATGGACAGAAATGAAAAGCAGAGCTGGCTGCTCCCCAAAACCTCTATAATCCTCTTGCAATTCTAAACATGGTCTGCTTGCCAAAAATTACTTCTACACTCAGTGTTTCTTCTGAGGAACCCCACAAGATGGAGCAAAAATCACTGAAAATCATTATTAACTTGTACACAAATGTACACGGCTAAGAGCAATGAGCTCTTCTATCCTTATGTAACATTTGCAATCTTAATATACCTGGTTTCATTCAATAATTCCTTCACTCTCCCTCCCCTGGTTTTTGCTGCCTGTCTATAGCAGATGAAGAGAAGCGATAACATTCTGCTTAGTGTTTTTTAGCGATTTACCAAAGAATAACAAAAACCAGAACAAGAAGTCTTCATTGTATTCCATGGAACTGATTCATATTTTGGAGACCATAATATGAACAGAATCTTGAAATTTATAATTTTTTAAAAATTCTTAAAATTATGGCAATTAAATGAATAGAAATAATTGTGCTTTTAATGCTGAGTTTCATGTAGCATTATGAGGTTTAATTAAAACGCCAGTTTTTCTGACAAAGCTAGTAAAAGCACACTGATATTTCTATCTTCTCTGCTGCAGCAATTAAGCAGTAGTAGTAAGTTTTGATAATGAAAGAGGGAAAATCTGTCATTTCTTACAAAATCTGGTCACAGGATACAATCTTGACACAAAAGCTGTTAATGGTAAAATACATAAATGTGATGTGAATGTTCCTTTGAAATGGCTTTCAAAATATTTTCCATCATTCACATTCTTAACTGATATTAACTACATCGTTAATGGACCCATGCTAGTGAATATGCATTAGGAGCACTAGATTTATAAATCAAGTTTTATTTCTTTCCAGACATCAGCTGCCCATCATCTAAATAAAAGAGACAACTAAAAATATAATGGAAAAGTTTCAAGAGTCAGTGTATGTTGTCAGTGATGTCCAAACAAAAGCTGACTATGGTTAGAAAAGCTGGGCTCTCACCTGCCAATAAACTGCCCTTGATCACTTACAAGAGGGGAGCATCCCAGCAGACTCTGTGTGTATTAAAAAAAAAGACTTGAAAGAGAAGAAAAAGTATCACACAGGTCACAGCAGCAGTCTCAATGGACCCCTCAGGGATTTCTGCTAGTCTCAGACTTGTCATCCTCTATGCAGCTTTCCTCTCTGCCCAGAAAATGTCGATAGGAAAATGTTTGAGGGGCCTCTGGTGGAAATTTTTTCATTCTTTCTGCATTGACAGGATGCCAAATCAATATTTACTTCCCACTAACAAGCTGCTCGAGGTCTCAGTAGAAAATATTGTAGAGAATGTGAGAAGACACGATAATAAACAGCTGTCTGGCTATGAGGAAAACATGAATTGACTGGAAACAGGTCCACAGTAAAAGGTCACTGAAACCCATGAACTCCTCAGGTGTCCATAACAACTAGTAACTTTAAAGGCACATAAAAAAAAGTCTCTTTTTCCTAAGAGGTATGAGAGAATGGATCATTTTCACTCTAGCAAGTATTATACTGCATTTCAATAATTCAATTAACACATTTGCCAAGATATGCGCTGGTTTTCTCCAGCACTGTTTTACTGGCTAAGTTAGCTTAAGTTAGCTGTTAAGTTAGCTGTCACAAATCCTTGATTAACATCTCTTCAGTTTTATGCAGTAACCCTGGTTTTAAAAGAAATAAAAAGGAAATGCTACAAAACAAGGATTTCACATTGCCTCATCACAGTGTAATTTGAGACCATCAACGGCACCGCAATTAAAAATACAATGTATTAATTACAATCTAAAAACACTTAGCTAATCAGAGGAGAAAGTTACAATTCATTGTGGGATGATATAAATTGAGCACCTGTACTTCAAGAAGTTTCTGTATATGCTGTAGCCATTCTTTATCTTTTTCAAATTCCATTTTTGTCCTTGCTGTTTCCTAAAAATAGAAAAACATCAGGAGCAATAAAGGAAATGTGTAACTGGGTATACATTAAATACACAGCATATGAAAGTCGGAATCACATTTGCAAAATTAATTATCTGAAGCATATCCACCAAGTATCAATGCTCTGTTAAATTTTTAAACCTATCCTTGTCTGCTCATGCCCCTAGAAATGTGCATGGCATGTTCTTTTCATATGAATATACTGGTGTAGTGTGATCTATGTCTAAATTGTATGAGTCCAACATAAAGATGCCTGAGTCTATGCACTGATAGATGGAATATATATTGTATGTGTAGATTGAATTCATCACCTGTGTTATAACTTCGTTTTATATTTATAGTTAAGTATGTTTATGTGTTTTACACATATGTTCACAGTGACTGAAACAAAAAGAAATAGGACATAGAAACTACTCTGAGAATGAGATAAGCATGGAACAACTCTGTCAAAGTGAATCACTTTATAGGGTTGTATAAATGTTAGTAAACAGGCCAGGGATCAGCCCATTATATTTGTATTCATGAGTGTAATCCATATCAGTGCATACACATACGATGCACTGTTATTTAACCAACATGAAAACTCCCTTTTCGTGACCTCTTTAATATAAAGCTCCAACAAGGCTAAATCTAAGTCATCACCAGAGTACTGTTACAACCCAGTAATGGCCAACTGCTAGACACTTGCTAAAGTAACTGTACAGGCTTTTTCGTATATTATTTGAGCAGGACTAAATAAATCTGGAAAAGAAATCCTATCACTGCATCTATTTAATAGAGTGATTTGATGAAACACTACCAAATATTTCATAGTAAAATGTGTGATAGAATCAACAAAAAAGGCAATGAATTCACCCAGAAACCATCTGTCTACCAGAAACACCTTTAATAGGTATCACAATTCAGACAGGAAGCATCAACAAAATCAATCTAGCACACCAAGATACATTCTGATTTTGTTTTCTTTAATGCAGAAGTCTATTTAAAATGTACAATCCTGATATAATCTCTAGATACACATGCTCTAAGCAGTATATTTATACTTATGCATGCCTGAAGTCTTGCCACCTCATGAATCTCTAACCTGACCTTTTCATTTAGATTAAATCCTTCTTGATTTTTGTGCTGCATCTTCCACAATGAAATTTCAGTCTTTACCTCCAA
Organism: Corvus cornix cornix; assembly: GCF_000738735.6. Lineage (NCBI taxonomy): Eukaryota > Metazoa > Chordata > Aves > Passeriformes > Corvidae > Corvus > Corvus cornix. The sequence goes on from NC_046357.1 coordinate 57,902,221, forward strand.
ATCCTTTTCCTCAAGGATGGATATAGTCAGCATCTTCTCATCTACACCTTTCTTTACTGAAGTCCTTAAAATAACGTACCTCATCATCTTCTTCTTGCAGTATTTCGTAAAGATCAGTAGTTGAAACGTTAAGGATAGGTGCTGCCCACTGAAGACACTCTTGGGAAAGACCCTTTTTGCATGCTTTCATTCCTCCCATTTTTTTTGCCAGTTTGATTTTTGTTCTCAGCTCTTGTACACTGCGGTGTAACTCTCTGGTTAGAGTCTAGAAGACATAAGCAAAAAATTCTCTACTGTGATTTTTTTTTTTATAGTACAAATAAGATGGAAAAAACAGTATCATTCAGACTAAGCTCATTTAGATGGGAGTTATCATCATTCTGTGTTATTGGTTCAACAGGATATGTGCTGGAATATTAAATTACAGGATACTTAGAACACGAAATATGAATTAATATGGTAAACCAAAAAATGTTCTTAAATGTAGGTATTGTTTTATTATGTTTTTAGCAAAATAACTATTTTTATAAATGCCATCAGTAGTAAGACAAAACAGCTTCCACAGAATCAATCAAAATCCCCTCCTGACCCAGTCTACCAGAAATGTTCTTGAAATAAGAACATAACTGTCAGGCTTTACTGTGGTCAAATAGAGTAGGGTTTTTTTGTTAGTTTGCTTTTGTTTTTGTTTTTAAGCTTATTGACAGTCTCTGCATGCAGAAACACCAGTGCGCCTCCTTATTCAAAACCTGAAATTTTGTTTCCCACCAAGACAGGGTAATTCAAAACTGTCCTGGCTACCAAGTTTCTACCTTTCCTATTTCTTAAGTCCTGTGGTTCAGTGAAATAACACTAAATACCAGTGTAAGTCATCAGTTTTATAACGGAAGTTATTTTGGTTTAATATTTATGCAACTATGACACAAAGATTTTGTCAAAAGCTGAGTAAGACAAGTTTATTTAAAAATTGTTGACTAACAAACAGGACTAGTAATCCATTTTCAGATGATCCGCCTCGAATACTCTATTTCCATGACTCAAACAGAACTGTGATTGTCAACACAGACACCTTGGTTGAGTTTAAAATGAGAGAAGATGATTTTCGTTTGATAATCCTAGTGGAGCTCATTTTATTAAGATACATCTCAACAGCAGCTGATCAGCTTCTGAAGATTCTTTTTCTATAGAATGCCATCATCTCATAGAAACTGACTACAGAATTATGAAGCCGTTTATTGGCATTTAGGGTAAAGTATTCTATAGTCTCTAGTGTATCTGAAACAGCCATTAGAGAGCATTTTCTAATATATTTCAACAAAGGCACAGAAGACTCATCCAATTCCAAGATTTGTTTGTTTGTTTCCTACCACTTCCCAAGTTAACATTTTTCTGTATTTAATAAAATTTAATTACTTAAAGTAAAAATACCCTACCACAAATCTGGGGAGAGGAGGCACAGTGAAATTTGTCCAGTTTTCTAATTCAAGTGTGAGTCCCTCCATCCACAGAATTTCCAGCAAACTATTTCACACATAGACCTGTCTGCAAATGCAGAGCTGAGAGGAATGAAGAAACTTGAAATGTAATGAGCAAGGATCTAGGGCAACTTGGACTAAGGTCATGGAAGGAAATAGACTAAGAGAAGAGGGAGCCTCAAAAAGAAAAGCACCCACTATGAAAAACAATACAGTTAAATCACATGTTTTTGTGGCATCTGAAATGGTCTAACAATAAATTGGCTCTTGCAACACATATTTGACAATGGAAAATAAGTTCAACCCTACTTTTTAATGAAATTGAATCAGCTTCCCACGTTTTAAAAGGAGATTTCTCTCAGACGTAAGTGATCACTCTACAAGATGCACATTTGTAACCTGATGCAAAGAGGAAATGTAAATTAAAGGAGCAAAATACCAAGAAAATTAACTGCAAAGCCACATGGAAAGGCCACAAGTAATGACAAACAAAAAGCATGATAATAAACAATGTTAAACATTCACTCGAATGCCTTAGAAAACACTGAAACATTGCCAGGCAATAGTCATTTGACATTGTCACATAAATTGGTATATTGGTATATCCAAACTCTGAAAGAAGTTCATGATGAATGAATAAGCTGACAGCAACAGTGGAACTCAGAAACTGCAACTGCAGTGTGATTGTCTTTTAGTCCACAGTTCCAGAAATGAAGGTGCCAGAAAGACAAGTACCTGAAAGACACTGAAGATTCTATAGCAGCAATTTAAAACAAGAGAAATAACAAAAAATTTAAAAAAAGAAAGTTAGAAAAAAAGAAAAAGGAAAAAGCAAGTTTAAACAAAAATCAAAGAAAATTACAACTAATAGGTTTTAATATGCAAGCACACACTTTATATATAATCACAGTAGATCATACATATGGAGGACTTGCACTTCAATTCCTCTGTCCCTTGAGCAGTTCAAATACACTAAAGCATATGTGAAGCACAAACCATATGTGAAAAATAAGGCTTCTTTATGGACTTTGAAGTTGGACTCTGAGAGACTAGCTATTTTTGAACCTCCCTCCTCTAAGTTATTAAGTTGATATAATGTTTTGATATGCATTTTATCACTAAATAAGCTCCTTAAAAAATTATAGTCTTCCTATGATTTTGTTTTTTCTTCTGATATTTTCTCATCCATCGTATACTAATGTATTCATGTGCTAAATTGTTTACTTATTAGTGATTTAATTTATATGTCTGTTCATGCTCCAATATAGAAATGTTCAGTCTCAAGCCACACAGGTTTTAGAAACTGAAAGACCCATTTCCAAACTGAAAAGTACAAAAACTCAAGAGTTAAGCAACATAGGTTTTGCTGATGAGTGTAGTGAAGCCACATTAACGATGTTTCTGTGATTAAGAATTTGATCAAATGCATTCTGGAGCTAGGTGTAGGATTTTGAACAAACACATTTCCCTTTTTGTATTTCAAAATTGTTTATTTTCAAATTAATAGGCATAGGTGATGCAAAATGCCTAAAATGAAATCAATGCAGTATATGACTTCTGTACTATACTGATATATAACAATGCCTTTATTAGTACTAGTAATACTAGGATTTGAGATTTTTCTCCTTGGTTGTTTTTTTTTTTTTTCTGCTGTTAATTCTAGAGGATATTTTGTTAATAAAGCCATTTTCCTAACTTAGATGTTATCGTCAGAGTTATTCCTGTGGGACACACTTAGCTGCTACCAACCAACTAGAATAGGAGTTCCTGATTAATTCCTGAAACAAATCTACACTGCTTCTTGTCAGACCAGTGCAACTGCTACTGATCTGACTAGGAAAAAAAAAAAAGCTTACAATTCTAACCAAATGAGCTTAAAGTTCCTAGTCCTTTTTAATCAGTAGCAATTGTTGAATTATCTACCAACACCATATGATTTATATAGTACACATTACAGATGTTGGGTTGCATATAATTCTGAAATATCTCTATTCTAAGCCTTTTTACTTTATTTTCAGTACCTAAAACATTTATTCTTAAGAATATATTGTTTTTAAATTTGGCCTCAGCATGTAATCACTTCTTAGCACTGTATCTTTTGCCAGTTTTGAGATGTATAAAGACAAAGGTCTTCTTTCAATTAAAGGGTCATATTTAATTAAACACTCAAGCCATGATGATATAAAGACCCTGACAGCACACTATTAATAAGGCCTTCACATCCCAAACCACTGACACTCGTTGACCCTGGGATTTACACAATTTGATCAATGGCCCTAAGTAATGTCATATGACCAAGGCAATGCAAAAATTTTTCCAGTAATTACCATGTTAATTTACACACTATTGTTTCTAGCATAATAAACCTTAATGTTCCCAAGACAAACCAAAGTCTGATGCTAGCTAGCACCATACCTACATATAGCCAGCTTTCAGTCTTGCACTGGTGCAGATCTCAGGGCAGAGGCCATGGCTCACAAGTCATGGATAATTTTAAGTTTTACTGTATTTTGTACAATAGTAATAACAGTGTGCTGCATCTGGCTGAGATCACAGAATCATCAAGCTTGGAAGAGACCTTCAGGATCACCTAGTCTTTAACCACAGTGACCAAACTGACGTTCAGTTTAGCTTTGGCCCTTCTAATATTCTCTCCACATACTTTACAACATCTTTGTAGTCCCCCCAAGTCACCTGTTCATCCTTCCAGAGATGCTATGCTCTCTTCTTTTGTCATAAGTTCGAGCCTAAGGTCTCTATTTAACCACACCAGTCTTCTGCCCTCCTGGCTTATCTTACAGCACAAATAGAAATGAAGTTGTCTTCTAACAGCTCAGCTTCTAGGGTGCAGCGCTTGGGATTTGTAACTAAACCAGTGCTGATAACATACCAGCCATCGCTGAGCAGCACTGGCACAGTGTCAGGGTCTTCTTTTTCCCATGTTGTCACCTCAGCAAGTGGGCTTGGGATGCACAAAATGTAGAGAGGGAACACAGCTGGGACAGCTGGCCGCAAGTGACCAAAAGGACATTTCACACTTACAACACTTAACAATAAAATCTCAGGGGAATGGTGGTTTGTCTGTCAGGTAGATGCTGCTCAGAGACTGGCTAGGCATTGATCTACATTCCTTGGGGATTTATTCCCCTTTCTTTCTTTTATTAAACTGTCCTTACCAACACACAGGTTTTCTTACTTTCCCTCTTCCTATTCTTTCCCCAGTCTTACTGCAGAAAGGGAGCAAGCACGGAGTGAACAACTATGTGGTGTTTAGCTGCTGGCCAGGTCATCCAACCAAAAATGTATAGAAGAATGTAATATACAGAACAATTTTATGTGTAGCATTGTGCGTGTAGTTCAATATGAAACTGTCTTTATATACAAGTGATGTGTTCTTAGAAACTCATTTGTTTTGTAGATCAGAAAGGCATACAGACTTGGCTCAGAGCATTAAACCAAAAATGAAGTGGAAAATCTTTTCTGAAACAAGGTTAGTTTCCTAAAGAATCAAAAGCATTATGAAGATGTTGTAGCTGTCTGTGAACAACAAGAGCTAAATTTCACAGAACTGAACACTGAGCTTAAAGAACTCTACTTTTGTGATAGAATATTTATTGCTGGCCTAAGGTTAGGCCAGATCCTAATGCTGTAAAAGGGCTGAGAAAGTATTACAACCCCAAATACCTCATAATCAACAAAAAACAGAATGAATGGGCAAAAAGACACAAAGAGATGATGTCATACATAATTTCAGCATCTGAAATAAGCATTCAATGAAAGTACAGTTATTTCTTCCTTATTGCCTCTCTAAAAATGACTTTCAAAATACTTTCAGTAATAATATTTAAACTAATCTCATAGCATGATTGAAAACTATTCCGTAGTAATTTCATTTTTAAAATATGTTACTCAATATATATTTATATATGTTATTTAAATTAACTCAGCTCCTTCAATTGAAAAAATCACACCTTCTAGGCATAACCTTTTTTTATCAGAAAAGGGACAAGACAAGACACAAAGACTGCCCACTACAATAGACCTGTTTGGCTTAGGGCTATAACAAGTAGCATTCTGACCCAAGGGAATGAGAAAGCCTCAGGAGGTTGATTTAATTCTTATGATCCCCAGAGATCACATGCCATTTTAGAGACTCCAGCAGATTCCCTGTAAGTAGAGTATAAAAATGTAGAGGACATATAGAACAACCTTACCTTCCTTCACCAAGTTCAGTATTCAAACTCCTGCTGCCAAATATTAAAGTGGTAATAACATTATTTTACCAATGTCACACAGGCCACATTTATAAAGTGATGAGTTGGTCTTATTTACCTGTATACAGTCAGTTTCTGCTGTAGTTCTAAAATGTATTAATATTCATGTTCAAACTATGTGTCTCATAGTTGTGTGTACTTGGAGCAATTAAGATATAATTATCTTTTCTATTAAGAATAAACAAATGTACCATTGAATATGTTGAACTCCTTAAAAATCAAAAATATACATTCAAGAGAATATTAGTGTGACACCTAAAAGCTAGAAGAGATGCAAAGTTTCAAAGGCTAATACAGTGAAGTCCTGAAAAGAAGAAATACCTCCTGTAAATACCTAGCTTTCAGACCAATATATATGATTTAAGTTAAACAGTCTTATGTTGATTAGCACTGAGAATAGTGCTCACAACTTCACAGAGATAAGTGGAAAATGAAAGCACACATTGCCTGGAAGAACTCCTGTTACAGTGGGGATACTGAAACACGTGTATCAGACAGCGAGGCCCATGGAAAAGAAATATCTATGGACCGATTCTTGGTAGATGTTTCTGAGATGTTTATTTCTCCAGCCGCATGGCCGGGATCTGCCCAGGAACTGCTCAATCCCGGGACCCGAGGGTCCTTGCCCGCGCAGGGAACACAAACCAACCAATGGGAACGAGGCTGACCAGGGGCTGGGAAACCCCGTGTCTGTGCCCTCAGGGCCCCTCTGCCAGGGCTCCATGGCGGGGGAAGGGATGCCAACATTTCACCCGTTTATTTTTAACAAAAAGAGATTTAAAACTTAACATTGAAAACAACTGGATAAACATGAGATAACAAGGACAGTTTCAAAACAAAACAAGCCACCCTCCTGAATCTTTAAAGGTCCAAACAGATTCTGTGGAACATCTTAAGGCTGACAATAGGGAGACAGGACTCTCCGGGCATGCTTTGTGGGGAAACTGAGGCAGGAGAGGGTTTCTTCCATTTGTACCTGTTGGAACTCTAAACAACAATAGTTAATTTCTTCCCTCCCCCTCTTCATTCCCCACTCAGCATTGGAAAGGGATTTTTGGGGAAACAATTGGCAAAGGCATGGTTTTGTGAGGGAAACCATGGGTGAAAAAACGGATTGGGAATACACTGGGGGTAATAGGATATAGGATAAAAGGGAAAGGTGGGATTAGGAAAGGGAGACTGTAGGGACTGTTTATAATGTGGATATTGTCTAACATGACTACGATTTTTAGCATATATACTGCCTTTTACAGAAACACCATCAGGCCCAGTGACCTCTACTGGTTATAACCCTTTTCTACCTTGCACAATTTTAAACTCTACTACTTCTCCATCTCCTAAACTTGGGATGCATTTTTCAGGGTTATTCTTTTTAATAGCAGTTCTACGAACGAATATGTCTTCTTGGTTGTCACATCTTGTTATAAAACCATAATTTTGTTCAACATTATACCATTTTACTATTCCTAAAACCTTAGCTACGGTGATTTTTTCCTTTTTCGGAGTGGCTGCTGTTTTCCATCTTGCTGCGTTTTTGCTTTCTCTTTTGTTTTCGCTCACTCCCGCATTGGAGCTGCCAGGGCTGCTGGGGCCATGGAGGCTGCTCGTGCCTGCGCGCTCTTCCCGGGGTTGCATTCAGGGCCGCGTGGGCCGGGCCACGCTGCTCAGCTCCCCGCGCGCCGCCACCTCTGCTCACAGCTGCACTGCCGCTGCCTGGGGCTGCGCCCACATCTTGGCCGGGCCTCCGGGTGACGAGCCCCCCACGCCCTGCTCCAGCGCGCGTCTCGGCTGGGTGTGGCTCCGCTCTGCCGCCACCACTGCCGCCGCCCACTGCCTGTGCGCCGCCCCTCTCGGTCGGGCGTTCACGGGGCTCGCTCCACCACGCGCTGCGCGGGGCCGGGCGGGCACCGCTGGTCTCCCCGCTCCTGCTGCGCCTCGCTCCGCCACCAACACTGAAGCTCGCGTGGCTCCACCCGCACGCGGGAACTGCCTCGCTGCTGCTCGGAGAGCGCTCGGTCCACATAGCCTGGGTTGCACAGTCCCTGAAGCAGTTTTAACTTCGCAAGGACACAGCTGACATTGCTCAACAGCCTCAGTAATTAAATAATATTCACGAAAATATTCTTCCATCGGCATATATTTTGACTCAGAAATTAACTGTGTCCAAACGCTGTTCCAAAAGTCTTTGGTAAGAATCAAATCCCAAGAAACATAGAAAAAGTTCTTAAACAACCATGAAAGGAAATGTTTCAGTTCCTTTTGAGCTTGAATTAAGCTAAAATTTATAAATCGTTGTTCAAGAATCTTTTCAAGTTTAAGATAAATGTCCATGTGCGGCTCTGAGAGCCAAGAGTCTTCCCACGGTTCCTCCATAGAGATGGAACAGCAAAACAAAAACAAGAAGAGAAATCCAAAGTTTACTCACAAATCAGTCGCTGTTGATCGGGGTTCGTTCTGCTCTCATTATCCACCATTTGTTACAGTGGGGATACTGCAACACGCATATCAAACAACGAGGCCCATGGAAAAGAAATATCTATGGACCGATTCATGACAGATGTTTCAGAGATGTTTATTTCTCCAGCCACGTGGCTGGAGCTCTGCCAGAAACTGCTCAACCATGGGACCTGAGGGTCCTTGCCTGCGCAGGGGAACACAAAACAACCAATGGGGAACGAGGCTGACCAGGGGCTGGGGAAACCCTGTGCCTCCCCCCAGGGCCCCTCTCCCAGGACCACACGGCAGGGGGGAAGGGACCCCGACAAACTGCTTTACTGATGACCTGTAAGAATTCCATTATACATAAATATAGAGAAACTGCTGTCTGAGAGTAAAAAATAATGTGATACCACAGTTGCATCTACAACCTGATTTTCCATGTCAATTAATACAGGCAAACGTGAACACACAAGAGCATAACTAAGAACCTAACAGACAAGATCTGAAAAATTCGTTGAAGTAATTTAAAATATTACCATTCTCTTCTATCCTAGTGGCAAAAGCTATCTCCAGTTTGCAGTCCAACATCCTAGCCCAACCCTGCCTCTTCCATGGCTCTGAGCTATGGATGACAGATTGTGAACTAGAATAGGTGAATCCATAACATCCCAAACCAAACATCTAAAGAAGTGTACACAGATTTGCACAGTATTTTTTTTTCAACTATGAAAGCTAAATGCATTGCAGCTTTTCTGAAAATCCCTTGAGTCACACAGTGTAAAAAGAGCCTGATAATTTCAGCATTTGCATACAAAACTTCAGCTTCCTGGCCCTTAGTACTGCAGACCCCAAAAAACCCAGTTAAAATGTAGTAAGAATAATAAGGTACAATGACAGAAATTAGTAACTGTGTTGCATAAAATTTGATAATCTGATCCCTATCAAAGGCAAGATCTGAATTTGTATAACTATGCTGACTTAAATTGTGATATTCCTACTTGCCATTAGGGGTGAAAGCCTACCTTGGCTGGCTCCCCATTTCTCCAAAATACCTCATCCTACGTACTGTAGCAGAATACCATTCCTTCTGGATTCAAAACTATTGAAAACAAAGAGTTTCTTTATAACCATATATTTATGAGTAGAAAATTGAGAATGTTCTTTTGACTGCATTTTCTTAACCATCTCCAGGTGCAGAAAACCATAGGGAAGAACACTTAAAATATTTCAACCTGTATTGGACATTATAAGAAAAGGAAATGGAATACATTGTGCTATGTTCTAAAAAAAACATTAATTTATTTACAAATTTATGGACAATTGACTTAAATCATGGACAATTTTTAATTTTAGGTTGTCTTCAAAACAAGCCATATTTAAGCAAAGATACAGCAATGGGCTTATTGTGGCCATGTAGTTTATATTTCAGTAGAGAATATACCATGTATTCTTAACAGTATAGTTACATTTTTTAAAATTCCCTTTGTGAATAAAAATTAATGGGCTTTGTATTACTGGTTAGCTTTTTTCTCTTTTTGTTTTCTAATCCTCTCCTAATAACTGTTTAACTATCCCACTTAAAGCTTGAAATCGTCTTAAAAATCTGCTTTTTCTCATTACATTCTTTTTAATACCTTTAAGTAGAACTTATTACACCAGCTGTACACCTCATTTATAGAACAAACAGCAGGTACTTACTAATATGAGGGACCTATGGTCATATATAATTTTACAGCTTTATAATTATCTAATCTCTCCTGTACATTAAGATTTAGGACTGTCAAAAACTTGAACTGTAGACCCAAATGTTTTCAGGCTGACGCAGCAAACACTCCATAGCTTTCATTGTACTGTTGCTAAATTTTCAGCACAATTACCATGTTTTGTGACCTATAACAGAGAAAAAATAATAGTTTTCTTCTAGCAGAGAATGAGTTGAAATATGTATAATCAGTATGGAATGACAGGCAGAATATTTCTGCCAAAATATATTGGTTTCTAAAATTCTATTTATGTGGAATAGGCAATAATAATAATTTAAAGTCCTATTTACTTCTGCATTTAAGTACTACCTCATTTATATTAATTTTTAGCCTGCTGTAAATTCTTTGGTTTCAACAGAATTTCCACTGATTTACACAGGTGCTAGCAAAACTACCATCATTCCTTTAAAACTTCATATATTACACTTATTTACACAGAGGGAAAAAAAGGCACTGACAGAGATTAGATCTTCACATGTGCAGCAAGAGATGCCTGGGATCTTAGAGAGTTTATTATCTTGAACAGTTAGGGCAGACAAAGTCAGCACAGTTGTACTGGATGTAGCAAACAAAGACATTCAGGGCAGACCAAGAAATACTGAGGTGAAGCAACACTCCAAAGGTCACATAGCAGGTCAGTGACCAAGATGTGAAGAACACCATGATTTCCTGACACTCAGCTCAGTGCCTAAGCTTATGCTATCTTTCTGCAGAAACACACAAAAAGCCTAAGAACGACAAATCAGATGCTCTGAGCAAGACCACTGCCACTGCACGACTGAAACAAACCTGTCTGAAACCCAGCTTAAGAGGCCAGCTCTGGCATTACTTAGACTCTTAAAAAATCCCATAAAACTTACTAACTGTGTTTCCTTAAAATATTTTAGTTAGTTGAGTTTTTTAATGTTTCTGTCTTCCTAGGGCTCTTCTTACTTCTCTGAAGCCCATTTGGCAAGTGCCTTCGGGAATCCCCTTAGTTCCCAAGTTACTGCGGACACTTCACAAGACCCTGTATATGAGTGCTTTATGTTCTCCCTGCTATGGCTCACTTTCTTAGCAATTTGATTGACATACATTAAACAATTATTTCTACAAGAACTCTTAAATAAATCATTACTGGAGACCTTTTTCCTCCTTTCCAAGTTTTGCTAGTTTTCCTGTTTTTTTGCCAAAAGGCTTTCTAATCACTTCAAGCCCAGACCCTTTAGTATGTACTCATATGTCCACCCCTGAAGTCTTCCAGTTACTTCTTTTTTCAGTCAACATTGTTTCTGTCTTTTAGACCCCAAACTGGCCATTATCTTAAAACTAAGCACCTTTCTATGTCCAGCAGAGAGCTGAGTAAGAGCTTTAAAAAGAAGTCTCTCCAATCCATTTAAAGAAATCCCAGGTGGATCTAGACCCTTCCAGGAAGTGCAGTACAGAATCTCCAAGTAGTGCCCAGCTGATCCAGCTGATCCTGTTTCAATCTCATTCTCTGTTAAACTTAGGTGATTTTTTTTTTTTACTGAGGCACAAACAAACTTTTTTGAGAGTTGGTGAAATCAGTCTCCCGTTCAGTTCAAGTTTGTTGGACCTGTTCACACACTGTCTACCATTATGGAGTCATGGTCTGTGAAAATGATTCTCATGCACTCTAAGAAAAATGAAAATAGCACCACTATCAACAAAGTCACCTGTGTATGTGAGACATGCATCTAAACTTTGCATGAGACATACATGTGCACGTACAAAAACCTGACACACCTTAAAACTTGGTTACATAGTTGAATCCTCTAAATCAACATCCCTAAATTCTTAATACAGAATTAGATAAAAAGTAGGATATAAAAACATTCAATATATTTTAAGCTACATCATTTATGGTCTTTACCTATCATAGTCAAAAACCAAGGTGAAGTGTTATCCTTCCATGTCTAAAAAGGCAAAGAAAAAGTAGAGTAAGGAAAAGCTTTTCAGCATCTTCCTCTTTATTCTTCCTTTTTATTTATCAAGATTTTATCCATTAAGACATCTACATTATATGCTGTTCCTGGCACACTGTATATATCAGTAATCATATGCCTTCTGTAAATGGTAAGAATTCAGCCATTCATTTCATTCATTAAAATTCACAAGGCCTATTATTCTGTTTACAGTCTAATAGATATTCACTGTCACTATTCAGGTCTCTGATTCAATTTGCCTAAATCCCAGATGCAGAGCAATCCTGATGGAGATTATCTTAATTTATCACAAATTTCTTCTCAGAACCAAGAAAGGTTGGTATTTCATAATAAAAGCTGTGTTTCTCTTTTTTTCCCTGAAGTAGCATGCACAATGAAGAAGCAAAAAATGCCAAATTTTTTTAATGGTGAGGTTTTCTCAGTTACACAAATTCTGCTTTGCATATAGGACACCATCTTTTAAGGTGCATATTCTACAGGTAAGACGACTGATTCTCGTCATAGGGGAACATATTCCTGGAATCAAATGTTATGCTGATTCTGAATGAACGGATTGGCAGACTTATCATGTACTCCACACAATACAAAATAATCATTCTGGGTATACTTTTCTAGGTAAAGTGTTGACAGTTTGGAGTGTAATAAATGAAATATACTTATCTTTTGGCTCTCAAATGTTCCCAGTGGGGAAAATTTTCTAGCAACTTGAAGACATATTAAAGGTGTCCACTTCCAAATCAAAACTGACAGTGCTGATTTATGTGATAATATCTGCTGTTGTTTGCAAAATGTCCCAGCGACTTGCTGAAGAAATCTTTCTTTGGTCAAACAACACTTCCAAACTGGCACAGTTCAGATAAAATTGCATAAAATTTTCAAAATAAGCCAGTTTTCATCTGTACAGCATAGTTCTACTTCCATAAAAAGTTAGTCTGTTTTTGCCAAATACTGAATTTTACAGTTACCCATTATGTGCTTTTTTTTCAGATAAGGAAACAAATGATCATTCTGCATCTGATCTGCATCTGAAAAACTGCGTCCCATCATTCTGGGCCTGAAGACGTTGGAGCAGTAGTACTGCCAGGAGAATTGAATCCAGGGGGTTTGATAATGCATTCAGCAACAGGAAGGTTCTATGAAGAATATCTCTTGCTGTCTCACTGTAACTGGAGAATTCGGAGAGACCCTTGCAAGGATTTCCTTGTGTCTGAAAAACTGACTTTGTGATTGAAAGTACAGACAGTAGAAATGTACTTTGTTGTTCTTATGTTGTAAAGCACCTGATAAAAACCAACCGAATATTTCCCAAATATTCATGCCTTCCAACCCAACTAATTATGTCTAATTTTTTTATACATTTTTATACATTTTTATACATTTTTTGTTTATACATAAAGACCAAATAGGACAAGATCTGTATACACCCATGCTGAGAAGAACATACTTCCTAGCAATGCTCTATCTTGAACCAACACAGAACAGCTCAAGAGAAAAAGACAATGATAGTAAATAACAGGAATTTGCCAGATAATAGGAGTTTTTAATGTGGCCAGTCACTATCTAATCCGCTATTGTTTGCAACAGTACAAAGTTACATGTAAAATTTTCAATTAGCACTGCCACTAAGGCGCAGTCCCAGCATCCCCATCCTGCAAACATGTAAACCTGTCCCTGTTCTGACACTCTGTGGTACACAAAAGCTGGTGGTGTGGGTTTTTAGACGGTTAATTGAATTTTCATGAACTAGCTCACAACTGACCCAGATAATATCTATGATGACATTTCAGAAATGGAGTAGGGATGAAGTTTTGTAAGGGCAGGAATGAGGAGTGAGGTTCACTCGGGGGTGTTGCTTTTCAACAGAAGTGTTAACTTACCTAAACCTCTATTTTGAACTACAGCCAAAATTTACATCAGTATTCAAGGTAAACTGCAGAAAGGTAATAGAGATTGACATATATTAGGATATAAGGTAAACTGACTGAATGGCAAATAACTGGCAGACCACCACTTGGCCAAGCAGAGGTGATATAAGTCCTGTGACACATGTGGCTGGTGAACATAGATGTATGTCAAACAAGAGGGGGGGGGGGAAATGCACGTAGCTTAAGCCCTGCTCTGAATAGCCAAAATGAGGGCAGCTGTCTTAAGAGGGTATTAGATCCCACTTAGATCCATTAAGCTTGCCAAGTGAACTGCCACGGGTCTTGATTTTGGCAGTCAATTTTATCAGATGGTTGTACTGCAGACCTATCAAGAACAATGCCAGAACACACCAGATGTGCACTGTGCTGCAGTGGGTATCCTCTGTGGAAGGCACACAAGTCCCAAATGACAAAGGCATTATGGAAGTGAGAAGTGCACTCAACTGATTTCAAAGCATTCAGCTGCCATCACCTATTCATTACTGCCACAGTTGAATACAGATGCCTTATCAAAACAATCCTTCTCAAGGTCAGAAAAGTTCTGATATGCTCAGGCAGGTGTCATCACTGCAGATTAAAATGAGTTTTGCTGATGTACAAGTTGAATGGGACAGATGACACTACTGGGTCTTGGCTTACAAAGGTCTCTAACAGAAACATACGGTCAAAGTCTAGAGGACTGTAAAAAATAGAACATGCTGGAACACAGAATTCATGCAGGATTTTGGACAGTTTCATAATAAACTAATATGTTGTACTGTATTTTCAATAGAAATCCAGCCAAGCAGTCTAATAGCAATTTTTTAACTTTATCCAATGGCTATTTTCTGCATGAGTTCTCACAAGTACTACAAACACACAACAAAGAACATTTTGCTTCGGTTGCTGTGCTGCACATAACTGGCAGGACCCACCTGAGGATCAGAAAGTACATATTATAGAAAATCCTGAGCAATGGTCCACCATAAAAACTGAATGCATGATTCAAAGAGAATTTATGGTGCTGATGGAAGTGGGATGGGATAAAGATATGAGCTCTAGAAAATGCTTCTGAAGTACTCTCAGAGCCACCTGATCCTTCTTCCAGGTAGCTCGCATTTTCATTATTTGGTCAGCTGACATACTTAAAGCCTTACTTTCATTACTATTTCTTAGTCTTTATAAATGACATGGAAAAATTTTATCAGCATATGAATTTTGTGAAAACGTTTAATAATCAAGTTTAGTTCTGATCATTACAGCACTCTAAAAAACACCTACATTTAATGATTTATTTTTCAGATCAACTGCATGAGCTATTTTTAATCCATTTAACATACTATTGATATTGTATAGCCTATTTTTCTTATCTCAACATCTCAGTAGTAGGTCAGACACCTTAAAAAAGTATATTAAAACAAATAGTAATCTTTATCAACTGACTTGTAGTACTCTCCAAAAAAACACCCAGATTTACTCAATACAGTTTGCTTTCCATAAAGGCATTCTAAGAAGTATAACTA
Source organism: Corvus cornix cornix (assembly GCF_000738735.6). Classification (NCBI taxonomy): domain Eukaryota; kingdom Metazoa; phylum Chordata; class Aves; order Passeriformes; family Corvidae; genus Corvus; species Corvus cornix. The sequence continues at coordinate 57,917,545 of NC_046357.1, forward strand.
TACTCCCATGCTTTAATACTTTAATAATTGAATTCTGTATCAGTATTTTATTCAGAAATTAGGTCAGACTAATGAACATAAAATATTGCCTTTTCTGAATATTGACTCAATATTATCATCTTTTTAGACTCTAGGCAGTGTTATAATATATATGCACTAACTTTGAATACTTATTCAAAATGAAAATCAGCAAGAGAAAAATTTCTTAACCAGCTCTATAAAGTTGTAAGCTGTAAAAATTCTCAATTCAAAATTACTACCTCTTTTTAGAAAATGTTAAAACTCTTCCCTTGGCTACTAATGATTAAGGATGTTGCAGCATCTTCATAAGATATCAGCCTACTTCATTCCAGAAACAGAAGAGAAATATTAATTGACCTCTGTCTTTACACAGTTATAGCGTTATCTAATGATAGATTGTATCTGCCCTGTAATAGATACCTTAGTAGCAGTACATTTTTAAATCCTGCCTGTTTACTACTGTTCCTGGCCTTGCTACCCACATATTTCCTCTTGATTTCCTTAGTCTCTTTTCCATCTTTTATACTCCATTGCTGCTTTTATTTTCAGATTATTATCTATAATCTATTTTCCACTTTGTTTATATTGCCTTTTATTTCTAAATACTTTGCTCCCTTTTCTACCAAAATGAAACAGGTATTTATAAGGAGCTACCATCTAATTATGCAACAGTGGTTTTTTGATTACTTAATAAACTGTTACCATCCACAATTTCTATTCATATTTCCTACTAGCCTATATCTTCCTCTTAACAGCTTTGGAGAAATAAATAGCTCTGAATTAACCTATATTAGGCATCCTGTTGATTCCCACTGAAAGTCATTCAGGACATAATGCCTGATCCCTATCCCACACTCCAACAAAAATAAACCAAATAATTACTTAGAACATATTGGATTCAGCAACTTTTGTTTACAAGTATTCCTTTCACCATTTTCAGAAACTATTACTAGATTCTACAATCTAGCGATGTTAGTTCATTGCCTAACTGTCCCAAATTGGGGTGACCACAGCAATGCAACACTATATTACATTACATTAGAAACATGTGCTCAATTAGTAACTCACCATATCCTCTAATGTGATCCAGTGGTGCATATTGGACTTCTACAAGAAACCTCCTCCCTAGGTTTTGCAACTTACTATCTTGACCCAAAGAGATCCAAGATCCTGTGGTTCTGTGCTATCAGTAGCTCTAAAAGCAAGTAACACTGCCTGCTATAAAGAGTCACACTCTTTTCTCTGAAGTTCCCCTGTTCTCCCATTAATAGCTATAACTGTTAATTAGAAACTCTAAAATAATTTAATTGTTGTATGTTACAAAAGAACTATATAATGTCAAAGAGACATGGAATGGGTAGAACAAGTAACCGCATTCAATTTATGAATGAGGAGAAAATTACACTTGCACTCTGAAAAAGAAGTAAAGCTTATGAAGCCATCAGAATAGCAGATGAAGATTAGACGGTCATATAATTTTGTTAACCTGTTTAAGTGATATATATAGGTTAAACTTGATCTCTATATGGAAAAACTTATTTGAGTTACAGGAACTGGAGTGAGAATCAAGATCAGGGGACAAAAAACTGACAGCTATCCACAAGAGTAGAAACAAGGGAGACCAGACTTCAAAAGTAGAGCTCCTCTTCAAGAGGAAGCAGTACTGCTATTTATTACGGTAAGTACTGTCACAATACCTTGTTATAACATCAGATACACAAGAGGTATTTTAACAGGATTTACTTGACATACTGCACAATTCCACCGAATTGTCAAAGATTTTACTTTTTTACAGTGGTATATTGTTATCTGATTTTAGCACCCAACTAAACAAAGTAGTTTACTTATAGATACTATCTTTGTTTTCAAAAAATCTTTCTGCAGAGGAACAGTGGTCAGTAAAAAGGTTACTTGAAATATGCATGCATATTCTTTCTATCTAGGCAAGAAAGTAGGTATTATTAGCTAAATATAATTGTTATTATTAATATTTTTGTTATTGTTATTATTACTACTACTTGAAGAGAAATTTTCTTATTAAAATTTTTTTCACATATAGTGTAACTGTGCAAGTGCTAATGAGTATTCATGGTAATTAACAATGAAGCTGTCATCTTATTCAACAATGAATAAAGTTATCATTATAGATGCTAATAGGTGATTCTGCTCACTACAGCTACTTTTGAGAACAGAAGACCTTTCATTTTCTCATTTTCTAACTTTTGAAAAACTTTTCATTAAGACAGTATGTAAAATATTGATAGTATGATTGGTTTATCTCCTTATTTCTATAACTTCTCCCTTCACTTTATTAAATGAAGAAATTCCAAAATTCATAGCAGTCTGAATGGAGACTGAATTGCTTCTCTCTGTCATCAATGACACAGGAGTACTTAACTAAAAATAATAGATAATACATTAGATTAATTCAGGTTTTCCCATATTGATCCAAAAATAAGCATGCAGCTGTGGAAAGAACATCTATTTCTTCCTCTTAGAGAACATTCAGTATTAGAAGAAAACACATTTTCTCTCATGAAAATTTACAGTTTGTTCAAGACTAGGCAGCATATTTCTGAATGAACAGGCATAGTGATCAGTTTTATACTTCTTTTGCAAAAGTTACATCAAAAGGCAAACAGAAAATAGCCTTTATTTTAAACACAAACTTTAAAATAACTCACTTTTTTAAATAACAGGCACTTTTTTTGTGAAAACCAATCATTATTTTCAACTTAGATAAATTAGCTTTGAATTATTTGAATTTAGGATTTTAAAGTGTATTCAACATCATTCAGTCTTTTTTCATAGGAATTTTATATGAACTTTGCAACTGAACTGAACATGGGATGATTTCAGGCAAATGCTAAAGGTCTGAAAACTGCTCTGCAGAGTGACTTTTCACCTGATGATGACAGAAAGGCGTGCACAAGTATTTAAGTTACTAAATTTCAATCCAGTGTTGAAAGTTTTTCTTGAACTATACATGCCTTCTTTTTCCAGTGCATCAAAATACCATTACTCTTTACTTTGAATGCTTCAGCTTGCTCAAACATATCTGAAAGCAGCTTACTTCTACAGAAATCCAAGAGCAGTAGAGAAGTAGCTCTGTTTCTTGGGCTAATAAGGAATAGCCTACTTTGAAAGTTGGTATACAGTAGTTATATGCTAAATTAATACAATAAAAAAATATTCTGAGTTGGAAGAGACCCACAAGGATCATCAAAGTCCAACTCCTGGCCCTGCTCAGCACCATCCCCAAGAGTCACACCACGTGTCTGAGAGCACTGTCCAAAAACTACTCTGTCAGGCCGGTGCTGTGACCACTTCCCTGGAAGGAATGTAAGGAAACAATATTCTACATACTGCTCTTAAAACGGCTTTCAATTTTGCAACATGGAAGCTTCCTTATTTAGTATTTCTAAAACAAGAAGCACGTGCATATGGAAAATGAGGTAATTCACAGTAATCAACATGAGTTATTATATTAAATGCGTTGGAATTTTTTTTTGCTGCAAAGTAATCTGATACACAACCAAGCACCTTTTTTTGGGAACAAGTATATGGCAGCTATACATAAAAAGATGACCAATAAAAGTTGTGGAAGTCTTTGAAAGTCTGGGAGAGAGGCACTGATTCTTTCTCCTCATTGAAACCTAACACCAGAACACTGCAGGAACTACAAATATTGTTCTGGAACAGGGAGTGCATCAAAGCCTTGCTTAATCTTTTATTTGCTTTCAATCAAAAATACATTTTTTCAGGTGAACACTCAGAAGAAAATCAACATTCAAACCTTCACAAATGTCTTCAACTCTTCTACTTTGTCACTGGCAAGCAGCAGCTTCTTCTGTAGAGTTTCCAAAGCCTGTGCACTCTGTTTAGCCAATCCATGTAGCTGTTGACATGCAGCAGTTTCAAGGTCAGTCATAGCACATTCAGTCTCAATCATTTCGCTCTCTAGTTTGGTAAGCTTGAGATCCTAAAACACATCCACAGAGACATAGCAGTGCTATGACAAAAGCTGACAGGATTACAAAAAAATGAATGAACAAACCAACCTCCCACACCATGGTTGCCATCACACAATATTTCACTTCCAACATATAATATGTAATTTCATGGCAAAAAGTAATTTCATTTTCAGTCATTGTGCCCACGTTTCAGTATCTAAATTTCAGAGGTGTGACTGAATAACATCAGAGAAACAGATTACTATTATTCTGCTATTTTCTCCCTTTCTGTACTGAAAGTTTAAGCTGATGACCTTGCAACTTTTCATTTGAAAGGAAGGTATGAAAAAGTTCCACCGTGGAGCCATCAAAACTCTAGTTATACCTTTTTCTCCAAATCATCTTTAGCCTTGTGATACATCTGCTCATACTGAGACTTCTCTTTCATAGCTACATTAAATCTTTGTTTCAGTGAGTCAATGGAAGCTTTTTTGTCTTCAGCCAGTGCCTTCACCTGAAATAATGAAAGGTCAAGAGCATTGATTATCAAGACAGAAAACTCAAAAATTAGAATAAAATCAGAACTAAGCATATCTATATTACACAAACATACGTAACTATATAAATAACTTTATTGAAGTATCTTTTTCTGAAACTGCGGACTTTAATAAATCTCTACTGCTGATCCAGTAGAGATCAGTTTGCACACAATCTTGTCACATAAAGTTTTGACCTGTATTAAATATAAAGAAAAGCTCTTCATTTGCAGAGTTGTTCGTTCATATTTTTGACTTACAGTAATTGCAAAAGGGAGTAAACTACAACTTCCACGAATTTCTTTTGTCAGAGATAAAATCATAAATTCAAACTCAGCTGAGAAAATAAACGTCTATATGTTAACAGTCTGTAAAGCTTCTTAGATAATGATTATCCAAGGTAAACACTGATTGGGGGTAAAATGAAAAAAAACAATGCTCTGAAAAATCGTTCAGCTTTCCTATAGTGCTTATCACAAAGTTTTCCTGTCAATATCAAGTAACAGGGAATTTCTTTGATCTTTTGAGAAGATAATGTAAAATTTATCAAGCTGATTTTCCACATGGAATAATCAAAATAATATATGGAATATGATTCTCTGGAAATGCAGTGCTTAAAACAGTCAAAGTACAGCACTAAAGCACATCATTCCATGCTAAATCTTTTATCTAAAACCAAAACCAGGTATTTTTCTCATACTTAGCTCTCATACCTTAACTCCCTTGCTTACTTATGTTCTCACTTTCTGGCTGTGGATTTCTTAATAACACCTTATCTTTAGTATGGAGGGTTATACAGTAGCTCTCTCTGGAGCAGAAAACACTCTGTGACAGCAAGCAGAAACAGGGCTTGTGATATTCAGCAAGCACTTGCATTCTAGGCAAACAAAAGCAAATTGGCAGATTGTTTATTTCTGTTTTGGATTCATAAGCTGCATAACCTGACAGACAACCAAACATCATGATCTTTTTCTGGCACTAAAGGCCAAAGTGCAATACATCAGTTGGATAACACAGAAATATGCCAAACCATATGCAAGTTCTCTTACCCTCAGTGAAATCATCCTAAAATTTTGCAGGAGAAAATGATTTGCTAGAGAAGTCAAATACTACCTACACAGTTAGAATTACTTTAAGCTAAGAACTGTGAATCATTCATAACACTGCAGTAGAAAATAGATTAACATATTAAAGCATTTAACTACTATAGCCAGGAGAGATGCATGGACTTCATTAGCATATGTCATGTAAAATCACCCTTGTTTCGGGTCTACTGTATTTTATGAACTTACAGTGCATAAAACTAAATCCCACTACTTACAGCATATCCTTGCAACTGTGTGTTCTGAATACTTTAATATTTAATTACACCTATCATGAAGAGAAATTAAATTATGCTGAATCCATTCAAGCTATCACCATATACTGATTTCATACAAATTATAGTGGAGGGAATTACACCCTTCAATTAACTGTGTGTTATTTGCTTTAAGCAATATATTGATTTAATATGAATAGTGTGTTGAAATAACTTCTGTAAATCCATCAGCTTCTGTTTTTCCAAAAACTAGGAATAGCAAGAAAGAAATACCTTTCTCTCAAGACTTTCCAATGTTTCATGTGAGGTTTTCTCATTTTCTTGATTTGCTTTTAGGCGAGACCTTAAGTCTTCTGTCAAATGTCTTTTCATAGTAAGGTCCCTCGCCAACTGAGAAATTCTGCACGGGAAGAAATTGGACTGGATATTACTATTAGAAAATTTGGTTAATATGCAACTAAAAGGTATAAAGGCAGTAGACAATCTATCATGCCTGCAGCTTTAGAATACTTTTAAAAACAAAAGCTGATTCAGTTCTTGCAATTTACCCTGTTCTCAAGTACTAAACCCAGTTTCAATCTCTTATTAAACAGACCTATTTCTAAATATGCAATATATTTGTGATTTGCTTTTTGCTAGTCTGAGCTGATATCACAATAATTCTTAAACTATTATCAAAAAAAGGGAAAAATAAACCTGCTGAGCCCACAAAATTTAATTAATTAAATTCCTTTGATCTCTCAAACAGTCATTCAAACAGTATTTTTTGCAAAATTATTTTCAAAAGAAAGTGAAATGGGGAAGTCTGCTCTCATCATACTGAGCAAAACACAGAAAACTCTCTCCCTGTGTGTCAGATGAGATAAAATGCAAAACCTAGAAATAACATCAGCTTTTGTCAGAAACTGCTCAAAAAAACCCCAAAACTCTTATGTACTAAAAACTAAGTTTGTTCAATGAGAAATTTATGCCTTATACAATGCTTCCAGTATAATAACAAAAATTAATATTTTAAATATAAACATAAGCAATAACGATATATGTATAGATATCTGTATCTTTTTCCAATGAAAGCAAAATGAATGGTAGTATGTTCAGGAATACAACACTGTCAATATAATGTCAATATCATATTAAAAAAAAAAACAGGAAAAGAGTGCATCTAAAAATTTCTTTGATCTGTTTCACCTTTACACTCTTACTGTTATTTTGGTTACTATGTCTAACAGCTTATGAAAAAACTAGTATCTATTTTATAAAGAAAGCATGCTATCCTTTGACTATTTTAAATTTAAAATCTTATGGTGGAAAAATTCAGTTTCACTTTGAAACAGAAAATAAACAATGAACACAATTTAACCATTTTAAGAGTCTATTTTTCAAATGAAATTATTTCCAATAAGTAAACTGCATTCTTTCTTCAATTAAAAAAATCAGAATGGTTAGAGGAGTTAAACTCTTGGGCAGACAAGAAATTCAGATACACTAATAGCTTTTTTATGGTTTATAAAAAAACTATACTGAAGATCAGTATTATATCAGTTACAGTAGGTAGAATAAAAATCTCGGTGGCATACCTGACAATTTATGAAATTCAAAATGAATAGCAAACCTTAATCAATTCAAATAGAAACAAATACATCTGTCTTTTTGAACTTTTTTATGAATGTAAGAGTAGCTATTTAATCTTATTTAAGCATCTGAACCTTGACATGTCTCTTAGCCCCTAGGCAAAGAATTACTGAATTTGAAAGACTGTGTTTAACAGTGCTGAGGAATTCATTTCGACTTACATCAAGGATAAAATATCCTACTCTAGAGTCTGAGTTCTGACTTAAGGTATCTTTATTGCCATACAGGTACTGTAGCTAGCTAATCACTCATCAGTTTAAAAAAACCCGAAATTTAAGCATATACTGCTCCAGTTTAAAAAAAAACCCGTAACAGTATGCAAGACTGCAATATAAAGAATACATCGCTCTCTTAAAAACCTAAGTACAGCTAACGTTGAAGCGATTTTACAGCTGCCACTGGGTGGCACCAGACACAATGGATAGAAAAGTGACCATACTTCGCTTGTAGTTCCCGAATCCGTTCTTCTTTTTCCTGGACTTGATTTTTAAGTGACTTAATGGTGGTCGATTGCTTAACGGTTTCAGTATTCAAATTCTATATTGAAAAATATTAAAATATAAATAAAGTAGACTAAATATGATCACAGTCAACAGTAAATTCCGAAAAACATTATCTGTGTAAATTTCCATGTATTTTATGAAGGTTCTTAGAAATTAACTGGTAAAAAGGAGCATTCTTACTTTCTAGCAACACTTAAGCAGAAGCACATTCCTTGGAAAAAACGACGAAAATCAGTACTTTTCCATTGTTCTAATAATGTACGGTTAACAGATGTTCCCCGGGACACTTGCAAGCACCAATCAGGACCACATTTTCTCTTGCATAGCATGGTCAGAAGAAAAGGTAACAGAAGAGAAGTAAAACTGGATCTTCATTTGAACTACATCTTTGAATGGTATAGTTCTACAGCACAAGGAGTCTACATCTGTACAGCACAAGAACGTCCAGTAATTCCTTTCATCTTGAGTATTAGGAAATACAAGAAAATTTACAAGAGTGATTGTTTTCATGTCTCCTGAAATTTAAAGCACAAGACACAGACATTTCCATTTGGCTGTTCTAACACAACAACAAGCAGGTATGATCCTAACTTTCAGGCACATATCATTTCAGTGAAGGACAATTATACAGTTGTTGGCCATTCCTCATTTGTATACAGTAAGAAAAGAAGTGCCTCTATTCCTCCATGCAATTACACATATCATCTACCCAAGACCTAAATTCAGATCTGAATCAGCCTACAGAAAAAAAAAGAAATTTAACTAAGTAGCCATCTTAGCAATCTGAGCATTGACTGCCATTGCTGAAATGGCAGCTCAAACACACCACACTGAGGTATTTAAGAACTCCAAGAAGTGTTGCCAAAAGATACGTATTAAGCATATGCACAACATATATGTGTGCCTATATGTATACCGATTCAACCACTGCACTACAGCTTTTTACTCACTATGTATAAACAATAAGCAAACAGATCAGATATGCTGTAAACAAAGATACTTCAGGAGAATTTCTCTGCTAGGTGCAGAGTTGTAATGCCTATTAACATTAATGGCAGTATTGTACATAACTCTGTGCACCTCAAGGGGAGTATATATTCTTGTGTGCATAGTTAGATGTAAAATATTGTTCTTAATAACTTGTCTAGTCTATTTACTATTATTATAATGCAAGGTATAACCAGAAAATTGTTAAAATGATGTATGCTAGCAGAATATTCCTGAGTTTCCCAAGACCTGTTTGTGGAGCTTGAGTTCCATTAGTGTAAAGCACAGCACCCAGTTACGTGGTTTACACACCAGACATGAACTTGAGTATGTAGGTGGGCCCCTGCACATGTTCAGAGGCAAAGACATATGCTTACGGTATTTTGCTTTCAAACTCACCACCCACACTTAACACATTTCTTCCTATTGGCAGAGATACAAGGAGTCATTACACACAACATAAACAAACACTGCAAAGACAGTGCTAAGGAAAAAAAAAAATAATAAAACCAGGTACTTGGAGATTTTGAGCTATAAGGAAAGCTTTTGCTACTTATACATTCAGATATCTAAGAGAGTAACTATGTGTCTCCTTTTTAAGTCAGCTAGAGAGCCTGGAACAATAATCGACAACCCTTTGACAAATTCTTCTGCTAAAAGGTGACTTGCAGGACTTGAACTAGCTTTAAATCAAGTTAAGAATTTTAGAAACTTGATTAAGTAGTTTTTGAGGCCCTTTTATTAAAAACTCTCATCCAATTCAGAAACCAGTGAATTTACTCTACTGCTTAGCATTTGGGGTCACAGACTATCTCCATCCTAAATATAGTTTTGCATACATGATTTATTTTTTCATTAAAAATTTAATATATCTTTAAGAAGGAATTAAAAGTCATGCTAGTATTTTTGATATCAGATTTATATATGCTTGCTAAATGTTTCCTCTGCTGCAGAAACAAAAAAACCTTTGATTTTTCAGCAATTTATTTTGCTGTTCACATTTGGCAGACAAATAGAGCAGGCTTCTAGCATGGGTGCTACTCTTAGGCTATTTAAAAAAATAAATCCCATTTTTTTTATTTTTCCTACTTGCATAGATCAATTGATTGCTAGGTTTCTGTATAATGAAGATACTTATCTAAAAGGTACAACCCTAATTAACAGAAATTACCACTCACCAGCAACAGAAGCAGACTAGTCAATCCCAAATCTAAAAACAATACTCAAGAAGACAGTGTGTATGGTTTTAAGACCTCTTTCTCATAATTAAAGTACATCAGTTTATGTGCCTTTTCATGGCTACTCCCAGCTGGGCACATCTCTTTATCAATGTGACCTACCTTTACTAATCCCTGAATTTAGATGTTATGCATCCAGTGTGCAATAGCCAAGATCTGTAATACCATGATTACCATCAACAACGAAGAGGTCTGAGCATTACCCACATCTCGTGTGCTAGCACAGTTAATCCAGCATTTAGAGTCAGCTATGTTGATTGTGTAATACAGCCTTCTCTTGTAGCTGGTGCTTTGGCAGACCCTTTGGCTACTGTGGAGTTTTTTCTAGCAGCACGAAGCTGTACCATTTTGACCTTTTCTCTTTCTTCTACTATTTAACAGAAAACAATGGGAAAAACCAACTTTAAGACATTCTGTTGCAAATATATTTCCTCCAGTGAGAAGAGAAGAAGAATTAATATGCTTGAGCAAGGCCACCTGCTGAGAAAGCTTTCAGAACAACACAGTTCAGTATCTACATCACTCACACGCAACAGATTCACCGGAGACTGAGAACTGAAATCATCAAGTCAGTATTTCCCTACCAGCTAATCTACAAAAATACAAATTGAAAAAAATAGTCCCTTTGAAGACAAAGACAGTAGTAACGCACACACAACAGTGTTGCCCCATTAGCTCAAATTCTTTGCTCCCCTTTCACAGACAGCTATTGCTTTTCTTCTTCGTAAAGGAAGAAAGGAATCAACTGAATTCTCATCTAACTAATTCCACAGCACCTTCCAACAAGATGTACTTTATCACTGTGCGAAAACCCAGCAAGTCTCCTTGTCTGGACTATTTGATCTGCAGGAATTGTTTTAATTGTAACTTCTAGTTCTGTCTATGACTACATTTCATCTTACCATCAAAGGCAATCTAACACCTAAGCTGCTAATCACTGGCTATGATATACAAATGTTAGCATATGTGAGTATACGTATGTCTGCTTGACCCAGTTATGAACTACTGCTCATACGAATTATCCTCAGCTCTAGATAATCTGTTCTGTCACCTTTAGTTTGCACTGCAGCTGTTTTATCTCTAAATCAATGTTCTTTGAAGGAGCTGGTGTGGCTTCACTCTTGCCAGCAGTTTGAGACAGGTGTCCTCTCAACTTTGATTTTCCTTGTAAATCCTCCTTTTCCTGTTGCCACTTGCCCAGGTTGGAGGTCAACACCTGTTTTACAAAGAGAATAAACAATCACAGTTTCATCCTAAAAATATTTCTGCTTGATCATTATGAGATGTTTCTCCAGTTCAGCATTCAAGAGGAATGAAACAGTATACATTATCCGTAATTATATTGCATAGCTGTTGGTTGAATTCTCTAGTATAGGCAAAGATCAAATCCAGCAGGAAAAATAAGTCTAATTCCATTAAAAACAAGCCAAATTTTTTTAGGGCAAAATAATTCAATTTTGACTGAATATGTTACTGTTTTAACCACGACAAACAAAAATTATCATACAAAACTGTGCAGCAGTTACTGTTGAAACCTGTTTACCTAGACCCCTCTGGAATTCAGCAATTATTTTTACACAGAACATGAAGAAATACCATGATGTCTCAGACACCAGTGTGAATTAAGGGTCGTTAAATGTCAAATCTGTTATAATGGTGACCACTGAAGCTCACTAGAATTGCTGCGTTGACAACTCCTACAAAGCATACACCCTTCTCTTGGCTTTTGTTTTGGTATTTGTAGGGCTTGTAGAGGTTAAAGCAAAGTGGACCAGCTGCACTAAAGATCTCCTGGTTGGCTGGTCTTTACCTATGTGTTATTTCATCCCTTTCAATATATGCACCACAGCCAGAGAACCACATATTCCATAACCTTGACTCTAGGGCTGAAGTACTTAAGTGGTAAAAGACAAGCTGGAGCAGGACAGGATAACAGATGTTAGTTGTTTATTCCACTGGGTAGGTCTTACCACCCTATACTGCAGCCAAAATGCTTCTCACTTAGCAACATAAATGCAAAGTCCAATTAGCAGACAAGCCTTGTTAGGGATTTAGTTCAAATAAATACCATGCAAACAAACTCTGTCTTGTTGCACTTGACTGACAACCAACAAGACTTATTCAACTTTGTACCAATATATTTCACATTACTCCTTACAGAAGTAACGTTTTAAATAATGGCTTTAATTTAAATAATATTGAATGTTGTTCTGCAAAAAGGGGAACTGAAATAATCTCCATGCTAGTGATTAACTTTCACAAAACTGTAGTCAGATGAAAGCTAACAATGGCCTAACAGCTCTCTTCTCCTTAAAAGGGTTATTAAAGTGCTATCTTATTATTCCATATAAGACTATAATATAGTAGCTTAACATAAGAAACAATTGTACAAAATTGTATTGAAATATCTCAAAGCACAAAAAACCCCTTACTTTGTGAAGAATCCTGATCAGAAACATGAGAAGATACAGGACAGCTTGAAACAGCTAAATGTGTGCCTGATTATAAGCTGGTGCCAGACAAAATACCCAACCAAAAGAAACCCCAAGCCTCAGAAACACACAAAAAACCCACCCCAAACCCAACAAAACATTAAAAACCCACCCCAAAAAAACAAAAAACCCATGAAAAAGTTAAGGAGAGTATTCTATTTTCGAGCAATTTATTATTTAACTTACAAATTAGATTTTATACAGCTTGATGTTATTAGAAAAAAAATTAATATATATGTGTTTATAAAAACACTCCCATGACAATATATATACGTGTTTATAAAACACACTCCCATGACAATAATCTGATGATCATATATATACAGCTAAAAGAGAGTCACATTTATTCCCATTATGAATAAGAAAAGAATGCTTGTAGATTTTGCATTAGCCTAAAAAAATATCATGGGTACAAGGTAAATTCATCTGGCATTTAAAGTTAAAACTCTAACAGTATTTATTTCATATTCACTAAGTGCACTTATTAAAGTCAGTGGGCATTTTACATATGTATCTGAGGTAAGTACTGTTCTTAGTGAAAGGGTTAATCTTTCCATTCCCTTCTGTGTCTGCTGTCATTAAACAAGCAATAGATACTGTATTTTCGAATTGACTATTCCTTAATCTGATATATTATTCTCATAATTAATACATTCGCAGAGTAAAAGACAAAATGAGGGCTATTTCAATAAGCAAAACCAGTAGTAGTACAGAAGGACATAGTATAGAAAAATATGAGGGTTATGTTAATTTGTCCAGTATAACCAATATTTCTACATGCAGAATTTCATGATTCAGTGTCTCTATAATAAATTATTCATAAAAAGAAAAGCAAGAAAAAATAAAGCATAGCTAGATCAATATCTCTGTTCAAAATTAGAAATGCCCCAATATCTGCTCAAGATAACTCGTGCCTCTTAGAAGTATCTTACACTACTGCTCCTGACAATATGCATCAGTTCTAAAACGTCATGACTTGCACCAGACACATTCTCAAAAATCATAATAAATATATTCAAAAAGAAAAGGTCTTTGTGGGACTGTTGCTAAAGATGACAGTTATAAAAACTACTTAAGGAGGTAGAAAAAAAGAATTTGAAATAAAAATCTACATAAATTCAGAAATAGCGTAAGGACCACAAGGATAAAGTAGCATATAATGTACAAGACCCCCAACTCGCAAAAGGAGACAGGCATGCAATTGCAATCAGAGATTTCACAGAAGTTGTCTCTTAATATTTCTGTAGACATTGTAAATGTACTACAGGACTGATAATTCTACTGCACTACTCTTGCTTTTAATCTATTGAACGGTTATGTGAAAATCCTGTGTAAATCCATGTGGGATGTAAAAAACAGCCCCCTTGCCCTATAGAGATATTTATGCCTAAAAGGTATTCCTTGCATTTACTTAAGAAATAAGTTTATTACCCTGGTGTTCTTTACCGCTCCCTATATTTTAGGTCAAGTTTTTTATTATTTTTTTCTTTTTTAGACACAATGGAAGTTTTGTGTGTGTGCTACCATGCACACAAATCCTGAATGACAGAATAAAAAGAATTTACTCCCGGGGAAGAGGTCACCAGGATGAAAGGTAGAAGAATCTTAAACATCAGCTAGACCAGATGTTGGTAAGCGCAGCCTACCGCTGTTCCCCTATGATGTAGTGGCCTTTGTCTGCTGCACCTCCTCCAGAGTGTTTTTGGCTTAACAGATGTTTATAGGTTCAATATTTTAACACCCATCTATCTTAATCTCCTTGCTCCTGGTATACCCACGACACTCTGTTCTGCTGTTCACAAAGGAGTAGTGATGAAACCTCAGTTTCTATGCAGTCAGCATAAAACTTGCAGTGACTCAGCAAGGCTTTTTACCCTCTGCTCAGAAAGACAGCTGTGTGGATGGCCCAGTGGGTTAACACAGGAAGTTCCTGGAATGGCCTATTGTTCCTTGGCATCACAATCACTCAATAAGGGGCTTTGAGCTCATTTTACAGAAGTCACTATTCTACTGCAACTGCACGTATGAATATAACATTTCTGTTGGAAGTAGCCGATACTGTATTCCTACTGAAGTCACACAACCCCATACATTTATATTTGCAAAATAAATTATACAGAATAATTATAAACCAGGACGTAAATCAAACATTCTTGATACACTTTTTAAGCAGTGACATAATCTTATTTTGCTACTCATTTCGTAAACCGGCTAAAGCTAATATACTGTGATGTGTAAAAATCCCACTTGCTATGAAGCTTCCCACCCTAAAATCCTGGCAGACGAGAACATTTCTATGTCTGTAAGAAAACTGAAGTTAACACACTCATTTTTCTTTTCTCTAAAAAATCTTGCTACAGTAGGTAATAAAATACATTTGCTATGTGAGTAGCTCCTATACAAAGTTCTATTTTAGAATTTAATACTGCTTCTATAAATGTTTTATACAGAATAGTATTTTCTCACAGTTTCAGCTCAATCACGGAAAACATACAACAACATGAAAAACAAGTGCAGTACTTGTTGCACACATAAAACATAAAATAACTTTTCAAAGCATGCTTGCAGGTAGACAGTTACGTAGTTACAGTTTTACTCACTCTATCAAATATTATATGACGTAATGATAAACCTATTTACAATATCCAAGACAAATTTATTGTGTCAATCCCACTAAACTTGACCTTTCTGCATTCTCTTGAATCAAAACCTGCCTGAGCATGATGGGTCATAGAAAAAAAAAAGCTAAAATTAATAAAGATGGTATGTAGCTCTCTGAAAAGATACATACCAGACTAAAAAGCTGTGCTGAATACTTAATGTGATCATATAGAGAAAAGGCAAATAACTTCAAATCCTCAATCAAAGTTCCTTTCATGCAAGTGCTGTAAGTCGTTGATTACTTAGTATTCTAGACATGAAAATAAAATATCAAACAGAAGTCTTTGGTGACTTAATATCCCATCCCTAAAATGAAACAAAGACCCCCCAAAAGCAAGGAAAACTTCTAAAATGTAGGAATTATTTGTCATTTATTCCTCTGAAATTTTAGTAAAATCTACAGAATCATTATTAGTTGTAATAATTAGTTGTAATTTTTTTCAGCCAATTGCAGTTATCAGGAGCTGACTATTTCACAAAATGTCAAATAAATGAAGGTAATATAGAGGACTTTTTGCCAGTGCTTTAGCTAGTTGTTAGACTTCAGTAGCCTTTAGAGACCATTAAGTACCCTTTGGCTAATTGGCCAATGGTAGATTAATCCTCTTTTTATTCTAGCAGCACTATTTTAACACCCTTTGCACTCTGTCAGTGTAGTATCTGAATGACAAAATAATATTGTGCATGAATAATAAGCAGAAAAGTTAAATTAACATTTCATGTTTCACATGCCATACCTATGTGTCAGGGAAAAGAACCCTCTTTTAAAGCCACTGACATTCAACTTTTTTAAACAATCTCGTGTTGACACCTTACTGAAGTGAATCTTCCTAATTACTGCTAATTGCCTATCAAGGAAAAAAAAATCTTTCCTTGAAGTGCAGTTGTCTAGTATGGATGAACACAGCTCCAAAGTGCATAGTAAAGACAAGCATGACACTTGAGGTGTGCTACATTATTATGAGGTCATACTAAATATGGTTTGCAATGAACAAAGCAGCTTTTAAGGATGTTTAAGGTACTGAAAATGTCAATCTCTCATGAAGTGTTTAAATTAGTTCCCAGAAGAGAAATACAGACATTAACCAGCAGATAAGAGGTATATTTCTCATCTCAGGTATTTTACTAAAGAGAAACATTTGTCCTATTGATATTGGTAACACAATTGCAGTTCATCTGCTTTATAAAAGCAGTGTTTACATTGGAATTGTCCTTTCACACATACAAATTATAAATTCAGCTATTATTGGAAAAACATTTGTAATCACTAACAAAGACTCCTAGACTCATGGATTTTGAGTGTCTTCTTAAACATGCTTAAACATGTTCTACTACTGATCAGTCATCTTTTATAAAGGGCTATTTACTGTGTAACACTTCATAAACAAAGGTTTTTCCTGTAATTTTAATTCAGGTACTCACAGTTAATCTACAGCTAAATTTATTCTACAACTTATAAAAGCCTTGTATTGCAACATCTGGCTACAGCAATTTGTTAAATAATACAAAAAGAAAATCAATTGAATCTGTCCAGACAGGTCCTTTTTGAATTTTGGTTTGTTTTATTCTTTTTGTAAATACTAGTAGTATCACATCGATCAAGAGCAGAAAACATAAATATATTTTAGAGGAACACACAACACTCATGTATAAACAAATCGGCTAATACATTCTGGGCCCAATTCTCCAAGAAATTATCTGCTCCTATAACAACAGACAAGTCTGAGTACAAAACTGTGTATTGTGCCACCAACAATTTTTCAAATAAATTATAGAAAATAAGAGAAAACTTAGTAATAATATAAATCACAATTTTTAAGATGATGAAAATGCTTCTGAAACATGTAATCTGTATAATGATTACACCAATTCAAAGATAAATGCTTTGTCCTGCAGCAATTCTATTTTAGCCTTCATTTTCTATCACTTTCATTTCATGTCTATGTACAAGTAAACATTGCTGTATCCCATGCCTAATTTCTGTGCGTATTAAGAACACTATCTCGCTTTCATACTAAAGCAGATGCTGCACTCCATCTGTCCTTGCAAATTTCAAAGGAATATAAGGAATATTAACTATTTATTTAACAGTACTTATACAAGTATTTCATAATGATCACTTACATGACCACAACTATGTGATTTAATTTTTGTAGTGATTGATTTTCCAATATGGAGATGTAAACTCACAAAATATATAGTGTGCAGGACACTGTCTGCAAGACCTTAATATTGCCAGAGAAAAATTATAGAACTTTAAGAAATCAATATTAAAAATAAAAATATTCAGTACTTCAGTATATACTATCTTATCTATTTGAACTTATTCGAAGTATTAATACCTACCAGACATAACACAATACATTAAAATGTTTTACTACAAATAAATTAAAAATGAAAATATAACTGGTGACATTTCATGACACTTTGTCCCGTTTGAAAATATCTGAGTATGATGGCAAACCAGTTGTGAAGATGTGGCTGAAGTTCAAAACCAATGTTTTCATGTACCCACCACTGCTATTTAAATAAATACTAGTATTCCAACACCTAACATGCCTGTGCACATTATTAAGATACAAGAAAAGATTTACAGCTGATGCATAAAATTTGCCCCAAGATTTCCATGGCTGTGTACTTACTACGGGATTTTCAACATAAGACATGATATCCAGGCAATCTTTTGTAGTTAGGACCAGGTTTTATGGCATTATTTTTTTTTCAGGACTACACAGTATTTATCTGATTTCCACCAAACACAAGAGTAGGGGCAAACTCATAAAGCTTGAAATTTGAATTTTTCATCTAGGGTCAGGGATAGTGCTTGCCATATTCCCCCTGCTTAATCTTAACACATCTAAGCACTGCAAATGAACTACTTGCATGAGAGCCAGTCAGGGAATTTCACAATCCCTACAACTCATTACAAATTTAACAGCAGCAATACTAAGTATTCATATGTTTCAGATAACACATACAAATATGCTGTACTAAAACTCATTGGGGGAAAAAATTAATAATGCTTCCATCTGTTTTCTGTATAACTCACATAAAATAGAGAGAAACCAAAATGAAAATGCTATTTTAAAGACTGTGTTTAAACTTTCTTTTGATTTACCCACTAGGTTTCGAAGCATACAGCTTTATATCTTTAAAAACTAAAGTTGTTTTTAAGAGAATATATAAGAAAAAAAGAAACAAAAGAACTGAAAGAATGGAGAAATATTAATTTAACCTCTCCTCATTTCCATCTGTTTTAGAGAGTAAACCATTTTCTACTGAAATATTTCTGCATCTCAAATGTAAGTGAGCAGGAAATCTGTGCTTGTAGGGAAAGCTGTTCCACCTCCCACATTACTCCTTATGTATTATTTTCCTTTGCTTAAATTTCAGATTTTCAACTGTTAAAGACCATTCTCTTCCAACTTACTTTGAGGAAGTGATGTAACTATTTTAAAATAAAAATTACTAAAATGTATGTAGGCTATAGGCATTCTCAGAAGTTGGTTGCAATATTCAAGGAACAAAATTTATAAAGATAGCTCTATGCTTATTTTTGTTTAATTATTTCAGCATCTAATTTGTAGCCACTTCAGATATCAACAAAGCTGAAAAAATGTCCTAAGAAAGTTTTCTTACTTGTTTTTTTGCAGACAGCTGTGTAAAAGCAAAACATTTTAAATATAAACTGCATTAACAAACTTAGGTAATGGAAAAGTTCTATGTTCTCATAGAGAATGAAAAATAAACAAGAAAGAATTGCAGGGAAAAAACCATTAAGTATCTGGAAGGAATTTTTCTAGACACATAAAGGCGATGTTATATAAATATTTATGTATTATTTACATTTTTATAAAAGAAAACAAAGATATTGCTGGCCACTTCTGAGAGGTATGAGAAAGCTGATGACAGACATTGTGGTGAGGATGCAAAGACAGGAATATTTTTCAAAATAATGAACTGCATTTAAAAATTACCACTAAAATGTACTTCATATAAATTAAACTGGTAATTCATCCCTGGATTCTTGTAAATGAGCCCCCACAGTCTTATCTTTAATTTGTAATTTATGTTATCATTGGAACTCTTTCTAAAATTACAGGCATAAATGAACAGTTTAGAGTAAAATACTCTTTATATTACTATATTACTTATATACTATTTATATTTATTTAATATCTGAAGAGACCATCACAAGAGAAAGCCATGTTTTCAGTCTAATGTGTAAAGTGAAATATACTTTCCCTTTATCACGATTATCATCAACATTATGACTCACTTGGGCAATTTATTATTTTCACATACATGAACAGTTTGAGGACAACACTACAGTTCTAAATCCCAGCTTGAACCAGACCTACAGCTGCTGCTCCTTAGGAGTTCCCTCATTCTCTTCTGCTTGCTTTACCAAGGTAAGAGCATAGACAAAATCACCCATTTTGTGTACATAATACCCTAAATTGTGTACACAATACCCAAAAGACCACAGGACAACCTTTCAACCAAAAATAAAGAGAACACTGTGCACAGTTCAACCACCAAAGAGTAGATGTTTTCCCAGTGCCTGTGAATCTTGTGAGATGTGCTATGGCTATGGCTATGGCTAGTCATACAGTCTCCACTGCTGAGAAAGGAAGGAACTGAGGCTCTTGGCACATTAGGCATCAAGAGTAGAGTGGAATGATGCAAAATAAACCTGAACATGACACAAGCTATGGGAACAGTCCATGACTCCCTCATTAACTCCCAATTAAACCTTAGGAGAGCAAATCAGACTGTGCAAAACATTAGTAAGAAAGCATAAAAAGTCTTCTACCTCCTCTAGCAGTTACGGAGTCCATGAGGTTCAGGGACTTCAGGCAAACCAGCATCTCGTCAAAACCACAAAATTCTTCCCTTGGGTTACAAGGACAGTAAGAGTGTCTGACTTTGGTAGGGATGCCATAGTATCCTAGGAATCAGCACTCATTGTCTGAAACAATGGGGAGTCTAAGGCAGAGAATAACTAAGACAATCCCAAAGAGGAAAAGCTGTAGATAAATATTTTTAAAAAGGAATCTCAGGTGTAGTTCCCTTGTCTCAGAAGTGTCTTAGTTGTAACACTTACTTTTTCTACTGTTGTTGAAGATGCCTTGGTTCTTGACTCCCATTCCTTTATGCCTACAAAGTCCAACCCCACCCCCCCCCAAAACAAAAAAAAACAGCAACAAAAACTTTAAGAAGGTTCGTGCATCATCCTTGGTGAAGTGATAAGAATGGCTTGTACTCCTGGCTATGGATGTATGTTTTGAAGTTTCTTCCTATAGCGGAAGGGAGTAGCCAGGACAACAGAGCAACAACATTAACATTGAACACATAAGCTTAAACAGAGGATTGTGAGAGTAAGAAACTTGGAGTAAGATGCAAGCTGTAACAAAAGTGCCAATTTCCTTTGTGCAATATAATCCAGACAAAGAAATCTCACTGTGACAGGTAAGAAAATAGGGTCAAACAGGAAACTCATGCTTTGCAGACCTATCAATGTTGAACTGGTGGTGGTGACCATTCCTCTTCTGAAATCCAGAGGAGTCCAAAAGAACTCCTGTTCCCAAAGGACAAGATGTGGGAGCTGTTATGGTCCTCCTTTCTGATCACTGTTAAACCCTACTAGAAATCAAAGAGTAATAAAATGCATGGAGGAAAAGGAGAACTTGGAGTCCAAGGAGTAAGACTTTTCAAGAAAGACTTTTCAAGAATTAGCTTCTAGATCCATGGTTCAAACTCTTCTCAATTACGAAATTTTTCCTGTGCTATCTTAACAAAAAGATCTTCCATTTGAGAATGAATGCAAATAAAAAACTAATTGCTAAACAAGAAAGTGATGTCAAGAATACATTAAACATAGCACACGGACCAAACAGTATAAGCAAATTATTCCTGAAAACTTTGGTATAAATGCAGAGAAGATTCTCCTGGCAGCCTTCTTCCATGTCCTCAGAGAGAAAATTTGCATTATCTATGAGTGGTCCTTCTTGAAAAATTAAATCCATTCTCTTTAAAGGATATGGAAGCACAAACTGACCACTAATTTTAAATAGTCTTCAATGTGTGGAAAGGTGCGTGTTGCACTCCTTCAGTCTTTACCATTAATCTGTTATTATTTTATAGATTTCATTAATTACACAACTTCAATCTTTCCTCACTGTTGTTATGTTCAAAACTAACTAAAATTCTTGTTCCTTTCTTCCAGTATGTGTTTTGTGTATGGTGCCAAACCAAGGTGCAATATTACACAGAGTGCCTTGGCATTGCTAAGTAGAAAAAGAAATATCCTCTGTGAAATTTTCTGTAAAAAATGCCTGACAAGCTAGCAATGGTTCTGCTATGAAGAGCAGTAGTTTGACAAGCTGGTGGCCTTCATGCTATGAAGTACCATCTTTGTGTTCCTAAGAAACACACACTGGTATTTGTTCAGCCTGTGGATCTTTGTAAAATAAACACGCATATCCACAAGACAAAATAAATCCCACACGCCAAAACAAAATCTCAAGCAAACAAAAAAGCCATGACCCAATCCAAAAACCAACCACCATTTTGACTTTTCCCACAACTTACTGAGTTTTACCTTATGGTGGATGTCACATACGGTAATCTTGTAAAGGGAGGGATAACATGTAAAAATTAAGGCTTCATATATGCAAATACTTTTTTCATGACCAACAACAACAACTTCTCCCCTCTAGGTTTACTCTTTATGTACAAATGTTGGAAGAACATTTGAAAAAGTAGATATCAAGAACATTTCTGTGGTCATTCACAAGTGGTGTTTCAATTAAATCTTGATTTTGTCTTGTGGGATTCAAACTACAGAAATTATTTTAGAAAAATAAAAGAAAATCCTTGCTAGCTTTGGAAAAAAAATACCAAGACAGCCTAACTGAGAACTTTCACTTCAATAAAACCTGCTTCTTTTTACTTTAACTAATAACTGATTTTTAAAACAAATAGGAGGAGATATTTTAAAAGATTTAAATGTTTAAAATTGAAAAATGTTTGCAAATATGTATTTTTTTTTCCCTTTTCCTTCATGGCTAACTTTGAAATTGTTAATATTATAACTGATTTAGAAAGAAAAAATGAAAATTAAGAATTGCAGCTTTTTGTGCCTTTTTTATACCTGAAAAGAATTTTTTAAACTGAAACACCACCTATAAAAATGTCTGGAAAATTGACACTTGACCTTTACAAATATAGAAACATGGAAGTTTGGGATTTTGTTATATACCTTAGCTTTACCTAGCACTTTTTAAATGACCTGCTTTTGATACTAGTAAAAAATGTGCAGCCTTTCTCAATCATTTTTATAAAGAAAGAAAATGCATAATTATCAATATTACGACAGTTTTATCTGTGGAGACTGTCACACATCCTTTCCGACCACTGTTACTTAATGAGATCTTACTGACAAACATTAATTGACACATATCTCTACCTGCAAAAATAAAGCAAGGGAAGTTAAATTTCTTTAGAAAATTTAAGCAGAGTCTCCTGCTTGTAGCTGTACAGGAATCACCCATTTGCTACAAAGAAAACAAAAATTACACACTTGCAATGCTTAGATCACTTTTACTAACTTTAAATCTTGTTTTCCCTAGTGACTTGAAAACCAGCAGCATGACTACACTGTACAGGGTGTTCCTAGTGATAATCATACTTTCTTCAACACCTAATACAAAACACAGACATTGTTTTAACAAATATAACTTGGCTGACCTAGAAGATGGGATGAAGGAATAAGAGAGTCACGTCCAATTCCTCATGGATTCTCAGCTTGAATCCTGGATTTTGCACAGTTTACCTTACGAACATGATCTGAGTGACATTTCACAAATTCCTGGATAAATGTTGCTACACTCTGCCAGCAGAGAGACTGGCTGTGTCATGCACAGATCAATAATAGCACTGTGTTTCATCAGCCTCAAAATCAAAAGTGCTTCATCTGGCAAAAGCCATGGCCCTTGAGGATCTGACATATATAAAATGAATACTGTACACATGATGTCTACTACAAAAACTGCTAGTGTAAAGACAAGTCTAGAGACAAAAAGCTGAGTATATGTAAATAGGAAAATATGTATTTTTATATATAAAGAAGTTTTAAACTCCATTTTATGAAGAGTGTCACAAATACCACAAAGAAGCAACTGAAAAACAGAAATGAAACAAAACTTTTATGACACCTGGAAGAAATATAAAAACACAGGAAAATCCAATATTCACAATCTTTGCAGGAATTCTCAAGAAAACAAAAGGACATTTTGAACTGTACACAGTAATATCTATGACAGTGGGCTGCAATAAAATGCACTCTAAGCTATACATAATGCCTCCTTATCAAAATTATGTTCATTGAAAATCTTCTTTTATCTTATTCAGAGTAACTACTCAAAGTAGAAGTCTTGAGACCGTCAGTCATCATATACTATTATCATATACTATCATCAGTCCTCAATATAGGTTTTCCTGAAGAAACAACAGAAATTTATGTCTCCTACCACTTAGACTTCCTCGTATCTAACAAAATCTTTTGGTGACAGAGCTTGTAAAATATTCAAATAAGTGCAGCACTTGTAGAATTTTAATTGAAGTTACTTTTTATTATAATGCTTCTCCTTCATTTTTCTCATAGTAAATTTAGTTTTATTATTTTTTTCTGCCAAAGTTTTTATTGCAAACAATACATTGAAAAGTAAGTATTTTTATTCTTTTGAAACCAAGCCTTTAACAAAATATCTCGAGTACTTTATCAAGATTTTGATTCAAAAAAAAGATATTAAACTATCTCTATGCCCCCAACTAAAACAAAAAGCTTTTTCCTTAAAAAATGTCATGACTAACTCACTAAAAACATGTTTCCTTATGCTCAATCCTCCAGGTAGAATATGAAATAAATATTTAAAAAATCATAATTTATCTTTTGTTTTCTGCATTTTTCATACCAAGTTATATACTACCTAAATTAAATAGCTTTAATCTTCTCTCAGATCTGCAATCAGCAACATTTAAAGGGTTTTACAAGACTAACATTTCTGTGTACATGATACACAAAAGCCGTTTTTCCTTCTCTGCATATCTTCTGCTTAAGACTAATGCTCTTTAAATGCTCCTGTTACACACCATAGAACAGGCATTTCCTTTGGGTTACTTCCTTCATTTCAACATCCATCTTCCCTGTGCCATGGCTTTATATATGTATGCCTTCAGTGGTGATGGCTTCTTCCTCTGGCTCAGAATTTCTCTTCCTTATAACCTGACATTTGAACGTTAGTATAGCACTCCTGCTTGGATTCAGGTAGATCCTTAAAAACAAGTGGTTTGATTTATCTTAAATTTATCATCCATCTCTTTTCCACAGCATTAAACTCATTTTAGCATTAATTACAAAAATACTGTTGCCCAGCTGAGCTCTAGGATGTAAATGCACCTCTTCCATCAGTTCTTCAGGTGAGTGAACAATGTTACTGAAGTTGAGAATTTACTTTCCTGTTCATACCTCCCATTAATTCAGCTCATGCCATCAAACAAATCCTCTCTCTTCCTGTTTCTTTTTCATGCATCCTACAGACCCAATATTTTTTTTATTCCTTTAAGAAAGAATCTACCCACTGCTAACCACAAGCAGCTGATTTCTCTCTAAGTCTTCCTTTTTAGATTAGTTGGCCAATATCATGGCATTTGTCTGACTCCAACTGGCAATGGACAGTTACAGTCACCTAAAAATTACAGATCTCATATCTGGTATGTTTCTATCTTCGGTATTTTTTCAATCTTCCTTTGCTAGACAGAAGTCTCTACAAGATTTCTTTTTCTTAGATATTTAAACTTGAGTTACCTGTTAATCTGCTCTCTGAAAACCTTACATTGTTCTCTGGAACAAGGTATTTTCAGATCCTCCTCCTAAGTCTTCAAATGTTTTCCTTCCTTTAATTTCTTTCTTGGATTCTGTGTATTGGAACTACACACATTATTCTAGACCAGTCAAATTACACCAGTGAAAGAAAACATAATCTTTCTGCTCCTCTTGTACAGACTCCAGTTTCTATATTCGAGGATAGTATTTTTTAAAATGGCAACGGGAGGTCATGCTCAGCATTACCTCCAAGGACTCTCATTTTTCTTTAGAGACCCTGGTTCCCAGGAGACAGGCATTCAGCCTCACTCAACATGAAACTCGAGCAATGTATTGGTTTTCATTATGATGTAATGATTTGCTCATTAAAAACACTGTGAGATCATAATGATCCATACTTTTCAATCAGACTCTGGTGGATGATTGAAAGCTTAAGAGTAGTTGTCAATGACTGAAGATATCTTATTGCACTGGCTTGGATTTTTTACGTTGCCACTAATTTTTAAAAAATGATTGAAAGATTTTACTTTTAAAACAAACAGCAAAAAGTCATTTATTTCACAGTCTATCCAGATAGAATAGATATGTAAGGTGTAAACCATTATCTTGGTGAAAAAATAATGTTATCATTCATGTGAGGGATCAACTGAAAAATTAATTTCATGGTACGTGAGATTCTGAGCTAGTGAAAATGATTAAGTGGTACTTATATGCATCAATTTAACCTTAAAGCATGAATTGAGACATTGAGTCTACACTGTGTTCCATGTAGCAGTGCTTAGCTCCAATCCAAATACTAAGTAAAACCAAGTATGATGAAGACAATTTTAGAAATTTTATTTCATATTTACATTTCAATAAGCAATGACTGTTGCACAGAGCCACATAACAAAAATGACTGAATGTGCTTACCAAACTTCTGATACTTCCAAGTCATGGAGCTATTTTTTCTAATCCCATGACCCTACTCATCCAACTTAAAAAATGCAACTCTTCAAATAAAGAACTGTCTCTTATCAATTCCCCTAGTCCCCTAGTATGTACTTGCTAACCATACTAAGCACTCTCCTCCACCAATCTTATGTTCCATATCTTCACAATGAGAAGAATTTATTTACCAGACTAGGACAGGAGCAAAGGAAAGAAGAAGTAAGGCAGAAGATGCCATTACGAGAGTGCAGGAGAATCAACTCACTTAAAGTTCACAATACAAAATTATCTCTCCAATTTTGCATGAGTCTTGAAAACTTTTCCAAAGAACATAATCAGGAAAACATTTATCTAGGCTGGGAAAGAGAGAAAAGAGTGACTGTTAGGTAAAAATCAATCACAAAAGCCCAGCAAAGAGAATTGAAACTTCCAAGGGAGGATATATGGCTGATGGAAACCCAAAGCAGTTATTTCTTGCATGTTATATCACAGTCTATCAGAATACTAAATCACACAATATTAAAAAAAAAAATGCTGTTGTTGCTCCTTCTCCAGAAGTTGAAAACAAAAAGGAACCTCTCACTATAGAGAGATCTATAGGCAAGATTAGAGCAAATAAAAATTTTACCACAATAAGTAGGATGTCTTGACATTTCCATGAACTCAGTGGAAATAAGCACATGCATAAAGGGTTTAGTAACTTCCAGAGTTAATAGTAGTAGTTACTAATAATGAATAATTCATGGACTGCTCTGGTGAACAAGCCTAAGAGTACCGGTCCAATTCCAACGCAAACCGGTTTTCTGTGACAATCTGTAAGAAAATCTAATATGCCAGATCTGAAATGTAATCTCTTGGCAACATATGAATTCCCAAATCAGTGAACTTCTTTGTGTGAGATTAAATGGTGAATAAATATCCTCTGACAAAACCATATATTATCCATAGAACTTTACATAGTAGAGAAGGTTCAAGAATCCAGTGTAGCTTTATGCTTAACTTTCATTAATGTGCAGGTCACAGTGAATTCAATGAAGACACTCCCCTGAACACAAAAGGAAATCCTATTATGATAGTATATGTTGAGCTTTTCCAGGTCTCAAGTGGTATCTTATTCAGGAAAATTTTTACAGGAAAAAAACGAAAATTGAGTTCTCTTTTGGTTCATGGTGTTTTTTCCAATAGTAAGATAAGAGTCAATACAAAGGAAAGTTTGATCAAATCACAGGGAAGGTGAAGAAAAATAAGCTCATATCACATGACATTAAAAACATAAAAATTACAGGATTGTATCTTCTGGATTTCATTTCAATACGCATACAAGTATGTTGTATCATCTAAATGACTGTTCCATTACTATATTAAACTATTGGATATAAATATATTAGATATATTTACAGATATGTGTACAACCTCTGTTTGTAACATTACAATAACATGCTAATTCTTTTGATACAGGTTCTTTCTTCTAATATAGAAGAATGCTTTTTAGGATTTCTACATGATACAGCAATATAAATTGTTTTTATTGTAAGCTTATTCTCTGAACTTCACATAGTTTTCACAAATTTTAATTCATATTATGTTTTTCTAGAATTTACCTATCTCTAAGTTATTTCATTTTGACAGGAGTATAAGTCTAGCAGTCCTAGTTCATGCCAACTGTTCTTTTTAATTTATGAATGAGACTCATTCCCTACATGCAAAGTACTTCAAATGCTGTTCATCAATAATGCAACATGTCTATTGTCATTTTTCTTCAAAGATCAACATAAATTGTAAAAAGTATTTTGCTTTATTTTTGTTCGGTAGTGACAACACAGTTTCAGGATAAATATATTTTACATATAGTTCTGTTAACAAAACAGACTTCAGGATGCTGTAAGTATTTGATGCAGCAAAATATCAAAATAATTAAAAAATTTTGGTGTAGATGCATTTTAAAAAATCAGTTACTCTCATTTTTACCCTTGGCAATTCCTTATTTTATTTCCAAGTCAACTTAAGAAGCAATGCTGACTCAGTGGTTAGAGGAAGTATTAGAGATTTCCCCATTTAGTAACCATAGAGTTTGAGCAAACATATTTGACTAGCTGACTGTTTCTTTCCAGGCAGAATTTTGGAGTAGGACTTGAAAAAGGTGAATTCTAATCTCAGAGAGTCACAGAGCATTTTCTGTCTCTGTTCCCAGCCTTTATGTGACTGCATACTCTGATTTTCAATTTATCTGGTTCAGCAAAGCTTTAATAAAACTGCAACAGACCAGAACCTATTATTTTCAATATTGTCAATTCAAAGCCTTCAAAAATTACAAGTACGGCCCAGAAATTAAAATTAAATTCAAAAAAATTGAGGTTTGAAGTAAATTACAGATAATTTTTCCTGCCTGCAGATAATGGCACTGCTCAGGTCTGGAACAACACAGTGAGTCTTTCTTTCAAGAACACATAGACTGGGCGTGTGTTTCGAGCTTTTAATTATATACTGCGCCTGCAAAGAGATCTTTTCAAGACAAATATAAACAAGGCTAAAAGCAGTGTGACATCAGAAGTAAAAAACCAGAATTTCTCAATCAAATTTTGAGAAAACATCAGTCTCATCAGTTCAATTATTAGATAAACCTCTGCTGTCTTAGACTGCATTTGCAAACTCTGGAAAGGTCAGCAGTATATCCTGGTTTACCACAGGTTTATTCCTTCTGGTTTACCTTTCCATTTCAGCTGCATTTTAAGAAAAAGTAGAATAGAAAATTTGCTGGTTTGATTTTTAAATATTTTTGAGAAATCTTCTTTACTTCTTTTTGAGTATTGCGTCCAAAGATTACAGTTCTTGTAAACTAACCTAAACTACTCTTACTAAAAGTAGTTAGGAAAGATTATCTATACGCTTCTATAGAAGAGGGGATAAATCACGATTCTCCTCACATTCTTGGGAACAGACTTTTCCTAAACAGCTTCACAGAATTCTTTGGTTGTTCCATTACAATCTGTGCCAAAGGTGGACAGCTGCAGAAATGATTTTGCATCAGGTTTGGCAAAGTGCTAAAGACGACATATACAGGGTTTTTATTTTTAAGATACATACAAGTAAGAGGTTCCAGGCTGAACTTTGCCCTGTAAGAATGGAAAGGAACATTGTTTAACAGAGCAGAAGCAATTTGAATTCTTATTAGATTATTTTTTACCTATTAAAATATGAAGTCATTATTAGCATCTCTACTTTGACTTTCTTTTACTACTTATATATATGAAAGTCAGAATTCCTGCATATGCTACTGACGTAGTAGTAACTTCTTGCTAGGTTTATTTGAATAAATTACTATTTATGTTTAACTTGAAGTCTTGCAAATTTCAATTATTCTAAAACATTTAATAAAATTTTATCATTCAGATCTTCTGTAGGTATCATTAACATTATCATACACAATGAGAAATATCTTTTCATGCTACTAGAGAAAGAAGAAAACCCAACACTTAATTTAGAAGATGTGACACTAAATGTAGAATCTCTTATGAACTTAATAAAAATGCACAAATGCCCTGGAGTACATCCATGTAAGAGATTTCAAACACATAAACCCAGGACATGGATCAAAGTGTTTTGACAGGAAACAACCGGAACAATCTACAAGCATTTCTAACTGGACAATGTTTATCTAGAAAGCCCACAAACCTGTCCAAGTAATTACACATTTGCTGGAATGAACAAAATGTGAGGAAGTTTCAAAAGCAGTTCTAGCTACCGCAGGATAATTACAAATATCATTCAGTTTACAATTTCAAATTTATTCATAAAATTTACTTCAAGGAAACCACAACCATACAAAAATTGTTATATAAATAGCAATACATCTTTAAAGAGTGAAAAACCCTTCATGAAAACCAGAGTCTAAGTGAGATCTTTGCATAAATAATAGTTCTGTCAATAATTTCCAATGCATCTAAATTTGTCATCAGTTTCTTCTTTGTTTCAGTGTAATTGAATAATGCTAAATTGGCTGACTTACTTATATTTGGGTACCATAAGAGGAGTGAAGCTGTGATGCTGGTTTTGCAGATGCAACACTGAATTCTGGTCTGTCCTTTAATACACTGAGCAATAAAAAATAGTCAAGAGAATATGTAAAGAAAGCCACAACCTTTAAAGAATAAAAGGCTTTCTTTAGCACTTTACTTTTCTGCTTTCCATGCTCACACTTTTCAATGCTTGAGATAATCTATTAGATAAACAAACTATGAGCTCAGGGGGAAAAAGTTCCCTTAAAATTCAAAGAAAAGTGAAAATCAAATAGCTAAAATAAAGTTTGGAGGTATGTTTAAAATGCTGTCAGAAAAAAAGTGTCGTCTGGGTCACAGTTAAAATATGCTTCTAAAAAAAATTAAAAGCTTCCCAATTCAGCAGAAGTGTATATATCTGCAGGAATGCATCTGAAAAAAACTTTACTTAAACATTCACATTATCTGCATTTGACAGGTTGACTTGTTCTTATTCTGAGATTCAAATTTCCTGCTGAAGTAGACTTACACAGGCACTTTGCAAATGCCCATAGTATTCCACAAAGCAATGCAGCTTTCCTGTGATATCACCTGAGAAACACTGGAGAACTGGAGATGCAAAAGTATGGTACATTTCAGCAGTGGGCCTTTGAATAGCCTTGACATGAATAAGAGAAGCACTAGTGACTTAACCTGCTTATGATTTTAATTTCTTATTCAATATACTTTGTCTGGATTTTTGCCACAAGAATGACACTGCATAAAATTATTATTACTGTGTTGTAAGCAATAAATACACTCCTCTTATAAGCACTTAATGGTAGAAATTAGTAGAGAAGGAGACTAAACCTTAGAAAAAAGATCCTGAACTTTTACAACCATTTCTTTCAAATGCTTTTCTTAGAAACTAAGAAAATGCTAAATACCATTGCTTCTGCATTAAGTATCTGCTCCAGCTGTGATTTCTATACACCAATAACAAAATGTAACTACTGTACTTCTGTACAGATGGTCTTGACTCAGTGTTAATGTGAATCCTTAGAGAATGTAAGTGTTGATTCTCACGTGTGCAGTCACTTCACAGCCATTTTTTTAAATATACAAGGAATTGCTTTTGCAGAAATGAAACAAAGATATCTACATTACTGCAAAGCATTTATAAGGCCAAACAAAACTAGAACTTAAATCCAGAATTCTGAACTCTTAAGAGCACACAAATATACACCTACATACATGTCTGTGTGGATCTTCAAGAGAAATACACAAAACCATGCATGAATATATATTCTGAAAATCAACAGATGCCAGACAGTCCTTAGGTTGCATGAACTGTAAAATCTGTCTCAAAATGAACATCTGGAACATTTAAATCTTAAATCTAGAGTCGATCTTCTAGATTCCCTGGGGACTATAACAAAGGACTGACTGCACAAACATCTGTCCTTGTCTGCTAAAGGATTTATTTTCTTAGATAAATTCAGACAAAATGGCATCTTGTCCAAGCCATTATGTTAATGTTTACAGTTGCTAGACTGCTAAACTTACCTTAGCCTAGGATCAAAATATTTAATACACGTTTACTCAGAACTTTATGGTTATGGCAGTTAATAGAAGTTTATTTTTGGATATTAGTAATTTTGGCACTCTTTAAGTATTTAAGATTACCCCAAATCCAGAGATTGTGTCAATCTTTTATTTTTTCATGATTTGACTGCTTGTTTTTCACCTTCTACCTCTCAAGGAAATTCTAAAATCTAAAGTAACAAAAGTATTAACAAAAAACTTAACAAAGATTATTTCCCTTGCAGTATCTTAAAAGTTCACTTCTAGATAGTATTTCTTACAAAAAACCCCCATACAAGTCCCACACACAAACACGTGTTTTACAACCATTTGATCTGTCTGAATCAGGGTTCTCTCTCTAAAACATGAGTCTACCCTGCAGTGACTGTGTAGGTTCTTTACCTCCTTAATTTTCACCTGGCAAGTAGCCCAAGCCTCTGCTTTAAATTTCCCACTTGGTAGCACTAGTATGGCACCTGAAGAGTAATTAGTTGTAAGAAAGGGAATTTGAATTGTTTGCTGAGAAGGAAAAAAATGTGCATGCCTAATAAAGATTTTTTCCTTGAGTACCTGCAACACCATTTATTTATTTTTGCTTAGAATGCACCACCCTTTAAATAGACTAGTGACCATTTTTTTTTTAAAACCTTCCAGAAAAACTGAGTGATAGAAAACCAGTTTAGTTTTAAAGCCATGCTGTTTTCATTTTAGTCAGTCTTTTCCATTACACCCGCTCTTCCGTTACACAAATTTTGTCCCCTCCGCCTTTTCTTTTTTTTTAACCTGTTCCCTGATAACAGCTTTTTCTATTTAATTTCTCACATTGCTCTTCTATGGACACCTAAGGAGTAGTCTTCTAGGAAGGCAAATCATGAAGATGTCTCAGAAATCAGAACATTTTAGCTAAATTACACACATAGTTCCCTGTGAAGTTTATACTGTCCATGAAACTTTGTATTATGATACTGTTTGTAAGATAGGCAGATCTCCACTGGTTCCAATGACCTTGGAAACACTTTTTGAACAATTCATTACACATATATAGTTATGCAAAATGAGTAACAGAAATGAAGTTTTCCCTCCTCCAGAAATTAGCAGTTCCCTAGCCCTAAGAAAGTGAAAAGTGCTGCTCCTGATACTGCTTCTGCCTTCTGTGCAGACAAAAACACGGAGAAGTTTAAGGGGGAGGGGATTTGATTTCTTTTTTAATGTCTGCCTCCTTCCAGCAAGTCCATCTGTTGTAGCACTATAATTCTGGAAGCAGGATATGTGTGTGACCAACAGGAGACAATTACTGCATAAGTGTTTGTTGATTCAGCTCTATAAAGGGCAGGCCAATCACTACAGTATGAACAGAAAAGAATTCCAGCTGAGGAGCTGCATATAGATTAACACAAAATACATATATACATGAGAATGGGGAAAACCAGAAAGGAGTAATAGCATGGAAAAGGATTAAGTAGGAATGAAGACTGAAGCAGAGAAGAAAGTTGGTGTCCTTGGGCTGTTAACTAAATACTTTTACTAATCTCTATTTCCATAAACTTTGTTCTTTTGCTTTTCACCTTAACAGAGAAAGATGGGATTAAATAGATATGAAACTCGTCTGAGCTCCCTTTGGAAGAAAACTCCAGTTGTCTTGGGGTGTAAAGAGACAGTGTCTGTTCTTCACAGAAGAACAGATGCTAGTTCTGGGCTAATCAGATTACCAGGAAAGTTTGCAGACTACAGGCTAAAAGTGAAACTTACCTTACTCATTTGAACACATGTAAAATATCAGCATGAAGGCCATTTACGGAAGGATAAATGAATGGGGTCGACACACTAACCTCAGTATCATTTGTACATAATAACTGGCTCACATAAAGCATGGTAATATAAAATATTTCATAATTTTGACAATAATAAATTAAAATCCAGAAATTAGTGTTACCAAAAATTCACAGAACTGCAATAGCATTAAGGTGAACATTGTAAGACACTGTAATGAAAAGTACTTTACCTCTATGGTCAGTTTACTAGTGTGAAGTGTCTGATCAGCCAAATGTAGCTGATTTGTTAACTTTTCATTGGTTTCTTTAATCTTTTTCATGGAAGCCACTGCTGACTTTTTTTCACTCTGTAAAACAGCTATCTGCTTCTGCAGTGATTTAATTTTTTCTTGCAGTAGAGCAACAGAGTAGGCTGGTTTCTGGACAGTGGTATTTCTCCCTTTTGCTCTGTTCACTGAACATAAAATGGCATGTTACTAAATGGACAAAATCATCATAAGGAACATGATTTATGATTTTTTTTTGGCCCTTCACAAATCTCTAAAATATTTCTCAGTAAGCAAACTGGTAAATTAACAGTTGACCTATAAAAACATAAAATGTATAAAAACAGTCAACCTGTAGGCACTCCACGTTGTGCTTTTTCTGAAGTGCCAACACTACAAAATCAATACAGACTTGGAAGTTAAATGTGTCTTGAGTTTCTGATCAATATTACCAAAAATAAAGGCTTCAGTGTCTTGTTACAAAATACATTTAATTTGTTGCATTGGCTGTGTTGGCTACAAGGGGCAAACATGAACAAAAGGTAATAAAACACCTCATATCAGTCAGTAGATTCACTAGGTGGGACTTAGTAAAAACTTACTTTAACTGCGTGAAAAGATGCTGTTTGACAGTCACTTATATGCGAATTCCACCTTAAAATGATGAGCTAAATATTTGAAAATACACATACAAATTCAAACAAGCAAATCTTGCAACAGCATATCAGTGGGTTGGTGTAATATCAAAGAGGTTTTAGTAGGCAG
Source organism: Corvus cornix cornix (assembly GCF_000738735.6). Classification (NCBI taxonomy): domain Eukaryota; kingdom Metazoa; phylum Chordata; class Aves; order Passeriformes; family Corvidae; genus Corvus; species Corvus cornix. The sequence goes on from NC_046357.1 coordinate 57,952,066, forward strand.
GAATGTTTTATCAATCTTACTTATGAAATATATAATATTCATATCTTTGCTTAGAATTGATGGATAAGATGGTATGGGATAGCAGGTCCTCCTCTTGGAATGTAATTTTTCTAGGTCTTTAATCTGTTAATGGCACAAATAAAAACCAGAAGTAAAAAGCAAGCCACTCTTCATTGTGGCACACCAGCCACAATAGTGCAAGTTTTTGCAGTTTGAATTGAAAGAACAAAAATTACTTCAAATAATACATAAATTCCAATTAATTTTAATTGGAAAATCATTCTTACAACATCATCCAAAAAAGAGTAAAAATTTCTGCCTTTCACATCAAATGTAAAAGAAATAATGAATGGTTATAGGTGATTCATGGCCTTTTCCAAATAATCTCAGAGAAAAATGGAGTATCTGTTAATACATACTTTACTTGCTTAGATAAAGCATGAATTTACTAGTAGGGAAAAAAGATGGTCTGTATTACTTGAAAGTCTATAGCATCCTATTCTTCAAGATATTTAAGTGAAACTAAAAAGGAATAGCAGTCTCATTAGTTCAAAAAGAGGAAGACCAGATTAGACACTGAGCTGTAACTAGAAGATGCATACATCTATATGAACATGCAAGAGAAGATCCCTGTGTTTGACCGGGGTTTAACAGAAGTCTGCTGAGTGCCTTTTAAATATGCGATTTGAAAAACCAGCTGTTTCTAGAACCTATCAAATGTTCAATGACAGAAGCAGAAACTGAAGAAAAATGTTGTTTGCAATACATAAAATAAAAATGGCCAGAGTTTGGCATAGTCTAAAATCAAAGTACTAATTTCCTGGGTATTAAATGCTCAGTGTATTTTTAACCACTTTTGATCAGGAATTCTGCAGCATTTATCTAATTTTTAAAGTCTTCAGATTGCAATTTCTATGTCATATCATGCAACATATTCCTGGGAATATTCATATCTAAAATAGCTGCTACGCAAATTTAGAAGAGTAAAGAGCAACACATTCTCTACTAGCTGCACTGAACAAACTACTGACATTGCAGGATAACTCATTAATGAATTCTAGATTTGTACAATCACCACACAATTTGAAAGACCAAGAACTGAGCTCTCAGCAGATGACGAGCAAACAATCCACACCTGCAGCAAAAAGATGGAGATCTCCACTCTAGGCCACAGCTCTTAATAAATGTATGATTGTAAGAGTGTGCCCGTAACTCTGCTGATAGTGCACAGGGTATTATATATTCATACCACATGGGGAAATACTGACCAAGTCCTTGTGTCATAAATTATCTCATCTCCAACCCCTCGCACAGCTCAAGACTTAGGAGATTTCTTCAGCCTCTCTTTGTATGAGAATACTGTGACTCAGCAGTAGGGTCCTTAAATCCTCTGGATGGATTTAAGAATCCTGTTAAAATTGGTGTTCCTAACTATTAATACTAAATGTTTGTGCAATAATATCTTCCACACTCATAAACCATGTTTTCAGGTGCTTTTCCTGCAATCGGGGACTTCTGCTGAAGCATATTTAATGCTTAGGGCTCTCCAGACACTTCCTGTGTATGCTTCAATTCCACCAGTCTGTTACAGATGTAATCAGAATATATCTGTCTTCTCCACTAGGAGCAGAGAGTAAATACACGCCCTACAGGAATCGTAATGGATGTGCTACACTACCAATAAGAGAGGACAGTCTCCTGGATTCCCTGCCTTGTATGTCCTCACTCAGGAGCCGCAGGAGATTAACAGGAGTAGCACACTTGGTCAGATTTTCACATATATCATGTACACCTACTCATACTATGTATTGTTACCAACAAAGGGTTGCATAAGAATTTTCCCTTTTTTCAGTTTTTCTGACCAAAAAGTATTGATTAGATAACACAATCAAGTATATTTAACAAGACCAGAGAGTTTGCATTTGCTTTAAAATTTTGGAAACTAAGAAAACACAATTTTTTTTAATATTCTGCTATATTCAGTATTATATATTTAAGTATTCAAAATACTGAATTTCAAACTAGTTATCTAAAAGCAGCAAGCTCTTCGGCGTTTCAGTATTCTATTTTTTGAACTAAGAAATAATAATATCTGCTTATGTTTTAAATTCTGTGAAGTGATTTATTTGGACAAACACAGGAGGGAAAAAGTATTAGACACTATTAAAAAGTCCAAGAATGAGTCATCTGTTACAGATTGTATGGAGCCTCTAAAGACCTGGGACATAACCAGCTGGCCCTCTTCTCTGAGAAAACAGCACATAGATGTTAGCAATGAGACAAGCAGTTCAGATCCCAGACAATGAATTTAAATAGGCTAAGAAGAGGCTAAAAGCATACTTTTCTCAAGACAGAATCTCCTGGACACAGAGAGAGTCAAAAGTATCTTTCTAAGATGGAACAATTCGTCCAGTGCACAACAAACGAACTGAGAGATGTTTATGCTTGATTAGTCAGCACACCATTTGGCTAGAAGGGAGGGAGAGAGGGGTGTTGCTGTCTCCCTGTTATGGGTTAGGTCAGCCTGTTCTGTATAGCTCTTCTGACTGAGAGAAAGTTTAACGTGATGTCTGTGGCATTCTTTGTCTGCATTGTGAGACAGCACCATTAGCCTACAGCAGCTTTACATTTTTTAATCATCCAAATACGCTCCAAATACTTTTACAGATATATTTGGTTTGTATGGCCAGGTTTTGGTAGTGGGAAAAAAGTTAGCTTATGTGAAAAGCTGTCAGAAGCTTCTTCCATGTCCAGCAGAGTCAATGCCAGCCAGCTCTAGCCAGACCTGCAACTAGCCAAGACTGCGCCAATTAAAAATGATAGCATCTCTGTGATAACATATTTAGGAAGGAAAAAAATGATTGTGCAGATGTAATTGTGGCCAGAGAAGAGCAGGGTGAGAATATGTGAGAGGAACAACTCTGCAGACACCAAGGTCAGAGCAGAAGGAGGGACAGGAGGTGCTCCAGGTGCTGGAGCTGGGATTCCCCTGCAGCCCATGGTGCAGACCATGGTGAAACAGCTGTGCCCCTGCAGCCCATGGATGGAGGATCCATGAATGCAAAGATCCACCTGCAGCCCACAGAGGAGCCCCACACTGGAGCAGGTGGATGCCTGAGAGGAGGCTGTGACCCCATGGGAGGTCTGTGCTGCAGCAGGCTCCTGGCAGGGACCTGCAGACCTGTGGAGAAAGGAGCCCATGCTGGAGCAGGTTTCCTGGAAGGACTTGTGACCCCATGGGGGACCTACACTGGAGCAGCCTGTCCTTGAAGGACTGCACCTCATGGAAGAGTGACCCACATGGAGCAGTCTGGGGAGGACTGATGCCCATGGGATGGGCTCACATTGGAGATGTTCATGGAGAACTGTCTCCCATGGGAGGGACCCCACACTGGAGAAGGGGAAGGACTCCCCTTCCTGAGCAGTGGGAGAAACAACATGTGATGAACAGACCGTAACCCCCATTCCCTGTCTCCACGCACTGCTGGGGGGGAGAAGGTTGAGCAGGGAAGGAGGGGGGGGTGGGAATAAGGTGTTTTTAAGGTCTTATTTTATTTCTCATTATCTGGCTGTTAGTAAAAAATTAAATTTATATCTCTAATTCCAATCTGTTTTGCCCATGACAGTATTTGATGAGTGATCTCCCTCTATCCCTATCTCAAGCCATGAACCCTTCATTATATTTTCTCTACCCTGTCCAGCTGTGGAAGGGAGTGAACGAGAGGCTTTGGTGGATGCCTGGCATCCAGCCAGGGTTAATCCACAACAGCAGACTTATTGTTCAGAAAATATTCTAAAATATAATGCATCCACCCACTGAATATCTGGAAGCAGGCTTTCACTTTAATATCAAGAGTCAAATTAATTAAGAGTAGAACAGCAGTGCTAATATTAAACTACAAAACTCCACCCAGGAGAACAAAACAAATTCTATTATATACCTTTTTATTATATTGCTCATTTTTGACTTCTAAATGAACCACATTGCAGGGCTTTTTTTCTTCTTGTTTACTTCTGTCTGGCAGTGGATCAATGTCTTGCACTGACTTCATAATCACTGTTTCCAAACTTTCAGAAGTTGGTATTTCAGAGTCACTAAAGTAGCCCATGCCGGAAACAAAACAAATCAAGCTAAATATTAAATGTTCCACAGTCAATGCATAAGCACACAGAAATAAACACATGCAAGAAAGAAGGGAAACTAATATAAAATCCAAACAGTAAAGTGACTTATTCAACACATTTTACAAATACAATGAAGAAAAAAATCTATCTCTGAAATTTTTTTTTCAAGTTCTACTCTGTCAAACGCAATCTCGCTACAATGCAGGGAGGCCTGAGACTTCAGCTGCTTCTTAAAGGACAGCTTTTGTGAAAATCCACAGAAGTGGAAAAAATGAAAAAATACTTGATTGTATTTCTAGTCTGTGAACGGCTTGTAAACTACTAAATTTCTACTTTCCTTCACTTTCACATTTTATAATAAAACAAGTAAATCCACAATACTTAAGAACACTTTTTTTCAATTGAGCTTTATTTGTAGTGTTGACTGAGACAAACTCAGAAAGTACACTTCAGAGGAAGCTTATTTAGCACCCCTTTGCAGTGCTTTTAAATTCTGTAAACTTGTTAATCCTTTCGCCGAGATTGCACGCTGTGCAGAGAAACTGGACCTGAAACTTTAAATCTTTTTCAGATTTTTCCTTAGAATTGCACTCAATGTGCTCCTAATTTCCAGTTTTTCACTGCCTTACCCCACATTATCATTACATTAAGGTAGAGAAATCTGCCTTAAAACATGAAGTCTTGGATATATTCTTTTCTATAACATCAGCGGGTATTTATCATCATTTGTTTGAGCAGATTTGTGAAGGAATCCCTTGACAGAAGTCTATTTTGATTTGTTACTTTTTAAACCAAGGTATTTAAAATAGCATAACTGAGTTCAAATTAAGTTACACCATCATAAAAATCAATGGTTTAGAGATGCAGTCTATTTAAGCAGAGAAAAGCCCTCAAACTGACAAAAAGAATTCACACATAAACATGTTTATACTTTCCATAACCTGTCCTGACACTCTGGTATGTATTATTGACTGATGAGAACAGAAATCAATGCAATGGTTTAAAGGTGCTGCAGTACCACTGAGATATTTCTAACTATACACACATTTCCCCCACCTGCTTTCAAGGAATGTTCTATTTAGAAAATGGAAGGCTTGCATTTAGAAACTCAGAGACAGGTACTAGTGATAAAGAATGGTATTTATTAATAAGCAGAAGAGGAAACAAAATGAAGATATTTCCCTAACTTGATGAGAATGACACCTTGACAGTTCACTTTCAGAAATATTCACTGTTCTACGACAAGAATTCCCTAACCCAACATTTGTATAATTATTAAAGGTAGTATTTATGGCTAGCCACAAGTGAAGCTATGCAATTACTTTTCATTTCAAACTTAAAGTGGAATGACAATGTGCTTGCTCAATTTTGTTCTTAAGGAGAACAACATAGCAAATTAAATACTCACTAATTACAACATGCATACATGTTTCCATATGTGCAAACAGGTATGTTTTCTATTAAAATCAGATCTGCAATATTTAATTATATATAAAACCAACCAAAAACCACTAATGATAACAACTGACAAATAACACAGTTCTTAATTTGTTTTCTCTCTCGAGACACTGTGTTCAGGAACCCTCTATTTTGCAGGGGGAGAAGCAGTAGAAGAGCTTCACATTGATTTGCTCCATATGACATATAAAGCCAGTATAAAGTCTATGAAGAAATTCCATTTTCTTTTTTCTTCTCCCATGTTTCCTGTATTTTGGATACATACAGGCTTGAGAAATTTCTTTGCTTGTCTCTTAGAACGAAGCCTTGGAAGACAAGGTGTGATAACCATTTACCTAGCCGCTAAATGCTGCCTCCTCAAGTATATGGGAACATAATACGGAGAAGCAAAAATTCTCTATGTTTATGAAGCTTGCCAGTGGAATTTTCAGAGAGCCTTTTGATTCATGACTGAGATTGTATGTGGTAACCATTACCTTTAAAGAACTGACTTTTTAACCATCATTCAATTAAAGTTGGTACAATGACTGCATAAAACATACATGAAATAATTAGTGTGGATGGTTCTTAATTTAAAGGATGTTAAACAGCTTGTAGACATCTGCTAGCAAGCTGAAATGGGTCATTCAAAATTTATCTAACTAAATTAAGGGGAAAAAATGTTTCTCCTCCCGGGTCGGCATGTCACAAGATAACTAAACTGACTTAGTAGGCTTGCCTGGGAATCCTTAGCTGTCAGTGGTGAATATGCAAAGGGCCAGCAAATTAAATCAACCTGCCAAACTGTCAATTTCAAGCCTCATGACTGCATGAAAATAGCATCACTAGAAGAAATCAAGCATTGCCTTCTTTTGGGTTTCCTGGCACCTATTCAAATACTCATGCAGTTGTGGCTAATTTCGCATGCAAATTTCAGTCAATAAGCTCAGAACAAGACCTCCCAAGATATTTCAAAGGATCTGACAGTATTTTTTTTGAATACCAAATCAACAGTAGTTGAAATTCAATCTCCATTTGCTAGTGCTTTACATATGCACAGTGTCCCCTCTACAGGGCTAAGTTAATGAGAGCCGTACCTGCTTTCACTCACATCCTCCCAGCCGTCCTTACTGAAGTTCTCAAATACATTACTCATAACCTTGATGGACTGTTTGAGTAAAGCTCCATGATGTCCCAAAGAGCTCTTTTTCTTGGCTGTTTTTAATTTAACCTTGGTGCCTGTTATCTTGCAATTACATTGCCCAGAGATTGCCACTGCTTTGGCTTTATCCGGCAAACACTTCTGCTCCTGCACTTGACTCAGCAAATCTTCACTTTCATTTCTCAACCTGTTAGCTTCTGTCACTTGCCTCTTCAAAGAGGCAGCTTCTTTTTCCTTCTCATCAATCACTAACTGAAGTTCTGCTTTTTCTTTTTTATTTCACAAATCCTCTTAAGTAGTATTTCCAGCTCTCTTTTTCTTGTGTCTCCATCTTCCTTTTGCACCTTTAAAGATTCTTTCAAATAAATTTTCTCATTCAGTAAGTCTTTATTTACTTCTTTCTGTTTCTTTAATTCCCCTTCAGTAGCTTTGAATCTTCTTTCTAATTGTTGTACCTAACAAAAGCAATTTTAGCATTCACAATATTTCAACCTGTCCTGTAAAAACGCCAAACTATGTTTTCAGATATATTTACTATATGACAATAATATTACATGAAGAGCAAGGACAAAAGCTATCTATAGTCCTTCATTTAAAAATAATTTTAACATAGTACAGATGAAAACATTTTAGACGCAATAATACAGCTGTTGAACAAAGGGCAGATGGTAAAAGAAGTTACAATTCCAGGCAAAGTGACACAGAAGTTTAAGTATCCCATGCTAATGAATCTTCCTGATGCATCTTGAGCCCATTACTGATTTGGTTATACATACTAATTGAATTAAAAAAAAACATTTTCAGAAGGATTACTACTTTGAAATATGGACAATTTTGCACTAGCTATTTGAATCAACAAGTTCTTTCAAGTGTCATAAATACAGAAATAAAATATCAATTTGATGTTTCAAAAAACCCCAAACAAATCCTAGAAAAATATATTAGAAATTCAACACCTGAAAATTATGGAAGCTAGTATGTGTTTTCTATTCACTAGAAGGGAAAATCTATCATGTTTCAATTAAGAGACTAATTTTACAAGTTTATCATATAAATTTTGAAGAAGCATTTTACCTTTTTTGCTTGTAAAGTCCTTTGAGGTTTATGCATATTGAAGTCCATTAACAATAAACTGATTCTCTAGGATGTTCTGGAATATCCACATAAAAGACAATTTCCAGAAATAAGGGGCAATTTTAATTTTAGCAGATACTCAAGTGATTATTTAGTCTAAGAGATTTCCTCAGAAGCTTGAAAAGAGCATCAGAGCAAATCTTGTGCTCAGTAACCACTTACTCCAATACTTGGCACAAATCTTTTTGGTTGCTTTTGTACAAGCGCAACCCCTTTCACTCTTTCACTAAGCTAAGTGTCAGGGGTTCTAGATTTCTCTGTACATGGTTAGGAAAGGCTGATTTTCCAGGAGCTATACTAGCATGTGTATGGCTAACTTGAACTCCTAACCTTGTAAAATACTGGCCAGTTCCCACACTTTGTAGCAATACAAAATGTCAAAACTATCTTTGACACTTAAAATATTGAAACCATACTATTGCTGCAAGATTTTACTTACAGGTTTTTACAAGGACATTTTGCCAATGCTTTTAAATGATTTGAAGATTTATGAAATGTTTTACAAAGTGGGTACTACAGACATAATTCAAATAAATGAGAGCTCTTGATGTACATGGAAAATTAGGACAAGAGCTGATCAAACTTCATATATATTTGTGAATTGGATACTGAATTTGTGAGTTTGATAGGAAATCTTTAATATGAAGAGACAATGCATTATAGCTACATTAAGTTATCGGGTGAAATTCGAAATAAAAGGGATTTTTTTTTCAAATGCTTTAGTGAAACAAAGGGTTACGATTAGAATCACAGTTTGCACTTTCTACCCCAATGACAACGTGTTAGACCAATATCTTTCTTCAATCCCCTTCCTAAATTGAGATTTTCTCAGTTCTTTAAAGCAACCTTTTGCACTCAGTAGCACTTAAAGTCATGTATGACAGCTGGAAGGAAATGAACAATGAATAGCTTCTACACCTATCCCTAAGGTACCATCATAACTCTGTATATCCATAGAGATAAAAATTATGTAGTACCTGGCAAACAAAATTATAGTTCTGAAATATAGATGATAAGCAAGCATAAACTGTGTGACATTTCAGATGGTAGCATTCATATTATTTCAATTACTCACTCTACCTTAAGATAAATGAATGTGAGCACTTCCTATTCTGTGTGTTATTATTTTAACATGATGTTTGTCATTCAGTAATAACGAGATGACAGCCTTCATTGCCTGACCATATGGCAAGTGTTACAAGTATACGCAATCACATCATCTGCTGTAAATTACCATACTTCCTACAAGTTAATTCACAGATAAAAAATAAATAGACATACCTGAACTGACATTCAAAGTTATAGATTTGTGTTTATTCAATTTAAGCATGCTTTTAAAGATTTATAAGTAATTAAACAAATAGTTTTGCAAAATGACAAACAAAAGGCATGATACTGTTTGAAGGATGCCTTTTCTTTGCAAGCAAACAAAACATATGGTAAAATACAAGTGAGCCCTCTTAAGTGAACACCTGTTAACATACTAAACTACTTGTGTATATTACAAATATCAATACAAATAACAACTAGTTAAGAATATCTCGTTACTGCATGAGGCAAAACCTGTAGAATGAAAAGCAATAAAGATAAAATACTTACTATATTTGTTAAGCTAAAGAACACTACATGTGTATGGTACTATATTGTAAAAAGAGTGGTAGACCCACATATGTAGAAAATATTTGCATATGCAATATTGGGCTAAAATTTAAATACAACAAAAGGTGGATTTATTACTATTATGCATCAATTCTATTCTGTAGAAGAGCTCTATGGAGATTAACACCAGATATAATCTAAAGTTAAACACCCAGCCAAAAAAATTAGGGTTCCCGAAGTTCAGGGGAAAAATGCTAAGTGTATGGTATTTACAATTTAGGTAATTTCTTAGCTTTTAACATTATGCCCCTAAACACTCTTTTAATTTTCTATGACATTACCTATGTTTATCATACAAGACACATTCACAGCTATTTCCCTAGAATTAATTTCTGAGCAAAATTCAGGAAAGCCACATTTTTAAATTAGGTAGGAAAACAATGGCTAAAATTCATGAGTACTGACATATACATATATATATAAATAATTCTTTTATTAAAATTTAGATCTGTTTGCTAGGGTTAGCATCTTACCTTCTGTGACATTTCATGTGAAACTTCTCCCATATACCTCTTTGCAGTATTACTCTTGACCTCATCATCTTCACTAAGTTTAAAAACTGGCTATATCAGAAAGTAAATAACACATCACTATCATATAATAAATAAAATACATTCTGACACCTAGTATTTCATTAAAACAATCCATAGACATTTTAAGGAAATGCATTCTTTATTTCTGTAATTATTTATAATGTGGTCTATCTTCTTGACAAGCCTTTTGGTCAGTTTCTAAAATGACCTCACTTCAAAGTGTTCTGTCACATAATTATGAATTTCTGTAGCATCACAGTATGTTTTTTTCAGAGTACAAGCTTTTCAAAGGTACAATAGATCTGCAGGTTAAAGACACTCTACTTTCATTCCAATTTTTATTCTTTTACAGACTATTCCCTCTATGCCTTAAAAGCAGAATTCATTGCCTTTTTATCTACACAGTCACTATCAGTTTTGTTCTCTAGGTCTTGTCCCCTGCTAGGAGGATCAGAGTGATTGTTGAACAAAGCAAACAGTAACTGAATTACGATGGATGAAAACTTTAAACCCTGGTTTTTGTTAAGTTAAAGATCATGTACTTCACTAGATAAATCACACAAATCATTGAACTGAAATACTGTGAAATCATAACAATTAGAAATTGATAAAACTAATGATAGCTAATACAAATCTAAGCATCACTGTCAGAGACAGCTATACATTTGAGATACCAAAAATCCCAAGTTAAAAATTAGACTTATCCATAAAAAAAATGTTTAGAAGTACCAATACATATGCTCAATCAGAAGTAAACCATATTCTGTTTAGATTTTAGTCAAGAGCCTTAGCATTCACAAATCTCCCACTGCTCACAGAAATGAGCAATTACATACCTCAGAAGGATTTCACCTTAGAATATGAAATACCGCATTACAGACCAATACTCTAAAAGCACCACAATATTAGTATTTCTTTTTTGGTCCTTCTTTCCCCCAAATTAACTTAAAGAATTAATCTTAAGGGATAAATATCTGTGCTACACGGTGGAGGTCTGCTTTAGAAGTAATATTTCAAACTACAAGCAGACACTGTAGGTCACTTAAAAACTTTTGATTTATAAACAAAGCAAGTGTAGAAGAAAACAGTGTTACTCTCTGTAGATTCACAATCCTCTTGATATAAACAGTGACTAACAAGTTTGTTAGAGTGAATTAGACCTTTCTTTTGTCTTTGGAACATGTCATGGCCAATTAATACTTCTGTATTCATGAAATAAATGGAACACTATTCTAAAGATAATAAAAGCTGAAAAAGGTAAAACTATGCATCTGGGGAATATGTACCTTTACCTTGATATTAATATGTTAGTTCCCATGTTACTTCAGACTACGGTCCCCCAGCACAGTGGTACTGCATACATTTAGAACATTCTTTAAGTAACACACAAAGATAATATGAACATGCTTTTCATCTTTTTCTAAATATTCACTCATTTGAATGCCTGTTGTAGCTTTTATATCAGCATTTACTGTACTCCACTGAAAAGAAGAATTATTTCCCATAGTCAAAGAAACTGATCAAAGCACACAAGGTGTTATGTTTATTATGTGGTTGTATTAAAATGCAATTTAAAACTCTATAAATAAACATATTATATGCAGATAATAAAGAATACTACTGCAAAATGGATAGAAAAGACTATACATGTTCAGTATTATCAAAGAAGACACAAGCAACATAACTGAAGTATAGCCAAAGGTCACTGAAACATAACCCTTTCTACTGAGCAGAAAATATATGGCCCATTCAAGCCCCTTCTTCCCTCCTCCCTTCTAATTGTTATGTAATTGTTCATAGGAATTGGTTAGGGAGGCAGTGAACAGCATTGCCTTTAACTGTCTGTCTAGGACAGCAGAAAGATACATCATATCAGTCTACTCAGCAAGACATGCTCTACCTGTCATACTTCTACATAAAAAAACAACATCTTCTCCCTCAAGGAATATACCCACAAGTCATAAACCCCACTATCTTCAGTCATCAAATTACCATGGTCTTACATAAGGACACTTACATCCCACTGAGAAAACATAGATAACTGTCAGCTTTAGAACATAAAACTTAATTCCTAATTAATAGTCACCAAATCTGATGATGAGTTAATTCAACCCTGCTGCCAAAATGGTACTTGAACTATGAAACTATAGCTCACTATTAGTATTTGCAGAAAGCCTGCTTACACAGAGAAAAAAACCACCCATTTAAAAAAACACAATAGAGCTCCGTTATAGTCACCTACAAAGAACCTATATAAACAATCAAAGGAATGACATTTTTTCCTGTAGTACACACCAGGTGAAGGATTTCCCTGACAGACAAAAGGTGTTATGGTTCACAAAGCCACTGTGTTACTGACTCCAGTGGTAGCTACCCATGCTACTGGGTGGAAAGAAACTTCTGGTGGGAAACACCAGGGTGAAGACCAGAAGGGAATGCCACTCCCACATATGCACTGAGGACGCAGTAAATTCAGAAGTCTCATAATGAAAGAAGCCTTCAAACTGTCTCATTGAAGAAATAGCAGGCCAACAGTTTACTGCTTTTTAGGAAGGCATTTGGTATTTTTCTGAATAGGATTTTATGGATCCACTATCCTGCTTTTGGAGGAAATACCGTGACTACCTGCCAACATATTCTTTACCTTCATGAACAAATAATGACATGAATAGCATGAACAATGAATTTAGATTTGATGACTACAAGAAAATAACTGGACAACAGAATAAGAGTGGAAAGAAATTGGGAATGGCAGGAACAGAGTTTCCTTTTCCCTTGACCCACTTCATCTTTGACCAACAAGATTTGAAAAATTATATGGAAGAACAACATAACTATTTGTTACTTCTTCCTGACAAACACAGCTGATATCCAATAAAGACAATTTTAATATAGGAAAGCTCAGTCTTTTTTTACAGATTTTATCCCTTGATATTAGAATGCCTGATGAAAACAGGTATCTGCTAAGGTGAAAGTGAACTCCAACCTAATTGATAAAATGAGGAAATTGGCATCAGATTTTCTTTTATGAAAGACAACATACTAAAATTATGAACAAAGTGTATTTAGACCACATCAAATTTGGACTCTCAGCAAATTACTGGTAATAGACATGAGGGTGTATTTTTATCTAGGAAGAAGGCATTTAACACGCTTTTTAAGGCAGAGGGTGTATGCACTTTCTTAGCGCATGAGCAAGGACTCATAACATACACTCATTTATGCTCAAAGATGGACATCCAGCTTCAGTCATTATGGTGCAACCTTCTAGAAAATCTCAAACAATACATGCATCACGACACTGCAGTGCCCTTCGATTTGCAAATGGAATAAGGAAATTACTTTTTAGAGACCTTGTGAGCAACTGTTTTTTTACATTTCAACTGGCAAAATATGGAAACGGCAAGAATCATCTCAGTCTTCAGTGCTTAATACATATCTTTGGACTTTAATCTTACCAGACATTTCATTTATATGACACCCATAACAAAGACTGGTAAAGGTAAATAAAATTTGCCTAGAATGCTTCACTAGGAGCTTAAACATTTTTTTCAGTCCCAAAAAAAGAAAAGCTAATCGTTATACTAATTACCAAACCAGAAAAGTGCATCTACCCACACACTTTTAAAAGAGGATATGTTAACCTGAAAAGAGAATGAAAAAAGAAGGAAGAAAATACTAATTGCTAAAGCACTAAACATGTCAAGAACTGGCAATTCTGGAGATCTGATATTTCCACTTAATTTTAAAGATAGAATTTTAAAATAAAGGAAAAAAAACTTTATTTTTTCTTTCAAGTGATCAACATTATCACAAAGAAGAGAAAACAGCCACCAGCAGAAAACTGCAGTAAATAATGGTAAGGCTTTATTGCTAAGAATGTGTAGAGTATTTCTCCAAGTCTCCTACATACTACCTTTGCACAATACTGTGCATAAAGAATTCACCACAGATGCAATACCCAGCTGGACTGTAATTATGCATTCTTGAATGTTTCTCCCAGACCATTCAGGGACAGCTAATAATACAAAGAATCAGAGGAGTGATTGAGAGGCAGTGGCAATATATTACCTATCTGACTGACAAAGACTCATCTTCATAAAACCATTATCTATGGTAAAGATTATAAAGATACAGAAGAAGATATTCATGATCAATTCTTACAATTTCACCATTTTGATTTACTTTCAAATTCACACGCTTTGTTAGACTAGTATTAAAACCGAAGTCTGAATAAGCATAACATTTCTATACACTGTATTTCATACATTAGTTGCAAATGTATTAGTGTGTATATATTCATATAAATTGTCATTGAATTAATAGATATGTGGAGAACTAATGGGCAAACATACTTTCAAATCATATGTATGGCCTTATGGTTACAAAATGCACATTGAAGAAAAAGCAATCAATCTTTGGAGAGAAAATAACCTTATATAAATAATTAGTATTCTGACAGACTACTGTACTGAGTGGCCAGGTTTTGGTGGTGGGAGGGCCTACAGAAGTGGCTTCTGTGAGAAGCTGCCAGAAGCTTCCTCCATGTCCAGCAGAGTCAATCCCTGGCAGCTACAAGATGGACCCACTGCTGACCAAGGCCAATCAGAGTTGACAGTTAACACAGTAACATATTTAGGAAGGAAAAAAATGATTGTGCAGATGTAATTGTGGCCAGAGAAGAGCAGGGTGAGAATATGTGAGAGGAACAACTCTGCAGACACCAAGGTCAGAGCAGAAGGAGGGACAGGAGGTGCTCCAGGTGCTGGAGCTGGGATTCCCCTGCAGCCCATGGTGCAGACCATGGTGAAGCAGCTGTGCCCCTGCAGCCCATGGATGGAGGATCCATGAATGCAAAGATCCACCTGCAGCCCACAGAGGAGCCCCACACTGGAGCAGGTGGATGCCTGAGAGGAGGCTGTGACCCCATGGGAGGTCTGTGCTGCAGCAGGCTCCTGGCAGGGACCTGCAGACCTGTGGAGAGAGGAGCCCATGCTGGAGCAGGTTTCCTGGAAGGACTTGTGACCCCATGGGGGACCTACACTGGAGCAGCCTGTCCTTGAAGGACTGCACCTCATGGAAGAGTGACCCACATGGAGCAGTCTGGGGAGGACTGATGCCCATGGGATGGGCTCACATTGGAGATGTTCATGGAGAACTGTCTCCCATGGGAGGGACCCCACACTGGAGAAGGGGAAGGACTCCCCTTCCTGAGCAGTGGGAGAAACAACATATGATGAACGGACCATAGCCCACATTCCCTGTCTCCACACACTGCTGGGGGGAAGGAGGTAGAGCTAGGAAAGAGGGAGAGGTGGGAGGAAGGTGTTTTTAATATTTGTTTTTACTTCTCATTTTCCTTTGATTTTTTAGCAATTCAATTAACACCCTGAAGCTGAGTCTGTTTTGCACATGACAGTACTTGGTGAGTAATCTCTTTCTGTCCTTATTTCAACTCATGAACCCTTCATTATATTTTCTCTCCCCTGTCCAGCTGTGGAGGAAAGTGATAGAGAGGCTTTGGTACATGCCTGGCATCTAGCCAGGCTTAAGCCACTACAACGACACATAAACATATAAAATACTGTACTTTCCCTTTTTTTGCTATAAGCACAGTTCCTGTATAGTGAACTTACTCACAGATTGGTGTGTTTTCATCTTATCCAATTCTTCTTCAAGATTCAGTCTACAAAGAGGAAATAAAAAAATAGGAACAATCACACAGATGCCACTAAAATCATAAAAAAAAAAAACCAAACCCATACCAACATATTACCGGGAATAAAGTTGTCAACACCCAGGAATTAGTTCTAATTTGTCAACACTTAGCATTACTTCAAACACAAGGAGACCTTCATACAACAGCTTTTTAAAATGTGTAAAACATCTGAATTCCCAAAATTCAGACACTGCTGATTGTAACACACACTAAGAAGTTTCAGCCAATCTTTTTTAGGCAAGAAAATGTTTGAGATGAAAAGAAGACCAGTAGGAGGTAGAAGCCTTTTAAGAGGTGGATAAATACTCTGTGTCAGGGGAAACTGCCAGCCAAACTTGTGAAGATATGTCTTATGATCTAGTAACTATTTGAGAAATTTATTAACAGAATCATTCCTACTGTTTTTCAGCCCTGATGGAGTATTATATCACTACCATAGCTTATTCTGTAATATCAACCAGCTAAGGTCTGCACAACAAATTGAATTACTCTTTTTTCAATTTAATAAAATTACATACAAATAAAGTTGCCAGGATACCAATACTAAAGTTTCGAAGTCAAATTGGGAAATGCTAGAAAGAAAGACATTAATTTAAATTGTTTATTTATACTTGTGTTTTCTGACACATTCTCTAACTCTATAGTTGTACACTATTTCAGCAATAAAATCCCCACCTGTTTCAGCCAAGGATCATACAGCACACAAAACAGCACACAGTCATTTAATATGAAGCTTTTGCTTAAAACATAAACACATACATGCACAAACAAACATTAACCTAGCTCTGTTGTGAAAGATGGACAGCTAATTTTCTCACTTATTTCTATTGTACTCTGAACAGCAGCACCTGTTTCACAGGAAATTTACGCTTTATCCTACTTTGCCCTCTGAAATAAGGCACAAACAAAATCTGGCCAAAATATTTGCTAACTTAACAAAGGGACTTTAAAAGCCTGTCTTTTGGTATACACAGTATGTTAAAGCACATTATCAGTTAAATGCACCTCTGACTCAGCTGTAAAACATGAATTACAGAGAAAATTATAAATATGAAAAGTTAAAGTAACTTGCTTTGCATGACACATAAGAAATCCAGCTGTTTTTGGGATCACTCACATGTTGACTTTGCTGTTCTTTCATCCTCCAAAACTCAGTCATCATCAATTTATATTACAAGACTACAGTGGCTTTTGTCTTCACACTGTCTTAACTCTTCACAGCATGTTAGTTTTTTGCACTGAATGGCAAAATATTTCCTTGAAAAAACATTGTTTATGTAATTACAGACTGAAATCAACATGCTTGATCTTCTGAACAAGTTAATTTTCAACTTCATAAACATTATCTGAATGAACACGTTTATGAACATATATACTGCCTCTTTACACACTAATTGACAAGCATACAATGGTGACTATACAAGATTTTTAAGAGTAAACTTCTACATGTATTTTTTCTCTAGGCTGATGAAAGACATGCAGAAGTAAACTAACTATATGAAGTAAGTAAAGGGGTAAGTTTATAGTCAGAATAACTGAAGTGCCTCCAAATAAACTCATTTGTCTATGAAATAACCTCCAACTGAAGTTATGATATATCTACAACAGAAAAATTTTAGTCAAGTCCAAACCAAAAATTACAATGTGCAATACAAGATTCGACCCATACAAGTCAATGACTGGCTTGAATGAATGTTAGAAATGCCCAACTGGGTTAGCCAGGTGCCAGGTCCAACCACCACCAGTACTATGTCTCCAACAGAGGCAAAAGCAAATGCTACTCAAGGAAATGTAGAAGCCTAACAGTTTCTGCAGTCTCATTCAAATTTTTCACCCTGGAAGTGTCACATAAGCACTACTCTTTGCTTCTTCTGCTTTAACTGGTTCCCAGTTGCGAAAAGGACCTTTCCTCCAATCCCACAGCAACAGAATTTCTTTATAACCTTTCATGTGGAGCCTTTTCAAAGGCAATTGGAAAATACAGATCAGATTACTGTTACCACATAGTTACTGTCACCCTTCTGCAATTCTGCAGGTTAATGAAGCAGTATTTACCTTTACAGGAGCCACATTAATGCTTCCCCAACAAAACTGTATTGATCTGTGCTTAGTGATATCTTCCTCTACTGTGCTTTTTGTTGGTTGTTTGGTCATTGGTGGTTTTTTTTTGCTTTCTCCCTTCCACCCTCTTTTTTGTAAAGACTGACTGCCATCTTCTAAGTTCAGAAGCAGTCAGGCTCACTGGTCTGCAGCTCCCTCTGGAGCCCATTCTGCAGATGGGAGTTACAGTGGCAACCTGCGGGTCTGATGGCACAGTGGCTGTAAACAGTGAGGTTATAGTAACTTCATACTTCAGTTGGCATGTGAAGAATATTAACTTCAATATACTTACAAGTAACTAATCTACTTGACCTCATAATTGCTGTACAGTTACTTCAAACAGGTCTAACGCCTTTGATCTATCTGCTGCAAAGCATACACAAGTTGTTGGCATCTTCTAATCATCATTAGCATGTAGACATACAATCATAGCAATGTTTGGGTTGAAATGCATCTTAAAGACCATCTAATACCAAAGACTGACCAAGCAAAAGATTGTTCTTTTATGACCTGTAAACCCAGTGTATCATTTTACTCTGTTATCACTAAGCAAACCTATGGATTTCCTTATTGTCTTCTTTTTCACTCTATATAAGCAAAACTTTACTGCAATAGTTTAAGCATCTTTGCAAACCACTCTTCAAGAGCCTTTTTAAGCTTCTGAACTTCCCACCTGCATTTGTCCTGTCTCTATTTATTGGTCCTACCTGTTTCTCAGCAATGCAAGCTTAAGTTTTAAATGCTGACCTTTTCCCTTTAACAGCCATAAAAACTTCCACAGTCTCTAAAGAGAGCTCCTTAAGACTCTTTGGGGGCAGGGAATGGTTTAGTTTTATTTGAATTTAATTGTTTTAAACTGTAGCACGTATTCCAGGTAGGTTTCAGCTACAGTATCTTTCTTAACAGTTTCCAACCAACGTTTCTGTACGACTTTCTCTAGTCTTTAGGGGTTGGAGATTTTTTGACTAGTTGCTTCATTTTTTATATGGCTTCCTTTCCAGAAAGTGAGTATCCCTAGGCCAATTGATTTGGTCCACTCTCTTAATGATATTATTTAAATTAAACCAACCAAACAAAAAACTACAAAAACCCAATACAGGCCTTCCTTCTTTCCCTAGCAAAGTTACAGAGCAAATTATCCTGGAAATAATGTCCTGTCACCTAACAGACAACATGATTGAAAACAACTAGCATACACTTACCAAGGAAAAATTTTGCTTTACCAATCTCACGACACCTGTAAGAGATGACTGGCTGTAAGAATAAAGGGGAAGTGGGCAAGCGTGTATAGCTTGAATTTAGTAAGGCACTGCCTTGATGGCCTCTCATCTCCTTATTGCCAAAGATTTGAGATCTGAATTGAAAATTAAATAAAGTGTCTGTAAAATTGGCTGGACTGTTAGGTTGGAGGGGTGATTATCTGTCATATGGACTACAACTGGCAGCTAGCAATTATAAGCATTCCTCAGGGATGCATTATAGAGCCAGTACTGTTTACTGTCTTTATTAACAACCTCAAAGATGTGCTAGAGCGCCTCACAGCAAGTTCACAAATGATGTAAAACTGAGGGAAGCAACTGAGGGCTCAGTGGAGGGCTGGACCACTGTTCACAGACACTTCGTAGGAAGAAAAAAATGGCTGATGGGAACTTCATGAAGCACACTTAAGGCAAAGCCCAGTTAGAAAAATTACTTGAAAGAGGACATCCTGGAAGACCAATTGGCTCTAGAGCAGCTTTGCAGAAAAAAATTATGTCCTTTGAACCAATATGACCAAGATTAGCAGTGACATGCCTTTGTGGTGAAGCCTAACAACATGCTAGCCGTATAAGCAAGTCAGTCAATTTACAGAACTGATTCTAATCCGTGCTTCTGAGACAGCATGTGTGGTTGTGTCTTGTTTTAGGCTCCTCCAAGAAAGACACTGACCCAAATAGATTAAGCCTAGCAAAGGGGTACCAAAATTGCCAGAGGTTAGGCATATATTTTATGCTGACAGGGTGAAATAAAACTTCCCACTACCAACACCTGCTTCTTTCTATCTTTAAAAAAATTCCTTTATTGCAGGACCATTCTTGGTGCAAGAGGACATTATTACATCAGCTAGAAAGCAGGTCTCATATTTCATCCATGGTCTCATTTAAGGGACTCAGTTCCTCCTGGTGAGCTCTTCTTTCTCAAGGGTTATGCTCTTTGTGGTTATGTCTTCTTATATGTAGAAAATCGTACATGTCACACTACACCAAACTGGGTAAGACGCATACCACTGGGGGGACTGCTATCTGCATCCTGAGTTTAATTTTCTTGATCTTGGGAAGCTAACATAGATATAGCCCCCCTTTCTGAACCAATTACTGTCATCCTATCCTATCACGCCCTATGCTAATTAGTTTGTTGGTTTCTTATTATTTCTAACAGCTGAAGCCTGCTAATCTTCTGTTCACTAACTTTTGAAGTTTTGAATGCAAATATTAGGCTGCTCAAGACCAATATGTTTGCACTGAGCAAATTTCTAAGTGTTTAACTGATTTGAAAACAGATACTATACTGATTTCTGCTCACGCTTTTTTTTTTATCTGAAGAATAACATAATAAAACAAAACCTTTAAGCTACTCTAGCTAGAACTTGGAAGAAGAAAAAAAAGCACCTGTATAAGCATTATAATAAGAAATACACATTTATTTCAGCTCTCTAAAATTAACCACAAAAGCACACTGCAGTTTTCATTACAAGAGTGGTCTTCTTGAAGAGAACAGCTCTTTGAAAAGGCTCTATAATTGCCACATTCCTCAAGAACAAGTGAATCGGATCACTTGGAAGAAGCATCACAGAAGGTTCAAGTAAGAACTTGCAAAGAAAGAAGGGACTCCAAGCAATTCAAGGTAACTGAAGGCTGCTGAAGTATAATTCAACACTGAAATTACTCATCCTGAAAGAACACAATGGCAAAAAGCAGAGGTGGGGGGAAATACTTGCTTTCCAGTCTTTCATTTACAGCATTATCTTTCTCAGTGTCTCAAACAGATATGCCAACTTAATAGGTAAGAACTGATTTATTTTTCTGAAATTTTCCCTCCCTCTCCAATTAAAAGTAAGTCTGAAGATAAATGTCTCGGTTTTTCACCCAAAAGTGGGATTGCCTTCGACAAACTATGTCTGCCCCACCAGACTTTTAAATGATTCACATACAACTCTTTCACAAAGCAGATTAGGAAGAGACCTGTGATCCAGCTGCACAGATTCTAGTGACATGAGATGCCTCCCTCATTTACTGATGGAAGAATTGCCTCTCCAGTCCTGCAGCTCAAAGGAGCAAAAGTTGTGCATGTGGTAATGAAGAATACTAACCTACTGGAACTATAGTCAGAACAGCAGTGTCAAATTTCAGATATTGTGAACAAGAGCTTCCAACACTATTTTACCAGATTAAGCTAATATTGGCTGTAATTATCTTAAGCATATGCTCACTGGATTTACTGCATTAGTTTTTGCATCGTTCACTTTCAATTAACACATCAAAAAATGGAAAGAAGGAATGTGTCAGGTTTTGGTCCTAACTGAAAAGGGGATTTCTCTGAACATTGAAAAACTTGTCTTTGATTTAGCAAGTGCTGAGCAAAGGGCACCATATTTATTTCATCTGAAACCATCCAACACACAAACTGAGGCTGAGAGACAGAATCTTTTAAGATATTTCAACAGTGAGAAATTAGTTTCTGTCTAAATTGTTCCTAAGGTGATTGCAGACTTCAGGCATGGAAATTGAAATGAAACCTGTGAATATGAGTACTTGTTTTCTCCATCTTTTGACAGTAGAAACACTGAGAGCTGATGATGTTTCAAGACTAGGCAAGAAATGGCTTATGTTAACATCCATTTAACTGTGTTTATACAGTTTTTTTTCTTTTAGGACTTTCCATGGATTTCATATTTTACAATTACTACAAGCTTGATTTAAAAAAGAAAAAAAAAAAAGTATACTTTAAACTTTTTGTACAAGATATCAAATATTTTTTTCTTCTAATAAATCCAGTAGTTACTAAATGAAGTGAAATAAATTACAAGTTTATATTGCAGATGAGGTTAAATACCTTCCTACTTCCTATTATAATATTAAGTGGCACACGTACTTGAGCACAACTTTCTTTCTCAGGAGGGAAATTCAACAATGAGTATATAAAGGAACTGTAGGAGAAGCACAAACCTACAAAAATTTGGAAACAGTCTGCTTTAACTGTCTGCTTTGGCAAGCAGTAACATCAAACAAGGTGGTTGCTTTCAGTTTACCTTTCACAAGTCTCCTAATGACAATTTATCAGTTGAGAAGCAGAGTACTTTATAGTTCTCTTCTTCTTACTATGTTTTTCTACTGTGGTAACCATAGACTTTGTTTTGAGTTCTACATTGCTGTATGTATTTCAATTTAGAACTTGACTTGACAGAAATAACACAAACACAACCATGTAACCATAGATTTTAAAATTTCAGTTTTAAAAAGAACTTTTTTTTCCTCAAAAAATGCTGATTTATAAATCTCATACGCTGCATTTATTTCCTTGCTCATGGTTGTATTTGTGTTATTTCTGTCAGCATCTCATAAAGACAATCTCAAAATTATGTCTACCAAACAGTATTAGAACCCCTCAAACTTCTAAGCATTTTGCAAGAAATGAGGAAGAACTAGAAACTGAAGTTTATTTAAAGATGAAATCCCTGTACAAAAGGAAGAATATGCTACCTGTGGGTACCTAAGTGCTGATAAGCAAACCATACACAACATCACAAACACAGTCAAGTTCTAAATTGAAATACATACAGCAATGTAGAACTCAAAACAAAGTATGGTTATGACAGTAGAAAAACAAAAACTTTTCTATGGAAAGAAGTTTGTTCTATAGACTCAGAGAAGATAAACCTCTGAACTATAATTCAAGAATGAATGATGAGATTTGAATACAATGAAAACACACAGGTCACAAGAAAAGACAAAGCAATCTAAGTGTGAGTATTAATTGGTCACGTCCAGCTCAAAAATTCGTAGCTTCACACTTTGTCTCTTCACAGAGACAAAGATGACTACTGCATTTTACTGTCTCTCTCACATTTCTGTTGTGTATTCATTCTATTACTTAATTCAACTTTAAAAAAATGGAAGTTCCTGGGATATAATTTAAAATAATAGAGAGATACCAGATACAAACTTTGCACAAGTGTTTATCAAATACTGTGAGCTATTTTGACAACTTACACACTATTTTTTATTGACATGGGGAGTAGGTTTTTCAACACCTTGCAGGATGTTTAAAAGCCAAAATTCTGCAAATAAGCTCTTATCCATTAATAAATTTATGGAAAAAATAGAAATAAAACCTAACTAAATTTGAATGGGTTTTCAAAGTAATACAAAAACTGTTCAGAATTGTCTCTGTAAATTTACACAAATAACACATACATAAATAATGTCAGGCAAAGAAGATTCATTACTAGGAATACATATCAGCAATCCAGAACAAAAGAAAATAAGTAACCACTGAGTTAAACTTTCATAATGTTTCTTTAAGTCTAAACTCAAATCTGCAATGGTAATGCTAACACAGTGAGCCACTTCTAAAAACCTGCAATGTTGAAATTTCAATTATCACTTGGCCTTTATCTAGATGCACTTTTTTCATAGGTTTACTTTAATCACAATGGATTGGTTTCTTTAAACTGAAAAGATACAAAACATTTTCAAATCATGTCAAATGTGTCAAATATTTTCTGATTGCACTGTAGGAGTCTTTACAGTCCTGATTAGTTTACATTCAAGGTTTAGAAAGTGCTAAAGAAGACTGTATAACTGGAAAATGTATCCTGAAAATTTACAGTAACAACATACCAAACTTGCCAATAATGAAGGTTACGTAACTATGAGTGACACACATGACTGCTATTTTTAATTTTAGGACTACACTAATCTTATGTCTGTCTACCAGATGAACTGAAAATGGTCTTTGAAATAACTATTCAGCTCCCACACAGTCTTTTCAGCTTTTGAAGAGACAGGAAAAGAAAAAAGAAAAAAGGCCGGTTTTGCAGTGTAGTTGAAAGAGTAATAAAAACTAGCAGACTGAAAAAAGTCCAGAATTTATGACTTCTTCCAGAAAAAAATGTCT
This sequence comes from Corvus cornix cornix, assembly GCF_000738735.6. Taxonomy (NCBI): domain Eukaryota; kingdom Metazoa; phylum Chordata; class Aves; order Passeriformes; family Corvidae; genus Corvus; species Corvus cornix. The sequence continues at coordinate 57,976,091 of NC_046357.1, forward strand.
TGCTCTTATTTATACTCACATGTTGTACTTTCTAGCAGCATTGCCAAGTTTAAATGATAGCCCATCAGATGGGAAAAAAGTGACTTAAAGCCATACAAAGCCTAGAAACTAGTGCACTGCTTTTCAGCGTTATGCACACCTTAAACTGCTTAATGGCCTTGAGCCTTCTGCAAAAAGAGGTTATGCTGCTTGTAAGTATATCTGGTAGATTTTATTCTATTCCTTCAGTAAATCTTTGTCAACAATAAGCATTTTCTTATCTGCTTCCAAAACAAGCTGACCTTCTGACGATGTAATCTACTTGAAAGTATTTTTAAAGATTTTGTTGACAAGAAACAGGGCAGCAGCAGTCGTAGATGCTCTAGACTAGGTTGTCAGAGAAGAACTTCCAACTCCAAGGAAGAGACATTAAGTCCTTGATTTAAGAGGATTCAGCACCCTAAATTAGCAGGAATCCATTGGCATTTCCTAGAAGACTACCAGGATCTTCTAATACGGCTGGTCAGAATTCTAATAATGTGTTTTTACATTCTGAGAATAACCTCAAAGCCTTTGATTTGCTACAAATAACTTCATGAAAAAAGTCATTCTTCTTACTTGTAACACATATAGAAAATGCACCATCAAGAGCAGTAAGTGTGCAGCATTCTGTTTTATGTAGAAATGCTTCATTTCTATCCTCCAACTATGATTGCCACAGTCTCACTTGGCAGTATGAAAACAAGGATATTCAGAAATCAAGAGAGATCAAATCTATATGAAATAGCTTATGGTGGTATTGCATTTATTTTTCAAGGTACTGATCTTTACCCACAATTACACAATCTACTGTTTTCAGTAACCTACAATATTCTGGACTCTATTTTCTGCATTATAATACTATTGATTATATAATACTCCTCCATTTTTAAGTTATTTTTTAATACTCACCAATTTGGAATACAGGAAGAGGTAGCATATTAAAAACTGTGCTATGGAATCAGTTATACTAAAAAAACTACCTCCCATTTCTTTTAGATTATAGCTAGGCATCAGCAAGAAATTCTTTGTAACACTTGCTTACTTATCAAGTTACTAGAATAGGAGAAATGCTCCCACCATCTGCATATAAGCTGGGCTTCTGCAAAATATACCTTCATGCTGGAACAAAATATCCTAGTACTCATCATTTTTAACTGTCAGCAGTTCTAAAGATACCATCAGGAGCCCTCACACAGCTCCAAAGCTAAGGTACATATATACCTGCACACTTAGGTCCCAATGCATTAAAGAAAAGGTAATTTTGAAAGACAGCCTGAACTATAGCATAAACTTTCTCTCTGCATTTATGAGTTTAAAGGGTTCCTTCCCTCCAGAGTTGCTGACCCTGGGTTAACCCATTGCCAGAAGACTCTAGTTAGTCCTCTAGCAAACAACTGCCTCCTGAGTAATGCACATCCCGTAAGTCAGCCATTGCTCATCAGCAGCTTTCAGCATTCACAGGTAAGACAAGCAGGAGACTTCTACACTCCCCTGCATACAGATAAAAGGAATTAGGAGAGCAGGCTCATGGCAGTCTAAAATAAACATCCAAACAAACAATAAGACATTTTTCCCATTTGTCCCAGGGAATTTTATCTGGAAAATAAAACCATGCAGAGAATCTAATTTCTAATAGAGCTGAATACATAAGATGGAAAAACCCACAGAGGAAACCGACTCCTTCCCAAGGATTACAAGTTGTAAAGACCGCAGCAGGATGACTCTTTGGAGAAATAAGCACAACCAACCACAATCTCCTAATGCATATTGTTGCTGGTATGGACAGATATTAGGGGGCTAGTCCAGGAGCTGCAGCAGTCAGGGAAGCCTTCCTCTGAGTCCATGAGGTTAACTATTGCCTTTTCAAATGTTTTCCTCCAGAGTCATGGAAGACTGTTAAAGACAGGAAAGCCAAATTAAGAAGAAAATCAGACAGAAAAAGACTGCTAAGCAAGCTTCACATGCTCTTTATCACAGTCCTTAAAAAGGGACAGCAGCATTGCTTATTACAGTACCAAAAAAAGTAAGTTTTAAAGACACCAGGTCAACATAGTGAGACAGAATTTTTTTCTTATCCAAAGCTTAAGCTGAATAGCCTAATGATCCTTGCAAGGAAAATAGAAAAAGGACAGCAGAAGCAGCTCTGTTTTCTTCCCCTCAGAAAAGAAAGGTGCTTGAGAAGAAAAACAGCACATCAACATAGAAACATCTAGGTAAGCAAAGGTGAATTGCACTTTCTGTTCTTTAGACTTCAAAAGGGTAAAATTTCTGCTCTGTAAAACCAGAGGAGAATGCACATGCGCATTACACATACTTCTGTAAAAAGCCCATACAGAAAATATACAAAGAGGCTGTTGTAAATGGTCTCATATGTCATAATGTTAACATTAATTTTAATTTTCTGCTACTTCAAAATTATTTCGAGTCAGGAAAACCAAGCCAGACAGAAACTTTATCCAACTTTTACAGGTGAAATACTACTCTGACAGAAATATGTCACTTTGCTCCTACAGCATTATGATTCAAGTACATTTGCCTGCAGTAAGAGCAAAATATGCTCTTTTTATAGGTCTGTATATTCATGTGTCAACAGACAGCCTTGGGAACTCAGAGCAAATCTGGGAGTGAGTGTTTGATATAGACTGTGCGAGAGAGCAAAAAGCATTACATATGTCTGGGGATAACACTGCCAAGGTAAGAGTAAATCAAAAAGTACTAGCATTACTCCCATTTTGTGATCATTCACACTATCCAGAATGATTTATTGGAATTCCCTTACACTAAAAAATTGTAAACTTATAGTTTACAATAAGAAATGTATAGTCTTAATTAACCAAAGAAATGAAGCATTTGACTACATAGAGTCTTTGAGCTATCCATCTTACTTGTGCATTCACTTCCCAGAAATATGTCTTTATCATTTTTGTTTCCCAATTCAGTCACTTGTAGGATGGATGAAAATTGCAGAAAGAGGTATCTGTTGGTGCTAAGTAAAGTCTCTCTGATTTACAACTCACATTCAGGAGCAAAAAAAGGATAAAAGCAACTCCCTCTTCAACAGTCCAATGTCTGTTCACACAGCAAAAAAGTCAATAGTGTCATAGTTGTCAAGAGTGACTTTTGAGATATATTTCAAATTAACAGTCACTCCAAAGCTAAAGAAGCACTAGTGACTAAGATAGTTTCAACATACAGCATAACCTTTAGTTTGCAAAAGGATGGTAGAAGCCCATGCCTAACATTTTATCTACCATTTAGTAATCTTTTATTTGTTTCACTGTAGCACAGAATACAGCTTATTTATCAAGAAGTGTTTAATGACAATATAAATGTTACACTGTGTGAATTATGTTTATTATTCTAATTTGCAGTTTTTCATTCCTTTAAAATAAGACCATCAGAACAGCCTCATAAACAGTGTTTTTACCTGTAGTTGGTTCACAACAGATTCAACCTCAAGGGCCAAGACTGGGGTACCACTGCCATCAGCGTAACTCAGAGAAGCTCATGGCACAAGGGTACATCTTCCATCATATGAATATCAAGAGAATTTTGTTGTTCTATCAGTCCTTCTAACCTTTATAAACCTAAGATGACAACACACTAAAGTCTCTTGCCTACAGCCTGCTGTTAGTATTGAGCTGGTTTTCAACAATGCAAAATAAGGATAAAAATTAATTTCTTAATTTATTTCTTCCACTGAAGTATTTGAGTTTTAGGAAAATTTTGAAGATTCTATGTTTATTCTCACGTGATTGTGTTTGAAAAAAGCAAATACAAAAATAATTCTTAGAAAATGCATTCTGAATTCCTTATAAATTAGAAAAAGATCCAAAAGCATTAAAATAGGTTAAACTTTTGCATGTATCTGCATATTCTGCCTCATGCAACAAAAGACAGCTAAGTATTTTATCACAAAGATCACGATGGGCCACAATATAGGTCCACTTAGCACCACATCTGACTTTCTAAAATTACAAAATAGTACACTTTAGGAAAGAGTTCAAGAGATAAAGCAAGAGTACATAAACAATGTTTAATAACTTTCATTGTAAAATACTATTTGCACTCTCTGAAATAAATGTCTCTATAATTTTGCAAAATTCAGTTGTTGAAGTTCCATATTGTATTATCAAAGCTGAGATACATGGAACCTGGAAAATTTGTGATTTCCCTTCCAAAATCAGTACTATGTAAAGGAAAGTAGAAAATTAGCACTGTATGTTAAATTCATCGTGCCAAAATATACCAAGCACTGCTACCTTTACCGGAATTCCCAGAACTTCACAGAAGGTACTGTAGAGAAACTTATTTTCATTACTCACTCCTTATTCTCTTAATATATCAGTTTGACATGTTACTAGCAGTTAGTGTGCTTTGGAGTTAAAGATTGTAGGTTCCTAGGCTTCTTCTATGAACATTCGGCCAAATTTAACATGACACATTTAGTACTTGTTTTTATACATGCATATATATGTATATGTAGGCTAATAATTCAGACATTTCCATCTGAATGCTGAAAACCTTTTGTCTAGGCCAGAGAGGGAGATAAGAAAAAGACAGTTCTTTTGCAGGCAGTGTGCTTATCAACAGTACAACAACTTACTTCTAAACCAAATAATCTACAGAAATCACTCTGATCCAACAGCAAGGCAAGGAATAGTACCGTGCAAGCAATACAAAGGGGAGCTAACAGAGAGTCCTTACCTTTCTTCACCATCTCTCTGCTATTTTTGTCCCTGAAAATGCTCAAATTTTACGATTAATGCAACTTTAATTTTGCCTTTCCCTGCTTCTGTATCATGAAAAAAAAATGTTAAGCAGCATGACTCATGTTTTCAATATGACAAAGTTCCATCATACATGAGAAGGCACATACAAATCTCTGCAGACAAGCAGAGTCTAATTAAACACGAAAGCACAAAGGAAAAACACAAACACATCTGATATAAAAAACCACACTAAGTCCTCAAATTTGTCTGTTAGCTACGATGCAGGAAATTACAAGATCTAGTGGATGTAGGTAAGAAATGTTCTAGAGACAAGGTTAACAATTAAAAAGCATTAATCTCATAATCCCTGACAGAACCCTCTCACTGAAAAATAGTTGGTTGACACAGTGCCTTGTGAAAATAAACCTGGAAGCTTGCTAGAAAAAAAGAACTAATTCTCTTGACAAAAAGGGCCATTTTGTTCATTATGTAAAAGCCCCTACATGAGTGCATGTGGCATTTACATTTCTGACTTTGGTCCTTTAGAAACATCTTTTAGAAACTATACTCTGCAGTACAACAAATGCTGCTGATTTCTTACATTTTAATTTACTTTTAGTGCACTATTTCTTGTTCTCACACTTGAGCCTGACTGTCATTTTCACTGAGCAATGTTCAGTTAGGTCAGTAAGAATGCACTTTGTCAAAACCCTCAGAAGAGTCACAACACCAGCTGCAGAACTTAGGCTGAATTGCTTTCAGTAGAATGAAAGGTGGTATTTCAGATTTTTTTTTTTATCCAAAACCTAAACAAACCCATACACATAATCATTTTAACTACAGAACTACTAACTGCAGAAAAAAGTAAACAAAAGCCCTGACCTATTAGATTTGAGTAATTTACAGTAAGATGTCTGCTATGTCCCAGCATTCCTAATACTGAGAACCAGAAAGATTACTTTACAGAGAAAACACATAAATCAGAAGAGCTATATGCTGTAGATGACACTTTTTAACACTGACGCAGCATGCATACCCTTTGCTCCAAATTAATCTGGTACATGATGTACCCATTGAGTTAAACAAAAAAAAAAATTACTGCGGTATTTGGATGTTGCACAAAACCATAGAGGTTTAAAAATAAAAGTCTTTGATGATCAGGTATTTCCTATTGCCTGAGACTGTCAAGATTATCAAAGCTGCATTTTTCAGGAAGTTCTCTAGTTAAAAAATGTAGGGGGGATGATACATTCAACAAGCAGAGGAACCAATAAAGGCTACATTTGTTTTTCTTGTTGCTAGCATTCCAGCGCACTTAATTTAGCTTTCCTCCACCATACCGATTCTGATAGCTAGAAAAGGCAAGAGGCATCACATGGTTTTGCTGGTACTAAGATAGGCTCCTATCAACTAGTTGGTCGCATATCACTACACCAGGTATACAGCAGTTGCTTTGACTCTACAGGAACAAGGAAAGCAGAAACCATGAGGTCTTGTTTTCCTAAAAAAGGAAAGCTTATCAGAAACATTTATTAAATAGCTGCTATAGAAGAGGAAAGATACCACTGAGCTTGTAGTGATTCCATATGATTTAAAGACGCAGAGCACACTTCCTATAATGGATGACATGCACAACTACACAGCACTCATACGGACAACAAATTTCCGGCTAGCTGTGAAAATGATGACTTATGTCATCATGTCTAATGCTGAAGAATGTTCTATGTCAAATAATTGAGTGTTGCTGGTATCTATTACAAGGTCGCTTACAAATAATCCAGAATGAAAGATGTAAAATTTTAAAGATTCCACAATAGTTTATATACAGTCATCTATACGTTTCCAAAGTCTGTACATAAAGGCCAAAGGGACAGGATATCCCTATGCTCCAACTAACTAGCTTTTGATATGGAAATACCGAAATAGTTTAAATTAGCCAGCCTGCAATTAAGTAGCAGAACAATTGGATGTGTGGCAAAGCAGTTCTATGGAGTGGGACCTGGGGGGTCCTTCTGGTCAACAAGATATCCATGAGCCAGCAGTGTGTCCTGGTGGTGCACTAGGAATAACACGGCCAGCAGGTTGAGGGAGATGATCCTGCCTCTCTGCTCAGTCCTGGTGAGGCTGTTTCCAGTTCTGGGCTCCTCAGTACCAGAGAGACATGGAGCCCCTGGAGTGGGTCCAGTGGAGGGCTAAAAACATGATTAGTGTATGTGCATATTAAAGACATTTTACATTATTGCTCTCCCCTCAGAAGATGGGAGAGAAAATCTTTCTTACAGATTGAATACATAAACAAGCAATAAAAAATAATCCTATCTTTGTAACACTCACTCTTTGGCCTAGTCAGAGAGAGAAATTGAACATATTAAAGTTAAAACTACTTAAACCAAAATAAAATCCCTACACAGGCACTGTTCTTTAAGCAATAGTGCATTGGTTTTGGTTTATGTATGTTCTATGTCAACTTAAGACAACAACCAGTAGGGTCTATTAAATTAAGTGCATTCACAAAAACTTTGGGCTAACCTGATTTACTTAGACTGCTTGTAAATTACACATATAAGCAACTGGTCCAACTCCACAGATCATATCCTTTATCCACAGAATTTAAATAACAATATATGCAATATAAAGAAGCTCTATCCACAGATCTAAAAAGTACAATAAATTTAGTATTGAATTTCTTAAGAAAATGAGCTGAAATCCTGAAATAGTGACTTCCTTCAACAAATTAAAGACTGTCACTATTAGAGAAAGACAGATATAAACCCCACAGTTATGCATCCATTTCTTCCTTACTTCAACTAACATAAAGTGACATTGCCCATAAGGAGCCAAACAGTACCCAAACCCACACAAGGAGTTCACCTTAATGAACACAATGCTGCACTGGCTTCTTACTAAGTACTTACCACACGGAATTTTATGAACCCATTTTGTATTATAAATTCTGTATTTCGAAGAGCTCAACTGTTTGCTCATGCCACCTCACCACAGTCTAGTCAAGGTCAGTGATCTGCAACTTACAAGACATAAGGGTGTTCCCATAAATGTGACTGCACAGGAACTCTGGAAAAGCAGTCCAACTGTACAAACCTTCAGGGTGTGCAAAATACATAAGCAATCTCTCTTGCATGGCTTTGTGTGAAAAAAGTGGCTTACATTATTGCTCTTGAGTTACTACTGCCTGTGGTGAATGTGTTCATTAGTGATGGAGGGAGAATTACATATATGAAATTACATATATGGCAAGAAAGTGTTCTTTCCTACATAAAAACAAAAAATGAAAACCCAAAAATTAATTGCATGTGATAATTTGTTGTTATAGCTTCAAAACAGCAAACAAAGATATGATAACCAAGTGACAAGAACAGACACGCAATTTTAACTGGCAAATATAAGAATACCCCATGTAACACAGCTACTGGCAATATTGCCTATAATACACCAAGGGAGCTTATGGTCAACACAAGGACTTACATAGAACAAAACAATTTGCTACCGTTGAAATTCTGAAATAGCAGCCTTCATGGTATCGCCACAAAATGGGTTTATAACATGACCCATTGGGAAAACATATTTTCTTCAATGCTGACAAAAACAAAGTCTGAATAAAACTTTCTATGATGTCTTGGTTCTTAAATTAAAACAAAAAAATCATCGTGACTTACAGAAAGTGTTAAATCACAGCAAAGGGCTAATTATACCATACTAACTTCCTTTTGTCTAGTATAAAAGGACATTTTTTTACTTTGCCTGGCTGAGTGTAATAGCCTATGAATTATGAGATCAAAGCAGCAAACTGTATGTTTTCTAAAGTAAGAGTTTCCTTCACCAAGTTTTACACTTACTACAGCTGAAAGAGCTGTGTGAAGGGATCAGCACTAAACCCAAAGGACAGGCTGTGCACAGCAAGAAAGAGAGCAACTCCCTCGTGCTTTTTGCAGGTCACTACCAAGGACCATGTTAGCAGATCCACACCAGACCCTTAACAGGCAGCTCTGCTGCTACCAGTAATTAGCTTGGACAGCTCTGGCTCCAGGAGTAGCAGCAAGGCTACACCATAATGAGCTCAGCTGGGATTAGCAGGACAGGGCAGGGAACCAAGAGAGCTGAGGCATTCTGCATTGCGTATGTATCACAGAGATCAAACAAGGATGGCTGGCTAGGTTATCCCCTCACCACCTCATTCCAAAAATGAAGCACGGCAGTGTGTAAAATACAGGCTAATGAAGAGCGACACCTCCAACAGATGAGAGCCACATTAATTAACACAATCCCTAGATCATGGAATACAGTTTCTGTTAGTGCTAGCAAACTTGTAACTTGTCACTGATTTAAGGGGGAGAGAGAAGGAAGGAAAAAAAAAAAGAGCTGATGTTTTCCTTTTCTGCTTTTGGTAGATGTTTTTATAACAGAATTTTGCAAGGAATTTGTCTTGTATGGCCTGTAAAGCACTTCAGAAAAAACCCAGTATGTTTCTTTATTTAAACACCATTTAAGAAACAAACTCACTTCTCAATCTACAGTTTTTTGTGCTCACTTTTGAAAAAAGCCAGTTCATTCCACACTACACCAGGATCCTCTTGACAAAGCTGACAGAAGCCTGTATACTGGTATCTGCTTTTACTATTTTCAAGTCTGTTTATGAGTAAAACTAGGTTGTTCATTTTCAAATATCTAAATATTTTAGGAGAACCAGAATGAAAGCACCCTTGCTTTCAGGAAATACAAATTTTCAAGTACAGCATCCAGTGAATCTAAATTTTGTATGAAGTATATGTTCTGAGGCATGAAACCTTAACTGTGGCAATGAAGAGAAGTTCAATTACATAGTTTCAGACATATATTGTGCTAGTATGACACCATGCCTCCCAGGTGACATGAGGCAGAATAGTGTCACTCACATTCTGATGACATTACTTCAAATACTGGTATGAGAAAGAAGTTGTTAAAATCATCACATAATCTCTTGAAATATAAGGGAGAGCCATCAGCTCCCCTAAAGCCTCAGCAAGCCAATCTGGAAGTTGTAACTAATGCCCACTCTAAATCAAACTGTTCTACAGTTTAATAAAAGAATTAACTATCTACACACAAGATGATGTATTAAGAAAAAGCATACTGACTTTAGAAGCACAGAAAAATAAAATTAAAATATTTAACAGTTTATCTGTCATTAAAATATTTTTAGGTATTTTAATAATGCCAAATATAAAAATTGTATTAAAAAATCCTTTATGAAATTAATTTAAAACTCTGCAATCTAAATTCCTACTGGGCATAGAAATAAACTGTTAGACAATGTGGTAACCTCCTAAGGCCCCCATCATCTTTGCAGTCACGTACATCAGTGGAAGTTGTATGTACACTGACAGGTGAATTAGGTCCCATCAGCTGCCATCTCAATAACAGATACTAATCTATGAAGAATAAGGAGAATGGGGTCCTCCATCCCTTACAGAGGATCAGAAATGCCACATAAGCACCTGACACTGAGTTCTTAATGCATGATTTACATTACAGCAGCACTATTACAGCTGAGATACCAGAATAACAGAGTCTTATTGTTACAGACTGCTTTTATTTGTGTCTTGTCTACACTCCTTTGTTTAAGCACAATAAAAACAAAAACCAAACCTCCTCTAGTGTGGTTTCATACAATTCTATTCTGATGACAAAAATTATTGAAACCCTGTTATTTTCAGCTCATCTTAAATAGTGATGAAAAAATCAAATGACTAACTGAAGACTGAGCATTACATTTTCCCCAATATCTACTTTTCCCAAATACATTCCTGCTGGTCTCATTTACTTTAAACAGAAGCAGAAGTCTCCTTTGGCTCTCTTTCCCTTTTCTTCTTCATTCTTTTTTTCAACTATCAGAACCAGAACACCCAGTGCTTCACTACATATCAAGTTTAAGATTTTACTGTCTTTATCTAGCTCAATTTTTAATCTTTTTACTCTTGGCCTCTCAGTGGATATGAATGCCTGTTTAGGTACAGATCTAGAATTAAATAATTTCATTGAATATAGTAATTATCATCCCTTAGTCACTTCAAGATTGCACTAAATTTAAAACAGTGAGCTAGAAAAAAAAAAATCCGTATTTTTCCTAAATAAACAAAACCTTTTCATTGTAATTTAAATGACTCTATTTGTCTTTATGCTTGGGTATTTCAAAAAATGATCCTCTGCTACCATCAATGCATGTAGCAATTTTGTACTTTGCTATTGTTTTCATCCACACTTTTTTCCCCCCTTTTTTAAAGACAAACCACTCCTAAGTAAATGCTAGTACTTCAAAGCAATGCAAATCTACTAAGATAGGCCATAGCATTACTTATATATGAGGAACAGTTTATCATTCACAGTAGGATGCTTTATGTCACCCTGGACTCTGAACAGCTACCAGTTTTGCAGCATTTTCTGTGACTCTCTTCTTGTTCAGAGAGAGTTATAAAGTTAGTGTCAAGATTAGTGAGTATTGCTCTAACTGCACAAATAATTATTTTTAGTAAAACACGTGTTTACTGAGCTGTAGGTGCATGCTAAAGCCCTGCTAAAGCCACAAGGAAATTACTTTCTTGAAACTGGTCCTGAAAAACAGCAGTGTTTGATAACTGAACTGATGAGAAATGTTTTCATACCTCCAACTGCATCTGTTTACCAAAAATTCTGTCTGCTAAGGACTTAAAAAACAAGAAGAATATCTGCATAAAATTTTCACTCTTCTGTATAGAACCTAAGGGAGAATGATATACAGAATGTTCATTATGCAAATTTTATGTGGGAAAGGCTTTCCTCTTTCCATTAGTAAAGATATATTACTCCATTTTTTTGTAAAATTATCGAAAATAATTTATTTTTGAACACTTTAACAGATGAAAACACCCTGCTATCATGCACGTATTATTTTTCCCCTATAAGGAAGGAGATTTTAGCTTCAGTTAATATTTGAATCACTAAATGTTAGAGATATTTCTATATTTCTATATTTTAATGAATAAAACTATTTTTGAAAACTATTTGAAACATAATGAGGAACTGTTGTGTTACAGAAAATTAAAAACATACACAGTCAACAAAATAATTGAGTGAGGAATTAGACAAACACAAGTAAGCAGTCCTAGCAGATCTGTGTCCAGTACTCAGTCTCAGAATGAGATACTAAACAAAAAAAGTCAAAGTGTCAGCTCAATGTATTTCCTCTTGGTTTCAACTATAATTTTTCTCATATAGGGGTAAGCCATGCATTCTGCTTTAACATGCTTTAACATTTAACAAAGGATAGTCTTGATCACCACATCATAGCTTCTTCCTTCAAATCAAATTCTCTTTTGAATACCTATGTAATACTTTAATTCAGATTTTTTGTGTAAGGAAAATGTTTTTAATGAGCTATGTAACTTACCTGCTATCGCCCTTTTGAATACCTATGTAATACTTTAATTCAGATTTTTTGTGTAAGGAAAATGTTTTTAATGAGCTATGTAACTTACCTGCTATCGCCCTCTTCCCATTGCTTTAACTGCTCTTTTAGTGCTCTGTAGTTGGTCTGTAACATCTGCAGCCTCTCTTCGTGTTTTCCATAGGCTGCTCTTAGCTCATAAGATTCTTGAGACTATAAGAAACCAGAAAAACAAAATTAGAGTTGGACAAAATGTAAGAGACTGTTACACAGCTCACATGAAACAAAAGTTCTCTTTTAACAGCTACCATGAGACTCAGAAATCTAAGCAGAAAGATCACGAATCACAGTCCTTGAGGTCAAAGTTTTTTTATTACTACTTCAGAAAATTTTGCTGATTTGGCAATTCACTTAAATATTATTTTCATGCTGCTGAAAGTTTCAAAAATTTACTACCAAACTGTCAGCTTTCATCTGGCAAATGCATTGCCCTAATACATTTAAAAATACATAGGCTGAAAAAGGATTATTGGCACTGTTTCTTTATTCAAACTACTCTTTTTTTTCCCAATGAAAAACTGATCTACGTGTTTTCAAGGGAAATACTGGCCACATGAAAAAAATCTAAATTTAAATGGCTTCAGGATTTCTTCACATATTAAGTTGTTTATGTAAGTATATATATACCTGCAACAACCAGACTTTGTCCTCTAGTAAAGCAGCAAATAAGAAATAAAAACAATTTTTACAATAGCTTTTATGTAATGAAAACCATACCAAAAAAAAAAGTACAGAACAAAAAGCGAAATACACCTTGATTTATATTACTGGATAACATCATGTAAGCTTAAAACCAGACTTTTCTAAATGACAATACAGTGCTCTGCAAAAAAAATTAACACTAAGAAGAAGCATTTCACAGTATAAAGCAAGTCAAACTCTGGTATACACTAGTAAAGAATTCACCAGCAAAGAATTCTGCTGTAGCAAAATTTGCAATCAGAGCTTCATTCTCAGTTCAGTGGGAGCTCTGCTTTTAAAGCAATTATAGAACTAAATAAATCACAACACTTTATTTGCAAGTATTTACTGCTTATATGCAAGGAGAACTTTTCAGCATTAGTCAATAAATTAGACAGACCAATAGTCAGAGCTGCAAACAATAAAAATTGAATCCCACTATAAAAACATGGCAAGGGTTTCTAGAGAACTGCTAACTACTAAGTACCTATACTAAGCTTGGCTTATCAAATGTAGTCCAGCTTTCATGATGCACAAAGCTGAAAGATACCAGCTAAAGTTTGAAATGGTACTATATGCAAAATTCCAGAAGTTTTCTGGAAGTGACTCAGGAAACACAAAGAGAAGATTTAGGAACCCAATCAGGTCCAAAGTGACCTTACCATTAAATACTTTCCCAAAGCAGTGGTGGTAAGGTTTTTTTTGAAACAACCTCTAAACCAAATACATTTATAAATTTTGAATTGTTTAAAAAGTACTTTTGACTGTTTTTAAGTGACTCATGTATATAATAATATATACCACAATGATATTAAAAACAATCACATAAATAGCAATATAAATCTTAGACTAAGAACATAGAGACCATTACCAAGCTTTACAAGAGAAAATTTTTGTAAGAATCCAATTACAGATGTTGTGTTTTCAAAAGAAGTTCATGAAACAACTGTTCTGAGAATGGTTGATATCGCTAGCAAAAACTGGTCAAGTCTGGCAGGGTACTGGAAAATAACGTCTTCAACATAAATCCTCAGAAGCTTATTAGTGTCAATGCCCTTTCAGAGATGCAACCAACTGTAGAATTTGGCCTTTCCTATTTATGAATCTACATTTTTCATTATTGCTTACCTGTTCTATTATCCATTCTGTTACAGTTATTGCCTTCCCTTATCACTTGCCCTGCTCTTGCAGAAATAGAAATTAGACAATTAACTGCCCTAATAACTCTCTCTCCATTAAATTAAGCACTTCAGGACTTTAAATATACACTGAAATTTCCATAATCTGTTAGATCTGTCTCTGTCTGACTGTATTATGTTATATTTAATAACTAAACTGTCTTATACACAGTTCTGTATATATTTACAGAAATGGGACAGAACAACCATCTCTAGCAGTGCTGGACCACCAGATTATTCTCCAGCTGTCCACTGTCATCTGTAGTACTTCCCATGAAATAATGAAAAACAGTAACATAAAGTCCAACCTGCAGGAGAAAAAACCCAACTGCCTATGAAAAAAAAGCCTTCTTTTTCCTTTTTTTTTGGAAGGCTGCTCAGACAAGTCAAAAGATTCTAATCACTAATTCAAATTTTTGTTGAAATTGACCTTCTGTTACAGTAAAAAGAAAATTTTAAAAACTACACTCATTCAATTATTTGACTACTATTCTTAGGCTTACAATAACTGAGGCATCCAATCATTACAAAAATAGTTTCTTCCACAGTTACATGGATAAGCTGCAATATTCATCTATTTTCAGCATTTGAACACTATACATGGAACAGGACTATAGATGAAATCTGAAGTAAATGTGAGTGTGGTCTTGCTCACACAAGTATTAAGGTGGCCTTAAAGACTGATGTGCATATTCTACAATACATGTATTAATTACCTCCAAAAATTTTAGAACCTAGAAAGGATAATAAAACTCAAAGGGAAGAGCTCCTCTTGCTTTTGAGACCTCTCCAGTTAAAGGGAGGATTATCTCCTCCAGGCTACACCAGCGATCACAGCTCTAGAAGCAATACAGGAGAAGATGAATATATTTTCTTAGTTTGTATCAAATACCTACCTCTCAACAACCAAACTCCTACTCACTTCTTAAAGATCAACAGTAGATTGAAGTACTTATGCTTTGGACCATTCTAAGTAGCAGCTTGATAATTTATTTAAAACCCTAAAAATATTATATATTTTGACGTTGTCTTCTGTAAACAAGGGTGCAACCAGGCATGCTCTGTTACTTTTTTAGTATGTCTAGAAACAAAGCCAATTCTGTATAAAAACTCTGAATTTATAGGATCACCCCATTTATATTAGCAACAAAGATAGTAAGAGCCAACTTTTCTTGTTCACAAATGAGTCAGTTGAGAGAACTGAATGGGAGCTTGAGCTTTCCTGCTCCTTTGCAATACTGACTGGGGCATTTCTGTTCCTGAAAACCGCATAAATAGAGCTGTTCTTTTTTTTTTTTTAATTGTTACCAATTTTTCTAAAGGACTAATGTATGGAGTCACAATTTCCTGTTCGAGACATGCATCATCAGTGTGTGTATTGATAGAGCAACCATTTCTCTGAGCAAGAATATTTCAAATAATCATATAGACAACACTTTGTTTGAAGAGGCAATAATGCAAGGACCAGTTTTGAAAATGTTGATCAAATCCATTTTTCTTTGTTGGAAACAATGCCTGAGAGAAGGCTAGTATTAAGAAATCACAGCATAGCAATAGAAATATTCTGCCATTAACTTTATGACAGCTTAGTTCATGCTGGCAGTAGCCTCATTGAAATATGAATGTAGTGCCACAACTTATTATGTTGACCTGGGTCTCTATAGCTTATTTTCAGCCCATTAAAGCATTCTGCAAAAGAAGCCAAGTAGATGAAATTTCAAGAGAAAATGCAAGAATTTCATGTGTTCACTTTTGAGGTGAGACTTAGCCCTTAAAGACATCATGGATGTCTGTGATAGAGATCCCACATCTCTAAACATCATAAAGCTGCTCAGATTTCTAAATTACACTTTAAGATTAAATAGAACATAAGTAAAGGCAGTATGGTGAATGGCACAAATTATTATATGAGGTTATGCAGAGAGAGTTCTTTCTCTTCTGCATCTGCTTTCCTTCACTCCTCTTTCCAGAAGAAATGTCGAGCTCTTTATCATTTAGGGCAACAACAATATGCACTGACATGGGAGTTTTGCTTCCGAGGGCAGAACAGATGCAGCCCACAGTTCCAGAATAATCTGTAGCACCAGTGTCAGGCAGGGCAAGTAAGAGTAATGAACAGGAGGCCTCCCAAAGGCCAGTTCCCAGGTTTAGCTGCTGGGACATGCCTTAGATTTCTCAACAGAGAGAAAAAACACAAAAAATTAGTTTTCTATCTTCAGGAACAAGACAACCTGGAAGACTGAATTTGAAGTCTAAATAACCTTTCCTGTCCGTATACTCTACATGTGTTAAGATGATGCATTAAACTCCCCCAAGTATACAGAGGGGTGAACTGTGGCATTTGTGCTAAAATATATTTTATATATAAATATTCCCATTTACAATTTTTCTAAAACTGACTTATCACTATGGTTGGTAGAGCTCCCAGATTTTTCACTTACCTAACATTTACCACAGCATGTTCAATATAACCAGTTCTCCTTTAGGCTACACATACTTGAAAATATCTTTCAAATTCCATAACTGAACAAAGATAAGCAAAAAAAAAAGAGAAGGAGGAGACGGAAGAGAGGGAGGGGAGGATGAATTTTACATGTTTGAAAAGATACGACTCAGGGCTTGCGTTTTGCATTCAGAGTTGCAATTTTAAACCAATCGTTTGTTGAAAAGGTACTGTATTTATGTAGCAAAATACCAAACCAACAAAAACACAGCTACAGAAATCTGTGAAACAGGGACAAAATGAGAAATTGTAAAACATGCTCAACTAAGATTTTCTATGAAGGGGTGGAGCGAGCAGAATTTTTACTGGGTTTTTTTTAACAGCATTTATTAGACCAGCAACTAACTGAGCCATAATTTCTATGATTTCCAGGGGTCAATCTGTTTCAAGTAATTGACTTCAGCATTTTAAAGTATGGGTCTATTGTACAGAAAAAAAATTCTTTGTAGTTTCAGTGTTTGTACTTTCTGATTTACTTCATACGAACACATCAATTTCTCAAAATATATATTCTCAAACACAAACTTTGAAAATGTATTTAACAAGTATACGTTATTGATGACAGATCAATTAAGCTTCCACAGGACAGCAGGATTATTCACACAGTAAAGCAAAAACTAATGGACAGTGCTCTCTGATCCAAACACACAGTCCACAACAGTACGTGTATTTTTAATTGTTAAAATGTCTGTTTTGGTGTATCTTTATCTATGTAAGCTTAGCTATCAGGCTCTTTATTTATTTTATTTAATGTTCACCTTTAGCTGTAGTGTCTTCTCTAAGTTTTCAATCTTCCTTTCAGCTATTTTAAGCTTCTTTAGCTCCTCTGACTCTCTAAAAGAGCTCTTTGGGGACAGAGACCTTGAACGTTTCACAGGTGGTTCCTGGAGAATAAAACAAGGACATGGTTGAACTAGTTGGAACACCGGATTATGAAAGACATGCAGAATTAAAGAAGAAGTAATTTTGAATACTAATAATGAATTATAAAAAAAAAAATCTGCATGGAATACCAGAGAAATAACAAGCAGAATTACCACAGCGCTACCACTAAAGGTTTCTCTGTGACTCGTTAATGAGAATATTCATTTACATTTACATTGTTTCTTTCAGAATAATGATGTCCCATTAGGGAAGACTAAAGGGTTATAGACTCAGAAATGCAAGAAACCTCATTACAAAGGAGGGGATAGAGGCTGGTCTAATTGCTCTATAAGGGTCCAAGGTTACACTTGATAGGACAACCAGAAACAAGAGGGAAAGGATTTTTTTCCCTTTGAAATAGTTTAACACACTGTGAAGTTGAAGGAACAATATGCTTGAGGAATATAAATACAACAGACAGTAGATCTTATACCATAATGACCATATGGTCATTAACTATAATGTGACTAACTAGAGACAAGAATATGTGTTTATATTATGTACAGCTTCATATAGCAATCTGGAGAAAGAGTATGTGAAAGTAACACTTAAACTGGGCAGCTTTCTTGTTCATTCTATGTCGTAAGTCCTTATGGCAAAGAAAGAAAGGCCTCATAAAATTAGACTTTCAGATTTTCTGAATAACTTTGGTTAAGAACAGTGAAATACTAACACACAGTTAATGCCAATAAGGTAAAATCCATTGTGCCAATACATAAAGTCAAACAAAAACTTAAGATAAATTGTGATTATTCTTGTTGCATTATGCCACTTTCACTGTGAAATAACTGATGTACAATAAAAGGAATCAAAGATAAATTCTTCTTCAATACTGCATACGTCAATACTTCCACTATTCCATTAAAATAATTTAATCTTGAAGAGTATCTTAATTAGCAGCTGGCATTTTTTTCTTTGACCACTGCCTTCCAGTATGAAATATTTACAAGACATCATATATCACAGTTTCATTTTAAATAGTACGGGTTTCCAAAAAGGAGAAAAAGAATCTATCATGAAATATCAGAAAACATTAATATCTGATATTTATATTCCTATATATGAATGTTAATATTTCCAGTGTGGTTTTGTCATTTGGTTTCAGGATTCTTTTGCCTCTGAAAGAGAAGTAAGAAAGTGATGTAAGAAAGCCCAACAAACAACCAAGCAAAATGTTTTAAAAAAACATTGTTATAACCTCACAAAAAAAACCCAACCAAAACCAAAACCAATCCAAACAAAACAAAAAAACCCACCAAAAAACAACCACCACCACCAAAAAAACCACCCCAAACCAAACCAAAATAAAACCACCAAAACAAAACCACTAAAACAACAAAAAACCCCACCCTAAACCAAAACAACCCACCTGCACAAACCCAGAACTAACATCTGGAAAGAATTTTAGTACATTTAAAATCTGAATACCAAAAAAATATATGCATCTTCGAAGTCCCAGATGTCTTGAATAAAACGAAGAGCTTTAAAAAAAACCCCCAAACCCAAACCCCCTATTTTCTACATTTCCTAATCATTATATGACCATATATTAGTACAATCATAAATCATTATTCTTCAAGAATTGTTTTCTATCTAAACACTATGTTTGTATAGAGAAGATCTGGAACATACATAGTTTCTCTGAAATCAGAAACAGAAGGTCAAAGCTCTCTACTTGTTGCCAAAGAGAAGGACAACAAAGGAAAAGAAGTGGATCAACCAGTGCCAGACTGTTAAGAATACATAGGTAGAGAAAAGCCAAGAAGGAACAGGGGAAAGAGAAAAAAAGAAAAAGAGAAAAAGATAAAATTCATTGTCTTGCTAGTCTAGTCACAGCTGATAACATACGATGAGTACGTAAGCATTTGTATACATATATATATATATGTACGTATATATATATATGTATATATATATACACACAGAGTTTATATATAGCTACCTAGGATTGTGCTAGAGCCAAGGTACGTAAAGAAACAGCGAAAACTGTTAACTATTTATGGATATGGAAATAATTCCCTGTGACAATGGATGGGATTGGTGACATGTATTAAGAATATTCTATTGCTTTTACCTTCTTAGTGATCAGACTAAAGGTCTGTGGATAAAGGACACTGGGTCTGGGCTCCACAGTTGCACATAGGTAGTTTGAACAAAATCTTTGCTAAGGAGGCAACAAGTCCTATCAAGACAAAAGAGATTGTGTAGTAAAATACACTGTAATTGGATAGCTGAGGGCTGCTGCAAAACTCAGTTTGAAAGATGGCATCTGTAATACCCTTCTCACAAGTGCAAACTTTACTGCTCCTGATGCCACCAAATATAAAGAAATAATTTTTAATTCACTCCTCAGATTCTACAGAACAATTCTGACATATCTGTATTTAATATCTTCAGAAATGTATATCATGTTTCAAAATGTAATGTTCCAAAAATTTTCTACATGTTTCGGAGTAAAAAAGCCCTCCAATTTTATCAGTGAATAATGTTAATTCAAGTAAGTAAAGGAATTTAGATCAGAAGACTTTTCATTGAATGTTCCTAAAACATTTTTACCAAAGACTAAACCAAATAGCAATAGCAGAAAATCAGAAATAAACAGAGTCTGTAATATGAAATAGATATAACACTTTGTAACAGAAAATTTAACATAAAGAAATAGCAGGTAAGTAGATGGGACACACATTAACTGGTAATGGAGGCACACAAGTAGAAAAAGAAAATATGCCTAATTCTAGACAACCTTCTCTTACCTGTCTGCGCCATGAAAGACACCACGGGATGAAGCTGCAAATAGTCACATTCTTGAATTCAGCAAGTTTTGTGTTTAATAAAGTGCCAAAACAAGCCAGTAAAACAAACAAACAAACAAAAAACCCAATCCAACCAACCAAAAAAATGACAAAAAAAATAAATAACAACAACAAAAAAACAAAAGCACAAAAACCACCCACAAAACCAAACCAAAACAAAAAAACCAAAGCCCACAAACAAACAAAAACCCAACCAACCAACCAGCAAAACCCAAACCAAAGCAGGGAAGTCAGAACTGCTCCTGGAATATCTTAATAGTTGAGGACAGTGGCCAGAAATCTTAATGTTTTTATCAGTTGAAGAAACAGAAACATCATTGAGGCTGAACCCAAGACTGACCAGATACAGGTGGGGTTTTTAGGGAAGAAAAACAGCAAATTCTTGATTCGCTATGTTTCTTCAACAGAAACTTTACCAGTACTGCAAGTTAACATGCCTTTCAGTATCTTGACACTACAGACTTAGAAGAATGATATAGAACGTATATGAATAGAAGGCAATTCTAACTCCCATGCATCATACCACGGGAAAGCCTAGCTGTAAGAAAACCCCAAAACCCTACTGAATCAGCCAGCACACATATGAATGTCAGTTTAATCAGCTAACAGAAATCATCTAAAGCTCAAAAAGGTACAAAGTGTAAGTTTCTAAAAGAGCTCTAGGAAGGTCAAGCAACTGACTCCTATCAGACGCAACAGCTATACCACTTTTCACAGAGACTGGACTTATGAAGGTTACAGTTGCCTGTAACACTTAACAGTATCACAGTATCAAGGTAAAAGACATGACATGCATATTTAACAAAGCTTTTAACCAGCTCTTGCAGAATAAGTTGTTTCTGTTACTCTGTATGACTGTAGGCAAGGCGGATTTCTACATTTCACAAAGAAACCAACACAAGGCTATAGAGGCATATATGCTGTTGCATATATACAAACACAGCTGGAAGCATCTAGTCATGTGGCCATACCTCCCGATTTATCACAGTAGCGCCAAGTTTCTGATTTGTACCAGGCTCTTCTTTTTAACACCTCTCCACCTATTCCTTCTTTCAACACCTTCAAAATCTTTTCAGAGCAGTAAGTCATCAAAGCAGTGCAATTCCGATCAGAAGTGATTCCATGCTTATTTGTTCTTTGTATCCTGGGAATGTACATAAGGGGGAATGAAGGGGCAGCACAACAGTCTTTGTAAAGTCAAAAGGGTCATCTTTTTAAAACAAAGACTGAATATCCAACATATTTTTTCTGTCAAATCATGTGCTAATAACTTCTGTCAGAAATAATTTTGTGATAAAAGGCTGAACAATGAGTTAATGAGAAGATATTTCATTGAAAGGGAAAAAGGGTAAAGCGTAAAGTACTACCGCAGCAGTACCACCTTTCTATTTTAGAAAATCCAGAGTATTTCCAAAATTTCACTTACTGTGTTGCCTAAATACAAAGGATTTGTAGCTCATCAGTTGAGTTCCCAAAATTTTTAATAGAAACTTGTGTGCACTTGTGAAAAAGTGGACATATCAAACAACCTTGACTATTGAAAGAACATGATTCAGATCTACATATCAAAACAGGAAGAGATTTTCTACAATAGGCTTAAAAATTTGTATTCAGTTTTAATCAAGGAGGTGTAATTGCTTTATTTTGACACAATTCACGACAAACACAGCAGACTCATTTACTTTCCCCTGAGGAAATAGAAAATAACACTGTGGAGTGCTAACCTTGGCAAAGGGTCAAACACCCACTCAACTGCTCTCACTTTCCTTCCTCACTAGGACAGAGGGAGAAAACAGGATGATAAAGCTTGTGGGTTTACCACTCAACATCATGGGCTGAATCAACTTGAAGAAAATCAATTTAAGTTACTGCCACTTAAAATATATTTAAGTAATAAGAAATAAGGAAAAAAAAATTAATCAACACCTTCTTCCCTACCCAGAAGGAGCTCCCAGCTTCCCAGGCACAACTTCCCTCCATCACTCCTGACTTTTTTACCACCTTCTGAGCCATGCAGGTGGAAGGTTTACAATCAATCCATAACAGCTCCTATTGGGCCATTCTTTCCTCCTCACACTTTTCCCTGCTCCAGCACTGGGCCTCTCCACAGGCTGGAGTCCTTCAGGATAAACCTATTCCACAGCTTGTCTTTCATGGACCACAGTTCACGTAAGAGAGGAACCTGTTCCAGCATCAACTCCCCTCCATGTGGCTTCCACGAGTGAATATCCATCTGCTCTGGGTCCCTCCACAAGCTGTAATATTGACATCTGCTCCACAGTGATCCTCTCCATAGGCTGCAGGGAAATACCTGTTCCAGCATGTGAAAAAACTCCTCCCTCTCCTCCTTCCTGACCTTGGTGTTTGCCGGGCTGTTTCTCACCTTCTGTTCTTCACTCTGCACTGCTTGTGTAGCATTTTGGTTTTTCTTAAGCACATTGTCACAGAAATGCCACAACATGCTCCTGAACAAATGTTCTAAAGTATGTTTTTTCCCAAAACTAGCACCCAGTGCAGGACATTAAGAAAGAACAAGCCATATATTTTTCAAAGAAAACATTATGAGATACCATATGTGGATAAACTAGAAAGTTTCTAAGGAAGCAGACATGATGTTCTACCCTTGTACATTACTTATACCATTCAGAATCATGTTCACCTTTGCAAACTTGTTAAGGAGATCTCTTCCAAGATTCCCATACTCTATACAATCACAATAGAAACAGATGAGGAAGAGTCTGAACACACTGAAAAGCATCATGATTACAGCTAATTTAATAGATCCATTTAAATCACAGGATTATTTACAGATGTCATTCATTTTACTATAGCTTATAGCTGTTACTGTTATTTAATGCCTAAATTAAACAGTGAGAAACAATGAAAGAGGCAATCCAGCACTATACAAAGTTGAATGTATAAACCTCAAAGGACATCGTCATTCTTCCTCGAAAAAATACTATATCCCCCTCTAAAAATCAAGATTTTTTTTAAAAAAAAATCTTTTTCACTTAAAAAATCATAATAACCATTTATAGTTCTCTCATTTTCCTTACAGTGAAAGATGGTCATTCTGATAAACACCACAAAATATCTGATAAATATTCATATTAGCAAACCTACAAAGAATTTATCCTTCAAATAGTTCATTTAATTAGGAATCCCTTATTCAGTATTTAATAAGGTAAAAATCTTCTACTCCCAACAGCTATTTTAACAAGTCTTTGGCAGATAACACAGGAACTATTCAAACAACCTTCCAGAATTATAAGCAGCGTCAACAGATATTAAAATTATTATCTGGACCCTTGAGCAAAAACGTTTGGCTTCACCAGCCTGACTTAGACACAAATACACCAGACAATAAAACTACCCTACCTCATGCTTTCTTCCAGTCCTTAGACTGTTGCTTTCCAGAGTAGCTGTAGTGTACAAATTATGCTCTGCTAGGTTAAGACCTGCTTTTTTCAATTTTTTCTATAAAAGTTCAATTTCATATGATTGCACTGTAATACAGCACTCTAGTTCACTTAAAAAAAGGCTGTTGAAATATTTAGAAAATGGCAGCACAGTTATATCATATTGGTAACAAAAAATCAAAACCATAACACACCATTTACATAAAACTGCCCAGAGAAACATATTAGCAATATTACAGAAACATGTAAAAGCTGCAAATAATTCTGCTTTCAAAAATGACTCATTAATCCATAATCAAAACCAGATCTCAAAATATAAAGTAAACATTTTCAGACCACTACCATATCTTCCAAATCCAAATTTGCGTTCTTAAAAATGGTTGTTTTATACAGATGTTTCTTCTGCAGCAACTTATTCTACTTATTCGATGGTATTTTGTATGTCACATGCTATCAAGCTTTCTTGACAAAGTATTGCACCGTCTGGACTTGTTTCTGGTGAAACTTCAAGTTGTAAGTATCACTGGTCTAACAAAAAACCTTTAACTGCATATTCTGTAAATAAACATACATTCTGTAAATAAACTTATTGTTAGTTAAGAACTGCCTCAGAAAAGAACTTTTTTGACGTAAATCTACAACTTGTCCCCATTACATCCTTAAACTCAGCACAAGCGTTGTGGTCAAACTGAAGAGACTTATAGAAAAAATAGATTTTAGGTCACAGTGTTACTCAAGCTAGGTACTTTATTTTGTTAAATTGTTAAATTCCAGGACCTTTCCTAGCTATCAATCCATGTGCAGCAATTCCTTGGCACAATACAATGCTCCTGCACACCGATCAATTTGGCCTAGTTACCAAACCTGTTCAGACAGGACACATTTCACTGGCAGCAGCTACTCTAAGTTATATCCCTGATATCCAGTAGCAGACTTGTGTGCACATGACCAAGAGTAGTAAAGTTACCGTGGCTTGATGACTGACTCCTTGTCAGCTTAGTTTTCATTACCTGGCTGTGATGACACTCTACTCCATTACAAGTACTGGGCAAAACTTCCTACGCTTA
This sequence comes from Corvus cornix cornix, assembly GCF_000738735.6. NCBI lineage: Eukaryota > Metazoa > Chordata > Aves > Passeriformes > Corvidae > Corvus > Corvus cornix. Next base: position 58,000,886 of record NC_046357.1, read on the forward strand.
GCGTAAGCAGCAGCAATATGCCTGTTGTGCCACCTTATGGCAATCACAAAGTGAAATGCTCTACCTCAAACCTCCTCCACAGTGCCTTAAGGCTGGGGACACACATTCATCTTCAAACAGCTGTGCCAAAGATGGTAAAATTCCCACATTTTAATACTGCATCCAGGCAGCTAGAGGTTAGCACCTCAGTGCCACTGCTGGAGAAGGAACGATGAAAAACACCTCCCTGATTGATTGCATAACTAAAAGGGCTGGTTAGTTTAAAAAGTCAATGGAAGTGGCTTGAGCTGACCTGGTACTACACTGATGAGAGGAAACTCATGGAACTCCATTGCCAGTGGTGTTCTGACAGCAATGACAAGCAGCTGGCAAGCAGTAAAGTCTTCAACCAACAAACTTCATCCAGAAGACACACTCTTAAGACTAACTACAAGTTTTATTTTACCCCTTATTAACAAGGTCCTGGCAACAGCACTTGCTTGCAACTGTTTGAGCATATTCTTAAGACCAATACTTATTTCAATAGAGAAGATAAAATTAGGTATAATTATCCCTTGGTACTACCATCTCAAATACTGGTATTCCCCATGTAAAACAAGTCAGGTATACTGACAAAAATCAGAAAAAGCAGTGTAAAAAAAAGGTTAAGTAAATAAATCTCCAAATTCATGCCAATCAAGAAATGAGGTGGTCGAAAGTTGATTAAAATCGATCAAGCAAACACCTTAGTAAGCTTACTATTTTTTAGAAACAGACTAATGGGTATAGCCATTTTATTTCTATGCAGTACATGATGCTTTTCATAAAGCCTAATATAAACTCACAATTTCAACAAATAAATACAAATTAAGGATATTGAGCACTTGTTTTAGAAAAACCACAGCTCTTCTCATAAAGTAAGTGTAAGAAATTTGTCAGAGAGTAGAAGTTGCCCATGCTTTTGTTGACTATAAATTCCGTTCCTCATTTGCATAGTTTAGGCCATATGTAGTTGCAAACAGACATCATTACTACCTATGATCAGTAAAAGGCCTGTTTATAAACATTAGATAATTAACACACAGGGAAAAAAAAAACCAGGAAAATGAGGAGTAGACAAGCCATGAATTCAAAAGAATGCTTTAAAGAAAGCTGGACCACATGTTTGTTTGAACAAAACCTGAGCACTATTTAAGAAGGAAAAAAATCCAGCAAAACCTAGAAGACAGAAATAGTGTCAGTAGATAAGGGATATGTAGCTACACTTAAGATGTGGAACTGATTTTATTACTTGAACTTTATTCTTTCTTTTTACAAATGAGAAATACACCTATGTCTTGGGGTGACTTTATGATGTGTATCCCATATCGCTGCCTATGCCAAGGAATTAATTTTGTGCCTTTCTATGCCTTTAAACTGAGCCTGAGAGGGGGGAGGAAAACTTGAGCAAAACTTTTTCAAAGCAGTTTGCAGCTTGTTCAAGGTCACACAGAGACAGAGATTTTTTTTTCAGCTGCAGCAGGGGAGCGAGGAAGCACCCGGCTTGCTGCTTTCCAGTCAGTTTCTGGCCAGTTGTTCAGTTTCTTTTTCTCCAGAGAGAGACTGAGACTTGGACTTTTTTTCCTTCCCTGGAATTTCGGATTTTCTCCTTTTCTACTGGACTGCTTCAATATCAGAACACATTGGGAGGACTTTCCACCAAGCGCAGAGGGCCTGGCCCTGGCCCAAGCCCCAGCTCCGAGGAGACCAAAGGAGGACTCTAACACTTTCCCAGGTTTTTTCTCCACAGTGAGAGATTTTTATTATTTAGCATTATTTTCCTTTTCCCATGTGTTTGTTAAATAAATAGTTTTTATCTCCTTCACTTTCCCTCAAGGAAAATTTATTTTTTTCCCAAACCTGGTGGGGGGGGAGGGGTGGTTGTGCCTTCTCTCAGAGGATATATTTCTAAATTTGACCAAACCAGAAAAACCTATGAACTTGACACACACATCTTCCTCAGCTGCATGTAAAAAAAGAGCTCCATGTGGAGCTTTACAATTATATTAGTAATTCAAAAAAGAGTCAACAATTCCAATCTGTTACAACAATTTAAATTCACATTACTGTTACTTTAAAGAGTAACACCTGTTAAGTGCTCATAGAATCATTTAGGTTGAAAAGGACCTTCAATATCCTCAAGTCCAACCGCTGCTGCTGACTTTTAACCCATAAGAATTACAGAATTTTCACTAATGATTAACTTCTTATTGTACTTTTTTTTCTTTAAAAAATGAAATGCCGAGTGCCTTAAAACATAACTCCATGTAAGAGTCACAGACTACATCAAAACCTTGCTCCTCTATGCCGTGCAAGTTCTACTATTGACTTCAATAGGACCAATACATAAACAGTATTATTCTTAATTTCTTTTGAGGTTATTTTCCTACTCTTTTCTTCTTCCAAAAGAGATCCCTAGAAATCACCATGCTGTGATACTTATTTCAAATAAAATACCGTAAAGGCGCAGTTTCTAATAAAACCCTTACAACAGTCTCTGTGCAAATGGCTATACAGACATATTTCTTGGAAAACTAAATCCAACAAATCCAGTCTTAGATCTTAACGTACACCTCCAAAATGCTTATGCTTTTACCACAAAATATTCAATAAACTGTTACCAAAACATACTTACCTATAGAATTGGGGTCTAAAATATCCTCAAAACCTGCTCAATTTTTTTAAGCATACCTGTCAAATTTCTTCATTTTCAGAAATTCTAAGAACCCAGATGTAACCTGATGAGATCAATTTAAAAACAAAAGTTTTGCTTATCAATGGACTCCAGTTTAAAAGGAGTTGGGTATAATTTTCCATTAAACTTAACATATCCTTGAATAACTGAGAAATATTCTTTTAATTTTCCTAGCCTAAAGACTTTGTTTATTCAAATATCAAGAGAATGTTAAACTTTTTTTTTTTATACATTAAAGTAGACCTTCCCAAGACAGAAAGCTGGGTGAAATTTCTCTCTCTGGTCTTTTGTTTCATATCCATGTCAATTTAACTTTATACTTCCAGACTTTTGTGCTCCAGGTATCTTTGGTTAAGAGCAAAAAGAATTACTAAACCCAAATTATTTAGTAAAAAGATTTGGTTACTATGAGAACAACCAATTTTTCTGTATAAAAAAATGACTCCATGAACAAGACAGAGTTTCTACGCATGAAAAAAGAACAACATTTTTACAAAGGCATGTAGTGACAGGACAAGGGACAATGACTTCAAACTGAAAGACGGGAGATTTGTACCAGATATTACAATGAAATCCTTTACTGTGAGGGTGGTGAGACATTGGAACAGGTTGCCCAGAGAAGCTGTAGATGCCCCACCCCTGGAAGTGCTCAAGGCCAGGTTGGATGGGACTTTGAGCAACCCAGTTTAGTGGGAGGTATCCCTGCCCATGGCCACGGTGAAACTAGATGATCTTTAGGTTCCTTCCAAGACAGGCCATTCTATGATTCTGTGAAATGCAATTCCATCAGTTCCTCAAAGAGAAATGTGACCTTGGCTTTTCACTTTCTAACTTTACATCTAAACTCTAATTTGTAACCTAAGATGGGAAGTATTACAAATAGTAAGGCCAAAAAGGCAAATAATTTGGACTATAATGGAACTCTGATTTAAAAATCCTAACACTATCAGGAAAAAAAGCAGAATACTGAGTTTCAAAACTACATAAATCATTCAACATTCAAGGCCTGTATGAAGGATGGAGTCCAGTTTCATAGTAAAGATCAAAAATCTACAATCCGGAAAACTGCAATCTGAGAGGCAGAAAATCGCAATCTAAGAGGTTCTTCAACAGCTTCTGCCTCAGAATGATCATTAAATTTTTCGTTTTATGAACTGAAACAGTAACTCACAGAGTAACTCACCAGGGAATTCTGTAAAGGTTCACTTCCTAAAGTCTATTCTGAATCCTATGTCTAAAACTAAAATTTCTATGAGACAATCGTTTCAGTGTACATACAATGGTGACCCTCTTCACAGTCTATCCATCTACATGCTGAGTGCAGCAAATGAAAACTTTTCTCTCAGGTTCAAGCATCTTAAGAGTCCAACTGTATTACAAGGTCTAGATTAACAGAGTAATGGTTTCCTCTTTCACACAGCAAAATCAGTTTACATCACGTTATTTTACGAAAGATCACGTGTCTATTGTGATACTGAAACTTCCCTTACAGGCAAAATATATATTCCAAATAAATGTCAGAATTTTAGTTTATGTTATAAACAACAAATATAATCAAGAAAATATGTATTTCTATCAAGTAGATATCTCACTACTCTTACATGTCTTTTCACAGTGAGACTCAGCTGATGGTTTTCTGGATGCATTAATCAAGCTGAAGCATAAGCACCACCTTTGCCACAAACATGTAGTATATAGGGAGCCATCCACTGTACTTAGAGAAGGGAATCCAATACCACTGTTGTCACCTATCAAAAGCAGTACAAACAACATGGAAAAAAATACAGCTATGCTCCATCATATTTCTATTCTGCATGAGTTTTCTGAACTGGCAAATGAGAGCAGGTACCAAAGGAATGGATATCTAAGAGCTTCAGGACTAATTACACAGCTTAACAGGTTCTTCTGTTCCTTATGGGTGCATGTGCTCAGCTTTCTTAGCAGAAAGCTGTGCTAACACCAACTGCACCGTACCAACACTATGGGCTAGGAGAGAACAAGAAGAGCCTCAACAGTCTTTCTGTGAGTTAGATGCAAGCTCAACTCTGTTGCAAACTGGTCAGGAGGCACACTGTGGCTTCAGTAAAAACTAAAGGCTCAGCAACAGAGCAAAGTTTAGACATACAGCTCAGACCAGGGAACAGGTATATAGGATTACCAGAATACCTGAATTAGGAAAATAGTAATTTTGATCTGTGGCACCCAACTAGACTATGACCCATACCTCAAAGTTTCCTTCAGTCAAAACTCCTGGAATCCAGTGCCATATGCCAAGCAAAGCCATGATGAATGAACTGTTGAGAAGGAGTTTCCTCTTATTCTGTTATTCAGTTAAAAAGCTGCCCAGCGAAGTCACAGGCAGTGCTCACTACAGCATCCTTTGCAAACTCCTTTCTGCAGCTTGGGCATCCTATTACAGCCTCATGACTATTCACTGCAAATACATCTAAGATGGGCAACAAGTCTTGAAAAGCAACTTACTCAGACTGGACCTTGATCTCATATGTCCCCTTGAGCTGCCAAAATGTGCTACAAGTCAGACAAAGAGTTTACACCATCCATTCACCCTCAAAAAACACTTATATTTGTCATCCTCCAAAATTCACGTGATTTATATCATATAAAAAGAACACTCTGATCATCTAAGATCAGAAGAACAGGGAGGTGAAAAAAGGGTGCAATTCCTTTCTGAAGGCCATGTGGCCACTACACCAGAAAGATTTCCCAAACCCGGTATGAATGATTTATTTTATTCATCAGGAAGACTAGACCTCCTGGTATACAATTAATGCCCCAAATTATCAGAAAAAATATGCAATTACAAGATAAGAAAACCATTTTGTAGTCTGAAAATGCATTTAGAAGAATAATCACTGAAAGCATAAAGACAAGGCTGGATTTCATTAAGCCTTTTTGTCAAACTAGCCACTCATTTCCTCATGCATTTGTTGAACTGGCAACTTTTTAGCAGCAAGTACACAATAAAACTGGGTATTTTTCCATAAAACTGATCACAGCACAGCAAGCAAAAGTTTAAAACATCAGTATTATTTTCTTTAATACATTATAATTAGTAGACATTAAAAACAGACTGCAACACCATAGAAGCCCAAGTAAACATTGATTAAAATATCTTTATACTATTGGAACAAAGCTTTACAACTCTGGTTTAGAAGTTTCTAGTAAGTATTATGGCTTTTTCTTCTTATTTTTTCTTAAGAACTCTTACAGCATTTCCTCTGGCATCTTAGTTTTTAAAAAGCTTATTAACTGATTACCAGGTGATTTAACTAGACCAAATACACCAAATGAAGACAGTCTTTCTTCAAAGATTTTAAACTATTTTAAGATATAGATAGATAGACAGATAGATAGAGAGATATAGATATATCTCCATATTGGAAGTTACCAGGTAAGTTTAAAAAAGCACATTTTTCTGAGTTTTTACTGAGTCTCAGCACTAGAAAGATAAAAATATAAACCTTTGTATGATGGTGAGGCTGCTCCAAAAAAGTAACTTTGCTGTCTACTGAACTATTACACTATTATCACAAGTAAAAATCAAACCTGTGCACTAATGGTGTAAACTAGGGACTGTGCTTGTTATGCATTATCATCTCTGTACATTAGAACCTCAATCATACTCAAACAAATTCACTAAAGTGTGGTTTTCAATCTGCTAACTATGCATTCCATAATAGCCTGTAATTATTAAAAACTGACAAGAAAGCTACGCCACCTGTGTTTATGTGAAGCCAGGTAATGAAAAAAACAACAACGCTGTCATCACCTCTCAATTCCTGATTGCATTATCAAAACTGTAGCCGAGTTTGGCATCTGGGTGTGACCTTGTTAACTGCTAGGGTAATTAAATTTATTCTATTGGGAAAAGGGATGATAAATTATTAGCAAGAAGATTTTGTTCACATTTTATTAAATTGGCCTGTCAAAGGGTCGGCCAAATTATCAAGGGCCTCATTTATTGGAGGCCAGCCATATTGCCACATCTGTTACAATTATTTATAATTTCAGCAGTTGAAAACCAACTGAGTTCGGCATCCGCCATGTAAAGTAATTTACAAATTATCTGATGAGGGAGTGTTTTAGCTTCTCCCTCATTTCTAGCCAGCAGAAAGCCGCGCTGTAATTACAGAACACGATTAGGTTCTTTGGGGAACTTATCTTGCACTCATAGCCATAGTAAGATGCAGCAAGAACATATGGAGGAGCTTGTGCTTCTACTCCCTGAAGCTCATGACCCGCCTGCCGCTGAGCCCTTGAGTTGAATTTGAATGAGAGTGCCATGGCTAATGTTCTACACATGCACCATTTATGCCACAAAACAAATCGGATCACTGTTAATTATGAAGCAGCTATAATCAGGCCTTCACATCTGTGTAATGTGAAGCGCAGTAGGCTGTATTCCAATAATGTATGACTACCTTTGGGTCGCAAATTGCGAGCCATATTGCCTCAGTAGTAGTTACTAAATTCAAAGTAAGTCCTTTGATAAAAGCCCATCACAAAGATATTTTTATCCTTTTTTTTTTAAACACAAGCCTTTCTTTATCAGCTATTGACCAGAACAGTTAAAGCATATGGCACAAGTTCATTAATGAACAGTAGCACACAGCACTCTAATTTAATGAAACCACTTGAGCCATAAAAATCAGATTTAGTTAATTCCCCCCTTCCCTATTTTTTTCTTTTCTACATCTAGCCTATACCCTGGACTCCAACATAATGTCATGGGTGATCTTGCTGTAAAATATAATTATTTTCTCGTACATTTATAAACAGATTTTATATTTCAAGAGCCTGTGCATTTTGCAACGTGGAATGAGGGGGATATGGGGTGTGTGGGGATGAATGAAAAGAAATTTGAAAATTGGAAAGAAATGTCCAAGTAGTTTCCTCTTCATAACCCAAAACTTAACCTGATAACAATTAATAGTCCATGTATCATTTCTATTCTAAAAATTATTGTCTGGCAGCTGTCTTTTAACAAAAAAAATATTCTTTATTCAGTGAAAAATCTTTCTGTGAGAAAGCAGCTAAACAAGCAGCACCCAGATGGCAAACCAGCTACAGTTTAATTAATTCACTAAAAGCCATTCAGTTTTCAGTAAGGGTAATGTAATTTTGAATAATTGTAGAGAAAAAAAAATCACTAAACGTTCTTAAGTTTTATTATAGCAGCATGAATAGTGCCACTATAGAGTAGTTAAAGTTGAGTTGCTCTTTGCATTATAAACCTCACATTTTCAGTATCTTGGTCCTTTTTGATTCTTGTACATTGAAAATAGATATATGGAATGTCAAACTAAACTAAATGAAACTATTCTTCAAATCGGCTTCTTTTTTTTCTTTCTATATTTTTAGCACTGTGGAGCAGGATGTAGATTACTTTTCAAAACTTACACTACTCCCTAAGGTACGCTGCATTTCTTTCCTTCTTTAAAAAGAAATTTCAAAAGCTGCACAAAACCACTGTTCCTTGTTTTACAGGCACCACATGCCTGCATCCTGGCACACATACAACATTGCAGGTGAAATTCCAAACTGTCATAGTAAAACAAACCCAGATATAACTGAAATTGCATTTTATGGTGATCAAGTGCGAGTGTACTGCGATCCCAACAGCAACAATGACTTCACAGACTTCATTAGACAAGTTATAGTGCCACACAGCTTTTCTGAGGCCAAGAATCACTCAGTGCACAGTCCTTATATGTGCATTACCTCAGCATGTGTGCAGCTCAAAGACTTTATAGACTTTTTGAAAAATAATAATACTTTAAAAAATACCTGTATTTTCTCCTTTGCATCTTGTTTAAAAACATGTATACAAAACATTGTAAATACAGTTGCACAACACATTAGTGTAAGAAAACATGTCTGGAAAGTAACAAATTATTACTGTTTCTCTGACTGAGAAACAACCTGACACAGACTTGTAGTAGTTTTTTTAAAAGTATTTAGCTATAAGCTACCATAATTAATTTGATATTAAAAATATAACAAAAATTTAAACTACCTCATTAATATTGAAGATCCCATGTGATGCACATGTAAAGTTAAAATTATACTTACCTATGTGTTTCAAACACTAATAAATATTGTTACTTTTCTATTACATATCTGAGCATGGAACAAATTAAACTTTGCAAGCTATAATTTATACTTGTCCTTATTATAAGGGTAATAATCTCAAAATAACAGACAATTTGCAGTTAGGGGAATACAACCATTTGAAAAATGTTATTGGTATTTTCCATCATTAAAGCCTAATTATTTACTCAGCATGTTGTGTCACGTAAATTGGTCAATTTCAGTTCCATATTACTTTCTCCAAAGCCTGAGCCTTCAAGCAAACAGTGATAAATCTCTTGCTTTTCTCAATGTGTTTTAGTGTTACACAGCAATAATATCCACTATGATTTCATCTTGCCTACTACAAATACCTTTTTACTACAGTATTTGTTAGTTCCTTTAAAAATTACATTTTGACATCTTTGTGATGACTTTAATTCTTTTTTTTAATGAATTGAATATTTCTAAAAACTGGAAGACAATTCTGTCAAGTTTTGACCCATAGAGGGTGCAAGATTGAGAAGTTTTTATTGCATATAAATTAATAGGTTTTCTAACAGTAAAGACAAAATAATTGTAATGTAAAAAGCATTTTGTTAGGAATGTTTCAGCAACTGAAATGATCAAAAACTGTAAAATGGAATTTACAGCACCACACTTACAATGGGATATCTGCCTTTTTTTATGCTGTATCACAACCAAGACAGAAAATTAAGCTCAAACATAGACTTCAAATATTCACATTGCAATATAAGTATATTGGACTAAATCTAGAACTGCCAAAATAAACTAGAGTTACCCTGTCCAGCTAAGTTCTTTTACCATTTATATTTCAGCCAAATTCAGTATTTTAAAGACTCTACTACATAAGCCTAATAAACTGAAATCACTGAAAAACTAATGTTAAAAACCAGTAAGTCATACTCTGAAAATACATCTTGATGGACTTTTGCAAGGCAACAATGGTGCAGTTTTGAAATATTTTCTTTATGTATTTCTCATATGAATCTAACTTTTTATTTTAGTCAAAAATCTGCTTTTTTTTTGTCTAATAATCTTAAGTTCCATCTATGTGCAGTCTATGTACTTCCATTGTTTTACTGATATTTTCTATTCTGACTAGTTTTAAAAACTTCATAATCAGAAATTATGATACTGCTATAAAAGCACAAGTGAATTCTGCATTAGGTAGAACACACATACCTGTCAAATGCTAGTTACAAATGGAAACTTTTACATGCCTGTTAATTACTGTTCTTTGATCAAGTAACACCTCTTTGGTGACATTGTCTTTGGTGTCTGCACACGTACAAAAAGTAGGAGCCAAGGCACTGACTGCTTCAGTTGAGTAAATATATTGGTATATTTTTTATTTACAGGGGTAATAGTTATGGTATACTAACTGTATGACTAAATGCATACATAGTAAGATGTAAGTAGAAATTTTCTGTAAGGCAGATTGAAATTTTTCATCATACACATTACCAGAATAGCCAAATGAAATGAACCAAAAGTTTGTTCTCACCAACCCAAGCGCCACATTGACTAGATTAAGATTACAATCTTTTAAAAAGGCATCTTTTACCTTTAATGGAAGAAAACAGAGATACTCTTGCTAACAAAGCCAATACTAAAAAACTCGGTTTTGCCTGACTAGACATAATCTGAACAGCAAGAAAAGTTCAAATCCAGGAAAAACACATGCAACACTGATGTATTTCTAACACATGCAACACTGATGTATTATATTCCTAGCTGCTCAGTATATGAAGAAGATACATTACTGTGTAGACGGACTGTTAGCATGCCCCACATGCTGAACTTTCAGCAAGGCATTAATCTGAACATGCTCAAGAAATCAGTATTTCATGGCAGAAATTAATTTGCACTTAAACCAACTTCTCTTCTTAAGAATGATTGCTTAAAAATTTTTATAGGGGAACTAACAGGTGTCCACACTGCTTTGGTGTCTTGTTAACCAAGCTTTTATTCCAAATCCATTGTATTCTGATGTTGCAGTCAAGGGACAGTTGAATGAGCTAGAAGGTTCCTCTTAATGACGTTTGACTTCGGAATTTCACAAATTACCAGAATTATGGCTATCTAACAAGTCAGAGAAGGTAATCATTGTTTTTTCCCTCCAGAAACCCCTGATGTGCAACCAACACAATAATAATTACCTTTCTGAAATTTATACAGGATAGTAAAGTTGGTGATGGGAAATTTGGCTGTAATCAAAATCCAGTCAAAAATGAGCATTATGATACATTCCCAAAAGGCATACTCCAGGCTTTCAACCAGAGCAAGACTGCATGTTAACAAAATTTGTGGTATTTGTTACAGCAGAATGCAAGAATGACTCTTCATTTTACTCTTCGTGTTGTCACTTTTATTTAAGTGATACAATTCTTTCTCCCTTTCATTTGTTTATATCACTTAGGAGTTAAAGCCTTTGAAAAATGATCACAGGTTTTAGATTGGGAAACTACCTAATATTTTGTGAGAAATTTGGAAACAATAATCAGCCTTTCATTCTTCCTATCATTTTCTACTCCCATGGGCTCTCAAAATCCACTTAGGACAAAGTGAATTACTTCTTGGCTATTTCCAAGGCAGATCAGAGATCATGTCTCTCAGGCAAAATTAATTCAAAGTCCAGATAGATTGATATTTCAAATGAATCCAAGTCATTAAACACTTGCATTGAAATTTTTGTGCCTATCAGATCTTTCTTTTATATTTGTATTTAAGAATGCTTACATCATCTCTAGAAGTGGAAGTTCAAGATTAGCCAATTTCTTATGGAAATAAGTATCTCAAAGGAACATAAACAGTTCATTTATCAAAACCATGCATTTTTATATAATGTCCTTCCAAATGAACGGAACATCAAGACACAGTTACTTCCAGCTATAACTATATAAGCTCATTAGCTAGATCATACTGGTATGACAATTTGCTGGTTTTATGACTAGCAGTACTTAAGTGGTTGTAATTATAGTATCTGAAAGGTAGCATCCTAGTAAGATGAATGGAGAACATCAAAAATATGATGCTTTTTCCTAGTTGGCAGCCACATCCCCTAATGTAGCTAATGGGTTTTTTTGGTAGTCAGCATTTGTCAGGACAAGACAAATAGCTTGTCTTTTGACTTGCATAAACTTTTCCAACCTTTCCTGCTTTGAAAACAGTACTAACAAAAAACATGTTCAAACATAAAGCCAGCTAAATCTATGTGTAAAAACCATATTCACACTATTCATCTTTTTAAACTAAGGTTTATATAATTTTTAAACAACACCAATGTACTATTCAATACTAGTTGATAATACTTAGGTCCTTTTTTAAAGGAATTTAGCATCAGGAAATTTAAAAACCGAAATTATCTGTTAGAAAATAACACCGATAACCGGAACAGCTTCCAAATTTCCATGTGGCTCCTCATCTTTTCTTTTTCTGTTTTGTAGATCAAATAAATGCTTAATATTTACACTGGATTATTTTGCGTTTAATGCTAATTTCTGACCCGATTTTAGGAGAGGCACCATATTTAATCACATTGCAGAGTAAGCACATTCCAAAATACTCAGAATTGCACAGCATGATGTCAACCATTAATAAAGTCAGGTGTAGAGAAACAAGATGTAAAACAGAGATCAGAGGACTAGAGACAGAACATTGCATAGAATAGTCAAAAGAAAATCAAACATATTGTATGTCATTTATCTCAGAACTAGCAAACTTCACAGAAAAACCAGTGGAATCTTGACTGTATATATGTGAATGGTTATACCTTATTAGAATCCAAACAGGACATGCGATTTACCCAGTAAATGTTTTAATCCCCAAAACTTAAAAAATTATGCTTGTAAGATAAAAATAAAAAGGAATATATTTTAAGTAATTCCTTACAACATCTTACGACATTTGATAGCAGAAAAAAAAAAGCACCAGCAAGCAAAACACAAGTGCTCTGCAAAAATTGCTGATTGACTGTACTTTGAGAATTTCTCCTTAACATGTTATAGCTGTCCTTTCTCTGACAGGCAGCACAGACTGTTACAGGTGAAGATACTTAAAAACAAATGAGAAAAGATTAAAGATATCAGAAATCAGTATACTGTAATGAATCTAGTCTATATGACACAAGAGCATTATTCATCAGTCAGAAAGGTAAGTAATTTAGCTGAATTATACAAAAAATAAAGTATTCCACATTTCTCAGCTAGCCGAACAATTTCCTGTATTGATTTACCTGATTTCATCAGAAAACAGTTTTTTGGTACACCATTGAAGAGTTACTTGAAACAGAAAACATAATGCCAACAAGTAAGCAAAAAATGCCAAACCAAAGCCAAGACTTCCAGAAATAAAAGATGGGACTGTAATGCCTGCTCAGAGCCTAATAATGGTGGGATGAGGAAATACTGACATATATTGCATACGTGTGATGGCAAAATTGTCTTAGGTCAGACCAAGAAAAGCTGAGAAACTACAAAAAACCCTAGTAAAACTAAAAAACCAACCCATGCTATTTATTGGATGGTATGTTAGCCAGAAACAAAGCACAGTTGGAAAAAAAAAACCTGCAGAGTGAAACAGCTGAAAATAATTACCAACACTAACAAGTGTACAGGAATTATTTCAAAGTAGGTTTAGATTGCTCCTATGCACTAAACGCCAGCTAATAGCCGGGGTACATTTTTCAGTTTCATGGTCCAAAAGGTATTTAGTTGATACTGTCATGAACTTTTCTATGATATCAACTGAAGTACAAGAATAGGGCCATTTGGGAACCTTTCTTAATTTCTGGTGAGGAACTAACACTAAGGTAGATCCATCTAAAAAATGTAATATATGCACTGTGTATAAAACAAGTATTCTCCTACATTAAATGTTTTATCACAATTCTCACACCCTAAAAAAGTGTAAAGTAAACAGAGACCCGAGTAAATAGAATCATAGAATCACTAAGGTTGGAAAAGACCTCCAAGACCATCAAGTTCAACCTTTGACCAAAACCATCACGTCAACTAAACCATAGCACTAAGTGCCACATCCAGTTGCTTATGAACCCAAACATACTGTAATATTGAACATATAGTAATGATGTAAGTTTCAAAAAGTTAGTCTAAATTAAGACACAGTAAAACCATAAATGGAAATTATTACAACACCATCACAGAAATCCATGTTACAACCCATGCTTTTTATGAGAACTTGAAAAGGACAAGGGCAGAAATCGGCTGAAGAAATTCTAGGGTGAAGGTGAAGAAACAGTCCAGACAGACTATACATAGCACATTCATGATGTTTAGTTTTACTTTATTTATATTCACTTTTTTCCCTCCCAAATACTTGAATATTCTGCAGATATCATTCTACACCATTACACACAGGAACTACTGTGCTGTAAGAATATCAGTACAGGGTCTTCCAAGCATGACAATCATTGCCTGTGAGTGCACAATTTAGTATCACCCTAACAGACTCAGTCTAACCCAGAATTTCTTCAACTTTAACCTATAAGAACATCTGGTGCCAAAATCTACTTGCTAGAATGTGACCAAGTGTACTGGTGTTTGGCATACAAGAAACAAAGACTACCTTAATTAACACCCTTTTTTTTTATTAACAATAGAAAACAGTATCTGAGCTTGAACTAAAGTGTGGGAATCTGCTAAAGATCTGAATTCCTCAAAACTTTTCCAAAGTAGACATGAAAATGACAACACACTTATTACTTATGTGGGCTTCGGCATATTTGACTGGACATAGAGTTTCTCCCCTGCCTTATCATGTGAGAAAGAACTTAGGCTTTTCATTCCAATTTGAATAGGAACCTGCACTATCACTAGCATTTACAGATCTGTATAGGTTTAGTATTTATTTTTAGACTTTAATACTGCTTGCATAAACACATTTATTTTTAACTATGCTTAAAGGTTGCTGCAGTTACAAAAAATATGAGAAGTGTAAAATTTAACCTTGTTATGGTAAACACAGTAACTTGATGTTCTGATGACAATTTCTTGGGCTTGAAGCAAAGCAAACTACTTCTAGAAGACACCATGAGAAGGACTAGCAAAAGCAAATGCAGGTACGATATTAACATCTGAAAATGTATCTGTCACGTTTCTATTTTTAACTATTTGCTGATGCACTTGATGCAGATTTCTGCAATGCCTCATAACTGGAAACTCTTACTTGCTTTCTAATTATTAAATCTAAATAGTCTAATTAGACTAACTACTGTGCATTCCTTTTCTTCATCCACAGACATGCACGGTACCGCTATTCATAGTATTCTCTATTTGAGAGCTGAGTTCCAGGACATAAATTATCATTTCCTGTTGAATGACAATGGTCTTTTCACTCCACTGAAAAGTCTTCCACTGAAAAACATCTAATCAGTATGATTAACATGGATCCTAACGGCCACATCAGATCAAGCAAAAGTACTTCATTATAAAAACAAAGGCCTTAAATTGTAAATTTCAGAAAACTGTGATAAGCTGGCGAAGGACTTCAGAATCTCTTCTTGTCTTATTATCCCTAGTATTGATTGAAATCTCTCCACCTTGAAATTGTTGGTGAGGACAAATCTATTGAGTCTCATTAAATCCAGCATAGGAATGAAGTCCCCAGAGCATTTGGGACCACTAAAGCAGATGCTACACATTTCAGAAAAATATTCTCTATCCTTGAGAATATGAACTACAGCTGCAATATGAAGTAGACATCAATTTGTTTCCATAAAAGCTCTAATGTAAAGGTGTTATTGTAGAATACAAAATCCTTAAAATTTGTACTTAGAGGAAAAAGGTATGTCAAGTCAACCCAACTTGATAAAACAGATTACAGATCTTTACATGCTGCTCACCACAGCTAGACTTGAAAGAGAATTTGTGGTGCCCGATGGATTTACATATAATCCAATGCAAGTTTATGATCTTAGATTTATCAGAAATATTTTTTTCTTTTTCCAGTCTACTGTTTCATACTACACATTAATATCAGCACAAAGATCTGTTTTTCTCAATGGTACCCTGTTAACGTGAACTTTGAATATGTGAGCCAACCATACTGCCTGAGCTATAGCACATTGTGCCTATCTGACCACTAACAGTGAGGTCATTGATCTTGCTGTAAGGGACAATATATCATAGGATGTACACGCTGATAGGCTCAGTGCCATTTGAAGAAGTAGGAAAATATTCCTTTGTGACTATATTTATGGAATAGCTGACACATCCTTATCTAGCTGTTGCAGACTGCATATTATTAATGGAGGGAAGACAAACCGAACACAGATTTGTCTGCAATAGTTTGTTCCTCCCTCATTCAAGCAAAAAAGAAAGACATTTGTACAATTTCTAGAGATGCTGAGTTTTCCAAAAGCCTGCTGTGACTTTGGTAGGACTGCCTATCTTGTGATTCAAAAAATCCATGTAACTTTGAAGCAATTACAGTTGGCTGTTTTATACAGTTCTGATTAGAAATACATAATAGGACTGTCATGATTAGGAATTCCTTTCCCCTTCCAAAGTTCTCTCAACTCAACTTGCCACAAACATTAGATCTATTCCACTCTGACTTCAAAAACTTCACTTACTCCTTTTTTCACCTTTTTTTCTCTTTTTTTCCCATGTTTTTTCAGGTACGATATTTTACAAAAAGACAACTTAGCAGTTCCACAATAGTAATTTTTTAGCAGACCTGAGTTGGCTTTTAGTGGTTTAAGAGGCAAACCTTATTCCTTCATGTTAAAAAATATTGAACTCAACACCTCCAAACCAGCAAATTTTAGGGTCTTTTATAAGTTGGAAGTATTTGGTAGCTATCAAAAATTAGGACTTATCTTCTAAACCACATTATTCTTGTTATAAGGTAAGATAGGTAGAAGTTTTAAGTCCTGCCTAAGACTGACTAAAAACTGTGAAACAGCTTTCTGAAGCAATCCTGAATATTGAACCAAATCCAGATTAGAAGCGGCTTGACCCTATAGCTATATCAGTATACCCATCATTTTACATATTACTTAAGCAACTATTTTTCAAAGGACAGATCAAACTCTTTCCCATACGGAAGAAATACTGGCAAAATCACTATTATGCAAGGTAAAGTAACCTATATAAAGAGTTTTGTCATGCTTTAAAACAGTCTAATGAAAATCCAGTTTTATTTTCTTTCATATTGTACTGTCATAGAACTTGTCTGGAAGAATATGGTTTTACAGCCACCGGTGAAGACACTTCCTACTGTCTTTTGTCACCTTTTTTGTTGGTTTTTGGGCTTGTTTTTGTTTGGGGTTTTTTTTGGTTTTTGTTTGTTTGGGTTTTTTGTTGTTTTTTTAATTTGGTTTGGTTTTTGTTTGTTTGTTTGTTTTGGTTTGGGTTTTTTTGGGCTTTTTTTTGTTGTGTTGTTTTGTTTTGTTGGGGTTTTTCGTTTTTTTGTTTGTTTGGGGTTTTTTTATGGTTTTGTTTTTTTGGTTTGGTTTCCTTTTTGTTTGAGTGACTCAAAGGATCCATTTAACACCTTCAGAAGCATTGACTGCAGAATGAAAAATAAAAATCTAGCAACTCCTGACACCTATATTCCCTTTTTTTCGTTCTAGAATTTACTCTGTCTTGCCCCAGCTGGATAAATTCCCCCTGCCTTGTACATGTTCTGAACAACTTTGATGGAAAGTCTACCTGTAGCTTGACTGGGCTACTATTGCAATGCAGAAGAGATTTAATATCTATCATCACTGCAGTCAAATAAACTGTAGAGTTTTTTAGGTGTTTGGGGTTTTTGCCACTCCTTTTGATGTGCAGCAGCTCTTTATGCTGGTATTCCACAACATTTATAATTACCTTAGCAAACTGCATCACATGGTACAGTGTCAAGTAGACAAGAATGTGCTGGGCCCTATGAGCTATAAAATGCTAACCAAACACATCTTTAGAAACCCAGTACTGATTCTGGTTTGACTCAGGCCTAGCTTCACAATTTTATTACAAACTGCATACTCTTAAGTAAGATGACAAAGGGAAGAAAAAGTTTTTGGGAAAAAGCACTAGCAATACACAACTCCAGAAAGTAGTTCCAAGATACAAGAAGGCATGTGAAAGTTGTTTATACAAATTCTTTCTTTGCCTTCTTCCTTCCTAATCTTTCTAAAAAGGAAGCAAATATATCTTCTCTATTTCTTACAGATTGAAAAACATACATCATTTCATAAACCTAAAACAAGTTCTGAGTAGTGCCCCTGACATCACCAAAGATATGAAACTGTTCTGCAAATGTACATACTGTTCCAGCTTTGTGAACTAGTCAACCATTTCAAAAGATATTATACCAATAATTTTTCCAGTTAATTTTTATAGAGCAGGTTTTTGTATCTTAAACCACTAAAATTCTTTGTGATTCGCACAAATACTTTGTTTACAAATGAAAAGAATATCTTCCCCTAAACTATGAACATCAGTTTGGAGAATTTAGTAATTGAAAGCTCCCATCCTTCAGAAGAGGAAGAAAACCATAGTTAACACCAGATTAGATAAAGAAATTTATATGCTTGGCAATCCAATCCTATTTTTCTTAAGATGAAATATAATCTTGATTTTTAAGTCTGATCAATTCAATGTATGAAAGGGGCCATATATGCTGGTATGCAATTAGGCCAATAAACTCTCATACTCAGCTACTTTTGGCAATAATAAAAAGCCAGAGATCTAAAGGATGCAACACTACAAAGAGCTTTGATTACTCTTTCCATTGATATTGAACAGATGGATATTAAAATGAACCCTAAGATCACAAAGCAGAATAACATACTTTTTGATATGATGTTGTTTTAGCTGTGTGAGCATACTCTCAGTCTTGCAGCACTTTTTCTGTATCAGTATTGAGAGTCTGTAGCTGCTTTATCAGCTCAGCCTGCTGTGTTGTATCTTCAGTGTCTTGTCTGTAAAGATTTGGTAGCTCCTCTAACTCCTTCCTGTGCAAAACAAGGAATAAAGAGAAATTAAGAAAAAGAACAATGACCTCTGTTAAAAAATTGTATGCAAATAATTTTATTGTAGGTAATAAGCTTCCTATCTTCATTCATTTTTCTGTCAATTGCCTTACAAACACTCTAAGTTACATGTAAAATATTTACCACATTCTTCTGAGAAATATCTACAAAACAGTTAACTTTCAAAATAGAATGCCTTTCTATTTCCCTGTAATGCTTTAACTGCTCTAAAATAAATGAATTTTCACTACTGCATTGTTTTCTCATCAATATTCAGTTAGCTCTTTAGCAGTTCATGTCAAAATGTAAAATATGCAGAACACATCAACTGTATATAAGTTTAATTTTTTTTTACCTAGAACAATCAGAAAAAGATAAAACTTTTTTCCTGAACTTGCAGAGTATGTGTGAGGCAAGTTTTTTTTCTGAAATGCATCTATTCCCTAGACACATGAAGTATGTCTGCTGATAAATTACTTTTTGTCTGCAGGTACGGCATATTGCAACAACCATAAACAAACTAAGCAAAAACTTTGGTGTGTATTATATAACATAATAAAAGCCCTATGAAGACAATAATAGGAATGATGTTGTAATGCAACCATAGAATAGATCTAATAGCCAGCTTTGTTGATAATTTTACTGTACTACTGATGGATTTTCTAAATTAAGATCAAAGTACAGTAACACTATTAATAATGATTAAAACTTCGAGTATTTTCTGCAAAATATATTAAAAGTACAGATGATCCCTGATGAGTACAGTATCCCTGTTTATATATTTTCTACTTAATTATTTTTTAATTCACAAGTGCATTTCACACTAGTATTACATATAGATACCAAAATATATATTTAGCACTCCAACTAATTTTCTTCCTTATTTCTTCAAAGATTTGTCTCTGTAACCTCTAACACATACATAAGATTTCTCTGACTAGAACTATCATTAACAACAGGAGTTATCACTGAATTTTTCTAATACTGCTGGAGATGTCCAGGCAAAGATTAGTGTACAAAAAGTAAGCAGCCAATACCAACTACACTGTTTTCTTCCAGGGAAAACACAGAATGACAAATAAACAATTTTAAGGGGAGTTCCCAAAATTTTTTTCTTAAAACCTATGCCACTAATTAATAAGATTACTCAATATAGATACATCTGAATACAAGAATTTAAATTACATATACAATACAACAGTCAGACAGTTTTATTTTGTTAAAAGGCACCATTTCAGAAGGCCTGTTAACACAGCAACACAGGATAACACTTAAGGACATGCTAACCGTGCTTACTAGGACTTAACACTAAGTCCTACTGTTCTGAATGAATTGTTAAGTAGTTAGTTCCCCGAAGTTAACAAGGGTAAAGGTACATTAAAGACTCCTGATGTAAGAAAGTGCCACTGCAGTATGTATTGCATACTTAGTAATTTAATTCTGTTCAGAAGTACAACAGCAAAAATAAGGACAGGGTGATATATTAGTGCTTTCTGACAGCTGTACGATGAGCTTCCAAACATGCACCTGTTTAATTTCCCTGTGTGTATACAGTAGAAAATGACAAATCTTTTCACTGCAGTTAAAACAGAGATTGTATTAATTTTGTACAGGTTCTCCCATCAGATCTTCATTTGGTTGTGGAAGGGAAAAATATGGGATAATGTTGAATTCTCAAGACTGGTCTGCTATATTGCTACTCTTTAATTTGTATGCAAACATCAATGCAGTTATCTGTGTCTGTCACCTGAGAATGCAGTATTATGTGTTCTCTAATGGTCGGCCCACAAACTGTATTAAGGTCAATGGGAATCTTTTTTGTTGACTTTATCAGACTTCCAGCTATATCCTTAAGGGGAGGCAGTGGGAGGGAGAAGCTAAACCTTGCAGCCACACAAGAACCACAGCACAGTCAGAACACATTAACATATTTGCTTGTGTTAAATTCAAGGCCTTTTAAGTGTAAGGAAACTCAGCCACAGTTCAGTTACAACATATTTTAAAAATCCAACTTGATTTATTCATAGTTGTACTTTAACCTGCTTCCCTCTTTAGTGAATAAGGCACTATTTTTACATTGTAAGTCAATGGGGGTACCTTCTTTTATCTCATTTATTTCATTTTTACAGAGCAATATGGAAATTCTGCTAACCTTAGCAGGTACTATTCAGTAGCCATGTGCAGTACAAATAAATACACAGAAATAAGCACCATTGATAACGATGAGCCAAATCAATGAGGGGAGTTGTTGGGGCCCTCCCCCTGCCATGGGGTCCTGGGAGAGGGGCCCTGAGGGGACAGAGATGGGGTTTCCCTGCCCCTGCTCAGCCTCGTTCCTCATTGGTTGTTTTGTGTTCCCCTGCGCGGGCAAGGACCCTCGGGTCCCGGGATTGAGCAGTTCCTGGGCAGAGCCCCGGCCACGTGGCTGGAGAAATAAACATCTCTCTGAAACATCTACAAAGAATCGGTCCATATATATTTCTTTTCCACAGGCCATGCTGTCTGATACACGCGTGTTACAGTATCCCCACTGTAACAAATGGTGGGTAATGCGGGCAGAACAATCCCTGATCCCTACAGTGACTGATTTGTGAGTAAACTTTGGATTTCTCTTCTTGTTTTTGTTCTGCTGTTCCATCTCTAAACTATGGAGGAACTGTGGAAAGACTCTTGGCTCTCAGAGCCGCATATGGACATTTATCTTAAACTTGAAAAGATTCTCGAACAACGGTTTATAAATTTTAGCTTAATTCAAGCCCAAAACGAACTGAAACATTTCCTTTCATGGTTATATAAGAACTTCTACGTTTCTTGGGATTTAATTCTTACCAAAGACTTCTGGAACACCGTTAATTTCTGAGTCAAAATATATGCCGATGGAAGAATATTTTCGTGAATATTATTTAATTACCGAGACTGTTGAGCAATGTCAGCTGTGTCCTGGCAAAGGGAAGCCTGGCTCAGGGACCCTGCGGCCTCTCCCACATAGACCGAGCGCTCTCTGAGCAGCAGCGAGGCAGTTCCCGCGTGCGGGCGGAGCGACGCCCCGTGAACGCCCGACCGAGAGGGGCGGCGCACAGGCGGTGGGCAGCGGCAGTGGTGGCGGCAGAGCGGAGCCACACCCAGCTGAGACGCGCGCTGGAGCAGGGCGCGGGGGGCTCGTCACCCGGAGGCCCGGCCAAGATGTGGGCGCAGCCCCAGGCAGCGGCAGTGCAGCTGTGAGCAGAGGTGGCAGCGCGCGGGGAGCTGAGCAGCGTGGCCCGGCCCACGCGGCCCTGAATGCGACCCCGGGAAGAGCGCGCAGGCACGAGCAGCCTCCATGGCCCCAGCAGCCCTGGCAGCTCCAATGCGGGAGTGAGCGAAAACGAAAGAGAAAGCAAAAACGCAGCAAGATGGAAAACAGCAGCCACTCCGAAAAAGGAAAAAATCACCGTAGCTAAGGTTTTAGGAATAGTAAAGTGGTATAACGTTGAACAAAATTATGGTTTTATAACAAGATGTGACAACCAAGAAGACATATTCGTTCGTAGAACTGCTATAAAAAGAATAACCCTGA
The DNA here is from genome assembly GCF_000738735.6 of Corvus cornix cornix. Classification (NCBI taxonomy): domain Eukaryota; kingdom Metazoa; phylum Chordata; class Aves; order Passeriformes; family Corvidae; genus Corvus; species Corvus cornix. The sequence continues at coordinate 58,023,251 of NC_046357.1, forward strand.
AAAATGCATCCCAAGCTTGGGAGATGGAGAGGTGGTGGAGTTCAAAATTGTGAAGGTAGAAAAGGGTTATAAGCAGCAGAGGTCACTGGGCCTGATGGTGTTTCTGTAAAAGGCAGTATATATGCTAAAAATCGTAGTCATGTTAGACAATATCTCCATTATAAGCCCCGCCTACAGTCTCCCTTTCCTAATCCCACCTTTCCCTTTTATCCTATATCCTATTACCCCCAGTGTATTCCCAATCCGTTTTTTTACCCATGGTTTCCCTCACAAAACCATGCCTTTGCCAATTGTTTCCCCAAAAATCCCTTTCCAATTCCAAGTGGGGAATGAAGAGGGAAGAAATGAACTATTGTTTAGAGTTCCGACAGGTACAAATGGAAGAAACCCTCTCCTGCCTCAGTTTCCCCACAAAGCATGCCCGGAGAGTCCTGTCTCCCTATTGTCAGCCTTAAGATGTTCCACAGAATCTGTTTGGACCTTTAAAGATTCAGGAGGGTGGCTTGTTTTGTTTTGAAACTGTCCTTGTTATCTCATGTTTATCCAGTTGTTTTCAATGTTAAGTTTTAAATCTCTTTTTGTTAAAAATAAACGGGTGAAATGTTGGCGTCCCTTCCCCCACCATGTAGCCCTGGGAGAGGGGCCCTGAGGGCACAGACACGGGGTTTCCCTGCCCCTGGTCAGCCTCGTTCCCATTGGTTGTTTTGTGTTCCCCTGCGCGGGCAAGGACCCTCGGGTCCCGGGATTGAGCAGTTCCTGGGCAGATCCCGGCCATGCGGCTGGAGAAATAAACATCTCAGAAACATCTATCAAGAATCTGTCCATATATATTTCTTTTCCACGGGCCTCATTTGATACATCGTGTTACAGTATCCCCACTGTAACACATTCCTAATTTAAAACTCCCTGTTATAGCGGGGAAACTGCAACACACGTATCAAACAACAAGGCCTGTGGAAAAGAAATATATATGGACAGATTCTTGGTAGATATTTCAGAGATGTTTATTTCTCCAGCTGCATGGCTGGGATCTGCCCAGGAACTGCTCAATCCCGGGACCCGAGGGTCCTTGCCCGCGCAGGGGAACACAAAACAACCAATGGGGAACGAGGCTGAGCAGGGGCAGGGAAACCCCGTGTCTGTGCCCTCAGGGCCCCTCTCCCAGGACCCCATGGCAGGGGTAAAGGGACCCTGACATTTCACCCGTTTATTTTTAACAAAAAGAGATTTAAAACTTAACATTGAAAATAACTGGATAAACATGAGATAACAAGGACAGTTTCAAAACAAAACAAGCCACCCTCCTGAGTCTTTAAATGTCCAAACAGATTCTCTGGAACATCTTAAGGCTGACAGAAGGGAGACAGGACTCTCCGGGCATGCTTTGTGGGGAAACTGAGGCAGGAGAGGATTTAATGTCTTCCGTCCCCCTTTTCATTCCCCCCTTGCCATCAGAGAGGAGTTGTAGGGAAAGGGAACTGTATAGGGAAGCCATGGGGTGAAAACCAGATGAGGAATAAACTGGGGATGGGGTAAATTTAGGAAAGGGTTTATATTGGGTATAGGGTAAAAGGGGAAAGTAGGCTGTGGGTAGGGAAGTTGCTGGGATGGATATTGTTTATAATTTTGTGCATAACGGCTGCCTTTGACTGGAATACCTCCAGGTCCAGTAACATTCGCTGCTTGTAAACCCGTCTTTCCTTGCACTATATCAAATTGTACAATTTCCCCATCTCCTACACTTTGCAGGTAATTTTTAGGGTTATTCCTTTTAATGGCAGTTCTATGGATGAATAAATCTTCCCCTGTATCATCTCATCTTATAAATCCATAGTTGTTTCTGACGTACCATTTCACAGTTCTTGTGATTTTCATTGCTACAACTTCTCCTATCACATGCTTGCGTGTTTGTCATGGCTGCTGGTCCCGCATGGCTGCTGCCTCGCCAACTCCGATGTCTCTGTCGGGCCCTTGCGTTGCGGCTGCTCCGCGCCCTCCAAGCGGCGCTGCTCCGGCAAATGTCTGGGCTCTGGCCCCACGGCCTCCGAGCAGTTCCGCTCCGCCATCTCCACACTGCTTTGAGAGCGGCCCCGTTTCAGCTCGGCGCTGCGCACCTTCTCATGTCGCTATGGAAACCGCCGCTTCTCCCTCCACAGGGCTCGCCGAGCCGTATGCTCAGAGCGGGCTTCCACGCTGACCCCCGGTTCCTGGCTGCTCATGGGGGCCGCCTCTCTGCTGCATGTGGCCCACGGCACCCGCGGCGCCTGTGGCATCGCTCCCTCGCTCATGGTTGAGCGGCCAGGGACCCGAGACAGGGATGGGGTCTGCGATAAGGCGTGGGCTCCCAAGGGGGCCGGGCGCATCCAGCACAGGCACCTCCGCTGGCACGGCTGCAGTCACACACTCCTGGGATGGCTGCCATGCGGTCTCGGCCATGGGATTATGGCCATCCTCTGCTATAGGGGTAATGGGACCATACAAATGATCCTCAAGAGCTTCACTGATTACAAGGCATCCACAGAGCGGTTCAATCACTAATGCATGTTTTGTTTGATCCCTCATCTCACACAAGATCTTGTACCAAAAGCACTCGAGACTAGTTCCAGGAGGATTAATATCAAAAAGTAAGTCTCAAGAAATATAGAAGAAATTTTTGAAAAGCCAGTTAAAAAAATGTTCTAGATCTCCTTGAACAAATACTTTCTTGCTTTGTTGTTCGAGGATTCCTTTAACTTCTAGATACATTTCTTTCTGTGGTTCAGAGAGCCACACTTCCCATGATTCTTCCATAGTCCAGAGAGAATATCCAAATCAAGGTGAGAAGAGAAAGATCTAGAGTGGTTTTTACTCACGAATTTTCTGTCCTTAGGGATCGGGGATCGTTCTGCTTGCAATTCTCTACCATTTATTACAGTGAGGATTCTGTAACATGATATATCAAGCAAGGAGGCCGTGGGAAAGAAATATATATGGATGGATTCTTGATAGATGTTTCAGAGAGATGTTTATTTCTCCAGCCGCATGGCCGGAGCTCTGCCAAGGAACTGCTGCAGTCACGGGACCCGAGGGTCCTTGCCTGTGCAGGGAAACACAAAACAACCAATGGGGAATGAGGCTGACCAGGGGCAGGGAAACCCCGTGCCTCCCCCCAGGGCCCCTCTCCCAGAGCTACATGGCAGGGACCCTGACAGGAATGGCAGGGAACAAAGATGTTGATGAAATGACAAGTGAGGGAGCTGTGGCCTCGGCTGGCCAGCAAAAGCAGACAAGTAGATATGCAGAGAAAAGACCTTGTGGTGAACAGCAGAATGTTCAGGGAGGACCTTCACCTTAATGCACATAAATAAGAGAGTGCTGACAGTATGAGGGAGGTTCTTAAGGGTCTTCCTGGTGATAGGAGAAATGGATGTTAATGTCTTCACAAACAACTCAATCTGAAAGAATCAGCCAAGTTCTGGAAAAAAGGCTGTGGGGGTCTTCACAAACATCAAGCTGCACAAGTTTGTCACAGAACCGAGTGCAGTCTGAACTTCAGGGAAAAATGTGCAGGCTTAATAGACTTATGAATATTAACTTTTCCACCCAGGGTGGGCTTAAAGCCAATCCTAACAGCCATGCAATGAATTATGGTGGGGGGGGATACTCTTACAGGGGAATATGCAGTGGATGATTCAGAAAGGTTGTACCTTCCTAGTACCTCAGCCAATGGGGAAAGGACGAGGGCAACACGCAGTCAGGAGTTTAGGAAAAAAGGAGGCCATGTCTTCCAAAAACCCAAGAGAGACCCCACAGGGGTATGGCCTAGTGAACTCTCTCCCTTTATTCCAATAAAGTTGATTCTTGCAGGACTCCTCTGTCTCCTTTGTGGAAACTGGCCTTTGACAGCGTGATTTTCCACATGGAAATAAGCATAACCAGGTGCCTATCTGAAGCTGCTGTTCAAATGGACACAGCACATCCCCATGGAAAATGACAGGAGGAATGAGAGATCTATCTGCACCTGCTGGACTCATTGGGATCACAAAGACAAGGTGGGACAACTCACATGACTGAAGCACTGCCATACATGGATACAAGTTCTTCAGGGAGGCCTATGTTCAAAAAGAAGGTTCTGCGAAACTAGAGCAGTCAACCACATCTTAGTCTGTGGTGATCTATTTACTCATGGCTTTTTCCTATCCCAGATTGTTCCCCACTCTGTTCCTTGTCCCTAGCTCTGGGCACTCCCACAGGCTCTCCCTATTGGTTCCTGTACCCCAGCTCCGCCCATGTACCGCCCCTGTGCCCCTGAAAAAACCCCCCAGCACCCAGACCAGAGGTCTCTCTGCCTCTGAGGGTCATTGGGACAAGATGAGATAAAAGTCCTCTCAAACCCTCATGGGAGACCCTTCTCACCTCCTTTGCCATCACTGGTTGTAGCGCTGATAGCTGCCGGAGCAAGATTGCGGGGCCGTCTGAAATGGACCGCGGGAGGGCGACCATGGTTGCACTGCCCTAAGCAGCCCTGCTGAGTTCTCAGGAAAGCTGCAGCTTGCTAAGCTAAATCTAGCGACTACAACATTAGTCCCTTGGAAGGTGATGGACCATGTAATGGAGAAGATGATCACTGGGAGTCATAAGGGGAAATAATATTCACAGATTCATGGAATATTCTGAGTTGGAAAGGTACCACAAGGATCATCAAGTACAACTTAAGTAAATGGCCCATACGGTGACTGAATCCACGACCTTGATGTTACTAGCACCACGCTCTAACCAACTGGCCTGGCAGCCTTCTCTGAGGGAAGTACTGTCTCAGTGGCTAAGGGGTGAGCACTGAATGTTCTTCTTTTTGATTGTAGTAAGAAAGACTTTTGACACAGTATCCCAAAAAATGCTATAGGCAGACGGATGAGGTACAGGCTAGATAAGTGGACGGTAAAGTTCCCTTGAACTGGTAGAACTGCTGGGTTTTAAGAGTTGTCATCAATAGCACAAAGTCCAGTTCAAGGCCAGGAACTAAAGGAGTAGCTTAGGGGCCACAACTTTTCAACATCTTCATTAATGACAATGGAACAGAATGCACCAAAGCAATTTTGCTGATGACACAAAAAAGGGGGATGGCACAACAGATGTTTGTGCTGCCATTGAGAGGGACCTTGGCAGACCAGACAAATGGCCTGACAGGAACCTCATGAAGTTCAACAAAGACAAGTGCAAATTACTGCCCCTAGGGGTAATAATCCTGTGTAAAAGTACAATCTGGGGACAGACAATCCGGATAGCACCTTGCCAGAAAATGCCCTGGGGGGCACCTGAATTGCCATCAGATACTAATGTGGCCTTGTGCTAAATGCCATGACATCCTGAGCTGCACAGAGGATACTGTTGCCAGCAGGGCAAGGGAGGTGATCTTTCCCCTCTGGTCAGAAGTTTTAAGGCACATCTTGGTGCTGGGTCTGGTTCTGGGCTCCCCGGTACAAGAGAGACACAGACATGGCTGGAGTGAGCCCAATGAAGGGCCACAAATATGATTAAAGTATTGCAGTATCTGCTATACATAGAGAGGCTGGGAAAGCTGGGTCTGCTCAGCCTGGAGAGGGAAAGTTCAATGACAAATGAACTATCAACATCTATAAATACCTGATGACAATCTAGAAAGAAGATGCAGATGGACTCTTTTAAGTGGTGCTCAGTGAAAGGAAAAGAGGCAATAAGCACCAATAAAAACCAAGTGAAATTCCAGCTAAAAGTAGTAAAAATATTTTTATCCATTAAAAGTGGCCAAACACTGGAAAAGCCTACATAAAGAGTTTGCAGAGTCTCCATTCTTGGACATACTCAGATTAGACACAGTACTGGGCAGCCTGCTGTAGCTGATACTGCCGGAGCAGAGGGCTAGACCTGCTGAAGGAGCGTACTACACCATCTCCAGAGGTATCTGCCAGTTTCAGCCACCCTGTGATCTTCTTTGATTCTGTTATTAATTTGCTTGTCCTGTGCTCCCAAGTATTCAAAATCAACCCCATGGTAATCAAAAAAACTGTTAAAAGATAAAAATTAATTTCTGATCAAAATATTTATTAACATGCTTACTCTAAGCAGCAAACAATAAACACCCTACAAGACAGACACCTGTCTGTCACTGCAGCAGGATAAGGATGTCAAGTCCTCAGAAAAATTTTCGTCCTGGGTGAGGACAGAACAGAAGAAATAACCAAAAATTACTAATTAAATGTAACAATGATGAGTGGCATCTAAAATATAAATGCCATTATACACACCCATACATGTATACAGGCATCTATACATACATATAGATATATAAAATACATACATCTACACATAAAATATAAATTACATGTAAACATGTACATACATAGATTTAAATAGATGTACAAACAAGCACATGCTGATAAAATGTTTCAACACACCATACACCTCAAAGAAACACAATTTTAAGAAAAAAGTCACCATCAGCAACAGTAATTGAAAAAACAACACTGTCAGCTAAGACCCAAGCTGAAACACTCAAGTCTACTTTTTTCCACCACCCCGCATTTTCCATAAACTAACACACTACAATACTGAGAGCTTTTAACTCCATTTAAGAGCAAAGAAGAAATTTACAGACCTGCACTCTTCAAGCAACAAGAAAGGTTGTGCTATGAAAAACAGTCTGGTCTTTCTCAAGTCAAAACAGAAGAGCATTACTAAATTATTTCAGTCACTGAAGTAAGACTATTGTTACGGTAACCTTAGTAGACTTTGCTCTCAGCATTGCAAGGTTGATGCTACATGAAGACTCCACAAAGCAGACTGCAGAAAGACTCAGAGATTTGGCACCTTGTTCTACCAGTAACAATATTTAAGTCATTACTGTTGCTAAGGGTATAGAGACAGCTCTGGTGCTTGAATCTGACATTTCCTTCTATCCCTAAAACATAACAATAAATAAAACCTTTCTGTTCCTGTATGCCCCTACCAATGGTTTTAGAGTAACCTGTGGCTTCCTAGAGACGTAAATGAAATGAGTAGCTATTGTCATTCCACAAGCTATATAACTGTGCTACAAACAGAATTAAAAACACACCCATCACTTCAAGCGATGTTTCTTAACTTTGTTTCACCACCACAATTTTAGTGAATATACTGGGACTTTGAGCACCGCAGCTGCCCCTGTCATCAAGGGAATAGAAGATGGTTTGGGGTAATTCAAGAATCTCTAGGTTCCATTGCCTGCAGTTTAAAAATACAGCACAGTGACAGGTCCTACAAATTATGACTTCTCATGGAAATGGCATAAATACTACAAAATGGTTTGCAGCACACAGCAGAGAATTACCTGAAAAATCCAAGAGCAGCAAATTAAGACCTGAGTAAAAACCTGACTGTCTCATAACTTATAGCACAAAAATTAAGAGCAACTGCATTGGAAGGGGTGGTGGGCAGGGTGGGGGAGTAAGATTAGCAATATTATTACAAAAAAATTAGTTGGAAAATTATCAGGGGTACCTTTGGACTAGATACAATTCAAAAGCATGAAGACATGGCTCACATTTCCACTAAAAATGCAGGGGCAAGAAATTCAAATTAATTTTAGAGTAGATTTTACTACCTTTGCAAGCAGTTTAATATTTCCTCAATAACAATGACAGCAAGGCTCAAGCCTCAAAATGTCAAGCAAACCTCTCCAGTCTGATGTTCAGAGCTTCACCAGAGCTCTGTGTCAGACCACAAAGTTCTAGACCCTAGTATTTAGCATAATTTTAAAGCAAAAATCACCAAGTTTGATAACATGAAAATGGAAAGGTTACCAGGGACTCTAAAGAGATCCAGAAAATTTGTACTGAATGCAAACACGAAAAATAAAACAAGAACATGCATTTTACAAGTAATTGAGAAGTTTGAAATTAAATCTAGTAAGGTCAAGAGTGCTTTGCAAAAATTAAGCCAAAGAAGAAAGGTAGTGGCTTCTTGAAGACATTCACTATGCAGGATGGATCCTGTAAATCCTGTTTTTTCTCTGGTCCTAGAAAATTTATCTTCCACACCTCATAATTATGTGGCAGACTCTTACTAACACATGGCAGTATTTTCAGAAATATCTTTTATTCTGTAGGACCAGAGTTACACTGCAGTGTTTCTTCAAAGTCTGATCTCTGCTAATTTGCTGAAGAAAACGATTCTCTTGATGTCTACAGACACATTTACTGTTAAACTAAAAAAACCTCTTGCTGGCAAACTGACAGATATGCACAACACAGGAAGTTGTGAATGCACAAGAAACAGAGCACTAGCCCAGTATGCACATATTCCCTTGGAGACTTCCTTTTCCAATTGAATTTAGCACCTAGTGAAAAATTTTGGACAGTGTCACCAAGGTGTCAGCAGAAGGTGTATTTTTCTGAATCTGCTTATGGTGCATATGAAAGAAGACACCAAATGAAGGAAGCCAGTTGCCTTTCTTTCTTCTTCCAGAGCTTGTTTCTAACAATTTCAATTGTGTTCCTGCTCTGTTTTCACTGAATGGAAGGTTGGGGACAGTAGGAAGGCAAAAAACAGGGAGACAGAGCACTGGTGAGAACAGATACGTTTCCAAGTTAGATTGTCTTTTCAGCTCTAAAGTTTGAAATTGATAATGGGAAACTGAAGATAGTAAGGAGAATGGGGTATTTTCCACACTATTTGTCAAAGAATTTTCTGCCAGTATCAAATGAAAACCAAGCATTCAATGTGATACTTTTATAAGACTAAGTTTTAAACTGATTAAAAAAACCCAGTAACCATAAAAAGGAAAAATTAAATGCTTTCGTTGTGAAGTCAACACAGTTGTAAGACCTTGGCCTAGATATGAAGATGGAAAGGCTTCATTTTCTCCTCAGATTTTTTCCCTTAACTGAGGAGTTGTTACTTTAACTTAAATAAGAGTTTGTCTTTTGTTTACAAAGACCTGCATAATTTTCACTATTTTTTTTCATTGAGAAACAACAGAAAATTAGTTTTCTCTACATACTGACATCTCCGGAGGATTAGGAGAAATTTCAATATTCTGTACTGTAAAAGTACAGACTATTTGCAATTCTTAGTATGCATTGCTAACTACTGGAACTGTGAGTTTTACAAAATATAAGTGTAAGCCTTCTTTCTTCATAACAGAAATGTCAACAAGAAATTTGTAGCTGAAGTTCATTGAGAAAGATTAGCAGAAAGAAGTTAGCAGACAATGAATTATAATTATATTGATCAAACATATACATAAAGACATGTGAAGTGTAATTCACATACTAGTGATATCAAAAATACTATTATTCTTTGCAATACCACTAAGTATCTAGGTAGGAAAACATTAAAGCATACAAAAAACCCCATCTGATTGATTTACTGTTTTCCTTAAATTTAGAGGACTGGTTATATGGAAAAAAACATAGAAAAAGACTTACTTTAAAATAAGTATGCTGCTCATCTCTTTATTACTTCATGTTCAGACCTTATGTTAAAATGCCCTTATTTTAATTCTGTATTTTAATGAGATGTTTGTGCCAAATTCTAAGAGGTTGTTTTGTAGTGAATAACAAAGAACATATTTTGAGAAATTTGAAGTTCAATGATTTGGCCAACTCAGATTGCAATATCCTAAGCTGAAACCAGCAAGCAGTAAGTTTGTTAATTTGATTACTTGACTAAAATGCCTTCTTTTCTGTCCTCACACATATGTATTTTTCTGAGAATAATTTCAGGAGATAAATTCTATTAGTCCATTACTGAATTTCACAAATGCTACTGATTTCCTCTTTCAATACAATTTCCCAATAAGCTTGCCCATGTTTATTGACTTTTTTAAACCAAACTGGTATTATTCCTTTTAAACATGAATAAAACAAGACATCAGTTTTCTTGTAAAGATTTCAACAAGATGACAATTTAGGTCAGATGCATCAAAAATCATATTTCTTGGTTTTTGGTTTTTTCCCCAAAAAACACGTAGATAGTGACTCCTGATAGAAAGAATATTTGTGCTTGGAAAGTTAAGAGAAGTATCCATACCAATTACTTCTACTTCCCAACTGCAGCTCTTCAGGCAAAACGTCAATTTAAAGGAATATTGAAGGGAATATTATTTATCTATCATAGAAGTTAAACACTGTGTATGCCTCTGAAATTAAGAAGTAAAAAACGGGCAATTTCCTGACAATCCACTTAAAGTTACCAATTATCTTCTGACATTACCTTCATTCTGGGGAATTCAGCAGTCTTTTCAATTCATGTAATTCATTCTGTCCTTTACTTCTTTTCAAAGACACAAATAATGCAGCACTAATCTTACAGATTCAGTGTGAAAAAATAGTGTGTGAGACCTAAGATAAAGCTTAAATCATTGCACTTTAAACCTTTAGCACAGGCCTATGTAGACTTTTGCTGACTTGTCAGATATGACTCTAATTAAAAAGTTAAACTTGGGCTTAAAGCCTTTTCAAGTTTAGGGCATTTAGCATTTCTAATTAATGTTTATGTCACTAATCATAATGGTTACTTTGTTACTTTCAGTAGAGATTGGTAGTTCTCTGACCCAAAGCTAATTACAGAACTGTAATGTTTTAAGTCTATCACTACTCAAAAACTGGTAAGATACACCAAGAGTCAAAATGTATCAGAACGAGTCTACATAAACTGGTAGACTTCCAAAAGCCTTAGGTCTTGTGCAACAGAATGTTAAAACACACTGTTGCACATCTCTAATGCATGATACTGCTTTGTAAGCGGAACAACAGTCCTTTTCAGAGGATTCAGACTTGAAGTCATTATGAAATACTTACTTAGCTCTGACCACATCACAATCCTTTTGGAAAAGTTCTTCCTCTTTCACAGCTACCTGAGATGACAAGTTACAGCATATACTGTGCAAACTTTTTATTTGTTGTCTTGTCTCTGCTAAATCAGCTTCCAAATTCTGCAAAGAAAGTATTTGAAATTCATTAAAGCTAATGCAGAAGAAATAATTAAAATCTACTATGCAAGTTATCTATGTAAATAGATATATAGATGTGTCCATACATACATGCATACACTTATTGTGGTCTAAGCAAATACATATAGGTATATGAGCATGTATGAAAAATGTGAAATACCAGAAAAAAATGCGCGTTTCCAATTTTAGGTGGCCACAACTTCTTTACTCTAAGAAGTTTTCCTTAGTTCAATTGCTGGATGTGGAAGGAGGATCCTGAATTAAATCTTTGCAAAACAGTAGTTCCCTATTTAACTACTGAACTGATTAAACCTTGTTTTCTATGTAGAAGCTCCTAAAAAAAAGCAGCTATGCATTCATTGTTTTCAGCTCTCAGAAAAATTTACAATATTGTGTATATGAACTAAGAACCACAGATACAGATTCATTTTTGAGACTGCTTGTTGAACCTGCTCTTATTTTGATCTGTTAATACAATGCAAGGAATAGTTTATTCAGGAAAAGAAACAGCATACAAGAAAACTTCTGAAAGTGCTCACTGAAAACAGTGTAAACAAGCAAGGCTCTGCCTTTTGCCCTAAGCTAGAAGTTAGTCAGCAAACTGTGAAGGTGTATCCAGGAAACACAGCAGTAAGGCACCTTACTTAAGCAAGACTTCAATCTCTACATAAACCTTGCCAGAGTTCCCTCAGAAGAGCACATCAGTCCTCAGGAAGCTTTGTATGACTGTTCTCCCCAGAGTGTTTTGAGGCAAGAATGGAAATACAAATACTACAGCAATATCTAGAACAGAATTTCAGACGCTGGCAACAGCCTTAGACCTGCTTTGGAATCATGCTACTCACAGATGCAACCACTCGTTCTCAGTAAGGCAAATATTCAATGATTCATTAATAATTTAAAATAAAAGCCTCCTAGTAGAATATCATCCCTAATCTACTGCCAAGAGTGTATTAGTTTTCCATTTACATACCGACTTCGTTAGAGACATAAAGAAATGTATATTTTTCCCTTTCAGCAATATCTCAAATACTGAGGTTATCAAAATATATCTATAACTGAAAAGTGAATAATTAAATTCTAAATAAAATTCCTTAAAATTGCATAAAAATGTCTTATAAGTATTTAGATGTATGAGAAGTGTACTACAATCAAATTCCATGAAATTTTACAAGAACTGTGATGTCCTGTTAATAACAGTAACATTGATGTAAGGAAATACCAAAATTCACAGGTGAATGAGGTAGGAAATTAATTTGTTTCTTGACAAATATCAGGCTATATACTTGGTGTACCCAACAAAGGAGTCACCATTCAATGTCAAAGGCTAGGTAAAAAACCTTATTTTTCCTTGAATAACGAAAAAATCAAAATGATAGGAGACAGTTCACTATCAACATATGAAGAAATTTTTTTAATGTAATGAGGTATTTGTAACTCGCAGACAAATAATTGTAGGGTTTCTCCTCAGTATTTTTCTCCTCTGCAGCTAAAGGTATTGAATATGTGAACAAAAACTGTAATAGTTCATATATTCTGTGAATAAATTCTATATGACTATTTTTAATACCACACTATAGAGTTGCAGAGGTTTTCCATGGAAGGGATGGAAAAAATCTAACGTTACCAGTGCTGTAAGTTCCTGTCACCCATTGCACGGTACAATACAGAGAATACGTAACACATTATTTTGTCATAAATACAACTTTAGAAGTTATCTAATGGCAGAATTTAAAATTATAAAAAAGTATCCTTCAGTACTTCCATTTGTGACATATGTGACTACAGCTCTTGCTTTCAAGTAAGAAATTAATCAGGTCAATCTTTTGAACCAATTTTGAAAGCTTGAGTTTTTTGGAAGCATTACTGAAAAACATGAAAATAGGGAAAGAAAAAACTTGTTATACAAACACCTTACCTACTGAAATACTGCATACTGATGTACAAAAGCTCAGCTTAATACTGAAATCAGAAATCTAAAACAGAATCATAGAATGGTTTGGGTTAGAAAGGATCTGAAAGGTCATCTAGTTCCAGCCTCCCCACCATGGGCAGGGAGATCTACTAGGTCAGCTTGTTCAAGGCCTTATCCAACCCGGACTTAAACACTGCCAGACAGCAAGAGAAGGTGAATTTAAAAGAACTTCAAAATGAAAAGCATAAAAAACCAAGGCATGAGGCAGCACAGTTATGCCCATTATGGAGTCACTATGAATTAACACTACAGTTTTATTTGTAGCTTCAAACCCGTTGAAAGTCACTTTCAAAGACAGTAGCTTTGTTTTCACGCTTTTTCCTGTTACATATTATGACAGAAGTGAGAGTAATTTTTCAAGGTCCCATCTCAATAAAACTCTCATTTTTCAGTGGAACTAAAATCGTAGGCTCCTCTTGAGAGAGATGGCTGTTTCTTTGGAAGTTCTGACCTTCAGACTTTAGAAACTTCAAGAAGTACCATGCTAACTAGGAATTAACAAAAACAAACAAACAACGCACCTGTAAGCAATTTCACTAGCTTTTACTTCACTTCCACTTAAAATCTGCCAGCCTGACATTTTTTCATCTAAATACAAAACCTTTTGTGACTTGAGTTTGGGGAAAAAGGTCATCTTGATAATAAACAATAGCTTAAGTAACCTTCACCTAAAGAACAATCAAATAACTCAAATACCTAATTGATTCTTAGATAGGGAGACAGATGGCTGGTTGGCAACTTTTCCACTTGTTCACTTTTAGGATATATAGAAAACTCTGGGAAGCACAAAAGAAGCACAAAAACTTCTCAAGAACTATTTTAGGCAGAAAGCAAAGACCTAAGTCAACTTTCTGTACACTGTACATTATTTACATGAAGGTACATACAGAAAGGACAAACAATAAAACACTACTGTCAACTTTTTTGCCACCTTATCAGGTATCCTCCTGTTAACCTGTCTCAGTCTGATTTCAGCTAATATGACAAAACTTTAAAGAAATGTTCTTCGAAAGGACAAACTAGCCATAGCAGCTTTTCCTTTCTCTCAATTTGAAGAAGTTGAATTTTATACCCGAATTCAGGTTACAGTAGGTTAGGAAAAACAACCAGTCTTTGAAAGTGAGAAGTGGCACTTTTCTTCAATGGATATGGTTTAAAGACTGGGGGGGGGGGGGGGGGAAAAAGAAAAGAAAAAGGCTAATAACACTTAGTTCAGCCTCTGTACAGGTGACCATTTTTCCAAAGAAGCAATCTGTGATTTAGATGTTACATTTCTAGCATCTAATACACGTTTTAAAGGCAATGTTGGGCTAGCTCATTTTGATAAGGACTCTTTTTATTCTTTCAGATAGAGGAGACTAACATTGATAACATCTGCATACAACACATCTTTAATATTGTAAAATTCCTTGTTTATTACTAAAAAACATGTACAAAAAGATGCTGATTCAACTCCCAAATTAAAGGCTGAGAGGCAGCCAACACTCCCGGCACCCCTGGACGCAGTTCATCTCAGGCTGTCCCAATGGACGTGTACTAGTCAAGTTCCCTCAGGTATCTTCTAACACATCCATTCTTAGTACTTTACACTGAAGTCTCTCTCTAGGCACAAACTTTTGGGGACGTCTTGGAGAAGACTGAGGGAAAGACAACATTTAGTACCTCTGCTGTATCTATTACCTTTTGTAATTATAATTGTTACATTTCAGCAGCAGATCCCCATTTTCCTTGTTCAGCTTTTCACTGATAAAGCAGTGCAAGAAACTCTGGTTTTACCAGTCATTATTTGCAACTCTAAACTGCAGGTAGGTTACCACCACCCTTCCAGACAATGTTTCTCAACTCCTCCTTTACAGATTTCACTGTTTCCACTTCTTGAATACTGTTTTCCACCTGCAGCCTCCACTGGAGTCTAGTGGTGAATTCCGTTTCGCCAAGCTGATCTCCTCATGCATCCACTTTTTTTCCTGAATATCACAGTGGACCATACTTGGGCTTGGAGGAAGCTGTCTTTAAAGACATGATAGTTTTTCCTGAGCTCCTTACTCTTCAAGGCTGCTTCTCACAGGATTCCACCGACAAGTTCCCGGAACAGCTGAAGACTCTGCTTCTAATTCCAGGACTCTACTGTGCTACTTTCCTTCCATCATTGTCTCAAGGTCTTGGCCTTGACAACTTCATGGTCATTATAGCCAAGACTGCCACTGATTATTATTTTCTTAATCTGTTCTTCCTTGTTTGTAAACAGCAAATCCAACTGTGTGACATCCCTGGCTGTCTCAGGCAACACCCATCCCCAGAAGTACCCTCTGTCACACTCTAGACACCAGCTGAACCTGCTTGTAAAACCCCTCTGAAATACCAACTCTACTAATTCTCATCCCTACAATCACCCAGCTCTTTCACTCATCAATGTGCCTCATCAGCCACAAAGACAGAGACATAAAACTTATTCTGTGTTCATTGAAGGGATGGGTAACAGATTTTCAATAATTTGTCCAATATTACAAGTATTACATTTGACAACTTAAAAATTATTTTATCAGTTTGGCGCACAGTAGATTTTTCTTTCCCAAGAATCAACAAATAATTTCTTCTCCTGGGAAGCCTATAACCCTTTCATCATAACCAGTCCAAAGAAGTCAATTTGCAAGAACTTTACTTCCCGTGAGATCTGAATTAAGCTCTTTCAAAAGAGTTTCCATCACCATAACAATCAGAAGCATCACCAAAATTCCTAGTTCAGGAAAAAAGGGCATTTCTGGGTGACGTGTTAATTAGATAATTAAGGCAATGAATATACTTCGATAATGTAAAAGAACACAGCATTGTAAGTGTACGTTAGTCATGCAAACAAAAAGAATCCACTACTTAGGTGTGTATATAGGCAGCTGTTGAACACTAAGATAGCATGTTTGTGGCTCATTTCTTGGAGGAATTTAAAAAACACTAGCCAACTTCCACCAGGAAACAGGAAAAAGTATCATCTAAATAAGAGAAAATACTCTGTATCATGTATTCAGTTATTTCCTTTTTTCGCTTTACCATAAACTATCATAAACTTTTTAATATATTCTAAGCAATAATAAGACCCATTACAGAACAGAGATCTTTGGAGGCCAGGACACAGTGTATTTGGAACTACATGTTCTTCCAAAACAATGAAGATCAAGTCTACTGCAACAAGATTATAGGTAAATAAATTACAAATCAAGAAAAAAATTGTGGTAATACTTTTAAGCTTTTATTATTTTACACACATATATATTATCTGAAAGTACAGCATCTTCTATTTTTTAATGATTACATTTTAAGATGACTATTTGAAGTCAGATTCCTGCTTTGCAGCATCAATTTTTAAAAAGCTGTGGGTCTTAAGTGATAGAATGTAAATGAATGCAAGTCCCCACTGGTAGATTTGAATACATAACTTGCTATTTAAAGAAAATAACTTGTAGTGAAATGTCTGGAGAAGTTAATTCTCAAATAACATCTAGGAGTCCATTCCACTTCATACCTTTATTCTGGCATCATTGCCAGATGTTTCCCTATTACTGCAGGCCTGGTTCCTACGGTATATCACCGTGTCCCACAGCCATAGGGAGGAGGAGGAGGAGAAGATCCAGCAGGCAGGAATTGTGCAGCAAGATTGATTTATTTAATTATTTTACAAACTCTTTTATAGACTTTTTTCTTCATAGTCTAATTGGACAAAGGACCAGCCACCCCTTGGGGGTGATTGGCCAAAATCCTAAAACATCCATTATCAAAATATTTTCTACTATACCATAAACAAGACTTTCCAAGGTTGCAGGTGGCTTGGTTGTTTACATTCCCTGCTACCTCTTCTGTGAGAGAGAAAAGTCTCTCACGGACTTAGAAAAATAACAAGAAGATCCTCACTAACAGCATTTTTGTACCTACAATTCCCCCTTTTTGTTTTATAAGATAACAACCCTACTATTAATCCTAAATAGAAATCTACATCAGTTATTAATTCTAAAAATGTCCTTAAGGCTTTAACTATCTGACTCCATAACAAGAAATTCAAAATTCAGTCTCTGCTTGTGGAAGGACCATCCCAGTCTCTGCTTGTAGAAGGACCATCTGCCTGATGGTTGACATCCTGGTCATCATCAGAAGAGTCATTAGGCTGATGATCTACATTCTGGTTGCCATTTGGATGGTTGGCGTTCTGGTCATCATTTGGAGGTTGCCTGTTCTGCCTCTGCTGCCATAGGTCAGGGCGAACGCATTTTGAAGGTAGCCACCGTACCCCAGTATCTGTGGAAACGCAAGCATACCCACGACCCCAAACGATAAGCTCATGAGGGCCTTCCCACTGGTTAGTGAGTAAATTCCGTACCCAGACTTTTGCCCGGGGCAGCTGTCTGTCGCCTGCAGACTGCAATGAGAGAAAATGATTCAGAATAACAGGATTATTTGAATTTTGTGGTACTGTAAGGTGATTAATTGTATACAAAGCTTTTGCTAGTCGGCTCTGTGGGGTTTCTCCATGCATTCCCCTTTTCTGTTTGTCCAAAACACGCTTCAAGGTACCATGAGCGCGTTCGACAATGGCTTGGCCAGTAGGAGAATGTGGGATACCAAAGGTATGGTCTACACCCCATAGGTGTAAAAACTGCCGCGTCTTCTCCGAGGCGTAGGCAGGACCATTATCGGTTTTCACAGAAGCTGGCACGCCCAGGACTGAGAAAGCCAATTTCCAATGGGCAATGACATCACGGCCCTTCTCTCCAGTGTGAGCAGTAGCCCACATAGCCGAGGAGAAAGTGTCAATAGACACGTGCACATATTTTAGCCGACCAAATTCTGGGATGTGAGTTACATCCGTTTGCCAAATCTGCAAGGCTTTTAGCCCTCTGGGGTTTACCCCTGCTGGCAAAGGCGCAGCGAGTCCGTGACAGTCAGCACAAGCACTGACAATGTCGCGCACCTCGGTTGGCGTTAAATGAAACTGCTTCTGCAGGGTATGTGCACTTTGATGGAAGAAACCGTGCGATGCCTTGGCTTGTGCAATTTTGTCAGGCTGAGGCCCTACCCACGCAGGGTTGGCCAGCATGTCAGCCCTGGCATTGCCTTCTGTTAGAAACCCTGGTAAATTGGTGTGGCTTCGAATGTGCAGAATGTAATACGGATGCACTCGAGCCTGAATCGCAGACCACAAGGTTTGCAACAGTGAAAACAGAGCCGCATTGTTCACCTCCTTCAGAAGTGAACAATCTAAGCGTTGGGTGATATCTGCTACATAAGCAGAGTCAGTAACCAAATTCAAAGGTTCCTGTGAGAATCGCTGAAAAGCCATGGTAACAGCCCTTAATTCAACTAACTGAGCAGAGCCTGACTCGTGTTCCTTCAGCACCTGCCATTCCGATCCCTCCTTCCAGGTAACAATGGCTTTCCCAGTTTTCCCTGAACCATCCGTAAAGACGGTGGGTCCTTGCACCGGCACTCGGCTATTTCTCGGCCGCAAGGAAAGTACGGTCGATTTTGCCAGCTGCAGTAATTTATGGCTGGGCAGATGGTAAGTGATCTGCCCTGAAAAGTTTTGCAGCGCGCTTTGCAAAGGAGCACTATGGATGAGGCTCCACTCAAAGTATTCCTTTGAGATCGGAATGACAATTACTGCAGGATCCGCAGCCATCAGTTGCAAACACCGTTGACAGCATTTGATTATCAGAGAAGCGACCAATTCAAACACTGTGGTCACCGTCCTTTTTGGCTGGTGAGGCAAAAAGACCCATTCTAGGATATGCAAAGGATCAGGCCATTGTGCATTCCACTGGCCAATGATACCTGTAGGATGGAGGTCTGGAATAGTAATGAAAACAGTGATAGCAATGGAGGCATCCACTCGATAAACCTGACGAGCGGAAGCAGCCCGTTGGACCTCCTGCGGCGCTTGCCGTGCTTCCGGAGTCAACTCCCGAGGTGAATTCAGATCAGGGTCCCCTTTTAATGTATTAAAAAGAGAGGAAAGCTGCTTTGCAGTTAGACCTAAATAAGGTCGTAACCAATTGATGACACCCAACAGCTTTTGAGCATCATTCAAGGTTTTAATTGAATCCGGGAATTGCACCTCTTGGCGTTGGATAGTTTGGTCCAAAATTTTCACTCCTAAATATTTCCAAGGAGGATGCTGTTGAACTTTCTCCGGAGCTACCTCTAATCCATAGGCATGCAGAGCAGCTGAGGCTGTATTCTCAGCAGCTCGTCCCGAGTGGATGCTGCCACCAGGATATCATCGATGTAATGGTAGCAGCGTGCATCAGGAAACTGCTTGCGAACTCCGGCTAAAGCTTGGGCGAC
The DNA here is from genome assembly GCF_000738735.6 of Corvus cornix cornix. Taxonomy (NCBI): domain Eukaryota; kingdom Metazoa; phylum Chordata; class Aves; order Passeriformes; family Corvidae; genus Corvus; species Corvus cornix. The sequence goes on from NC_046357.1 coordinate 58,042,504, forward strand.
ATACCACTGACAGATAATTGGGCTGTTCCTCATCCCTTGAGGGAGGACCTTCCATTGGTATCTCTTAGCAGGTTCAGCATTGTTAATGGCAGGCACAGTAAAGGCAAATTTTGGTTTGTCATCAGGATGCAAAGGAATTGTGAAAAAACAATCCTTTAAATCAATGATCAGGATGTCCCACCCCGTAGGAATCATGGTGGGAGAGGGCATGCCAGGCTGCAATGCCCCCATACCTTCCATTACTGCATTAACTTTCCGGAGGTCCTGCAATAACCTCCATTTCCCTGATTTCTTCTTAATTACGAAAACAGGAGTGTTCCAGGGACTAGTAGAAGGTTCAAGGTGCCCCTGTTGTAACTGTTCCTGAACCAGCTGATGAAGGGCGTCTAACTTCTCTTTTGGTAGGGGCCACTGCGGCTCAAAGACTGGTGTGTTAGTCAACCACTGCAAAGGCAGTGTAGGATGCTGTGCGCCCTTACACACAGTGACCCCTGCTAAAAATTTGTCCCAATCCGTACGCCCCAAGCTGCCAACACATCCCGCCCCCAAAGGTTAAGGGAAGTGGTAGTAACATAAGGCCTAATTGTAGCTGTGTGCCCCTCTGGGTCCCTCACCATCACAGGCTGTTCGCTTAAATAGCTCTGTGTGGATCCTCCTAATCCTGCGATGGTCGATCCCACCGGGGCTAAAGGCCATGAGGGAGGCCACTCAGAGAAGGAGATGACAGTTACATCAGCACCCGTATCAATCAAACCTCGAAGCCGAGTCCGGGGCGGATGGTCGTTTGGCAGGATCAGGGTACACGTCATCTGTGGCCTTTGGTCAGAGATGTCTGCAGTCCAGAAGGCCTGCAGAAGTCCCGTAGATCCACTGCTGTTATCTTCGTGAGCTTGTTGTTCTATCCTGGGGACACAAGACTTAAAAGGCACTAATTTAGCAAGGCAGGTCTTTTCAGGAATAGTTACAGGGGGTTTTTGCATGGAGACCATAGCGCAAATCTGACCTTTAAAGTCAGTGTCAATAACTCCTGAGTCCACTAAGATTCCTTGATGGGCAACGTCAGGTTTTCCCATCAGCATCACACTGGATCCCTGGGCTAAGGGTCCATATGCGTCCAAGGGAACCTTATAAACATCGCTAGAGTCTAAGACGACTGCGGCTGCGGTGTGGACGTCAAAACCGTCTGACCCCTGGGTGCTGTTTCTAGGGTGGCTGGGTAGGCCTGTGCCTGTACCTGTGCCACTCTCTGGGGGAGCGACTGCATCGGAGAGCAATTCCCCCTCCTTGCACCCTGGCAGAAGTTTCCCGACAAAGGCTGACCATTGGCATGAGTCCGGGATCTACAGTAGCTCGTGCAATGCCCTGGCCTGCCACACCTCTTGCACTGGGGGATCAGTGTGTTCTCTTTTTGGCTCGGCTTAGGCTGCTTCCGTTTTTTCACCTGTTTTGGTTGCTTTGGTTCACGACCAGAAGATGCGTGAACAGGCTGCAGGAACGCAGCCAAAGCAGACCTTCTCTGGTTCCCAGATCCCACCTTAGCGCAGGCTTTGACCACGTCTGTTACCTCAGGATCCCCTGGTAAGGCATCTATGATTTTTCTGCACTCCTCGTTTGCGTTATCTCTCACTAACTGCCTTAACAACAACTGTCTTAACCCGTCATCCTCAACCTGCTTCTCGAGAGAAGCAGCGACTTTCTCTACAAAAGAGAGGAATGACTCTGATTTCCCTTGAACTATTTCAGTATATCGCTTTCTGGGTGCTGACAACTCTATGGTTTTCAACAGGGCAGCCATGCCGACCTGTTGAGCTTGCTGCAGGATGCTAGAGGACAAGTTACCCTGTAGACTGGGATCAGAGAAGGGACCAGTCCCCATCAAAGCATCCACTCCTGCTGTCTGTCTAGGATCAGCAGCAGGGAGCTGCAAATTTGCTAATGCAGTCTTGTCGGCCAGCTTTCTCCAGGCTTTCTCAAAAACTGTAAATTGTACAGGTTGAAATAGAATTTGACCTAAGTGTCTAATATCAAATGGAGAAAGCAAATCTGTATTTATCACCCTTATTATTTGCATAACCTCAGCAGAACCTAGCCCATATTGTGCCACCTTGGATTGGAGGTCCTGGGCAACTTTCCAAGCAATTACCTCATGCTTGTCATGCTCTCCTGAATCTGGGAGAGCCTTATACACTGGGAAAGCATGGATCCCTTTCGGGGAACCAGTACCATCCTGAACTTCTGGCACAGCCTGCGGATGGAGTGTAACAGCTCCCCGGTTACCCCCAGAATCCTCAGATCTATTTGGCATTCCAAGGATTTCTAATAACCTCCAGTCACCCTCCCCCAATGCTTGCATCTTAAGAGACTCTAGGAAGCGAGTATGGTGCGTCGGACGCACTGTTACCGTGCAGTCCGGAAAGGTCCAGGGGCGAGGCCAGCGCAGCCTTTTTCTTCGCCGCGTGGCTACAGCCGCCTGACGACCTGGAGCCAGAACCTCATCTGCCTCACTGCCTGACGAGGAATCATCAGGCAAAGGCAACTTTGGGGTGCTGGGAGGGAACAGAAATGTACGGGGAGGTGAGGCACTTTGGCTAAGTTCGCCAGAGCCAGAACAGACAGGACAGACTGCAGCTGGCTGCGCGGCAGTTTTTACAGCAGTCTCTTTACGGGAGGCCGTCTTGGCCAGATCCGACCGAGCCGGTACTGAAGCTGCAGCCGACTCTGGGGCTACGGCTGCGCCCGGCGCCGTGGTCGTCTCCCGCACAGCAGCCGCGTTCGGTGCGGTCGCCGCTTCCGCTGCTGTTTCGCGCTCCCCGGGCGCGCTCGGCGCCGCTGTCTCCGGCCGGCGCTCCGCGGACACGCCCAGCGCCGCTGCCGGTCCGTTCTCTGCGGACGCGCCCTGGCGCCGCTGCCGGTCCGTTCTCTGCGGGCGCTCCCGGCGCCGCCGCCTCTGCCCGCCGCTCAGCAGCCGCTGCCGCTTCCGGGTTTTCCCGCGGCAGCGCTGTTCCCGGTTTCGCCGCCGGCTGCGCCGTTTCTCGGCTCGGAGCCGCGGCTCCTGCTTCTGGCGGGGGGGGCGGGGTGGGCGCGGGTGGCGCGGACGGCATGGCCAGCGCTGGCGTCGCTTGCGGCGCGGGCTCGGGCATTCGCCGCTCTAACAGGCTGAGCAAGTCCTCCATCCTTTGGGATAGGTTTCATAGCTCTGCCAGAAAGGGCAAATGCTGCATAAAAAGGTCCATGGTTCGGTTCTGCGACTGCGCAGAACAGTCCAGCGCCAGGGAGGGCAGCGGACCATAGCCAGGCAGTCCCGGGGGAGGCACGCCCGGCGCAACACCCGCTAAGTTAGATCCAGGTGCATAGGGAAGTAAACTAGGAGGCTGATTTGCGGCCCTGGATAAGCCGTGGCTGCCATCCAGCCAAACGGCAAGGCAGGCTGTGCGCCCTGCCTCTGCCCTGACCCCCCCGCCTCTGGCAGCGCGGGGTTCCTGGGGGCTGCAGAGTCCTGAGACTGTGCAGGGTGAGCCGGTGCAGGCTCTGCCTGTGGAGCCAGGGGGGTTATTCCAAATCCACCATCACTTGCCCCAGAAGCCCAGTCAGCGGGGCCCCCCTCGGACATTCCTCCGTCACTCATCACCGAGACAGGCGATCCAGCCCTGCTATCACAGTCAAGGGCTGTCAGCAGAATAAATAACGACTGCCAGGTTTTGTATAATTCTAACGCTGCTGGCTCCCCAGTCGGGAGCACGTGTCGGACAGCAGAGCCGAGTTCTTGGCATAAGGAAAAGTCCAGGGCAGTATCTCTGTCCATGGAAATCCCTTTTAAAGTAGCCCAGTCTAATAATTCCCGAACTGAGTTTTCAGGAATGGAGGTGCGCAATATGCTAAACACACCCTTCCAGACCAGTACGACAGCGTTGTTCTGTGAGCCGCTGTTCGCCATTTCTCAGTTCTGTTGGACCTCCCGGTCCCGGGGGGGTAAAGGAACAGCGTACCTCTAGAGGAATTCGGCTTGGCTCGCAGCAGCAGGACACGTCAGAGAGTGCAAATCACGTCGGGCAGCACCAAATATTACCGCAGGCCTGGTTCCTACGGTATATCACCGTGTCCCGCAGCCATAGCGAGGAGGAGGAGGAGAAGATCCAGCAGGCAGGAATTGTGCAGCAAGATTGATTTATTTAATTATTTTGCAAACTCTTTTATAGACTTTTTTCTTCATAGTCTAATTGGACAAAGGACCAGCCACCCCTTGGGTGTGATTGGCCAAAATCCTAAAACATCCATTATCAAAATATTTTCTACTATCCCATAAACAAGACTTCAAGGTTGCAGGTGGCTTGGTTGTTTACATTCCCTGCTACCTCTTCTGTGAGAGAGAAAAGTCTCTCACGGACTTAGAAAAATAACAAGAAGATCCTCACTAACAGCATTTTTGTACCTACATTTCCCTTTTCCATTGTGCCTCCTGTTTCCTCAGCTTCTCCAGGTCACTTAGCAGGTCAGCACAGCATATATTTAATTCCTTACTTTCCTCCTCCAGGTTTTTTATAACCAGTCTGTTTTGCTCTTCCTTCTTTCGTGCACACTCCTCAGTGTCCTGTAGAACAGTACCACAAGGGCCGATAAACAAAAAAGTGAGAACTAATCAGCAAATATAAACTGTGCAGTTTTACCCTCACAGCAGCTTCTTCTATATTTGATGGCCAAGGTCACCTGTGTACTTTTATTGGCCTCTTTCATGCAGGTGGAAGGGTCATATTTTTTAGCTGGATGACAGCTTTGATGAGTACACATTTGCAAAGAGCCCATTAATTGATCAAGCTGCCTTTGATGCTGTCCCCAGCTATTTTTGAGACCCACACAGACATATCCTCCCAGACCTCAGCTTTATCAATTAATAATGCCAGTCCCATCAGAATCTAATTACAAGAAGCCACATCTTCACACTTCTACTTTCTTTGCTCCATTTCCATCATTAACTATTTATCTGAAAGTTACAAGCTTGGATTCTTGGCTTTAAAGCATCTTTCTCAGTTGGCATGTGAGAAAACGGTAAGGTATAGCAAGGCCTAAGGCAATTTTTTCTCCAAGCTTGTCACTTTCTGTGCCACAAAGGCTGACACTGCTTAAAGAAGTACTTCAAAGCTACAGTCTTACAAAACTATGTACAAGTCAATATACCTTAAGTTCTTGGCTTTTATCTTTAAATTTCCGGTTCAAGTTACCGAATTCATTCTTCAAACGGGTATTTTCCTCATCCACAGCACTTTTTCTCTGCATTAAGCTGTTTATCTCCTGCTGCTGTCCTGTGAGTCTCTATTTAAAAAAAAAAAAATTTGTTCATAGACAAAAAGCAAATGCAGAAGAGCATGCATGTCCTGTGTTTTAGGCCTATGAAATGTAACTATCTGACATATGCAGTTTTTACAGCATTATTTTAATTCATTAGTACTTTAATCATACTCAAAGCTGAATGACTGTAAGACACAGTAATGCAAATGAGGAACCAAATATTCTGCTGCTACTGAACAAAGAAGCCTATAAATGCAGAACTGAATGGAAATTACTCAATGAAGCTTATACAAAACCAGTCATTTACAGAAGTTATATCTGTGCTTATGGATTAAGAATATATTAGAATACCATTTAACTTGCACTGCTAGCACATCAAAAATTAAACCAAAGAGCTGAATTCAAAATTCTCCACAACTTCCATATTTTGTGACAGTAAACACAAATGACTATTAAGTGAGGCTACCAAAACGATTATGATACAAAATAGTTTTAAAGAGAATTAAGTCTGGCTGAATTTAGAGCTCAAGGAAAATAATACAACATTGCTCAACACATATTATGGGTCAGTTCACCCACAAACAGAAAAATCCCACTGCCATAAAACAAGAACTTCAAGTTTCTGTGATAATTTCATTTGATTCTCATGATACTTGCAATGCCATTAGAACTGTGTTTTTCTGAAGGAGTCTGCTTTAATTCCACAGTCTATTTTGTCTCATCTCTTTCTAAATCAAAAGGGCATTAATCTGTAATATTTTCCTAGCAGTGACACCATAACTGTGGTACAAAATTGATGAAACTTTCACGTCAGTACTGAAGTCTATCTGCTTCACTTTTAATACACAAGCTAAAATGAAATGTGTACAGAAATATGAAAAATTAACAACAAAACAATAATCCTCTAGATTATTCTACAATACAGCTGATAATACATGTAAGAGTTTTCACTGTCTAAAGCTTACATCTGGTTCATAAGTATGTCAGACATAAAAAAGAAGGAAAATGTGCTGAGTAAAAAACACGCAAAACAGTACATTTGAAGTCGCATTTTCACCATTCAAAAGACAAAACATTTGCTCTTTGGATATATTATTACACTTGCAGAAATAAACTACTGCTGGCAGAGATGATTTAGTTGAATCTTTAAAAAGGTATGTATCCACATTACTACAGAAAGCATCAGTAATTTTGTTTGTTACCCTCCCACTCCCTGGTCCTCATGGAATTAGAGTAAGCGGCTCCTTTGAGTCTTCCTTCTAGCTCATTACTACTTAACATTTATCAAAAGTCTGTACTTGGAGACATCCTTAAAACATCATTAAAAATCTCACCTGTCTGAAAGAGACTATTGGCTCTGACCTAAAAATTCACAAACACACATTTTCATAAAAGCTCCAGCTCTTTAAGGCATCTAATTCCTGAGAACACAGGTACATCATATTAGTACCTAGTTTCATTATACACTGTGCAGAAACTGGTAAGCATATGTGTATTTGTGAAGCAAAATCAGATATATTTGGGTTCTGTTTTGAATGGGATGTTTTCCAGCAATTTAGAGAATGAACGGAGACACGATGGTACAAAAGTGCAACTAGATATTTCAAATGTTTGTTCTGTATTGCTCAGGATTAATTTTCAACTGAAATAAACTACTTACTGTGAATACCTTGCAGAATAGTCAGACGGGTTATCCTGAATCAGACTTGCACACTAATTACTTATCTCCACAACTGACTGACTTAGCACTTTGAATCAATCAAAAGGCAAATATACCACATCGATCACTAAGCAGCAAACTCACCTGAGTAGTCTACAAAGTCATCTACTGCAGCAGTAGTGAAACATTACCTAGGTGAGTTACACTTGCATGGAAAAAAAAATGTTATGTTTCAAAGCATTTTTTTGGGGCATCACTTTGCATGCTCTTATCTTTTCCTCTAAATGAATTGAACTTTTACTCACATATCTGCTTATTTCATGCACTTATAAAGAGGAGAAAAAACCAGAAGTATTACACAGGAGCCATAACTGGGTAGAAATAAGGGTCATAAAAAGGAATTTCTGAGATACAGACAATTAAGTAAACTATCATCTGCCTTTTCCTGTGCAGCTGTTTTTGTACTTTGCTTCCTCAACCTATACATTACTTCATATAACAGGAGAGTAAAGATTGATTTCTTACAGCAGAGAACACAAGCAGTGTTCCTAAAAGACTACCCTATTCTGGTAGGCAAGGGAAACAGCAGAGAAAAAAAGATACCAAATCAACACATGGGGCAACTTCTGACATGAGGTTATTTTGACAGATTTCACCAGGTAAAACACCCATCAGGAATTCATCTATTCCCATAGTATCTACTGATTTTTGTCTAGATACTATATAGACAGTCTGACACTACACAAGAACAATCTCAACTTGCACTTTGAGTTGACTCAGTCATCCTTGTTTGAATACAATAGGGCAAAAGCAGTGTTTGACAGCTTGGAGGTCAAGAACCATAAAAAACCCTAATGTAACTAAGACATTTAAAGTACACTTTGACAAACTTCCAAGAAAGAAACCTATTCTAAAATGAATTTGTTCTAATCAAAACCAAAAGAATCTGATTTTACCCTTCTGTTTAGGTGGGAAGAATCAAAGAGTATCCCCTGTATACTGCTGAAGCCCAGAGTGCTCCAGGCAACAGTACACAGAAAGAAACACTGTGACCTGGTGGAACAGACCTTTTGACGCTCAGAGGACTGTCATTCCAGAATTCATTTTCATCCTTTCCCATGGCATCTCTTTACCTACAGTACAATACAATTTTTTTGCTTCCATAATACAGCTACACTGTTTACTACCAAATACTATTTCTTTTTTAAACACCTTCATATTAATCTGAAGAGGAAGCAAAATCACATACTAAGTCGAACTGAGAAAATCTGCTATGAAAACAACAGATCAAAACCAAAAGGACACAATAGCCTTTTTTTGTCCTAAATCTGAACACATAAGTCTTTTCACAGCAGTAGGATGTCAAAATTATCTGTCCATACTTCATGTGACTAGCCAAAAAAAAAAAAAAAAAAAGGTTTTAAATTAAAACCTCATTTTTACCCATTTGTGAATTTTCACTGTGGAGACAGTGAAAGGGGTGACAAAATCAAACCTTTAATTCCAGGAGTCTGATTCAAAAAAAAAATGTGAGTTAGGACACAATTACCAGAAGTTACATACTGTTTGATATTGCAGATATCATCACTGAAATTCCAGTCTTTAGCGAAATATTTTTTAATCTACTACATAAAAAGCGTGTAGAAAGAACTATGAAACAACAGCTGTACATGTTATTAGTACATTAAGTGCTTTCCAAATTTTCTTATTTTGGCGGTTGAGGCAAAAATGTTGGGAAACCAGCTCCTAACTCTGCATTTTGAAATCAGATCAGACTCCACTACTAAATCAGTATTGCATAGCTACCTCTATACAGGTTCATAAAATGTAAGTAAGAGTGGATTTTATTTCATCTGAAGCAGTTAACCAAAACTGGAGTAAAAACTATCTAGCAGAAATGCAAAACTGACATATCCTTCAATGTTGCTGCTAATACAGAAATGCACCAACACACTGGGTGTTGAAGCACTTCATGAAAAAATTCTGTGCACCACAATATTAATGGAGTCCATCTATGAATGCAACAAAAGGGCATGCATTTGATTTTTACTACCAAAAGGATCAGGGTAACAAATATTAAATTCTGTACTTTCTTCATTGCATTCTTTATCAGAAGCTTTTAGTGTGCAGTAGTCCACTTCTAATACAGCACATGGAAAAATATTAATAAAATTAAAATCCTGACATCTTATGCAGAAAAAAAATTAATTTAGTAATGAAATTATTTTATTAAATTTAAATGTGGAAATACCATTTCTTTTAAAGTTCTCCTCAGAATTTCTACTTCAACATTTTACGACATATTTTCTCCCTTTCATCATCTCTTTTTCCTCGCCAAGTAGTTGAGGTTGACTTACCACACTTTTAACCCCTCCTCTCCTTCCTGTTTTCAATTTCTAGCAGGAATTTATCAGTAAGTATACACCATTAGAAATGTGCCAGTGACATTTTGTATCTTCCCTTGATTAAGCTTTCTTAAATTTCTCTCTATATTTTTTCAACTTTATTAATCCTCATGGTTCTTGAGCACTCATATGCACATTTAACAAAAAGCATTGCTAGTCATATTCTCATACAGTCCTCCAAAACAAAGGGAAAAAAACAAAACAAAACAAAAAACTAATAAAAGAAGTTCCCTTTCTTTCATCTCATGACTATTCATTAGATTCTTAAATTATTTTCAGATGTAGGACAAACAGAAGTTCAATGCAAATAGTTCATGAAAAGGTAACCATGTGCTGTGAGAGTCATCAGCTGCATTCTACAGTCTGTACAGTGTCCTTTCAGAGTCTGAATGACAGTAGCTAGTTATGATATAAAATATCAGTTATTTTTAAATCCATACTGCTCTAGAAGTAAAATGCCAACAGTGCTACCTGATTCTACCATAGGTTCCAGAGCATACCTGTATTCACAGCTAAGTATTCAACTTGAAACTTGTCTCCTAACAAGGATGAAAAAACAATGAAAAATAGCAGCTGACATATAATGGATTAAAATGTAACACATATAACAGTATTTTGAATGCATGTCCCATTTTTAATTCTTACTTTTCATTCCTAATCTTCTGCCAGAACAATCTTAAACAAATTAAAAAAGCAACCACAAATATAGAGTAATTTAAGTGGGGGAGTTCACTTGATTTTCGTAACACCAAAGTTTGTTCTTCCTCATCCAATCCCATGTTCTCCAGGATTCCCTGAGATAAAGCAATTTTAAAAATGGTTTCTGAGAAAAATTATTAACCTGCAAGCAGGTATGTATAAATCTGTTCCCAAAATGAATGAGAATTTTTGAACGCCTATTTCTATCAATTTAAGACATGAAATACAACATGGTAACTTAGAGATGTATACAAGGAAAAACATTCTTAAAACATTGTCCATTCAAATGTGCTTTCCTACCATATACGTGCTGTTGGAAAAGGACAGGTCTGTTTTGCAGGCAGTAGAAAAGAAAATCAAGATTCTTTAAAGTTTTTTTAAGAGGATCAACTAAAATGGTTCTACAGAGAAGCAGACCAGAAATATGAGCAGCTGACTTCATCCTGCTCATCCTGCAGGTCGTGAATATGTATTTACTTCTCTACTATTAGTCAGCCTTGCTCCTGAATTCTCACCTGACCCATAGATTAAGGATGGGTCAAACAGCATAATCTATTATAAACACCATGTTCCCTATCGCCCTCTTTGGACTTGTCTGGCGTGATTAATTTGCTATTTTCAGCAAAGTTTGCTATCTTAATCGAAACACCTGATAGAATTTTTCATTACCTGAACATGTGGTGGAAATAAACTGTGGCTTTATGCAACTCTAGCACCACACTTTCACCAGCAGCAATGGAACCATCTCTCACCAGCAACCTACTGAGTAAGTCACAGCCTGGAAAGAACTTTTTTATGATGTGCACCACCTCCTTTCCCCTCATGCTGCTCCTTACAACTCCACTGCAGCACATTCCTTCTTGTTCACTAAAACAAAGCTTTACTGATATTTTCCACAATATCTTACAATCCTTTGTATCCCTTTCTCTCAGTTCCTTCTGCTGCAAGCAAGCACTGCCAGCAACTGCATTTTTGCATTGACAAGGAAGCCAAATACTGCTTCTGGCACATGTAGTTTTCCACAACAGGCTTTCCATCTCTGAAACAAGGAACACAGAAGCTCCTTGCCCTGCAAAGGCAAAAAATTTAGGGACAGTTTTTCGCAAAAACACACCTCTAATTTGGAAATGAGACAGCATTTCGTCAAAATAGAAAACCTGCAGCTCCATAATAAATTCAGCATCAATACCAAGCAGTGTAGTGTGTATTGCAGCAATGCATCTGCTACACTTAGGAATTTACTGTCCATTTTACTCTACTGAGCTCTCAGGAAAACTGCAGCAAATACCGACAACATAATCTGACAGTCTTGCCACAGCTAGTGATTCTCTACACCAGGACAGACCAGATTTTCTATACAACCCATAACACAGTGCTGTACAGCAACACTCCCTAATAAATTTATTCTCTGTTCTTTCCTCTCAGCAGCTCTACTTTGAAACAGCAGCAGCACAGCCTTCTAGGTCAGAAAACAAAAAATCCAAAGGATCTTTCTATCCTCTATTCTCTCTACTAATTTCCAATCAAATCCAATACCCTGCTAAATGAGCTTTTCTCTTATTTTCATTGAAGAGCACAATCTTAACGGAACTAGGTTTAGATTATTTTTTCTACGCTTTCCTTTCCAGCAAGGCTTAAACAAGGTGCTCAGAGTGAGTTAGCCTCTGCCTCTGGAAGAGAGCAGGACGATCTGAGATCTGCAGGAATCGATACCTACTAGCATCTATGCCTGACACAGCAGTATTTCATTACACTCATATACATCAATGCTGCCAGATCAGGTGTAGTAAATAAAGAACAGCTGTTGCTGTGATCAACTCTTCTGACAAGCTCCTTCTGAAGTGTTGTCAGCAGATTCATAAGGCCACAATCTAATCTCACAGGGCTCTACCTGCTTCTTTCTGGTACTTGATCCTTAAAGCATAACCATTTTCTTGAATTTCAGGAAATCTGCCTGTATTCAAGAAACCATGATATATGAAAAGCCTCCTCATCAAACGTCCTTAAACAGGGAATAAAATCCAACCCCTTAAAAGCCTACTGACCTTAGAACTGAAAGAAAAAAACAAAACAAAACAAAAAAAGCATCACTACAATGACCAACTAATATACTAAAAACAGTGAAGAAGTTAATATCTTACACAGTAAAAGTAGATTCCAATGGCTACAGAAACCATTTTCAGCTCAAATAAAAAGCTACTCTGTTGTAACTCTCACTGGCTACATGATAACTGTTCTTACCAGGCTGCAAAGAAATTTCCCGACTAGACACTAACACAGGAGGATGAATGAGATCATAAAGACCACATCTCTCTCTTCTTTCTAGGCTTGACTACTGAGTTCTGCTCAATATTCAAGAAATCATGCATTTCAAACTAGTGTACTTGGCAGAGGACAAGAGATACCACATTCCTTTACTTACTGTACATTTTTCTGTCTAATCCAAGTGCAGGTACCATTTCAGGCTGTCTCTGTAGAAACACCACTAAGAATATGAAGGCTGAGTAAGCCTAAGACCCAGAAGCTTTAGCCAACTTCAAGAACGGCCGCTCATGTGAGTTATTAAAGAGGTAAAGCATAGATTTACAACACAGCTGTATAAGTACCCAATATAGCTTCTTTTCTGCAGAGTTAAGTAGGAAGAAGTTAAGTTTAAAAACTATTTACTCAAAATGAAGTAAGCTACCTCACAGAAACATATTTTCAACTGGTAGAAAAAGCATTCCTACTGGGAATTCTTACAAAAATACTAATGAGCTGTAAAGGTACACTGTAACTTAGAGCTTATTAATTGCTGCAGTCAAAAAAGCCCACAGGTATTAGCCATAGTCATCATACTACCTACCTCAGGTAGCGTTCTATCAGTAAACCAAAATCAGCAATTTTCAACTGTTTGTGTATTTTTCTTCCCATCTTTCTCACTGAGATCAGCTCCTTAACAAGGTTTCCTTCCTTAATTTTATGAGAAAACTAACTAGAAGATGTCAAGCAGAAAGGTAAAAAGACATATGATAATTCACTGATGCAGTTCAAAGGTGCTACATAGAACACGTTTCACCACTGAAGGTTGATCCCTTTTCCAACGTACACACTTGAGTCACTGTTTTTTAAAGAAAAAAAATTTGTGTTAGTGTCGCCTTCAACACGCTTTGTCTGCAGGATCCATAAATCTTATTTGCCAAACTTTTTTTGCGAAACGTTTATAAAATTCACATCTCAACACTGCTGACACATTCACCTGAACTTCTTATTACCAAAATTATCGTCATGTCCCTCATTACACAAGAATAATCAAGCTTACATGCTACTGAAAATAAAGTATTTAGATGGTAATAATGTCTGCATACATTTGTCTTAATTTAATAAAAGTATTTTATTGCAAAGAAAAATATAATCAGGTGAAGGTACAAAAGTCAAGAAAAATTTATCAGTGTTAATTAATGCCTGAAGGTAGAATTATGCTTCTTTCAATTGGACCCATTAAAGCAGCTTTAATACAGATTTGCACAGCAAGCTGAAGATTTTCAAGAGCAGATAATGAGGCAAGCTAGTACTATTTTAACCCCTCTAGAGTATAATCAGTTGATAAGGTTTTGAAACGTTACAAGGTCTAGGACAAAAAGATTAGCTTTAGTTCCTCCAGATCAAAATTGAAACCTAATTAATTAACAATGTTATAAGAAAAGGTTTACTGCTATTTTTACATGCCTTTAATGTCATCTTCTAAAGAAAACAGGTTAAGATATTTTAATTTATCTATTGCGTAAATGGCAGAAGAATATTCCCTGCTCCAACATTATCTGCTAAACTAATTGAATTTGAAAATTTCAAACATTCCTCCAAAAACCTCACCTTACTTTTTAAGGAAAAAACAGCATCAGTGATCTACTTGAGATACACACAATTATTATAAATCAAATACAACAGGTTAAAAATAAAAAAGAGAATTAAAAGATTTCTGCAGTAAGTTATCTATCAGTCTTCAGAAGAAGAAGAATTAAAATTCTAAGAGAGTGTCCTAGCCACTTAAACATAGCAGTTAGAAATTGTTTTCCTTGAAACAAACAGAGAAGTGATGCATGTATGTCAGGGATACATAACTGCTGAAAAAAAGTTTTGAGACACTGCATAAAACAAAAATAACAGTAAAAAATAACCTAGACACTAATCTCAAAGGAGTAAGATTTTTACCACACAGCATTTAGAAGAAACATATCTATATGCAAGATGAGGCCCAGTTGTGACTATCAGGACCAATAGTTACCAATAAACCAATTAAAAAAAAAGGAAAAAAAAAAAAAGGGGAAAAGTAAAAGTACAATGGAAAACTCAAATATAATACATTCTGTACTGAATTTATGTGGAATAATAGACAAGAATAATCTTAATCTTAAGTGCTTTAACAAATTTATTTGAAACTTTGAATGGTACATCTTTAAATGTTGCACACTAATTCATACTTTAATGCATTGAAACAATATGAAGTTCATGACCAAAAAGAAGTCTTATTCATAAAACTGAAGATTACAACACTGTAATTTAGGAAAGGTGAAAACCTGAAGTGTGGGGTATTCCCAGCCCCTGCCCTGGAGGGATCTCTGCTGAGACAAGAGATTTCGCAATTGCCCAGCAGAACTCCCTGGAAAGGCAACCACTTCTTTGGTCATGGTGAGAAAAGACAGACCCACAATCCTTTAGGAGACTCTATGCAGATCCTTTGTAACCCATTGGCCTTCACCCACCCCTGTATCCCTATAAAAGCAAGCCCTCTGCCCCTGTGCAGAGAGAGAGTTCTCGTCCCTGGCTTTCCCCTTCGCCGGAGGGGACCCACAATAAAGCTACCTTCGTGCGGAACCAGCCACACGAACCTCTCGACTCTCTCTCTGGTCTGGCTTGGCCTGGAGGCTGCCCCGCAGAGCTGAGCTGGAATCACGAGCTGACAATCACTAAAGAGCTGACAGCCTCTGCAAGGGCCCTCCTGCCAGCAGCTGAGGGAAGACAACCGGGCCTCGGGAAGGTGATTCCTTTTGGGACCATCTTCCCAGACTGGTCACCTCTTCCTGGGTCAGAGCCACTCACCCCATCACCAGCTGTCATGCTCAAGTTCTATTAAGTAAACAGAAGTTCAATGCATATACTCCATTCCAAAGATACTGGACAGCAGAAGTTTTGAATAATGATGATTTCCACTTTTATTTTAACCCTAAAGCCGCAATGAGTATCAATTCTCACGAGTATCTGAGCACTCTTCTTCCCTGTTAGTTATACAAATGTGATTAAAGACCATATTATTTCTCAATCATAAGTCTCCAAATTTATTATTTTACTTGATTTTCAGTAGTATCTATTAAAATAGAAACCACTCTGATACTAATCTCATTACAAATTAATTTCATTTAGCTTTCAGTAAGAACTAACTAGATGGATCTATCTCACTGTAGTGGTTTGGTCCAAAATACTCATTACTGTTTACCTTCTGTGAGATAAGAATTAGGAGAAACGCAAAGCAGGCACCAATCTTGAAAGAATATAAAGAAGTTTATTAATAGACCTAAAAGAAGAAAAAAAAAAAAAAAATCATACCACACCTTCAGAATTCTTCTCCTCCCCCCACCTTCCTCCCTTCTCCCACTGACAATGTAAAAAGACAACCCTTGAGATGTTCAGTCTGTTTACCACTCCATAATAACCTTGTTCAGTCCATTTAGGAAGAGGAGTCCCTCTTGTTCATGCTATGAACACATATCACAATGAGCCAGCCGCCCAGGTTGGTTCTCTGCTCACATGTGAGTCCCTTCCCCCGACTTGCAGCTTTCCCACAACTGTTTTCGAGGGTCCACTCTTGAAATTACTGGGGTGAAATTTTAAGGTTGAGCCGTTCAGAAATAAAAGTTCTCTTCACCCATCTCTGGGAGCATTTCATCTCTAAGAATAGAGGCCCTTCTCCTTCCCTGGGAGCAAAGGGTCCTCCTCATCTTCATCTTTAGGACTGTCTCTGGGAGCATCTCTAGGAACTGAGGTCTTCTCCTTTTTCATTTGGAGCAGAAGTCCTCATCACTTCCATCTCTCCCTGTTCAAATTTCTCATTAAATTACAGCTGCATCAGCATCTGCCTATCTCAGCACAGGTGCTTTTGCTCACAAGTACAAGTTGAATGCTCCACCCCCCCTGCCTTCATGAAATTACAATGGGTACTCTGATACATCATAGCTTTACAACAGAATTTCAGCTTTAAGCATCTCCTCTTTCTTCTCCCTCAGGTTTTCAGCTCTTCACAGCACTAAAAGGGTTAATCTCACCTCAGCCTTGCAGCTTTGCAGCTGGAATGTTGAATGTTTCTTATCGAAGTGGAGAGGGGGGAGAGCCGAGCCGCTCCGGCTGCCCACGGCAGGGCTGTGGGGGGGTTCCACGGGTGGAACAGGTCCATCGGCTCCAGGATGGCCGTGGCCTGGCCCGAGCAGGGCCTGGCTGGGCCCGCTGGCCCCTGCACGGGCCCCGCAGCCACCTGTGCCAGCACCGGAAACAAGAGAGAAAGCTGGGGGGGGGGTTTGTCTGTTCTTAAGTGTGTATCACAGAGGTGGTCACAATTTTAAGTGGCTTAAAGAATTGTCCATATTCAAACTGGCCAGCTGATAGGTTCTATCAGGTCACAGAGGAGCTGTAAGCACTCCTTTGCAAGAATATCACTTCCAGGACTACGCTTGCTAACGCATGACACTCACCTAGACTGTGGAGAATATACTGTCATATTTACAGAAACTTTAAAAGTCCTCTTAGGCATGTCAGGATAAAGTCTAAGCATAATACAAGACAAGAAATATGATCTCATGTTCTCCTTACAGGGTTTTGTTGTTATTTCTAGAAGCAATATAAGCTTACATTTATGTCAAATGATGAGATACCACACTGATTTTTCTTTTTTATCTTACTCAACATTGATTTATACAATCAGCTTTTTGGTGGTCACCCAGAAATTCCTAGACAATAAACCCTACAACAAATTATACTGTTGCAACTGGTATCTTTGTATGGTGCATGAAGGGGAAGAGAAAAACAACAGAAGACATGACTGGCTAATCTCAATTTAGTAGATGTAACAAATTAGTAGACTGAAATACACAGCTTTCAAGTCTTCCTGTCTGTACTTTACAGAAAGGAACATTGATTACCATTTCTGTCAAAATGCACATTTTCACAAGCAACCTATTTTGCATGTTAATTACATAAATAATAACTTTTTCTCCTTAGACGAACAAAGAAGGAGCACATTCAGTAAAAAATAAATAAGAACACTTCTTACTACATTGTTTTTTAAGCCAGCTCCATTCTTTGACACCAAATCACCAAAACCACATGCTCAGGAAACAATCCCTCTCTTGATTCAACACTACAGCATCCCAGCCAATGGATGAGGCAAGAAGGTCAGAATGACATCACCTCTGTACATCGCTTTTAGACACAGCACTGGCACCATCTGGTGCCCTTCACAACCTGCCCCCCCCCCCCCAAGTCAATGATACTCTAAGGGAAGCTAATTGTAAGGGCTGCATTAGAGTTGTGATGATCATCAGAACAACTTCTGTTCTCTTCATCTGTTAGAATCACCAAATCACAGAACATCCTGATTTGGAAGCAACCCACAAGGACCACGAAGTCCCACTCTTGGCCCTGCACAAGACAACCTCCAGAATCACACTACGTGCCTGAGAGCAGTCCAAATGCTTCTTGAACTCTGGCTTAGTACAATAGCCACTTCCCAGTGGAGCCTGTTCCAGTGCCCAACCACCCTTGGGGTGAACAAACCTTTCCTAATATCCAACCCAAACCTACCCTGACAACTCCAAGCCAATCCCTCCAGTCCAGTCCCTGGTCACCAAAGGGAAGAGGACCAGTGTCTGCCCCTCCTCTTCCCCTTATGAGGAAGTCATAAATCACAATGAGATCTCCCCTCAGTCTCCTCTTCGCAAGGCTGAACAAGCCAAGTAACCTCAGCCACCCCAGCTCAAGGGGGCTTCCCCTGAAGGCCCTTCACCATCTTCGTTATTGTGGTGCCCAAAACTGCCCCCAGCACTCGAGGTGAGGCTGCCCCAGTGCAGAGCAGAGCGGGACAATCCCCTCCCTTGACAGGCTGGCAATGCTGTGCCTGATGCCCCACCCCGGACACTGCTGGCCCTCCTGGCTGCCAGGGCACTGCTGACTCATGCTCAGCTTTCTGTCAACAAGGATCCCTGTATTTTCTGTGGGGTTACTCTCCAGCCTCTCATTCCCAAGTTTGTATGTATATCCAGAGTTTTACCATCCTGTTGACAAACTCTTCTTTCCAGGCTGCCAGTTTTCCATGGTTCTAGTCACAGTTACTAGCCTCTCTCCATTGCCACGTGGATGATGTAATTACATCACACCATCAATTTCAGATTTCTGATCAATTAGTTTCAGCTTCTGAAACTGATCTGAAACCACAAAAAGCAATCTCATGGAGATGCACACCCCAGATTCAGATGCTGCCACAGTAGGCAGCTTTCTTAAAAGCACAATACTGCAAACATAATCCTGGTAAAGGTCTTCACAGGTATTTTGTCTTTCAGATAAGGACTGGATAGAAATGCAGGAGTAATCATACACTGCTGGCTCCTAAACATGATGTGTGTGCACCACTTTACACATCACACCTACAGCCATGAGGATGTGACAACACACTGAAGTTTCAGCCACTGCTGTAATACAAAGTAAAAGTTTATTTAATAATAAACAGTATTTTTATTTTACTGTATTATTTTACAATTACATCTTTCATAGATCTACATTTTATATTAGATGTAATATATATTACATCTAATATATTAAATATTAGATATAATTCTACAGTATATGAAGTATATAATATAGATTACGTACTATATATACTATACATTATATAATCTCTATAATAAAATATAATGTATCTACTGCACATCATATCATACATAATGTATGTATGTTTTCTATATATTTGTTTAAATATGAACTTTTTAAGTAACAACTGTTTGAACACACAAAAGAGTTTAAATAATACTTTATCAGAAAGTTATAATCTCTGAATCACCTGCAGCTTTCTTCGTAAGACACAATAGCAAATTATTTTCTATTTTGAGAAACATAAATGTGATGTCAACGACAAGTTTTCTTAACTGCTCTATTTAAACATAATACAAACCTGTTCTAGAGATTCTATTTTGCTGTCTTTGGCTTGTAAAATCTCTAAAATTCTTCTGTCCTTGACTTCAGCTTTCTGTTTTTCTCTGGAAACAAACAAAAAAAAGAGACACTTTATTAGTCATAATTTGCAGTTAATCATTTGAATTTTTCATGTCCTGATAATGAATGTCATTTTAAAGCACAGAAAATTAAATTATCTGAAGCTGACAGGCCCTGCAGAATTAATCAGTGAGCATATGGCAAGTGACAGCAAATTACATCTGTAAACATCTAATGCAACTTTGTTCAAAAAGAAACAGAAGTAAGAGGTCTTAATATTTTTAAAGCAGCTGAAATGACCTGTCTCATTCTTTCCCAAATTAGAAAGTGTACTTGAACATAGAATGAGCAAAATGTTTTTGCTCCTTCTTTGCAATGCAGAACACCAAGCTACTTGGGTTTGTGAAGTCCTTCTCACAGTTACATGGCATTTTTGTGTCTGAAACAACACTTCTGAACATCGTAGATAGTTATTTTACTATCTTCCACAGGGACAGAATAAGTAACTTTTACCAGCAGAAAAAAAAAAAAAAGACAGCTCAGAAGCTTGAGTAAGCGGGATGAGCAGAGCCACTCTATGTGGTTAAAAAGTGTACAGCTATTACCATCTCTGCAATACTTTGTACAATGCCAGTTGATGAGTCATTAATGCTTTGTTTAACGAAGTACCTCATCTCACTGCTATCTTATTTCTTAACTGAGTTCAAATACTGATGCCCTTACTAGCTTGTTTTAGGCAGAAGGAAAACAAATGTTGAAACAGTAAGGATATTCAGATTCCTTAGCACCAGTCAGAGTTCTTATCACATATGCGTGACCAAAGGGCTTAGAAATATATATTCCCTAAAAGTGTCCAAATATTTCAGGCAATCCCAGCACCACAGCTGACGGAAGCAGAAACTCATACAGATTAACCCTGTTCTCACAGTATAGTTAAAACTTGCATCATGGCTGGTATCAGCCACCTATGGAAGCAAAGGATTCCTACTTGAGCAACTCTTGCTCTACCAAATAAGGAATGTTTCGGAGCTGGAGGGGAATGAAATACTAGCACACATGAGTCTGTAAATCTGATCTGAAGTGGATGAAAATACCCAGCTGTACACAAAAGGCCTTATCTGCCAAAGCATTTTGTAACAGTGGCCAACAAGGACAGTAGATACATGGAGGATTATTTTTCTCCACTATTAAGTATCATTGTGTAGCCTAATGATACCAAAGATCTTGAAAACTAAACTACACTGTCGTAACAGGCCATCCAATAACATGGGGGTTTTTAATAAAGTTCTATGACTGCTAAAATATCTAGTCCAATCTTGAGTAAACAAAGAATTAAATAAAATGGTGCAGAATTTGAAGTGAGGGCTTTGGAAACTCAGGTCTCAAGGCATCATAACTCTAAATAGCTCTCTCCGATTGCAAATATAGCAGCAATGATGTGTTGTAAGACCTGAAGAAAACTAAGAAAAACCTACCTGAAAAGGTATGCATTTAAGCTACATTTAGGTTAGGAATAATAAAAATACACAGGAAGCAGTCTTAGTCAGTTGTATGTCACTAAATAAAAAATCTACTTCATAAAGAAAATAACTTGGCACTGTAATGAGAAAAGTCAAATCATGAATATTCAACAAGTATTCCAAAAGACATTTCATATCTGAAATGTATTTAACATTTTAAGTGAGACAGAAACTTAACAGAAAAATTAACATCAAATACTGACCTTAAAGCATCTGATCACCTGCAACCAGAACCATCAAGCAACTGCATGATAGGTTGCTAGAAACACATAAGCAGTAAAACAAATAGTACAAACAGCTTTTCATAGTTTATCTTTGAAAACCAACAAGAACAGAACTAAGTAGACTGCGATTACAGAAATTCACACAAATATGAAATTATTTGATGCATTCCAAAAGTTATGCTGTGATGTCCTTCCAAAAAACAAATTTTAAAAAAAATGGAGCACTAGAGCCAAAACAACAAACAGGTTTCAAAACATGACAGGTTATGAAACCGATTCACCCTGCTTATAACACGCATCTGGCTAACAGAAGTCACATTCTTATACTCATTTTAAAAAAATGGTAGAAGACTTTCTGGTAGGTATATAAAACTTTGTACTAGAAGATTCTAGACAACCTTAAAGAACAGGATTTAGTAAGCAAAAATGTCTGAATAGTTTATTTGTATAATACTTAACCCAAAAGTTTGTGCAAGTTCCTGAAGGAGACATACTGTTCATGATAGGTACTGGATATTATTCCTCAACTTAAATGAAACAAAAACTGTTCCAATATAGAAATACTAATGCTTCTTCGTAATTTCTTTGCTGTGGAGTCCTAAATGGTGACCAACAATTACCGTTCCTCAAAGACAATAGCTGCAGTAATCAAACCCCAAATATTTGGGGAAGAAGGTTATCACTCTCCCGTAACCATGCTACCCCAACCTGAGGAAGTGATACACCTATATTGATCTATGCCCAAACTGTAAGAAATGTAACATTGAAAGTTTGGTCAGGTCTTAATTACAGCTAGAAAACTTAAGAATTCAAGATTAGACACACACACAACTAGTTGATCCAGAATCCTAAGAGCTTCAGAAGACAAAAAGGAAAGCAGGTCTTTACTACAAAGTACTTAGAAGAGTCAGGTGCAGACACAGAAGGAATCATACCATTAACCACAGACAAGCCCCATGAACCACTGATTAGCATTGCCTCCAGCCCTCAGAAGTATTCCGACCTTAAGTCTATCATCCACAATATGCCGTCATCTTCCCAACTCTAACCATCATCTCCTCTCTCAAAGTCTTCCTTCCATAAAACAAGACCCAATCAAGACACAAAAACTGTTTAATTAGATAGCCTCCGAACTCAACTATGCAATCACCACTTGAAATTTATTATTAAACTTGTTTTCTAATGTATTAATTGATTGGAAAACTTGGTAAGTTAGGTAAGTTTCCCTAAGGAACTTTACATTTGTGAGTGGTTAGTTTTTAAAAATTTATTTTAAGGAGAAAACAGAAAAAAAGTAAGTGAAACAAGAACCAAGTAAACGAACAAACAGCTCTGAAAAACAGTACGCACAGCTAATTCTGATTCATTATTGGTAGTTAAGAATCTATGGAGCCCTCCGACTTTAGGACATGGTTTCAAAAAAGGAGTTTAAAGAATAAAGTCTGGGACTGGAGAGGAAAAAAAACCAGATCACTGTTAGAGCAAAAAAATATGCCTGTAACAGAGGTACCTACTAGCCAACAGTTCCAAGTGCATTTCCAGTTAAATGCAGCATTTTCCGCCTATCCAGTGCTTGGTAAAACACTCCTTCAGACAAAGATGTCAAAGAATATAGTTTATAAACACAGATGTAACATCATCATAATGAGTGGGGAAAGTTTAATAAATTTAATGTATTTTGCCTTCATGACGTTTTCTCTCAAGCTCTCTAGATAACACATGCTGTGCTAATGCCCCCAAAATACAAAACATGTAACCACCCACATCTAAAGAAAAACGTTCTAGTTATTAGAAGTTAGGTACACAATGGAAGTTGTCAGAAGCCTAAAGAGAAACCTCATATCCAATTTTATCAGTAGTTTCTCCTGACGGCAAAGGACGTTTTCCCATGCTTGTTACAGGATCACTCCCCACAGACACTCAAGGTCGTGTATATGACTGGAACTTGCATATCATATTTGGATCTGCTGTCACACCTTAAAATGAGACTTGATAGGAATTGCAGTAATCACCTCTTCTTTTTTTAAAGTGTAACAAATGTTGTGAAAAAAAAATCTTCAAACAACTTCATTCATTGAGCTGTTATGTCTCTAAAATGTATTTTTAAAAGTCCATTGGAATATGGGGGGGGAAAATTCAGGCACTGTCAAGAAGCTGATGATGATCAATGACTGAGACAAACTCCTGTTTAGCTAATTAGAATCACTGATGAGCAATAATGATGTGAGCTAAGAATATTTGCAGACTTCTTTAGGATGAAAAATGGAGTAAAGAGAGGCTGTCAATTTGTACACATTCTAAGCTCCAATCAGTTTTCCCATGAGTAGTACCTATTTTAAATGTTTAACACAGATGCATTTAGCTACAAAAATTATTGAGATTCAGCTTCCCACAAAAATGAAGAAACTGAGAAAATATTCTTAAGCTTTTCCTCTGTTACGATTTTCTTCTTGTATTATGCTCTACTCAATTATACAAGACAACCTTCTTGATGTTTGGCACCATTTTACCGGCTTACCAGAAATGAAACATTAGACTACGAGGAAACATTTATCTGTGAATGAGGTATGAAAACAGCAAAAACCTTAATACTTTAAAAATCAGAAGTTTGTTCAAGTTTCTACAAATCTTCAGCAAAAGCAGTATGAGCAAAGAGGTATCCTGTACCACAGGTCTTTATCAAACAAGCATTTAACCATTTGTCAAGAAAAGGTAACTTGGAGTCGTATATAATTATGTCACATTTACATCAGCTAAATGAAAATAAATTTAACTAATAAATTGAATTTGCTGTTTACATGTTTCATGGAATACATCCTTTCAGTTTTACAATACGCTGAATTAAAAAAAACAACAAAAATCAAACAGAAAACCCCCAAAAAAACAAACATAAAAAACCAAACAAAAAAAGACCCCAAACAAAAAACCAAAAGAAACAGTAAAAAAAAATTTAAAAAGAACCCAAACAAAACCACAAACAAACAAACAAAAAAACCCCACCAAAATGTCCCAAACCCAAAAACATATCGACAACTTTGGTCTTAAATAGAAAGTTAGGAATAAATACACTGCAAACTTTGAACAGTGTGGTAAAACAATAGACTGCATTTTAACAGTATACCTCTACCTACAATAAACTGCTTCGAGAAACATTGTTACTTTTGAAAGACATTTCATTGATTCTAAAGGGCTGCAGAACTAGAAAGGCTATAAAATATCAGTTTGCGTGATGCAGTTTAATTTGATTACCTTATTTCCTTGTCCTCCAACCTCCAAGTATTTTACAGACTTCCAAAATTCACATTGTTTGTATTAAACAGATAATTAATCACCCACGTGCAAAGTGAAGTTGTAGAGCACAGACTGTCAATGTTATAGTAAATATGGAACCAATATTGTAATTACTGTGTACAGTCACATTCCTGTGATTGCACAGTCGGTGGTTAGCAGAAACAGAGCCTATGCCTTAATCTTCCTAGAAGAAACTTTAGAGTGTTAAGAACTAATTAGTTAAGAACTAATAAAAAAAAAAAGCTCTTTTCATTTAATCAAGAGTTTAATTTCACCTAAGATTCTAGAAGATCCTTTATTTCTTCCCCTTATATCCCGGGATACACCTATTTTCATTTCTTTACAAAAATAATTCAAGATCTAATAACAAATGTTAAATGAACTTGTTTCCTTAGTAAATTATCTATGGAGCCAGTCCTATATTATATGATATGTCTCAAAATGAAAAGGCATCATTACAAAAACATAAATTTTCTTGAATCTCTAACTTGATTGATTTAATTCATTAGATGATGTATTAAGGAATAAACCTCTCATTTTAAGCATATGATGATGTCTTATTTTAAGCAACATCTATAAAATACTAAACATATTTTTACACTAAAGTAGTACAAAAAATATAGACATTTTTGCCCAGTAATTTTGCAAACATTTTTCATCTAAAATACGCAAGTCTTTTACAGTGTTCAAAATATCAGCACTTCAGAACAGACTGCTTTAACATCTGCACATCACCAGGGTTTCCTCCAAGGATTTTTAAATGATGCCTGCCTGTGCTGAATAAAGTGCTAACTTGCACCTTGCATTTCAAACTGTGTCCTGAGCAGCCATCCAGTTGGTACAACACCAGCTGAATTCCCAGAGGCCACTGTTCAATCAGGCTTGACTGCAATTATCATGTCAATATTTTGTGCTCCGATATGCAGATATGCACACATGCAAACTGCATAATACCTTCTTCTCCATGGAATGTTGACTTATGTTCAACGTTCTGAGAATTTTTAATGAAAGAGGGTATTAAAGTTTCATTAACTGTAGAAAATCACAATTATTTGACCTTAGCCAGAAAGGTTGTACTCTTACGTTGTATTATTCTATCCACTGTATTGAGTGATAGTAACTGGGCAGTCCATTGTATTTTAAATTCAGAGTGACAAAACGGTAATGACTTACATCTTGTTTACATCATTGTCCTGCTGTGATGGTGTTTCCTGTTAATTTGTAAAAGGGTGTTTTAAGTAAGCTTCTGCACAATGTTTACCATCCCTTCAAAAGATGTGAGATACAGATTTTTAGTTTTTTCAATTAACGTAGGCGATCTACAGCATTCATTCATACAGCACATTCACTTATTCTTTTACATTAAATGTACTTGCCATTTTCAGTACATCTGCGTATCTTCAGTCACTGAAGAATCTATGTCAACCTGTTTATGTTTCTTCCACAATTTGCTATTCACAGGATGCTGCAAACCACAGCGTAAGCTCCTGTAATTACCTTTCCAAAAATTCTTTGCTTATTTTTGATCTCTTGCTTTTCGGCCATATTTTTGTCCATCTGTTCACCTTTAGACAGATGTAACTCCTCAGCAAGAAGAACAAAAAAACATTGGCAGTAACATTGAGGTTGCCACTGTTTCTTAAGAGTGGCCTGAAATGATAAATCCATTCTTTCCCTTTGTTAAGACCTGCCATACAAAGCACACTTGAAATTTAGATGCGGAAAAACCTCCACGTAAGGCAGGCTTGCCAAATGTATTACCTAGCATAATAAAATCCCCATGTACATCTACCAAGTCTTATATCATTGCCACAGTTTGATCATTAATGGATCCTGCTACATCCCCCTTCCAGAAGAAAGGAAAGGAGTCAGCTAGAAGCCCTAGAGGAAAATTAAGTCTGTTGACTTGTCAAGATTTCATGTACTATAGAAGGAAGAGTCTTAAAGCAGAGCTCTGAAGTCTGCAAAAATACTTCAAAACATTTCATACTCTCATCTGAACCCCAACTCCACTTCAGTTTACACATGCATTTACCTAATAAGAGCTATTTTCTAGCACCTTTTTTTTTAAATCATAAAAAAAAATCTTTCAAAAGGCAGCAAACTAGAAATAGCATATTCTTTACATAATACTGAGATCAATAGTATTTAAAGTAGCTGGAAAGTATACTAACATGAGTAGTAGTTTTACAATGGCTTGTTTGAAAATACCTGGAGGCTTTTACATATCCCAAAGGCATTTCTCATTTGCACAGTAAAGATAATTTTTTGTTTCTATCTGAATATTAAATTGGGAATATAGTTACAGTTATCCAGCAAGAACTGCAAAGACTGCTGAAAAGTATAATATCATTGGTGTATTACAGGAATCAGCAGCATAGCCATAAAAAAGTACAAGTTGCATTTTTACTATTTTAGGGCAGGAGAACTTCTATTTTGGGACCATGAAAGCATTTGAAAATAACAGACAAGTAATGGCAAGGTACTAGTAATTTCCCCCTACATCCCCCAAATTATGTCTTTTACATTTTCCTGGTTTGTTCAGAAAAAGATAATATAAGGAATTGTCTAATGCCATAAATATAAATTACTTTACTGTAAAACTAGTACTGCCCGCTCCTAATACGTATTTTCTTTTCTTCATCACACATCTGTAGTTTAAGTTGTAATGTTCTAAGTGAAAATTTTGTCCTGCATCTTTTTATTCTTGTCACTGTAATCTCATGAAGAAAGCCTAGCTGTCTCTTTCATCAGTTTAATGAATGAAATGCACTGGACAATACTGTTTGTTTCTTTATGTATATATATATGATCTAGGATACACATGCCTATGCTTTCATAGATTCTGTCTGCTTCCATTACATATCCAGCTTATGATCTCGGGCCGTCTCTAACAAAGATTTGGTGGGGACTCAACCGTTTCTTGGTTATGGAATTTTTGGTGGAAAGAACATACTGGAAAAATGAAGCTATGTAAACATTGATGGTACCCATGTCACAAGAAGCAAAAAAAAAGGTTTTAATCCATTCCATTCTGTTTGTCTCTATCTCAAAATCTCATAATCAGCACAAGCAAGACAGAAAAAGTTATGAACTTGAATATGACTGGGTCTCTGTTGTTCCTAATACAGGTGAGAAGGAAAAATAAATTCTGTAAGACTTAAATGGCTTTTATCAGATTTTAGTGTAAATTCTCAATTTCCAGCTCATCTGATACAACTGTGTATAGTATAGAAAAAAATACTGCAAGCAGCAGAGATCCTCCCAAGTGACATGCTTCAGGAATCATTTTAATTATAACAGTTATTTGATCATCCCACTCTTTTATACTCTTTAAACCCACGTATTTTTCCCAGATTAACAAAGCCAGAAAATCTGTTGTCCTGTAATCTTCTGTACAGCAACCGTGCTAGATAACAGATTCCCTGTAAAGCTAATCAATGTACTGGAACTAAGATAAACTGATACTATCATAAAAAAGTATTATTTACTCCTACAAGGTAGGGAATAAGACAAAAACTTTTCTGAAAGGATGAGAGTGTGAAGAGGTACAGTCATGAAACTGAAGCTACTTAGGAAATCATTATAGAAAGTAAAACCAGGAAAAGTTAGGATAGAATACATGGGGCTGTAATTTGGTTGTGCAGAAGGTTCACAGGTAAAGCTGGGCTAGAAACTATTTCCAAAGCAGCAATTAGACCATTCTCAGGAAAAAGAGATGAAGCTACATCAATTAAAGAGAAAAATACACACTATTGGTACATCTGTCAAATCAAAGCAACCCCAAAGTTCAAAGTTGTGATTAATAAAACTCCTATATACTGAATGGGTTTTATCCAAACCTATTCCAGGATTTTCAGGAGTAATGATAACACCTAAAAAGAAGCTGTGGAAGCAATTTCTTCTTTCTTAATTCCGTAATTCAGAGACACATGGAAAAGCTGTAATATAAATGTATAGCCCTGAGTTCAAAAAGGTTCTAAACCATTAGCGTAATTCTAAAAGAATAGAGGACATAAAAAAACTAGAGAAGCATGTTAACAGAAGTATGTTGGGCAGGGTTTCACACACCAGTCACCAGTGCCTCTATACACTCTATGCACTCTATACAAAACACATACAAAAAAATTTCAGCTTATTATCTTGCTAGTGTGCATCAAGGTGGTATATAAGAATGCCATATTCATTGTAACAATCAGGATAATACACAAAATTACTAATTTCTGTTCCAAATAAAGCATAAAATAATTTAAAGCAAGAGACAACTATCACAAAAATATTCCTAGACATGAAGAATAAAAAACAAAGAAGAGAAACTGTATCTTATATAGGCATACAATTCAAGAACTCCAAATAATTAATTTATTGAACATTATTTAAATGTATACTTTCCAACATGTCTATGCTTCCATTCATCCCGATTATTTTTATATGCAACATTAATAAAGAATGTTAGTAAGCCTGAACACCTTCTGCCTTCTTAAGCTTCAGGTAAAAGAACTACAGTTTTCCACATTGTTCAGCTATCTATAAAATGTGGTTAGGACAATAAAGTTTTTTAATATTTTCAATATAATTGTGCTTACATACATGTAATGTATGTTTACACATATTAAATACTGTATTTATATATTTTAAGCAGTCCTCTCATTTTTTTTTAATGTTTTATGAAGGAAGATCAATTCTACCACCACTGTCCTCACGGAAACATAACCAAATCTCATTAGGAAACAAACCATTATGATTTTGCATTTCAACATACATGAAGGATGCTATAAATCTGTGCATCAGTCTCCATCATATATGAAAATTATTTCCCAAATCAAACATACAAACAGTAGTAAAAATAGTATACTGTCTCAACAGCCAAGCTACTACTCCCTGCAGTTAAGTGTCCCAGTACAAAGCCAGCAGTTACTCGATACCATTGGTGACCATATGTGAACTCCCCAATAACAGCTGTCTTAAAACAAGATGCATGTCCTCACACCATCACTGTCTTCCTCTAGATATGAATCCTTTAGAATATCAGCTCTGGTTCCCTTATCACACTGTATTCTTGGACAAAAATTTTCATTGCTTTATACTAGGCAGAACATGGGACAACACTATAGCAAATAGTGACTGAGAGGGGATCTCATCGATACATACAAATATCTCAAAGGTGGGTGTCAGGAGGATGGGGCCAGACTCTTTTCAGTGGTGCCCAGCACCAGGATGAGGAGCGGTGGCCATGAAGTAAAGCACAAAAAGTTCCACCTCAACATGAAGCGGAACTTCTTTGCATTGAAGGTGGCAGAGCACTGGAACAGGCTGCCTGGAGAGGTTGTGGATTCTCCCTCTCTGGAGACACTCAAAACCCACCCGGACACGTAACCTGTAAAACCTGCTCTAGGTGACCCTGCCTTGGCAGAGGGGCTATACTAGATCTCCAGAGGTCCCTTCTAGCTGTAACAATACCATGATTCTGTGAAATGCACTCCCAGCTAAAGAAATTAATGCTATATTTTCACAAGTGAAAGAACACGTACAGATGAAGTCCAGAAAGGAAAGATGTGAACAACGAAACATGCATTCTAAGATCAAAGCACTGAATGGAAACTCAAAGGAGCCAGGACCCCTCATGAATCTATAAAAAGCTTCAAGTAAAAATGGCATGCCACTTAAAAAAGTTAAAATCCCTTTTTTTTCTTTTTAAAAAAACCCAATTTTTCATTTCAAAAGAGGAACTCATGGCACCCTAAGATAATCAAGTGTTTCAATTCTGACAGCCAATTCATTCACATTCTCCTTATGTTTGGCCTACAAAAATTCTGAATTCGTAAGTATTAGCATTACAAAACAATCAACTGCATACTGTGATAATTAACTAACATTTATAGGAACCAGATAACAGTTAGTATCATGAAGAAATCATCACCGTTACTATCCTCAGAGAAATAAGCTGCAGAAGTAAGATCCTGCTTGTCTGTGTTAACAGAGAAGGAAGCTCCTACAGTCAGGTAAAAGTTCTTCCCCCAAAGTGTGGCTGGGCACTGGAACAGGCTCCCCAGGGAAGTGTTCACAGCACCAGCCTGAGAGAGTCCAAGATGCAATTGTACAATGCTTTCGGGTACCTGGTGTGACTCTTGGAGTGTCCTGAGCAGGGCCAGGAGTTGGACTCAATGATCCTGACCTCTTCCAACTCAGCATATTCTATGATCCTATGATAGTTATCTCTTCTATTACCAATTCCTAACTTTTCACTTCCTTAAGAATTCAGATAAACATAACTTACATATGTAACTGTAATCCAACAGCTTATGACACTGGAAAATTACCAGTCATTTACCTCCTCCTGCTCTTCCAACAGGAAAACAAAATATTGCAGTACATTTATAATTTTAAAAATGTATTCAACGGCAGTACAGCAATCTCAGTGAGAACAGATTTTAAAGCAAGCTTCAACTAGCACAAAAAAAGTAGAACTTGTATTCTAGGCACTCTTCACAAAATTTAACTATTAAACTTTTTCAACACATTTTTAGAATTCTACATAGTTCTCAATTAGAAAGATAAAGAATATGGTATCAGCGGGGGAGGTTGGTTGCTTTTTGGTTTTAGTAGCATGTTAAATCTTCAAACTCACCTTTCCACAACCAAGCTGACAGCTCGAGTAAGATCTGGTTTTGACACTTGGAGATGTTTCCAAAGAGACCACACAAATTATTTATCAGCCTTAGAAATAGGAAAAAAAAAAAAGACAAAAACACATTACATATATAATGCCTTTTACAGACAAAAAAAAGTTATACTGAGCATATTCAAAAGACAATTATCAAAAAAACCCTATTCTAGTGAGAATTCCCTGCAAGTTACTCACCGTTCCATGAATGACAAAAACACAGCAAACAGGTCTCTTGAATAAATAAAGTTTTAACCGTACAGAATTTTGAAGTAAAACAAACACCTACAATCAACATTAAAATAGTATGCAATGCAACATATGGCAGCAGAAAGTATATTATTCAAACAAGCTGCCTTTTGCTATATCTATTACTGTTATTGACACAACTTCTATTAAATACTAAGTCTGGAATACATGCTTCAACATTAAGCTTTACCACATGCAGCTCTTTATTTTAAAATATGCAGTAAAACAGTCTTGTAATACACACTCATCTAACCTGCATACATATGTATGCAGAAGTTTCTGAACAAAAACCTCAAGTGAGAGCAAGAAATACAAACAGACTTCATAAAGTTTGTGAAAACTAGATGTCAGCTAAAAGCTTTCCCACATTTGTGTTTTTACCACCCATAAGTTATTTTTCATTGGTGTCTTCCTATTCCAATATGATTTTATTACTGGAAGCACCAATATTAGTTATTTTACAATCCAAACCCATGT
Source organism: Corvus cornix cornix (assembly GCF_000738735.6). NCBI lineage: Eukaryota > Metazoa > Chordata > Aves > Passeriformes > Corvidae > Corvus > Corvus cornix. The sequence goes on from NC_046357.1 coordinate 58,074,210, forward strand.
ATTAATTATATAAAAATGTTAGGGAAGAAAAATAAAATCCAGCAAAAGATGAAGACCAATAAGAAAATATATGTACATAAACCATTGTCCAGACTAGGATGAAACCTACTCAAACAGTCTAACATAAAATTAGGAACTAATAAGCCAAACCCATCATATTGGCAGCTAGGCCTATTCAACAGGCAAAAATAATGAGAGTGCAGCTATGTCTACTAGTTTTTTGGAAACAGGATCATTTAGACTAGAAAAGACATTTTAGTCAATGCATCCAGCCAGTAACCTAACATTGCCAAATCCACCACTAATCCCTAATGTCATATCTACATGTCTTTTAAGTATCACCAGGGATGATAACTCCTCCACTTTCCTGGGTAGCCTGTTCCAACACCCGACAAGAAATTCTTTCTAATGTCAACTCTAGATGTTAAAAACTAAATTGCCAAAAAGATCTTGCAATTCAAGACCATTATCAGCTTATGCAAAATGCACTACACCAGAAAGAATTCATCTTTCTTAAAAGCAGAAAAATTTCAGCTGTCTTTCACGGGCTGTGAACAGCTTTTAAAATGCTGACTGTTTCTTGAATTTCAAACAAAATCAAACAATTAACTAAAATCTTCGTACAGAAAGAAAAGAGGAACAAGATGTTTTTAAAACACTTGAAAATACCACAGTCCTCCTCTATCCAAATTGGGTTACTAGTGTAAGGACTCTTCAAAACCAAGTGAACCTGCTGTATGCAAACAAACAGTAACTAACAGTTACTATCAGTATTAGTTACCATTAGTAACTGTTAGTTAACTAAACAATAACTATGGTGCACTAAGGTGCACGACCACTTTCAATTTTTGAAGAAAGGTAACACAAAACCTAAACTATACACCATATAATTAATACCTCAAATGACTTTGCATCAGTATCCAAGTCTTTGTTCAATACAAGTGCTAAAAATAGTTTAACTTTCAGCTCAGAATTAAGTTTAAACACTAAGCACCATATTAATTGAGTCACTAAGTAAAAAAAAAAGGACAACCTCTCATTTCGTGCTGTCACCTTACGCACTTAGTACACTGAATTTTTATGTACCAGTGGGAAAGACCATAAAAAGTGTGCACTTGTTTCATGTCCTCAAAATAAAAGGCACCATCTCCTGAAAATGCCTTGCAAGGCCACCTGAAGAGCTACAATGTGTGCAGACTGTGAACCAGGCATGGCCTACTGCTTCTTCTCAAGCAGAAACAGAATGAAAAAATAAAAATGTTTTTCAGATTTGGAAGAACTGCTGCAGCCTTCCAAAAAGCATTAGGATCTACACAGAAGCCAGATTCAGAATAATTTTAACATCTAAAACAATCTTGTGTTTATGGCTGGCAAGTCAGGGGGGAAAACAAACAAACAAAACGAACACACAGAAAACAAGCCACAAAGCCAGACTAAACCTCACTAAACAATTGCAAAGAAAATGTGATTTCTTTTTAATTATTTTGAAGGACATAAAATCAGTATTCTTACAGCCTATATGACACTACTTTCACAGAACCAATCAGGTTGGAAACAATCTCTGAGATCATTGAGTCCAACCTATGACCTGACACCACCGTATCAACCATAGCACTGAGTGCCAGATCCAGTCTTTTTTTAAACACCTCCAGGGACAGTGACTCCATCACGTCCTTGGGAAGACCATTCCGGTGCCCAACCACACTTTCAGAGAAGAACTTTTTCCTAATGTCCAACCAAAACATCCCCTGGCACAGCTTAAAGCTGTGTCCTCTCACTCCGTCAGTGGTTGCTTGGGACAAGAGACTGACCCCCACCTGGCTACAGACTCCTTTCAGGCAGTCGTAGAGTGATACAAGGTCTCCCCTCAGTCTCCTTTTCTCCAGACTAAAACAGCTCCCTCAGCTGCTCCTCACAGAACCTGTGTTCTACACCCTTCTTCACCAGCCTTGCTGCCTTTCAGTATAAGGAAATCCTTGAATCATAGTAACAGGAATAAACCCGGTATCTAGTCCAAGTTTAAAATAATTTTAATTCAAATTTCTCATCTGATCAGAAATACAGACAGCAGAAATGACATGAAAACAGTGTTTGAGCATTTTTATATATTTAAGACAGAATTCACTGTGTATTTTATACTAAACTACCAAAAATCACTAACAAATTAGTCTAAGGACCATGAAATCATTACAGCAGTAAGGAGACCCAATAGAACAAAGAAATACCTAATAGTATTCCACCTGAAAACACTCAGAAATCTTGAGTCAAGCAAATAGTCAAAAGTTTCTTATGCTGATTGATAACCTCATGGCTATGTTTCATTAGTTTTGCTTGCCTGTTTAAAGACTTGGATCTGCTTATAATCATGCTTCCTTAACTTTCCCCTTTACTGTCCTGAATACAAAAACCACAGAAGTAGCTGTTGGGTTTTCAGCTTATTTTTTTATATATCAGAAGAGCTGAGACCCTTGGGCTTCTGTATGACTCTAAGAAGCACTATCAAACACCGGGAGACTCCCTACCAGCAGGTGTGTCTGCTTTTTGTCCTACCATGCAGATTCCTATACATTTCCAGTCCCAGCTGGGAAACAGCTTGAGCCACTCCAAGAACACGGAACAGCACATAACTTTCAGACACATACTTCTTAGCACAGCTTTCCTCCATTACAAAAAGCAAAGCCAAAAAAATTGGAAAACCACTTTAATAGGTATTTAATTGCTCCTAATGAACAAATACATAGTACATATATGTACAATAAGAGGGAAGTATTCACATCCTTCCTATAGTTTTTGATGAGTATACAGCACGTATTGAGCCTCTGACAACTGAGTTTCTACCTAAACTTTGCAAAATCTCCCTTTGATAATATTAACACAAAAGATGAAGTTTCAAAGAACATTCCTAATAAAACACAAACACTCAGGTACAAACTACCTCTTTTAACTAAATAAGCACTTTGATTTAACCTCTAAATACCTGTAACTATTCCACAGACTACTTTAAAAGTTGTCCAAAGAAGAGTAGTCAGCCACAAATTGTACTCATGTCAGTGAAATTGCCACTCCTTACATAATTAAGTTCTGTAACACTTCTGTCTGTGCTAAAAGAACAGCAGATGAAACAACACAAAAAAACCTCATCCTAACTGTAAAATAAAAAGTCTTCCTTGCAATAAGGAGTATTGAATGGGCACTGAACAAACTTCAAAGAAACAGCTACACAGAACAGGCTAAGAGGTGTCCATTAAATAATAAATAAATAACAACAACCATAACCACAAAATACAAACGATAGCCTTCACAAATCCTTTGGAAGTAAGTGAAAAGTATCTGGAATTTCCAAAATCGCAAAACAATGATATTTCAATATATGTTGTTTATTTTTGATGATGACAAACTGGTATTTAAAGTTACTACAGGAAATTATGAATGAGCATACACAGAACTATAAAGCAATGCTGCAATTCTATCAACAGATATCCCAAATTAAATCATCATATGCCTTTCACTAGGTACTCAATATGTACTTGAACTTCTCCAAATGCCCCGCCTAAGTGTGCTTCTGCCAAAAGAGTAAGGACATAAATGCATCTTTAAAAATATGTTACCAACCAGTAAAGAAAAAAACCCAACTTAAAAGACAAAAAACCACAACTTCATCTGCAGTTAAAAATAAGAAAACTTTACTTCACAAAAAAAAAGTTTACACAGAAATGTACAAAAATTTTCATTATGACAACAGAATATTACTAAGAAATTAGTCAAGGAATTTTGAGTCATCATATGTGACTTTCTTACCTTTAACATGCCTAACATTTTAATAGTTATTTCATTTAAATCTAAGTAATATGATTAATTAAGCATTTTGTATAATGGAATGAGTATTAGTTAAAAATTATTACAGTTTAAAGACGAAAAGTCTTTTTAAGCTCTTGGCAGAATTCATGGACTTGGTAAAGCTCTTCCCTGAATGGCCCTGGGAGCCAAACAATTTCTATGGAAAAAAGACTGCTTAGACAGACTGAAGTTGGCACAGAAAAACACTGCAGCTGTCAAGGCCTGGGATGTATCAATCTTCAGCTCACCCGAAGAACATTCAGCCTACTCAAGTGCACGTTAACAGCTCAAGAGGTCAGCAAGAGTATACCTTGAACAGCTGAGATCTTATATAGAGTCAAAATACAGATGTCATTTGAAAGCTAGCAAAAATTACTCATTACTTACAACATTTCTAATGTCAGATAAAGATGCTCACAAAAATTACTCATTACTTACAACATTTCTAATGTCAGATAAAGATGCTCACCCTGCAATCAAGTTTGCATGCCAGAGCTAAAATACTCTGAAAAAAGAAAAGACAGGACATTGTGTATTCCCTGAAAAGTGACCTTTTTCCCCTCAGCCTACAGTGAAAGTGACTGTAGTTCATCATACCGAAAGACAAACAGAAATGCAGACTACCTTAAGCTTTGAAAGTGTTCTTTGCAAAATAAGCTGGATTTTTTTCTTACTGATTTCTACACAGCAAGCTCAGAAGCACCGACAAAAGATAAGCCATTAACAAGCGCTATATGGTATAACTACCTACAGCATGAGTATTTGTTTCCAAGTGGACCTGTGAATTTATAAAACATCAGCAGAAATGACAAAACGAAGAATGCCTCTGACTTACAAACAGGGAAAGACAAATATCCTTATTTAAAACATTTTATCTTCCTTTTGGAAGGGAACTCCAAGCATAAATATTTCACTGGCTATTTGATATCAAAAGTACCTAAAACTGTATCAATACTGCAGCTGTCTAATGGAAACTTAAAACCATAGAATCTTTTGAATATTTTTATACTGCTTTATCAAGGAGAATTAGCTGGCATCTTTTTTTTAAAGTAATGATACTGAATTGCTAAAGTAAAACTTATAAACTAGCAGTGAAACAAGTATCAAAAGCATAGGCAGTATCTTTTTTCTTTTTTTATCTCACAGAAACTATAGATTCATAACAGTTTGGGTATTAAATTTACAAGTAAGTTTAGTTTTTTGTTTAGATGTATATCATGCACTGTGTTGAGAACAAGGATAAACTGAAAAACTTCCCCTCTTCAACATAAATTCGTACATCAAGCATCTCAGTTACCTGCAATTTGAAATCAGTACTCTTTTGATGTTTCACTCTATTAATTTCTAAGCATATTAACTACTGTTAAGTGTTCCTATCATATCTTAAATCTTTGCAGCATTACAGTTTATTATTCACTTATTATTAGTCATCTTCTCAAATCTGGGAGAGAATACCCCCAGGGCAGAAAAATGACAAAACACAAACCCCAACCTCTTCAAAGTCAATCCAAACAACCTCTTCTCCACCCCCACCTCTCCAATCATCTCTACAAAAATAAAGGACACAAACTCTTATTTTAGTTCTTTAATCAGTCTATATCCCCAAGTGGGAAAATAAAACAGTTGGGAGGACAGAGGGAGCTATTGGTTTACTGTTAATTTTCAGTAAGAACTCTGTAATAATTACATACTAAAAATTTTCTGTGTTATGAATTGAGTATTTCAAAACACATGATTGTCAGGTTGGAAAAATTTGTACGGGAATCAAAATACTATGTAGCATGGGGTGTGAGGGGGGAATGCACAAGATAACTTGGCTGGTATAAGCACTGAAAGCCCTCCAAGAAAATTTTTACTATGGATTGTTTTGGGATCCCCTAACTTCTGGGATAGGTTAGTACACTTCCAACTAAACAGCTAAGCCTTTCATCAAGCTGACTTATACACTTCACATGCAAGTGACAGACTTGCTTCTCTCTTGATGTCTCACAAGAAACTTTTAAACTTACACTGCTGCACACTGTCAGTTCAGACCTTCTTGACCCTGCTGTGCCAGTGTTTCTTTGTGTTTTCCAGTCACATATTACATTCCTAAATAAGTGGTATCCTCTTTACAACCCAGTCCTGCTGAGTGGTCACAACAAAAAATATTCTTACTTTTTAGAGAATCTATCTTTGAGGTGCTGTGCTTTTCAAACACCTACAAAGTCACCAGAAGATGGATTGGTAACTCACAAGAAAACTTAGAACCTTAGACACACCAGGCTCTTAAAATAATACTGTTATTTTTCAAGTTCACAGAAGTCACACACAGTATTGCACTGTTAACATTTAATTACCATGTAGAAATTTGGAAGAGGGATGTAGGTGACTCAACCAGACTGACTGCTTTTTTTAACAGATGTCATCAGCAAACAAGAGTACTTTCCCCCATCCCCTCAATTCCTTAATGTTGCAGCATAAGTGATATACAGTCAACATGTATTATAGTAAAAAAGAAAAAGTTTCATGTATATTCCAAGCATAATTTTCTATTCAAAGAAATTCCTGTTACTTTGTCTCTATTGGGAGTTCTGGCAACAAGTATACATTTGATTTAAAAAAGGAAAAATGTAGTATACCACTTTACTTACACTTGTGTGTAAACATACATACACACACACTCCTTTAGAAACAGAACTCTTACTCATTCCTCTGTTGAACACAAACAGGTACCATAAAAATAATATAGTGTTGTCACTGTTACGATGTCAATGCCCTAGAAGTGGTCTAACCAAAAATACCACCCAACTTATACTAAAAGATGCTGTCATTACACAACTTAATCATCATACTCTCAGATTTGTCCATCAGTGTAACAAAAAGACAGCAATGCACTTAACTGAGTAATTTTATTACATATTCTTAATTGACATAAATAATCAACTTATTGTGGCATCAATGGACAAGAAATCCAAAGTATCTCCTGATGATGGCATAGTCAGAGAATTAACATCACCAAAGGCAAATCAGTAACATCACAGGAGGCAGGGACAAAAATAAACATCCATTCACTGGTAGAAAGGACTTACTAGATAGACCTGGACCTATTACACACAATGCCACCCTCACTGAATAGCAAAAAGTAAATTACCTTCCTCTTCAGGGAGCATACAGGATGCTCTGCTTCTCTTCATTCACTAAAACAGCCTTCTACCAACAGTTGCTTTTTTTGTGAGTACTCAGCATTGGAGATGTGGCACTTAGTGAATGCAGGAAATCTTTTCAAAAAGGAGAAAATGTGAGAAATCAAAAGCTTTCTTTTAATCCCTTTCTAGACCAAGGATAAGGTAAGTGTTCTGCCAGCTTTCATTTCAAGCTATAACTTTCTAAACTACTTCAATTAAAACTAACCGCAGTCATAGAAGTAATTTAGATGGGAGATGCACAGAATTGGATAGGACATGAATTTTCTAAGTCACATAACTGCTTTCTGTAAGCTCTACAAGTCTGAGAGTTACTGTAACAATTCCATCACTTACCTGAGAGCACAGGATAATTTAAAAGCTTCAGCACAGCTCTTAAGAGTTAGTTTTGTTTAAATGTAATGCTCTGAATTAATATAATCATAATGCACTTGTGACTTTCAATGCATTCAAGAATACAGGAACGCACAAATGATTTTATTTTACAGACAATATAACCATATGCGTACATTTGGGTATATTCACTCTGAATTACCATGACTAACCAAGTGGGATTTGGGTCCATTATGTCAAGTGCATCTGAAATGACATTGTAATACTTTCCAAATCCTGTAAAACTGTGGACAAATAGGAGAATATTTGCATATCTTTTAAGTCATAAGTTAAACTTCAAATAGTTGAAACAGTGCACTCTTAATAACAGCAAAGCACAAGAAGACTATCTGAAGACACTCAAGAATAGCGTATCTCCTTCTCAAACCAAAATAGTTAGATGGGAAAGCTAGACCAGCTACAGTCAGTCACTCTCCTCTATGCTGAATCTGTAACTACATGGTAAACATAGACATTAAAGTGTGTTCTAGAGGCTTCCTCCGTGCATTTGGGAAAATTACAAAAGACTACATCTCTGCACATAAAATGCAACTTCCTTTACTGACAATAGCAATGGTTTGTTGCTCCCGTAACAGGCATTTTTTTGCACTCATGTCTATCTTATGGCAGTTGGACAAAGTCCCCGGTGACTGGAGAAAAGGGAGTTTCATGTCTTTTTTTAAAAAGGGTAAAAAGGATCATGGGAACCACCAATCTGTAAGCATTACCATGGTGCCCAGTAAAATCATGATGAATGCTACGACAAGTTGCATGGATGACAAGAAAGAGCTTAGAGACAGACAACATACTTCACCAAGAGCAAACCATGGCTGATAACCTAATGGTCCTATAAATGGAGTGATTACATCAGCAGATAAATGAAGTGCTACGGATGTCACCTACCTACACTTCTGTAAAGCCTTTGATACAGTCCCCCACAACATTCTTGCCATTTCATTGGAGAGCTAATGGGCTTGATGGATGGACTATAAGAAAAGTAACAATTGGGCTGGATGTCCCTGTCCAGAAGGTTACAGTGTACAGCTCTGTGTCCACATGGAAACCAATCATAAGTGTTTATACTGAGACCAGTACTGTTTAATATATTCCTAATTACATATTCATTATATAAACAGTACCAAGCTGAGCAGTGCAGTTTCTAAACCAGTAGGAAGGGATGCCATCCAGAGGGAGTGACACTGACAGGTACCGTTGCTCTCTCGAGCTCTGCAGCTTCTGTGCCGGAGCGCGAGGTGTAGCGATCTCTAAAAGGCATCTCCAAAGCGAAGCCGCTCAGCAGGATCGGCTACACACACACGCGTACATGCACAAACGCACGGATATCTCCAGTAATATGGGTTGATAGCAAAGAGGCAGGAAGGGTCTTTGCACAAATTTCCACAGGAGTAGTTTATTGCTTCTACACTGGAAAGGGTTTTAGAGGCAAAGACCGAGAACAGCAGAGCGTCTAGTTTTAAGTACGGGGGCTGAGGGCACAGGGGTGGTACAAAGGCGGGACTAGGACAAGGAAGCCAATGGGAAAGCTCTGGAGGAGTGGTGAGGGGCAAGGGCCAATGGGGGAAACAGGGAGTGGAGAACTTCCGGGGACAGGGGACATATAAGGTATAGAGGGGATGGAGAGGCTCACGAGCCAACCAAGGGAGCAGAACTGGGGTAGATTAACATAACAGAACAATGCATCCTGGGAGAAGCCTTTGTGGTCACCCTAACTGGAGGAGGTTCTTTTGGTACTAGGGACTTACCAAGAACTCTTTGTCCTCTGTACCACAGGCCAACCAGCCACCACAACAGGCTTGCAAATCTCAAAGTTGAAACAAGGCAAAGTGCAAGGTCTTGCACCTGGGTTGGGCAAAGCCCAGTATCAATACAGACTGTGGGATGAGTTGATGGAGTCCTGTGGAAAAGGAGTTGCATGAACTGCTGGACAAAATGCTGAACGTGAGCATGCACTTGGAGACCAGAAAGCTAACTGCATCCTAGGCCCACCAGGTCAGACAATTCTCCCTCTCTAGTCTGCTTCTGTGAGACCCCACCTGGAGTGCTGTGTCCTGCTCTATGGACCTCAGCATGAGAAAGACATGGCCACATCAGCACAGGTCCATAGTTGGGCCACAAAACTGGTCAGAGGTGTGGAACACCCTTCCTGTGAAAACAGGATGCAAGAGTTGGGTTTGTGCTGCCTGGAAAATGCATACAAGGGTCCTGATTGCAGCCTTCCAATACCTAAAGGGCTTGTAAGAAAGACAGAATTTACCAATGCCTCAAGTAACAGAAGGGTCAACAGTTTTAAACTGTTCCCTTTTCAATTTAAAAATATTTAAATTTAGATTAAGTATAGATTCAGATTGAACATAAGGAAATGTGGACAACAAGGTGGTGTGGCAACCGAAGAAGATTGCAGATCCCCCCATCACTGAAGTGTTCAAAGACATACTGGGTAGCGTTTTAAGCAACATGACCTACTGAAAGACATTCCTGGCCAGGGAGGCTGGACTAGATGATCTTTAAAGGTCTTTCCAACCCAAGCTATTCTGTAACTCTGTAATCTCTATACCAAATTTTGAATTCCCACTCGCATGTTGGGGGCAATTTGAAATATTCACACACAGACATACTATGAATAGGTAACTACTTTATGAAGCACAAAAATATACGTTTTTAAAAAATCTCACTTTTAGTTCATCTTCAGTTTTACTTCTATATTCTAAACCACTATTTTTCAAAAGGAATGCCAGGTATGAAAAAATTTCATTACATTTAACTAAAATTCGTCAGAAGTAAAAAAAAAGTAGAAGAAAATAAACGTAGCTATTCAACAACGGTACTTCTACATATAATACATAAAGAGTAAGGCCTCTATTAACAACACCTGTACTAATCAGACTCATGTGATTTACACTCCTTATGGCAAAATATAAGAGTATAAAATAACAAAAAAACGACCCAAAGCACTAAACAGCTGGCATCCCTTGGCACCAATAAATATGTGGTCTTGGCTTAATCACTAATAAAAGAAATTAGCATTTAATGAACAGAAGGATTAAACACTTTGCTCCATTTTGAAAGAACAGCATGGATATCAACAATTTATCCACAAGAAATATTGACACACTCAAATTCTCATATTGGTAGTTTACAAAAATTTCAATTTTGGTCACAAAGTTGGATGGGTAAGAACGAAGTAGACATAAAAATACAACACCATGGAAGAACTATGTTTTCGTGTTCTGTTTTTTGAAGTTTTTTTATTTATTGTTACTTACACTTCTCAGATATTGATTAAAAATATTTCTAATATGTATAATCAACATGCATCTGCAATATCTAGTCATCTATTATGAAGCAACACAAAGTCTTGACGTGTTGGTTAATGTATTTTTCATGTTTATGTATAAATAAAGGAGGGGGGTGATAAAACTACGTATAAATCAAGAGTATCATGGTTACATTATTTTCAGTGGGTGTCCTGGATATTAAATTGGTCCAGAATAAATAAATGTGCCCTTTCTTTCAGCTAATGAAGTATTTTCTGTTATCAGTTCTAGTGATGGCAAACAGAACATTTTACAACCCTCCCTGATGCAGAAAGTGATCAAAACAAGACAGTTCCACTACCCGCAAAGAACTGTTCTTTTTCTGCAAGCACATTATAAAACAGGACATGAAGATCAAAATGGACCTATGCACAGCTCTTCACAATAAGCAGGAAACACAGCATGAAACAGGGCAAAAAGCAATTGAAATCCCTGCCACTCCACTTCCCACAAAGTAGCAGCCATCTTTCTTGATCCTCTCTTACCCAAAAATGCCTAGAGATATACATAGTCCATTCTTTCCAATCCCTGGTAAGAAAGAGAAGCAAAAGCAGCAGCAGCTACAGGAAGATCTCTTTATTCCCCATTTGTATTTACCATCTTCTGACAAAGTGTCAAAATGCTACTGGTGAATCTGCTACAGCAGAATCTTCAACAGATTACTGATCAGTTCCTAACTTTTTGACTAATGGTGAACTGTCGATGTTTTAATGGATAAACTGCATTTGTAAAGTGAAAACCATACACAGCATGGTTTCTTTGACTAAACAGTATGGTCTGCAGACTGCTGGCAGTTGACAGACTGTACTTTTTGGGCTAAGATTATAAACTGTGCAGAGTACCATGCAATGGTGTACTTAATTCCTAACACAGAGAAGGATTTTTAACTTTTTAACAGTGATTATAACTATCACTAACAGAAAAGGCAAATGAGTTACAGAAAATAACATTAACAAGACCTCCCTAAAAATAGTACACATATTTTTATGCAGGGAAAAAAAAAAAAGCAAAAGAGCAGTTCAGTTTTGGTAGAACCACAAGTTTAGAAAAGTCCTCAGTTAGGAAAACACAGTATCATTTTAGCAGAAAGACATGCCATATTACCTTTGAAATCAGAGCTGCAATCAGCAAAATGAAGACTGATGGTGTCTTGGGTTTTTTTGAAACTAATAATGGGTAAATTGTTAAGATATTTGTTTGAAATCAAACCAGCGTTTTCAACAAATAGAGAGATCCTAGGCTGGTAAATAAAAACTAAGCTAAACAAATAAAACTCTTCTTGTGAGTCCACCAATAGCATAAGTAAAACCAGAAGATGATGTGCTTGCTTCTTCCAACTTTTTGTATTACCGTCAATATAGGACACTCTCTTGGATGTGGAAAACCCAGTCCAGAATCACTGTCTTGTTCAAATCAAGGATTTAAAGTAGTTTCCCATCACAAAATGCCTGGAAGAATTATTCCTATCTTTTCCGTTACAGAAAAGGGAGGCATGAAAGTATCTATTCTAGAAAGAACCTGAGAGCTAGGACATCAATCATCAATTTAGCAATGCACATTATTTTACATCAAATGAAGTATCTTTCACCACAAGAGACTTCCCTGCAGGACAGCAACCAAGGACTATGCTATGAATCTTTATAGACCAAACAGGTGGTTTAAAGAAATACACAGGACTAAAGAGAAAGCACATAAAGCTAAAGAAAGTGATCTTGGCTCAGAAACTCCACCCATAGAATGAGCTGCCAGAGATACAACATTTTATCCCCGTTACAAAAAAAAACCAAACCAAAAAACACAAAAACCAATAAAAATCAAAACAAGCACAAACAAAAAAAAAATCAGAAAGAAACTAACCAGACTAATTTCTTATACCAGGAGCCACTATGTTTTTCAAAAACAGCATATCCATCTGCCCCACCCCCAAAAATACACAAGAGCAAGGGAAAACAAAAACTCCTGAGAATAATAAGAACATAGGTACTGAAGATCTTGAAATTTTGAAGTGGTAGGCAGCAGCATAAAACCCTGAAATAGAATGCAGCAGTTAACACAAGCAACAGAGACAAGATGTGACATGCCTTAATATTTGACCTTTGTCTTTCCACTGCCCTCCGACAATGTCAAGCCCATCGTAACAAGGTGCCAAAGAAAACAAGAAATTTAAAAATAAAAAACAACTTCCTGCTTTCTTTTCAGTTGTTTTCCGGAACCAAAACTTGATTTCTCAAGTAATTTTCAAGTAAAATAAGAAGATGAGCCACTGAAATTAAAAATAATTACAAAATGTCTTATTGCAGACACAACCATAATTTTCCCAAAACAGCATACTATAGAGGCACACCTCCTTAGCTTTATACAAGGCTTCTCAGTAGACAATCTGGGAGATTTGGACTATTTTCTTAATTTTGCTTTCTCATTTTTGCCAATTCCACCACAGAATTATACGTCAACATCAGTTTTCAGAGTGACTGCAACAAAACTGTACTTTTAACAGGCCCTACTCCAAGATCTTGCTTATTATAATTGATGCTCCTACAATGGTTTGAGTAGTATTAAAGGAAATATCAAATACTACCAACCTAAGCTGCAGAAGTCAAGACTTAGTAGTAGAACCTCAGCTTTAGAAACAAAGAAAGGAACAGAAAAAAAAAAGAGGAAGTATTAAAAACACCATACATGGCTCTGTAGGCACCTTTACTTTGTGGGAATTGTTGCCTTAAAAGAACAGAGTAAATGTGAATAAAAATCTTGTTTTGAACATAAAGGCCACCATCCTGGATGACTAGAAGAGTCAGGTTCTCCAGAATTCCGTCAACATAAAAGAAACAACATCCAGAAGTAGATGCCTGGAATAGAGCAAAGCTAGCATGCACAATACTTCCACTAAAGCTCAGGAGCTTCACTAGCCAAAGAAGGCTCTCATGTATTTACCCAAAAGACCCAATATCAATGGGTTCCCATTCCAGGAAAAGACTTCATTTCAGAAGTGCAGTTTATGTGACAGTGAATATAATAGCCCAAGAAGGTGTGTAGAAGAGAAACATGACATAATCTATTCAGATGCTAATAAATCTGTATCTTGGATACATACCTGTTTGCTAAAACTGTTCGGTTTAGAACCGATTAAAACTGTAGCCTCAATCATTTAATAAATGTCTTTTTTTCTTTGGAAAAAAAAAGATATCCAAAAACCAACAGATACTTAAGACTAATCCTTTGGTTCTGATACACCCTTAAACTATTAAAGTAGATTTCAGCTGGAAAGGTTTTTTTGCAAACACAGTTTACGAGCCTGTTAAGGAAAAGGAAACAGACTTGGGCAATTTTATCTAGTTGCTGGATGAAAAGTTAACACCCTCTCAATAACATCTTTTCTAAAGACATTTACATAGCTTTTCTATCTAAAATGCCTGCTAAGGCAGTCTGTGAAGGAGATAACCCTAGCCAAAAGCATGGGATAGAGGACAAGGAAAATCTTAGTAGAAACTGAAACACATTTACTGTGATACACCTCCACAGGTTGTCCTGAAGGATTGCAGTCTCCAGGAATGGACATACTCAAAACTTAACTGGGCACTGTCCTGGGCAATATGTTCTAGGCTGGGGTGCAATAGATGCTCTAAACTGATGCCATGATGATCTTTTGCCTTTTCTTTTATACCCCTGTTACACCTTTTTACAACTTCTGTATTCTTAGTGCTTTTTGCCTACATTCTTGGACTTGTTTGTTCAGATAGGAGACTAAACATTTTAGAAGTTTCATAGTTAGGGATCAGTGTACCCCAGACCCCAAGGTCCTCTCCAGAACACATTCTGTAAACTAAGATAGAACCATCCAGGGGAAGGTTCCTCAGGGAGGGGAGCTCACTTGAGCCCCTCATTTGGGAATCTTTGATAGATATGCTAATTAGTAAGACCTACAATGTTATACCAGATCGATTCTGTGTGCGCATTGCGGTGTGCATTTCGGTGCATTCCACTTGGATGTCGTGCACCTAAGGATCCTTAAAATAAATACCAAGGTAAAATCCCTTTTTCCCTTCTAACCGTGTTTGACTCTTGATTTTAAGACCAGGAAAAGGCATCAAAAGAATCCCCATCCACTCTGAAAGCTTTCACAACTCTGATTAACAAGACCTACAAATGTTAGGAGACAGCACAGGAACAAAATAAGTTCTTAGATCTAAATGAAATTAAGTAAACCTCAGCAGATGAAACAAAATTATGCTTAAGAAATTAGCTGAGCAGCAAAAACTTTATATTTCAACTGTGAAGAAGCTAGAAAAACACAACATTAACATCACCCATATATATTTATGCTTTTAAATGGCTTGTCTCTGCACAACGTTTTCACATGAAACATGACCTTAAAATGGATTAACCTTCTAGAAATAATTTTATCAGTTGACTTTTAAACCAGTTGAAGAATCTTACTGAAGTCCATTCAGTAATTCAGAGCAGTATAGTTCTCATTCAAATCCAGAGTATCTCCACAAAACTTTCTGTACAAGGTTAATCGCCTTAGATAAACGCTATATTGAAAAAGCAGCCTAACTGACTAAGTTATCACTTCTTTTACTTATTTAAATCTGCCTTCCCCCTTCTTTATGTAACATACACATGCTTAAACCTGTCAAATGTATTGATGGATTAGTGAAATGGTAAAGCATGTAGATGTCTACACTGCAGTACTTTCAGAGAATCTCTGCTTAGAGATTGCTCTTCACTTTCTTTTATATTTTATTAATAATCTGAACTAAATCCTGAAGACATGCATCCCCTGTCATCAGAAGGATGGTAGATACTGGATTCTACCTAGAGCTGGAGAGATTGCTGCAGAATCTCTCCAGTAACTATCTTCCTGTTCTTTTTTTGCCTGCTTTCCTCCCAGAAAGCTATCTGATCTGATAAAAGACAAAGATACAAGAATGGCAAGATAATATGCAAGAAATTTAAAATAAATACATTTCAGAATATTTTCTGTCTGCTGAGTTCAACACATGTGGAATGTGTTCATCAAGGAACAAGTAGAAATGCACACACAATTGAAATTAATCTAAAGGGTAAATCAGATGCTTAACTACAATTTGTGTACATCAAGTTATCAAAGTGATTAGAAATTCAGATTTGTACTGTTTACTTCAAAGTTTCTATTATGTATAATGCTCTTCAAAAATATTACATGCTACTAGGTTTTAGTAAGACAGAATTTATGTCCAACTAGCAAACTAGCAGAGCACAGGACCTCCTTCTGCCTCCACCAAATTTTGTCTGATAGTGCATATCTGCATACTAGGAATAGCAAACTATATCTTTATAGAGAGCTTCCTGAACTTCTCCCACAAGACATTGAAAACATCCCCAAAGTATTTAACATTGTTCAGCTTTCCAAACAGGATTTCCATTGACAGCTCCTTCTCCCCACAGATCTCCTATGCAATATGTCTTCTCAAGAAGTCTTGATTCTACCCACGGCAGGAATCCAATGCCAACTGCCATGCAATGTACTAATGCTGCTTGGAGCAGGGAACCTCTACTAACTTCAACATGGATGCTTTCTTCTGATGGCTTCATCAGCCCAGGCCTTCATGGCTTTAACCAGACCACATCCCATGTCAAAATACTGTTTTG
The DNA here is from genome assembly GCF_000738735.6 of Corvus cornix cornix. Classification (NCBI taxonomy): domain Eukaryota; kingdom Metazoa; phylum Chordata; class Aves; order Passeriformes; family Corvidae; genus Corvus; species Corvus cornix. Next base: position 58,090,573 of record NC_046357.1, read on the forward strand.
GCTACCAGCAAGTGAGAAAGCACCCACAGCATTAGGTGTCACCTTCCCCTCTGCCACATACTTCTGGTGTAATCCATGTGTTTGGTAGAGAATTTTCACTGATTCCTACCACAAGACCTCACACTGCCAACATTTTTATATTTTCAATAAATACACTTAACTGTCAGCGATGAATGACCAACTGGAAAAATTAAGGAAGTGTACCTGTGAAGAGAGGCCACAGGTAAAGAGGCAGACGGGGAACTTTTGAAAGTACACCCATAATTCCTCATTAAGCCCTCCCTTCCCAGAAACAACTTGGGTATATTTGATCCTGCTGCAAGGTTGGAAAGAGATGAAATGACCTCCAGAGTTTCCTTCAAGTCTTAACAATTCTCTAAGATCCCTCTCCCTGTCCATTTTTCCCCGGAGCTGCACAAGGCAGCACCTTGGGACTTTTGCCATTTCAATTCAAGAGAACCGTGGCTTCTGGGAGGGTGAACGAAAAAGCTCTCAGAACAGGTGGTTTCATCCAGGGCAAGGGCTCAAGCCCGATTTAATTCATGTCTCGGAGTCGTCGGGCGCCCGCGGCCCTGCTCCTCCTCCTTGCCCGCCGGGAGCGGACGCGAACCCGCGGTCCCAAGAGGGACGTGCCCGCCCGGCCCCGAGCCGCCCCCCGCCCCGCGCTCAGGTACCTGGCAGCGGCTCAGCTCCTCCGCCAGAGCCCGCAGCTCTTCCTCCAGCTCTGTCACCCGCTGCGCCGCCGCCTCCGCACCCCCCGAAGCCATCGCCGAAAGCCTCCCGCCGCTCCTCTCGCAGGGACGGCGAGGGGAGAGGAGGATCCGCGCCTGGCAGAGCGGGATCAGGCAACCCCCGCCCGCCGGCGCCTGGGGGAAAGGGGAGAGAAAAGACGCCGTGAACCACACAAATGAAAACTTTCCGCTGCAGTCACCGCGCGGGCGAGCGCCGGAAACCGCAGGGAAGAGAGAGGACGCGGTGCAATGACGTCACAGCGCAACCGCTACCCGGCGAGGAGAAGGGGCGAGGGGCACGTTTGAATTCGCCCGCCCGAGCCGAGGGGCGGCGCATGCGCCGTGCGGGCGCTGGGGCGGGGACGGCGGGATGTGACCCGATGCCCGGGACTGGCGCTCCGGGAGCGCAGCTCCGCGGGCTTCTGCCCTGGCCCCGGGACGTCTGCCGCCTTCGTCTAACAGGGCTAGGAGCACCTGCTGTCCAGCCAAGGTGCTGAGCGAGGGATGCTGGAAGTGCCTGGGAACCCAGCGGATCCCTGCCCCTGCTCAGCCGGAGGAGCAGATGTCCCCCGCTGCTGTTCAGATCGTAGATGTTTGCATACGAACCGTGCAGATCAGACTCACAGAATGGGTCAGGCTGGAAGGGACCACAGTGGACCATCTGGTCCAACCTCCCTGCTCAAGCAGGGTTATCTCAGAGCGCATTGCACACAATCGTTCTTGAATATCCCCCGTGAGCGGGAGGGACTTCAGCAGCCTATCTGGGCAACCTGTTCCAGTGCTCACTCACTGCGCAGTAAAAAAATTCCTTCTTATATTCAGGTGGAGCTTCCTGTGCATCAAGTTTTGCCCACTGCCTCTTGTCCTATTGCTTGACACCACCAAGCAGGGCTGGATCCATCCACTGACGCCCTCCCTTCAAACACTTGTGCGCATGATGAGGTGATGAGATGTTTCTGGGTGTTCTGCAAGATGCTGAGGCTCCAACATACCTGAGCGCCTTTTCCTCTTTGTTTGTTTCTTTTTTCTCTGTATTAAGTAATAACAATGGCAAGACAAGAGTCAAAAATCTGGCTTTAGATTAGGTCTTGATAGGGTTTTGGGATGCATGAGCACCCTTGTTTCTCAGACAGGTAGATTTTGAGATTTAACAGTGCCAGAGTTGGATTTCAGAGCCTACAACTGACAGCAAAGGAAGGCTTCCAAGATCTAACCCTTACAAATATGTGAAATATTTCGGCTGGTGCTATGTAAATGTACTGTGTTTAAGATCCAGATATGTGGAATACCTGGTTTTGTAAAAAAGGGTTAAATGGTATTGCCAAAGTAAATCCTCATGTAGCCTACATGGGAAGCAAAATGCTCATAAAAAGGATAGACTTTCCCCCAAACAAATGGATAAAGAAGCTGAAACATGTGGTCGGAATATGTTTTTGCCTGGAAATTGCATTTCACCAATGTCATTATCTTACTACAGAAATATGATACCTGTTTTATATAGAAGTATGTTTTCTTTTCCTCTCCATTGTAACTTTTGCACAGTTTTTGGAGAAGTTGCCCTTAATGTACCACTGTGACAAGAAAGAAAACTCTTAGTGTGTACGTGTACATGCAGAGAAGTAAGAAGGTTTCACACCATGTGAATTAGGACACACATTAAAATGTCCAATCCTTCCACCTATGGCCCTAGCAGAAAGATTCCTGCATCCTTGGTGATAGCTGTGCCTGTCAAAGTTGATTTTGCATCACACCGATGTCCAGGGGCACTTCTCAGAAGAAGAGAGTGGCTACAGTACTCAATGCCAAAATTTTTTTGCCTAATTTTTTAATAAAAGCTTTTACTATGACTTTTACTAATATTATCTGCACAATTATGAATGTAAACAGAAAGGTAGGAGACCACATTTGAGTCTTCTCTGTCCAGTTATACGGAGATTTAAGGAGATTCAACAATTATTGGATCAATACCACATCTCTCCTTAGACCACCCTTTATAATTTTTATAGTTCGTCACTCATTGTATATTGTGTCATCTCACATTTGTGATCTTGCACTTCCTGTCATTTATCTTTGTGTGTTATTAAATGTTCATTTGACCATAATGACCATCACGTCAATTCTAACTTGTTTACATTTTAAACTTTTTCTTTGCTTTTAGGATCTCCTAATTCTCTTTTACCGTAAATTATCCGGTCACTATGATTCTATGTAGCCTTCACTTTTTCCACAGCCCTACCTTTTAATAACCGTCTTTTTTGCTTTTCATTTGTTTCCTAATATTTTTGTCATTCTCCCCTTGACCGTTTGTTCCCTATTACACTTGGGCAACAAGAAGCTAACCTTACTTAAAAAACAATATGCTTAGATTAACTGCTGAACAACTAGAATGACTAAACAGGATTTAAAAACATTTTCCAAGTACAAGGTCATTCAAAGTTGAGCTGAAAAGATCCAGTTATTACAGGGGCTAGGCTCAAAGCTTGACAGAACACAAAACAAAAGACTGCAATTCCCTACAACTTTAGAACCTTAAAAGAGAAATCTGTGTATTTAGTATTTGTGTAGACACAACATGTTACCACAATAAACACAAAAGTAACACTCTCCCATAACAAGATATTTATTTTAAGGACATAATATTTTTGTGTGTCATTTAATCATCATCACATTTGCTTTCCTGCTATTTCATAAGGTTATTCTCTATAACAAAGTTTCTAGTTATTAACCCAAACAGTATTCTTAGAATATTTCAGAAACTTTAAAATGTGCAGTTGGCATGTTTTGGTGAATTGGGAGACATTGACTTGTATCAGCGTATTTTGTACATTATATTTCTCCCAAATCTTTGTATTTTGGAACCCCTGCATTTACAGTTATCAAATCCATGAGACTGTTAGGCTAAATTCTTCCAAAACTATCTTCCGTTTGGATTTCACTTTTTAAAAATTAAATAATACTGCGTTTGAATTAGGTCAGCACAAGAATTTTTCCTAATATGTAGCAGTTGAGTAAGCATGCAATTTTTTGTGGCTTTTCCACTTGTAAGACATCTATTTGGAATACATTGCACAATTGAAACCTATTTGTTATGGCTTTTGCTCACTTGCAGTCCCTGTGAAAGTTACACAAATGGAAGTGCTCCCCAAGTTGCGTTGGTGGCAGAAGAAAAATATTTTTTGTTTGGGTTTTTTATTTTGCGCTTGGAAAATTCCACATCTTTCTTTGAAACATGTTCATATTACGAACATGTTGCAGTTACTCTCAATCACAATTTCCTTTCTTTCTGTTTGTGTATTTTTTTCCTTATCTTAATGTGCAATAAAAAGTTACTCCATCCATTTTGGCAACCCCCAATACTTCATTATTAGAAGTAAAGAAATGTAAGTACATAATAGATCATTTTCATTTTCTTTTAAACAAAAAATATTGTACTGGTCTGATTTGAATTAAAAGTGTTAAAATGTTATACTTAAGAATTTGCATTTCTCCTTGGATTTTTATGTTGACTGTTCATGTTTGTCACCAGTAGTTTTCTAGGAAACAGCATCATCAAACAGGTTCTTTCTGAAAGATGTTTGTCGGCTACAGTGAACAACACAAATCAAAATTGCTGAAATGATTTCTAGCAGGTTTTGGCAATGTCCTCAATGCTGTAGTAATTTATATGTTTCTCAAGAACATATTATAACCCTAGAAATACGTTAGATCTTGTTTAGACAATGAATTCAAAACATACTTTCTTCCAGTAAAAGTTTCTGGATTGGTTTTGTGGTTTTTGCTTGTGCATGCATTCAGGGCTGCAGGAGACATTCTTTCCACTTCTGTGATAGCTGTATGTAATAACATGATTATGGTCACAGGAAGAAGGGAGATTTAAAAGTGCCAAGGTCTGCAAGGAAAAGTAGTATCTGATATTGGATCACCTGTCATAACCAAGAGAACAGGCAGACCATTTAGATGTTAAAAAAATTGTGAACAAAAGTATTTGACCAAATTTATACTTTTTGTTTCCAACTGCTTGTAATAAAAGATACAACTTCAGACCTCATTCCTACCATTATAACATATTCATACTGAATTAGCAAATTTTGAAAAAGCAGAGCTGGAAAAGGTCAGCATGGAAGCTTAGATTCACTGATGTAGGGGCCTGGAGTTCCACCACTAGCACAATTCACTTTTCACTCAGTGCAAAGAAAGTGCCATTTTGTTCTCATAAGCAGAGGGTAAGATAGCAAGGAGATTTGCTCCCAAAAAGACAAGAGGTAGAACCAAGTAGCCTCTAAAATAAATTTATTTTATTGCCTTAGTTTACTGCATACTTTTCTACTGCACACTGTGCCTTACTTATAGACTGGGTAAGCATCAATCAACAGATTACATTCCCCAGAAGGGCTACATCATGATGCCAGAGGAATCCGTAACATGGCCCTGGGAGTCCCTGTTCCACTTACCTTTGCCATGGAGAAGGCTTCGGTTTTTTGTTGTGTTTTAAATGAGGTCACAGACCTTGGCACTATATCCTTCAAGGCAATGAAAAACACAAGCCACTAATATAAAGTAGGGCATGTCAACTGAACAAAGCATAGAGGGAGGAAGTGATTAACAGTGTCCTGAATGAAGTCTTCCCCACCCCATAGCACCTGCCAGCGATGGGAGGCCTAGAGGGAGGGGCAGACAGCTGAAGGTCATTAAGAGGGGGAAGCAGATTCCAGTGTGGCTGTCCTGGCAGAGGTGTATTGGGTTTATGTTGTAGTGAACTGAAGAGATGGGTTTAGCTGAGCACTGGGAGTTGATTGTTTCATTGTTAATTTGTTTCGTAGTGAAATTGAACCCCAGAAGGGAGTTGAGCTTTGACCTTGCATGTGGTGTGTAGCCTGTATCATCAACTAACTGGGAGAGCCACATGGTTATGGAAGTGTGGCATGGAAAATGAAGAGCTGAGTTCCATCACCCTGAAAAAGGGTGTGAAGAGTACATGGCCACCCAGGCTTAGTAAGTAAGCCATGATCCACGATACCCTTGTTAACCCAAGGAGTGGTTGCTGAAAGGGGCAACACTGTCAATGACCACCCAAACTTTTTAGAGTATGCAGAGGACACAGACGAGCCACTCCCTCACCCTAGGGATTACAGCTGAGAACATACACCTACACATCCTCTCATTGCATTCATGTACATGCACACGACACAAGAGCCATGAACATGTGCAAGTGCCTCACAATTACCCCTTTTTAATATTAGAAATCAGGTTTGCAACAGTTTGTATATTTTAGTATTGGACACTGCTGCACAATACACTGAAATAAACTGGTTTTCAGACTGAGGACAAATTAAAAGTATAAACACTGGAATTAATTAAATTAAAAAAACAGGTTCAATTTAAAAATTGCTACATTTCAAATCTCTGTCATTCAGAAGTAATAAGAGAATTTTGAATAGAAATTTTAAAATGAATGTCTCAGGCAACCTGCAAAATGCATGGAAGTATAGCTTACCTCTTTTTACATGACAGGAAGGTTAAGGTGTAGTCAGGTTAAATCACAGCAAAATGCACAGCAGTAGCATTGATAAAGATGCAAATATTAAATAGAGCATAAATCAGAACCCAGCAATGTTTTTGCCCATAACAGAGCCAAGCCATCTGATTTTCAGGTCTTTGTTTTACAGTTCATACTGTGTTAAAAAAGATAAAGGCCTTTGGAAAATAAATTGAAACAAAGTATAAGCTAGTAGTTTAGTCAAAAAACATTTGCAGCAATTAAAACACTTTTTCTAGTTTTATCAAAATGCTTAAATTAATATGTATTATTTTACAGACACTAGCTTTTAAAGAAGAAAAAATCCTTGCTCCCACTCTAAGATAAGGAGGTTTTGACATCTTGTTATGATATTTCTCTTGCCTCAATTACCTTGCTGGTTTCTTTTGCTTGAAAAGCTGAGGTAAATGTCTTTCTGTTTGTTTCTGGTTTTCAGTTGACCATCAGGTTTAAGTTACAGTTATTTACAATCACTTGAATTCAGAAAATACTTCAGATGAACAAGATTCTATTTTTATTATCTGTGCACACTGTGGCAGTAGCTAAGAGTTACTGGGAGGGCACTTTGTGCTGCAGTATTTCAGTTGCTAACACTGTTCCCAAAAGCACTGTTTGCTATAAATTCCCAGCCCAAGGGAATACAAAACAGATACTGCACATTGCATTCTGGGGTGGTACTGCAGACTCAGCCCAACATGAACTCTTCTTGCAGCCTGAACTCCATCATCACAGTGGGATTCAACTGACTCAATTCACCGAGATAGAGCTCGTGTATTTTGGCAGCGATGCAAAGTTGTGCATTTGAACTTTCCTTTCCTTTCCTACTGTGGTTGATTTTAGAGTAACAAAGTGAGAGAGTCCATATCTGTTGATTTAAGGTTTTGGGCTTAAAGCTTTAGACAGTTTTTACTCAACAGAGTTTCTTCCTTTAGAGACACAAAATATTTAAGAATAAGTACTACATAAATATCTGTATTAAAAAAAACCCCACAGAAGTATTGTAATGAAAACTGCATTTAAAGTTACCTGGAATCATTCACAAACAAAAGATAATTCCTGCAGTAATTAAGGGGGTTTTCAACACTGAATTTTGATAAATGTGTTTGTTTTGGTTAATTTTCTCAGCAGTTGGATCCTAGTGATGTGCACAAGATAAGAATTGATTTAAGCATGTAAAATAATTTAATTATGTCTGAAGGCAGACAGTGAGGGTTCAGAGGATAGCTTTTCGTGTTTACTCATTTGTGAGGTGGACAGGCAGTTGTCAGATCATACTCAGTTTCAAATTTACAAAAAGCAGAAATAGAATTCTCGCTACACTTAATTTTCAATTCAAAAGGAAATAAACAACATTCTAGTAGAGTGTAAGAGTGGTTTGCCAAGAATAATTACATTCCTTTTTTTTTTTTCCAGAAAATGAAATTTAATTCTTACCAGCTCTCACAATTCTGTTGGAAGATCCCTGTTACTTTCCTTAAAACTCCTTCTGGAGTCCTTTGATTACATAAGAATTTCTAGGGTTGTTTCTTATTATGCTTTTAGCACTTTTATCCCACAGTATAAAAATATGACCCAAGTATGATCTAAGAACTCAAAACCTGAAAATCAAATATAAACAGCTATTAGAAATCACAATTTTATTTTCACTCTGACCAGTAGTTTTTGGACACTCTGCATAGGTAACACTAGATATCTCTTGAAAACCACAGATAAAAAAAATAAAGCTGATTTGGTTTTATGACCCAAATAGTGGTAGAAATATGCTAAATGAAGACTAGATACAGATACTAAAAATTTTGATACTAATATTTTTCATTGCTTTAGTTGTCTGAACTTACTACAATATGATATATTGAGACTGTGAACAATATAAAGTAAATATGTAGCCTAGACAGCAATTACATTAGATCATGTGTTGATTTTACTCCGCTTTGTTCAGGGAATGAGGTATAGCTACAAGTAGAAGAATATATGTAGTCTCATGTTGCAAGCTAACTCCACTTTTTTATTATTTTCATTTAAGTCTATGTATTCCTAGTGAGTGTCATCTTGACATCTATCTCCCCTGACCAGTTCTGCATCCTGACCACGTGACTCCTGACCACATAAGCTGTTTTAGAAGTATGCTCAAAATTACGGAATTCCTGAGTTGCTCTGATATTCTGCTGAGCTTTCTGGCAGTATTTCATGACCTAGAATATCCTTTGTGTTATTCAGTCTTTTATCTTTTCTAAGGTATCGTTTCTGAGAATCCAACCAAGTGAATTTAGGTGTCACTACTCTGACAAATGACCACTGAATAATCCAGCAGCAGTTTCAAATACAGTCTTTGCATCCCTGGGCCTCTGTCAATGGCTAAGACTTCCACAGAAGCTCTTCCATGAGGAATGTAAGCAGCAAAGACAGTAGCTTCTTAAAATGTTGTAGCTTTATGGATTAGATGATCATATTGGTATAACCTCCAAGAACACTCAAGAAAATAACTAGGGGTATATGAATTCTTATTATCTATGTGCATAATTCTGGTTTTGTCTACTGTAAATAGGGAATACTTATCTGGCATATCTGAAGAATCTGTCATGTATTGTGCTAATTAGATTATTTGTATTTTGTAGTACATTGCAACATTCCTGCCAAGTACCTTGATTTTTTTAAAAACAGATTTGGGAAGCTTTGTGCTAATGCCTCAGCTTGGTCAGACACCATTTTAAACATTTCTTTTGGTGCTAATAATACATAAGTGTGCCAAGTCATGGAGACCCACTTCATTCTGAAACCTCTTGGTTTGACAATAAACTGAGGAAATGTAGTCTCATACATGAGGGTCACTCAGCCTGCTACAAGTACTCACCCAATTGCACAGTATTTATTAGAGGGTGGTTCTGACCTCATGCTTCACAAAAAACTATTCTATTATTCTTGTGACATGCAGCATAGGGGAAATAGCTATTATATTGATTTATATTATGGATGAAGTGTTGTTTGTGGGTCCAAGGTCACACTTGCACTCCCCTGACTGACTCCTGGAAGAAAACATTTTCAGTCATTGTCCTTTTTCTCTATCCCGCCATTGTGTAGCGAGAAGCTGACATTGGTATTTGAAAATATTTTACAAGATAGTAAATACACACAGGAAACCATCTCTGAAATAGAAGGAGGAATTAGGAGGCCTATATCATCAAATCACACTGTAGATGCACAAAATAACAATGCTTCAATGCCTAGAGGACACCACTGCAAAGAAATATTAAATCTGAAAGACAATATTTATGATAGAAAATTTCAGCAAAAAATAGTAATTTCTCCCAGTAGCTAAAGAAAATCTGGCTGTGTGAATATAGGTATTTGCTCTTAAATAGGGTTCTTATTTTTTAAACATAAAAATACATCACCATGGGAGTTCCAAAAGATAAACTGTGCCTGGATACAGCAGAAGATTTAGTATTCCAGTATCCCAGACTAAATCAATAACTGGCATCTTATCTGGTCCATTTATTGAGAGAACATGATTTGCTTTTTCTTTGCATCATGTTAATGGATTTCTTTTCCTATTGAATAATACCTCTGTATGAATAGTGTTTTAAAGCTTATTTGGGTGAACATTTCCTTTGTACAGATTATATACTTATCTAGGATTATATACAGCAGAGTGCTGCTAACAGAAATGCTGTTACTTGAGTCTGTTATTTTACGGTAACCAAAGTAATAAAAAATAATATATTTCACTGTTAATTTCGCATAAAGGTTCGGGTAACTATGCAGCCTCCAACTCACCTGGAAAATGAAAATTCTGAATCCACGCATCATTATCAGCATTCAGGGTAGTACAAAAAACTTAAAAAAGTGTAACAGCAGGTAATACAATACCTTTCACTGATGTGATTTTTTAAATCATTATTTTCATTTAAGAACTGTTGGTTACATTGAAAGGAATTGTCATAGAAATTATGGTTTAGAGAACCAGAATTACTGCAGATTAGTTTGCATACATGTTACTGATTTGCTTATTCTTTTCCTTTATCTAACTTGCTGTTTCTTGGACTGGAACAGTAGTTGTTTGCCACTGCCTTTAGTCCCAGTGGACATACTGCCTTTGCCTTCGAGCAAAGCCTCTTAATGAAACCAGAGAATACTTTTCTCTATCTTGGGCCCATGTCTAGACAATATTAAGTATGAGTTGCAGCTCTAATGACCTCCAGGAGGCCCACAACTTTCTTTCACACTCTTTTGCTTTGTATGGCTAAATAAACTTCAGCTATGTGTTTCTATTTATTGCAACATTTTTATTATTATATTTATTGCAAAATTTTATTTAGAACTCTGTCAATTGTCACATTATACCTGTCCTTGATAGCTCTTTTGTTCATCAGTGCCTTTCACTCTGAGCAATGGAACCTCATAGTGTCTATTTACTTTTAAAATCCCTTAGAAGTAAGTGTAAGTATGTGTTTGTGTGTCTGTGATGACTAGGGGACATTAGACCACAAGAGAAATGTCACACCATTCATTGTTTCCTTCATTCTGGCATATGCAGGCCTATTCCTTGACCATTCTTTTCTCTAGTATTTCCTTTCCTTTCCTGAAAAATATGTGTTGTTTTACACATTAGAAACTTGCTATTTCTAAATCTGATTCTTTCTTATTACCACCTTTTGCTCGTTTCTCTGTTTTGATCATCCATGTACGTAACATGTCCCCGTTTTCCTTCTCCTTCAACCAGGTCCTTCTTCCAATTTATCCCTGCAGTTATGTTGCTTATTGGGCTATCCTTCTTAGTCAGAGTTGCCCCTCCATGTTCTGTTTTTCAACAAAACAGTATTGACAAATTCTTAGGTAAGCTGGCAGCTTCCTGTATTCCATTCTCCTCCAGTTCTAACCTACACTGTGGACTCCTGTAACCTCCATCTTCTCTTTTTTTTGGAACATCCATAAAGTCTTTCAGTGTCTGCACATAGTCACCTTTGTTTGTCAATCACTGTGTGGCCCTGCCAATTATCTTACCACCTATTGCCTGTTCTTTTCTTTGGAAAAATTAAAACACTTTTTCATCCAGTGTACATCAATGGGTTTCTTCTGCTCAGTTGGATGAGTCATCACATCTCTGCAACTATGTAGTCTGTAGTCTCAGAAGTTTTGTTTCTTTCTGATGTCTTGGAGTTGAAGTTGGCTACTAATGAATTGCAGTATTGTGGCAAGTACTGAAATTTTTTCCTTTCTTCTCCAGACCAGTTACTTGCATCACAAAGTCCTTTTACCTGAGGTAATTGTATAGACTGCACATAGCATTTATTTGTTTGAGGCTTTAGAGGGCACATGCTGTCTGTGCAAAGCCTTTCATACACAGTATTTCTCATATATTTAATTTCACTAAATGACATCATATACTACTATCCTAATATAGAGAAGACAAGACCTTCCCATGTGTGTTGGTTTTGACTGGGGTAGAGTTAATTCTCTTCACAGTGTCTGGTATGGGACTGTGTTTTGGATTTTTGCTGAACACAGGGTTGATAAACACAGATGTTTTTGTTATTGGTGAGCAGGGCTTACACACAGCCAAGGCCTTTTCTGCTTTTTGTACTGCCACACTGGGGAGGAAGTTTGGGGGTGCGTGGGAGGCTGGGAGGAGACATAGCCAAGATGGGTGACCCCAAGTGACCAAAGGGATATTCCAAACCACATGGCATCATGCTCAGGATATAAAGTGGGGGAATAAAGAGGGAGGGAGGATGTTTAGAATGATGGCATTTGTCTTCCCAAGTCACTGTTACTTGTGATGGGGCCCCTGCTCTTCTGAAAGTGGCTGAACACCTGCCTGCCCATGTGAAGTGGTGAATTAATTCCTTGTGTTGCTTGGCTTGTGTGCACAGCTTTTGCATTACCTATTAAACTGCCCTTATCTCAGTCCACAAATTTTCTAGCTTTTACCCTTCTAATAGTCTCCTGGATCCTGCTGGTGGGGGAGTGAGCAAGCGACTGTGTGGGGCTTGGCTGTCAGCTGGGTGAAACCATGCTGCCATGCAGAAGCACTCACCCACGCATACTCAGTAGTATATGCTGGCAGTAGGTCCATTCCTCCCTACTGCTTCGTGACTTGTGCGTCCTCTTTTTTGGCAGTCACATGGGGGTGCAGTGCCAGCTTCCCTCCCAGGAATCTTTCTATGGATTTCACAGAGATCTGGGCAGAACATGCAAAGCTAAGCACCTTCTGCTCAGCACAACAGCAAAGTGGATGGTGTCTTTTAGGAAGAAGGGGAAAATAGGAGAAGTAACATCTGCTTCAAACAAAATGTCCAGCAAGTACAGTTTACCTGAAAGGCAGTGAAACTGTCTCCTTCACTGCTACCATGTTGGCTAGTTTTTTATCCATCATATTGCAATGATAATGACCTGGCTAACAGATGACTGTAGTGCTGATACTGTTCTAAGAATTAAATTTTCTTTCACATCCAGATGGCAGAAGAGTGTAACCAAATGGTTTTTATGCCAATTCACCCTGGCCGGGAGCCTATGCTGAAGGCTACTACAAAGTCCCAACAAAAAAAACTGTATATAATGTAAGTATGGTTAATAGGGCTTGTCTTAGCATATTTGGTAATGTTGACTCAGTAAGAGTAAAATTAAAACTTTTGGACACTTCTCATATAAATCTAAAGATTTACAGAAAGAAGCCAGCAACTGCCAGTGTGAGATAGTCAACCTGATGAAAAGGGAACAGGAGAGAGATCAAATGAGATCAATTACAAATTTTCCTTTTGGTTTTTTTTGGTCATTGGTTTAGGAGTTTTCTGGGGGTTGGGAAGAGGAACAAAGCTTTATTTCATGTCATCTTCAGTAACCTTAGATATTCAGACTGTATTCCAAAGTACGTCTCCTATATGGATTATATGGATTGGTAGTATTGAAAGAAACCATTAAGGTGTGTCCTTGACACTTTCACTTATTTGCAAGAAAAATTGTAACTGTTTTCAGAAAAAAAAAAGCCTGTGAAAGAACATGGATCTGAATTATATATTGTACTGTTAAGTGTGGCAATGCAAACTATGTAAATCTATTTTTACCTCTTTTGTTGCTTTACATCTCATAATATACTCAATTCTTTTTTATAGTACAGTTCTTCCACTATGTTTAGGGCTTAGGTGATCTCACCACTGTCCAGTTTTTTAAGAATGTACTGCCAGACTTTACTGAGGAACCCTAGTATAGTGCCTGTCCTTATGGTGCTGTATGTGCACAGTAAATCCAGCTTGTCAAATACAAACCCACCCCATAATACATTGCATTCCGAGTAGGAAAAACATTATGTGCACTATAAAGTTGGTCTGAATATGCTTGTATGACATGTACATGCTTGTACCAACATTAAATCTGCAGCAGATGTGAAGTATTAAGCATCAAGGCCACACTGTAATTCTCAGGACCTCCTTCAAACTGGTCCAAGGTCTTTAGACCTCAGCACTAACAGGCAGCACAACATAACATAAATTGTTAATCTGAAGTCTCTCATGTAACAGGATTATCCTTCCTATTCAAGTAAAAATATAAAAAATAACAAATTTTATTCAAGATCATTATCACTGCATCGTAAGGATATCTAAACATTTCATAGAAACACTACTGCATTTTTCTCTGAAATACACTGACAACAGAAAGACAGTGATCCAATAGTATAAAATAAAGGGAAGTGTAGTAATGTAGTGGATGTAAGATGTCAATTTAGCTAATATAATTTCATACATTTTCCAAACACTACAAAAAGAAAAGAGAGACAAAGGCAGTATTGGGAATTCTAAATGGAAATCCTGAAAACAATATATTATTAGAAAGTAATGCATCACTAACAATAGTAAAGCTGAGAATGATTTGGGTCCATAACTAAATAGAGGGGGACCTTAGTAACAGAGGATACAGAGAAGGCAGATTTTACTGAACACTTTTTTTGCATTGGACTTCACTGACAAGACCAGTCCTCAGGAATCTCTGAACCAGAAGACCAGGGTAAAGGAATGCTGGAAGGAAGACTTTACCTTGGTTTGGATTGGGCTGGAGAACACCTAGGCAAACCTGACATCCAGAAATCCATGGCTCCTGATGAGATGCATCCAGAAATGCTGAGAGAGTTGGTGAACACCATAGCTGGGCCACTCACAGTCATCTTTGAAAGATCATGGAGTATCAGGAGAGGTGCCTGAGGACTGGAAAAAAGCAAATTCACCCCAGTCTTCACAAAGGGCAAGAAGGAGGATTCAGGGGACTACCAGCCAGTCAGCCTCACCTCAGTCCCTGGAAAGGTAATGGAACACCTCATTCTGGAGGCCATCTCTATCCACATGGATGAAAAGAAGGAGATCAGGAGCAGTCAGCATGGATTCAGCAACGGGACACCATGGTTGGCCAATCTGATTGGTTTCCACAGTGAAACAACTACCTGGATAGATGGATGCGGGGAGAGCAGTGAATATTGTTCTACCTGGACTTCAGCAAGGCTTTCAACACTGTCTCCCACAACAACCTCAAAGGCAAACTCAGCAAGTGTGGCCTGGATGAGGGGACAGTGAGATGGACTGAGAACTGTCTGAATGGCAGATCACAGGAGATTATCAGTGGCACAGGCTCTGGTTGGAGGCCTGTCATGAGTGGTGTTCCCCAAGATTCAGTACTGGGCCTGGTATTGTTGAACTTCTCCATCAGTGACTTGGACGAAGGGGCAGATGCCTCCTCAGCAAGTTCATTGATGACACAGAGCTGGGAGCAGGGGCCAATACCCCAGAGGGCCGTGCAGCCTTTCAGAAGGACCTCGACAGGGTAGAGAGATGGGCAGAGAAGAACTGTCTGAACTCCAACAAAGGCAAATGCAGGATCCTGCACTGGGGAAGGAACAACCCCAGGCACCAGCACAGGCTGGGGTCTGATCTGCTGGGAAGCAACTCTGTGGAGAAGGACCTGGGGGTCCTGGTGGACAAGAAGCTGTCCATGAGCCAGCAGTGTGTGCTGGTGGCCAAGAAGGCCAGTGGTGTCCTGGGGTGCATTAGGAAGAGCACTGCCAGCAGGTGGAGGGAGGTGATGCTGCCCCTGTACTCAGCCCTGGTGAGGCACATCTGCAGTGCTGAGTCCAGTTCTGGGCTCCTCAGGACCAGAGAGACACAGACCTGCTGGAGCAGGCCCAGCAGAGGGTGACATTGGTGATTAAGGGACTGGAGCATCTCTCTTATGAGAAAAGGCTGAGAGAGCTGGGCCTGTTCAGCCTCAGAAAGAGAAGACTGAGAGGGGACCTCATCAGTGTCTATAAATGTCTGAAGGGACAGTGGCAAGAGGATGATCCAGGCTCTAGGTTACTCAGAGAGATTGTGGAGTCTCTGTCGCTGGAGATATTAAAGATACAATTCTGTGCAGTGTGCTTTAGGATGACTCTGCTGGAGGTGAGACATTGGCCCAGATGACCTTTTCAGTGGTCCCTTTCAACAAGACCATTCTGTGACTCTTTGAACTAAAGGTTAATTAGAACTTCAATTGATGTTTCATAAATGTCTATAAAACTGTCACCACCAAAGCTGACCCATTGTTACCCAATGTGTTTGAAGATAACAATGGGCTTTCAGCTATTAATAGATTCTTGTTTTATTAGTGGATTCCAAAAATACTCCCATTTCCAGAAAGGGCGAGCAGTGAAAATAATAAGTCTCTTACAAGAACACATGAGTTTGATAATAATTAAGGTTCCTACAATGATATTCTTGTACAGTGTCTTTATTATGCTGTCCCTAAAACAAGCTGTATTTATTAATAGCATTGAGTATCTATAGATAATTTAGTACAGATAATTAAGATAATGTGACAGGACAGAGCTATTTGAACAATCTGTAAGCTGACAAAGCATTCAGTTTGATTGAGAGGCTCTCTCCCAAGATACACCACAAATGCTCAAATGTTACCATTTAAGGCCAAACATAATTAGCCAAATGCAGTTTTGACTTAAAAATTTTAAAGTATGTGTGTATAACATAGCAATAATACTAATACTGTATTTATCACTATCAGTAGTAGTAGTAGTAGTATCAATATTCTTACCTCCTTGAAACTGATGGGTGGGAATAAATGTATGGTTTTGTGTTATGCTAAATAACTAGCACATTCAAGAGCATAGAAAACTATTGAAGGCAATAAAAGCTGTATTTACTTTTTGTTTCAGCTCTTGTTTTGTTTTTTTTTTCAGGAACTTGTTCAGTATTGTTTCTTGTCTTTTGCTTAGAGTAAATCATGAGTCACAACATAATTGGAGTATGATTAATGTTCAAATGACAGACACTTTCCAGATGAGAATGATGTCCCAATCAAAGGTTGGATGTTTCCTCGGATTTGTATTTTTTGTCAGTATTTAGACCTGACCACAAGTATAAAGTGCTAAAACCTCAAAATCATAATGGGTTATGATCATTCTTTCCTAAATTATTATGTATCTACATGCTATAAAACTTTTGGAAAATCATGCCTGAGTCCTGAAAATTCACAAAGCTCTTGCGAGGATCAATTTCTTCTCAGAAAGAAAAGTAACACTGATCATATCACTCCTTCTTTTGTATCCAAATGACTTCATAATTTCTGTCTTAGTGTTTTCATAACCATTATAATACTAAGGGTGAGGTCAGGAAGGAATTTTTCAGCTCTTTTCCCTGGTTTTAATGCCTACTGTTATACATCCACGTTTTTGTTTTCATCATGTAGATGACAGCATTTATAATCATACAGGTTTATGAGAACTCAGTTATATAAATTGTCCAAACAACTTAATACACTGAAGCATAAAAAGGAAAAATAAAAGTAACTTATAGCTTTTTCTTTCTTTCTTCAATTATTAATTATTATGATAACAGAGGAAATAACACACAGATGTCTACCTTATATGGGCAGAAGGAAACTTTTATATATGACTAAAACTACTTTAAAATTTAATTAATAATGTAGCTAAATATTGAAACACAATCTGCATTGATTTAATATGTTGGACACTCGTTAAAACAGCACAGAGATTCTTCTCACAGTAGACTTGATTTTATATTTTTCTATACATATTGTTGCTGCAAGTTTGGAATGGTTGTACCTGTATCAGGTAAGTGCAAGTCACTTGTGCCATTATCTACAGCCCATGAAGGTAACAGAAAGACTTCTTTATTTTTACTGGATTTTGGATTGCATGTTCTTTTGCCATTCCCTTGTACAAGCTGTACTTGTACAACTACAGATTCACAGGTTACCCCCATCCCCCCTGCCGAGAAAACAGCAGGAGACAGGGATATCCCCACTGCTGTTTTAAAGATACTGTTAGCGTATCAGTTGCTCCAGTTCAGTTTTTAGTTAACAACAGTAGTTGTATATGGCAAAGAGCAGGTTTTGGTTTGTTTTAGTTTTTTTTTGCATCCAAATCATTAGACAAATCTTATTAAGTGGACTATTTATGACTACATTTCTGTTCACAGTGAACAAGCAGGACCTTCATTCCTCATGAGAATTTTGACACCACTTTTCTGGTATTTAGGCAAACACATAGGACTGGTTGAGAGAGCATCTCACTGTAATATTGGAAGTTCTTATTCTGGTAAATTCTGCTTTACTGTTAGGATTTGGTTTTGTTGTTGTTGTTGTTTAATTAGTTGAATGCTATTTTAAGTTCCTGATGTGGCCTAGTCAGGCGAATTGAATCTATGTCTCCTCTCTATTTTTATGTGTCAAACAAGTAAAAGGACCTGGAATGAGATGAACATGCTTTAGTGAAAGCCACAAAGCTGTAACAGCTGAGCTAAAGCAACACTTGATGGAAGGGAAACGGAAGTGTCCAAGGAGATATTAGGAAAAAAACCCAAAGTATCTGTTTGCTGCATTGAAGAGAGTAACAGGCCAGCTTTCTGCCTTTCTCAGACATCAGTAACATATTTGGTTCACTTTTTTGTTTCATATCTGGTCTTAAGAATACTCAGTACCAAGTGCACCTACTTGTAATTCCTGCAAAAATGAAATCAAATATTTTTCTCATCCAGTTCACTGCATGGAAGTGTGGTGGTTAACCCTTCTTTCAGTTAACATAATCAGACAATCACACAATCCTTCCTACAGCAAAAATCTTTAACGTAACTGTACCTGCTATGCTCTACACCACACAACTCACACACTCAGTTGCTGAAACAATAATTTCCAGATTTCTCTGTTAAGAGTTTCCACCTCTGAAACCTGAATATAGAAATTCATTCTTTTTTTTTTTTACTTTTGATTATCCTGAGACTGAAAAGGCAGATACAGGTATAGGATTCCTAGCCAAATATTAGGGACAATAAAAATGGCCAGAAGTGTATTTCCTAATGATATCCGTTAGGAAAAGCATATTGTAAAAAATTAAAATGAGAAACTGAGCTCTTCAATAGTACAGATCTTGTTTGGTCATCAAGCTATGCCATAATTCCATCAGTTCAACTGGTACTTCATGTTTTCTGCTGGACTGTGGAGAATGGAATTTTTCCTTCTTTTTAAAAGGCCAGGGTGAAATTTCTCTCTTCATAACTTTGCTCTCAACCAGCAAAAATACCTGAATGAGAGAAAATAATCCTGTTAACAGAACTAAGAGATATTAGAGATGAGAAGTAAGAGCCTAGAATAAAAAAGGAGGCTGGATGAAGTTTGAGAAGGGACAGGGCATATAACCAAAATGGGGATAGGCCAATGAGTACAATGGCAGCTAGCATCCTATCATTTCCAAGTACTCAACTAGAATCCCTTACAACATGTTGTAAGATTTCTGTGCTTGGAGCCATAAATTATATTGATGATTTTTTTGGGCTTTCCTAAATCTGGATATACTTTCAGTTCACCTGCACATTTTTCACACACAGTACCTCATTGTGAAGAATTTCTAGATTTGAGTATCCAAATGCCAGCTGCCTTGAACTCTACAGCAGTGCTGCATATCTCATAAAGCATTTTAGCAGCTTAAACCATGTCCTTCTTAGAGCTCCTCTCTCTGATTTATACTTCACAGCTCCAGGGTCCTCTAATCAATAGAACAAGAAGATAAAGATTTAAAAAATGTTTAATAGGAACAATCACTCTTTAGAAACCAAAGAGATGCACATCTAAGAAAAATCCCAAATACTCATATTTTCAGCCTTCATTTTATGCATGTAAAATAAGGTGAGCTGTATTTCAGGAATGTTGAGTTGATGCCTTTTTCTGGTCTTAAAATCAAGAATCAAACATGGTTAGAAAGGGGAAAAGGGATTTTACCTTGGTATTTATTTTAAGGATCCTTAGGTGCACCACGTCCAGGTGGAATGCGCCGAAATGCACACCGCAATGGGCACACACAATAGATCGGGTATAACATTACAGGTCTTACTAATTAGCATGTCTATCAAAGATTCCCCAGTGAGAGGCTCGAGTGAGCCCCTCTCCCCAAGGAGCCTTCCCCTGGATGGTTCTGTCTTAGTTTACAGAATGTGTTCTGGAGAGGACCTTGGGGTCTGGGGCACACTGATCCCTAGCTACGAGGCTTCTAAGATGTTTAGTCTCCTAGCTTGACAAAATACATCTAAGAATGTAGGCTAAAAAACATTAAGAATACAAAAGATATAAAAAGGAGTATAAAAGAAAAGGTGAAAAATCACCATGGTATCAGAGTAATCACAGTTCTATATAGAATTTTTCAGAAAAAAAGCTGCTCACTGGAGGCTTTATAAAGATACAACTTCTAAACCTTACTTGTTTAAAAGTAGGCATGAATAGGCAGTATTTTTAAGATTAGAAGATATTTCCTTCCTTCAGTTGTTTAACTTCTCAACTTGTGGTTCTATTGATATAATAGTTTCTGAGTCTTTTAAGTGAAACCCATAGGTTTCAAAGACCCACAAGAATTAGAATGTCTTTAAAGCTAAAAACAAAACAAGACCTGAATTTTTTTCTGTATCATAAAACAGAACGAATACAAGTTGTTCCTTTTTTACCTGTGTTTCTGATCACTGTTTGCTAAAACATACATCTCCATTGACAATCAGCTGCACCAGTAAAAGAACTTATGCTGTCCCATCCCATTCTGAACTGTGAGTTGTGGCATCCAAAACCAAATACAGAACTTCCTTTTCATGTTTCTTTAAAGATTAAAAAGGAGATTAATAAATACTTGAGACATAAATTACTCAAATTAATTAAAATCACAATAACCATCATCATTTACCTGCTCTATATTACACTTTCTTTTCCTATAAAACTGTGAAGGTTTTTTTGTTTAGATACCTTCTTCATTCAATATCTGTCCATTTCTGTATTAGGTACTCTTCCTTTCCTGTCTGACTTGTCTTATAGAGATGCTCATGTAGTCATATACACATACTTTGTTCGAAACTCTCTACTATCATACATGCATATGTGCATATGTACATGGCTTATAACCAGCTAAACAAAGCTGCTAAACCTTAACCTATTGGCTTTTTCTCTGTGGGCATATGCTTATGAATGATTTCTAAACATACAGTAGGTAGAGCATAATTATGAAATTACACTAGCCAAGTAGATGTAGTGGTAGACCCTCATGCTCCAAGTGGAAAAAGCACCAGCAGATGGGCTTTCATTTAAAATATTTTATAATGTAGTCTTTTTCAAGTGAAACATTAGCACTAGATTATGGACCTGCACTCAAAACCACAATTAATCAGTGATCTAAATAATTATTCTTTTGAGGAAGAGCATCTGATATAGCCACAAATACTACAGTGTTAATATAATAGGAATTATATTGTCAATTGATCTTGATGACCCTCTGAACTAAATCTAAAATAGAATTTGTACATTTAATCCATGTAAGTCAAAACATCTGCAGTTCAAGAGACAGAGACTTGTCCAAGGTTTTCCAATTCCAAAATAAATTTTGTTTTCATACAAAGAATGTTCTTCTGTTTCGTTTATTCTTTTTGTTTATTTCCTATGACAATTGGCTGTGATGTGATCTCTAACTCACAACTTCTTTGGACATTGTGTGTACTAAGTCCGACCATTATGGAAGAGTCTTGAATTACAGGAATCCTAAGAGTGAGCATTCATGAGCCAGATCTAGATAGGCATGCATCTTTATACTTCTTTATGATATGTAAAACATGTTTAAAAATGTAAATTCATATAGTTACACATATTTCAGATGTGCAGAGTTCAGAACAACATCATAAAACTGATTTTGATTAACAATATGAAAATGTGTGTTGAGACATTTCCACATTTACTAGTGCTTTTGTATTCTCTCATCTGAAGGTGAAGAAGAAAAATGTCCACACTGAAAATCATATTTGATGTATAACTCAAATGAAGAGAAATATGAAGGGGCTTCTTCTGAGCATGTATTAGAAAGAGGTTGCCTACCAGAGTAATTTTAAGGGGTTTCTTTAGTTAACAGATTTGCAGTCTAGCACAGTAATAGTTGAGTTCAAATTAACTCAATAAATGCACACAGAGCACTTATTAGGGATTCAGCTAGGTGGAGAACACTGGGAAAGTTAGAAAAAGATGTGATAAGCTGTCCATAATAAAAACCTAAAAAAGCCCTCTTTACATACATACAAAAAGATAAGTAGTAAGTATATGATAATGGGATTTTGCATACATGTAGTATATACTTTTCTGTGTTATAGCAGCAATAACAAACAAAACTTGAGACTACACTAATAGAGTAAGTATTTATGTATTGCAGATGAGAAATTTTAGAGAGAAAACTATTTAGTGACTTTCCCAAAATACTGGAATTGATTTGGAAACTTACAACTTAGTTTCCAAGTCTGAGATTCTTTTTATACTATCCTACAGAACTTCTCTTATTTAATAATTGGATACATTCTGTGCTCCAACCTAACTATAATTCTTGCTCCTCTCTGGAGGAACTTACAACTAAGATGGCATTTTAAGTCTGTGTTATTTGTACTTATGTGTTGAGATTTGCATTTATGTGCTGTCCTGAGACACCAAACTGTTGAATGCCATCTTGCTTCATTCTCAACCTCTCCCCAAGGACTTATAGGTACTTCTTGGCCAACAGCATTCCCATAGATATAAAAATCACACTTTTTTTTGTGTTTTCTAACCATTTGGGCTTTTTTCCCCCAAACAGCCTTACATACAATCCTCAGGTGGATCCCATTTGGGGAGAATTTTTTTTGGGCTCATACAGTCCTATTCACAGTTATGTGATCACATATAAGAA
Source organism: Corvus cornix cornix (assembly GCF_000738735.6). NCBI lineage: Eukaryota > Metazoa > Chordata > Aves > Passeriformes > Corvidae > Corvus > Corvus cornix. The sequence goes on from NC_046357.1 coordinate 58,113,065, forward strand.
GATAGAAACAGCAAAGCAGCTAAAACCCAACACAGTATTTGAAACAAACACTGCAGACATTCACTTTGCTATTGCTAAGACTCTACAAATTTTATAACAATTATTATTTAATGAGCATACTAAATATCTAGCCAGGTCTATGGTAAACCAAGAGATCAGAAAAGCTCGGAGGGAGCCCATACAATCTCTTCTGCAAGTTAATACAAAGTTAACAGTAATTAATAAATATTTTAAGCATTCTGATTTAGAGAAACTAAAACAGTTCTGAAGGAACCATTCCATCCTCAGGAAAAAAAAAATGTTCCTTTTAAAATTTTCCATAAGGCATAATTTTGCCTTAAAAAATAGAAACAAAGCTAATAAATTACATTTTAGAACTCTGTTTAAAGACACTCATGGAGAGACTTAGACTAACAGAACCCAGAAAATTCAAATATAGAAGTAGAAACATAAATGTAAGAGGGGTGTAATTCATGCCATTATACCTGTTTGAAACAATTTGTGTGAGTTAAGGATAGAGTGCCAGTATAAACTTTGAATTTATTGGCTTTTGTTGCTTTAAATCAAACCCTTCACATTATTTAAACATAGTTTTTGTATTTAATATTCAGAGTGATAGAACACGTACATTTGGCTGAAGATAGATACATAATTCATGTTGGTAGAAAGCATACCTTATAACATTTAAGTGGTTTATTAAACTTGTTTCATCTGATATGGGATAAATTCTGTAATTGACAGCAAGTCATAGGCAGATCATACATTTATCATATTTAAGATTACCTTATATCCTTATGTTACAGAAACTATTCTGCTTTAGCCTCTCAAGGGTTTGGGTTTTTTTCTTCTCTTGGAGAGAAAATACATGAAATATGTTAATGTTGTTTAAAAATGACTCAAACCTGAACTCCAACATGAAATTAGTTTAGTGGCCTCAGCTCAGTCCCTGACAGATAGTTGAGCCTATCAGGAAAACCATCACACATACTTTAGCACCAGTCAATAGGACCAGCAGCTTCTGATCTAAAGAGACCTAGGCAACGAGCCTGGGGAGGTTGAATGACAACTTATTTTAGGGACCATGAAATCTTGACGTTAGAAGGGGGGTCGTATTGTGCAGGGAGATTATTTCTGTACTCCTTGTTCCCTCTCAAATTCATAGAGGAATTATTTGAAAGTACCCCACCTATTTGATGAGGAAGGATAGGAAAAAAAAAAACAAACAGGGTTGCTCTCTCAGGCAGTGGATTCTACTCAAATATGCTGACACTAGAATTTTCTTTCAAGCCATTTCTGTTATCTGTATGGCTTTATTAATAGGGACTGGGAAGAGCCTTAGTGTGGAGCAGGCTACAGCTAGATCGTAGTTTTACAAGCATTATGACATTTAACATTTCATTTGTCTGCATCATAATGGATTGAAATGTTAAGAGACTGCAATAATTTGTTTGACTCTTTGCTCCTGCTTTTGGCTGTTGAAAACTATAAAGTGGAATTTTGGTATGGAAGTTCTAATGCTAACAAGGCATATCTAAATTAAGTAGATGGGTCAAGGTGACTAAAATACCATAACGATTATGACACAATAGGGGCTAACCCCTATGTTTTTTAAAGAATGGATGAAAGTAGACTATTAAGTAAGTAAATTCCAACTAGTACCTTTTTCTTCCGCTGCTTTTATTTGTTTGGTTTTTTTGGGAGGCCTGTTGCACCAGCCTGGAATAACGTTCACTTAAATTTTTTTTTTCTCAAAGAAAGATACAAGCTGTATAAAACAGTGAAAGAACATCACAGTTGGACTATACAAGTAATATTTCTCTTTATTGTAGTATTTGTACCGTGCACCTTTTTCTTCCTTTTTCCCAGAAAGAAATGACTCATTTAGAGAAAGGTCTCAAGAGGTTTTTAAAAAGGTTGTTAGAAGCTACAGAATAAAGAAGGCCTTGGGAATCATTAAATGAGCAAACCATCATAACTAATCCTGTCTGGATATGTATTAGTGTATAGATATCTGGCTACCTGATTGTTTTCCTTTGAGTTTATGATAAGTTTCCATGCTGCGAGTTTTTTATTTGACTAGCTCCTCATTGCATCTCTGCAAAATCAGGTTACTCTGGTTATAAATATGATGCATTTACTGACTTTATTGACTTCATGCTTTGTAAGGTACAGCCATTTTCAGAGATACGGTGTTTGGATTGCAGGAGAGTAATTGAATTTCTATTTGGTTTTGCCTTCCCGTTCATGTCTAAGGCTCTGAATAGACACAGGGGGCAGAAGGACCTGCTACAGAGTATCAACCTGGATGACACTGTAACAAATTATATTGTAAGGAAATAATAAGAATATTAATGGTAAAGTTGTTAGTGGAGCTCTTGTGACAGCAGTAATCTTCTTTTCACATTAGTAACTTTACAGACAAAATAGATGACTCAGGAATCTAAATTTTGTGTAAGTAGGCTCAGACTTCAGGTGAACATTCATCTTCTCTGTTAAATATTATTGAGACATTTTGGAATGATTTGCAGTTTTCTCTCATAGATACTGAATTTATCAGAGCAACAGAGTAAGATTTTAGACTCTTTTCTCTTAATGATCCATTAAAACACTATTCAAAGGGAGCTTGACACTCAAAGAAATCAAGTTTCTTAAGAAAAAGTCAGGCTGAAATCCTATGGAAACACTTGTTTCTTTTCGCCCTGTATCAAATCAAGATGGTGTTCATAATCTGAGATGTGAGAGAGAAGGGGATTGACCATTGAATAAAGGAATGGCCCATTTGTATTGGGCCATTTCAATGGTGCCGTTCAGCATTTGAGTAAAGAGATTACTTGAGACGAAGTTCTTGAATGAGGAACCTTGTTGGCCTTGAGGTGTAGACTGAGTGACAAGTGGAAAGAAGCTTGTGTCAGTAGAGTGGAATATTCCAGTTGAAGTAAAGAAATAACAAGGTTAAAGCCTTAGAGTCCTCAGTAAAAAATTTACAATCCTCAGAAAATGTGTCCAGCTGTGATGTTGTTCCTTCAGAGCACTAAAAGAAAAATGAAAATTTACATCTATTAGACAGATGAAAATTGTCAAATTTGTTATCCTCCTAAAGCAGACAATCTTTTTTGGCTTTAAAATAAGAACTGATGTAAAGATTAAGATAGTACTCATTTCTTTTGCAGAGATTGCATAAATATTTTGCAAATAAAGTACTTCTAGAAACTTTTTACCATTGTAACCGCAGTTCACATAGATGATTTTTTTTGATTCTTTTCCAGTGGGATGCAGGAAACAAGCATCTTTCATACTCTGTCTTGCTGTTTATCCAAGAGACCTCCAAAGTTAATGTTAGAGAAACAGACACAAGTTATCTAATGCAGAGCAAATTTCACTGGCACCCTGTTTCATACTGATGTGTCTTGGACTTAATTTAATGGTGGTAGGATCAGTTTGATGTTATTGGCTGTTGGCCCTGCTCTCGAGAACTGAGGAGAGATCTACTTTTCTCCTCTTATTTTGATTGCAAAATGCTCGCTGACTCTAGACTCCCACTGACCTCAACAGAAAAGCAGAAATTCAGGACTCTTAACACTTTACAGAATTGGGCCCAGATGAGTATGGCTATCAGTTAATTTTACTGCAGTTGTGAAATAGGAACTATGATACACATTTTTTGAACAGCTGGAAAATTATATTATAACTTACATTCCATCCTTCAGCTTTCCGTGGAAGGCATTTTACTCTGCGACCTGAGAGAGAGTCTAAATAGTTGCTTGATACATCCTCACCATAGTCATAAATGCCACAGTATTGGGACAGGTGGGATGTTGCTTTAGGACAAAGTAATTTATTAGTAACATTCACTTTACTTTGTATTTAACATAGGATTTTTATTGTCTTGTATGTGTAAATACAGAAAACCAGAAATTATAGAACTTTTAACATCCTTTTTGTAGTGTAATCAGACATTCTACGCACTCTTACTTTTCTCAGTCAGACTATAAATCCTGAAGGTTTTTCCCTTGTGAGCCAAATTCTTCTATCTCTACTAATCTTGATGTGTTGCTACATCAGCCTACAAAGTAATCTCAGTGGGACAAATTCTTGTCTCCACTACTCCCACATAAATTGAAAGCAATCCTGTAATTACAATTATACCAAAACCAGAATTTGACCTAGTGATTTGAAAGAGCCAGGCAGGCAGTATTTGCCTTCAAACACTTAGTTTTCTCCTTGTGTCTTAATGTGTCCTGTAGAATTGTATGAACAAAAAAACTCATGATGAGTTATGTTTACAGCTTCCATTCTTAGCAAAGTTGTTCCCTTAATTTCCTGTTGAAGTTAGTGGAAGCTGAATGTGTTGGAAGGAAAGGTGGCACTGGGTCTCCACTAAGTTATGTTCCAAAGCATTACAAAGCACTGATGGAAAGGGATTATTATAGTTAAGACTAGTCAGCTAGTTAGAGCTGAAGATCATGTCTAATTTACATTTAGTTGTAACAATGGTCTAGGAACTGCTTTTGAAGACCTCAAACTCTGTCGGATATGAGGAATAGCAGCCTCTTTTTAAAGATCAATATACCATAGCACCCATCCAAATTGCTTGTAATACTGGAATTATTTCTTACACTAATGAAATGATCTGCCATGACTGTGCAATCTGCTTCCCCTATATGGTGTTGCAGTATAGCGTGATACTTACAGGCAACAAGTCCAAGTGTAGACTAATCTAATAAGTGATTTTCAGCTTTTTCTTTTCAATGCCTCTGGTTTTGCTATCTCACTTGGTGGATGCATAGGATCCAAAAATGTAACTTCAAGCACTTAGAAACCATCAGGATGGCCAGATTTAGGAATTTTGCATTAAATATAGTTATTTAGCAAAATTCAGCTGAATTCAGGGATCACCTTCTGATCTTGTGAAGGACTGTCTTGATTGAAGATAATGAAAATTTTGAGTGAAGAAGAGATTAAGTGACTACCCCCTTAAGGGTGCAGTAGGGGATTTTTGAAATAAGGGATTTAACATTTAATGACTTTTAACATTTTTACATTGTAGTATATTTTATTTCTGTGTAGGTTACTTTTATTTTCATGAAAATAAAAAAATTGACTACATTACAGGCTGTCTTCTACATAACCACAAAACTATTACAGGATAAGAGGCAGGGAGTGAATGCTCCCCATAGCAACAGAAATGTTCTCAAACTCTATCCAAAAGACACTGATAGAGCAATACAAGCACAATACATTCCTAACACTTATTTAACATCAAGTTCCTGTATAAACTCATGCATATGTTGAATTTTTGATGCATGAACAGTAACTTTGAAGACAATGACCTATTCATATTCACAAATACAGCACACAGATAAGCACTGAAGGATGATTTAATCTTTGTCAAACCATGAACATTTTTTTTTTAAATCAGAAAAATGGACAGTTTCATTGCAAGACTTTCCACATAAAATATACTGTTAGGGATAAATTACTGCATTTATGTGTTGTGACCAATATTGTGCGTAAGGATATAGGAAGTAGAGTATATTGCCTTATCACCTAAATATTAAAATGCTATTGGGGAAATTCTGGAGTTTTTTTTCCAAAGGTCCAATTTTCACTGAATAAATCTGAGCAAGAACTTCAAACTATGGCCTCATTATTAACTGTTTTTATTTACTTCTAACATGTGTGCTACTGACCTTTTCAGATTTACCTGAAAATTCCTGGCCGAAGAAAACTGTTTACATTTGCAGAATCTCACTGGTATGGAGAGATCTTTGTGAAAGAAGCCTTAACACTTTTGTGGCTCTTAAAATGCCAGGTCTCTTTTTCTGTCTCTTTTTCATAAAAGCAGAACTCTGCACAGATCCCAGGCAGATATTTCCTCTAGCCATTTTATGACAAGGAGACACAAGACCACTGCTACCCCACAAAGGGGGAATTTTGAGCTTCTGACTCCTCTGAGATTTGCAAGAAATGAGGGATATTAAAATTCAGTTTGCCATGCTTTTACCACACAGTCTTTAGTGTCTTTTAACTGCTCTGTTTGCATAAGACCATTGGAGCTGTGCTGCCACCAGCACGTAAAAGCCCTCTGGATTTTGAAAAGTACCAGCACAAAGCCTGTGCTTCTGTGTTTTGTTGGAGATGGGCTTTTTACCTTTCTCTTAATATATTCTGTTCCCAAAGGCAGCAAGCAGATTTTCTAGGAAATTTATTTTTAAATGTTTTGTTTATCCTGTATACACCAAAATGTCTCCTACTTCCGTGGTATCAAAACAAAACTTTGGGTGAAATACTTCATTACAGTAATCAGCAAGTCCTCTGGTGAACATGAAAAGTTTTAGGTAGCCACAGATTGTATCAGGATAATTATAGAAGCATTGGACCAAGACCTATGCAATGCTTTTACCTCCACAGGTCCTAACTGAATCAGCACAGCATGTATGTGCACTCAGGGAGAGGCACACAATCCTATTTCCCTCTGTATTCTGTCAGGACAAAATGAGAGAGAGCAGTATCAATTCATATAAACCATACCATTCAGTGATGAGAAAAGCCCACATATATTACCACTCAAAGCAGCAGAGTGTGGGAGCCCCCTGCATTACAGAGGGTCTATGTCAGGAAAGCACACTGTATTTCTTTTCCACCCTATAGTGTGGTAGTGAAGATTTGCCTTCCTTTTTCTTCACCAACATACCAGTGAGAAAAAGCCAAACAGGCATTTTAAAACACGATTTCCCGCCTACAGCCTACAAAATACACATTTATATTTTTTCCCAGGGAATCTGAGCTACATTAATTATAACTCTCATTACAATTCCTTTAATTAATATAAAAATATTTTTAATATTATTTAATATTAAAATATTATTTAACATAAAAATATAAAAATATTTTGAGTTGTTATATATTTTTATTAGGATTGTGACTTTAGTCAGATGTGAGTGGCTGTAACTGTACATTACAGGCTTACATTTTCTTTATTTAGAAATGTGGCCCAAAATGGTTTTCTAGACTAGAAATCTTATATAGTCACAGAACACAGTCAGAAGTGACCTTACAAAGTGCAGGACAGTAGAGAACTATTCCAAAAAGCTCCATATCATACATGTATATTTGATGAAAGTATAAAAAAATTGAATGGTGGGGAAAAAAAATAAATTGCATTTTCACATGAAGTAACAATGGTTTGTCCTCGTTTTGGCCAAAGACAGAGTTAATTTTTCACAGCACCCAAGAGGGTGAGGGGCCTGAAGTCATGTGGGCATGGCCAAGACCCTCAGGTTATTTGCTACCATCACTGCCAGGGGTGGAGGAAAGTGACTCTCACTTCCAAGAAGAAGGGTATCTGTTGGGGGGAACAAGCGTGGCTTGCACAGGGTGCATCTGGCATTGTTGCATTTTCTGGGGCTTGGTGAGCATTTTGCATGTAAATCACCCTCTCTTTTTACACTTTTGTGATTAGTGTTGTCACTGTTACAGTCCATTTTCTCATCTCATTGCTTTTTCCAGTAAATTGTTCTCATCTCAAGCCATGATCTTCCTTTTGTGCCTCCCACTCTCCTCTCTGGCCACGCATAGGGGGTGGGAGGGATTTTTTTGGTGAGAGCACTAAACTGAGGAATACTATTCCTGAGCCCCAACAACAGTGTTGCCTTCTAATCCTAGGGCAGTCAAATTTCATGTGGATCAGGACTAGTTGCCATAGAAATTTCTGTATTTCACAACTGAATTGGTATCCAGTGGAAGTTATGGACCATCATATGTTACAGACTATCCGCTATTTTGTTTAGAATGGGCCTTGTTCTGTGTTTCTGCAGTTCTGCATAACTGCTGTTACAGATAATAGGATACAGAACCTGAGACACCAACCACCTGATACTGGATGTCATATCTTATGTTTTTATAATCTGGAGGACTCCAGGAAAGGAGAAGATTAGATGCTACAGCCCAGTCAAAATTGACCTGAGGTACAGTACTTCCTCCACCCTTTTAAGGACATTTGTCTCAAATTGCATCTGTTTTCTGAGTTTTATTATAGAACAGGAATGGATTTCATTGGATAAAATAATCTTATTTTCCTACTGTTGCATCACTCCATCAAAAAAAACCTCCTTCCTAATTTTGACCATCACTGGGAAACAGAGAGATTAAAATGGAATTCTTACACTGTTTAAGAGTTACCCAGTATTACATTTTAGGTTGGAATCATTTTAGGTTGGAAAAGCCTTTAAGATTATCTAGTCTGACCATTAACCCAGCATTGCCGATGCCACACCTAAGCCATGTCCCTAAGAGCCACAATTACACATCTTTTAAATACCTCCAGGGATGGTAAGTCAACCACTTCCCTGGGCAGCCTGTTCCTGTTGATAACCCTTTCCATGAAGAAATTTTTCCTCAAGTCTAATCTAAACCTCCCATGGAGCAATGTCAGTTTCCCCTTGCCCTGTCGCTGGTTGCCTGGGAGAAGAGGCTGACGCTTACCTTGCCACAATCTCCTCTCAGGCAGCTGTAGAGAGCACTAAGGTCTCCCCTGAGCCTCCTTTTCTCCAGGCTAAACAAACCAAGCTCCCTCAGCTGTTCCTCACAGGTCTTGTGCTCCAAATACTTCTCCAGCTCCATTGCCCTTCTCTGGATACACTGCAGCAATTCAATATCTTTCTTGTCATGAGAGGCCCAAAACTGAGCACAGGGTTTAACATGTGTTCTCACCAGTGCCAGGAAGAGGGGGGTGATCACAGCCATGGTCCTGCTGACCACACTGTTGCTGATACAGGCCAGGATGCCATTGGCCTTCTTGGCTACCTGGGCACACACTGGCTCATGTTCAGCTGCTGTTGACCAGGGCCTTTTCTGACAAGCAGTTTTCCAGTCACTCTGCTCCAGCCTCTAGCGCTGCTTGAGGTTATTGTGACTCAAGGGCAGGACCTGGCACCCGGCTTTTTTGAACCTCCTACCATTGTTCTTGGCCCATAGATCCAGCCTGTCTAGATCCCTCTGCAGAGCCTTTGAACCTTCCAGCAGATCAACGCTTCTGCCAAACTTGGTGTCATCTGCAAACTGACTGAGGGTGCACTCATCAATCTCCTCATCAATGAAGATATTAAACAAGACTGGCCCCAGTACTGAGCCCTGGGATGTCCAGTGGTGACCAACTGACAGCTGGATGTAACTCCATTCACCACTACTCTGGTGGCCTGGCCATCCAGCCAGTTCTTAACCCAGTGAAGGGTGCACCTGTCCAAGCTGTGGGTTGCCAGCTTCACCAGGATGGTGCTGTAGGAGACAGTGTCAAAGGCTTTGCTGAAGTCCATGTGTACAACATCCCCTCATCCATGGGTCACTTTGTCATAGGAGGAGATCAGGTTGGTCAAGCAGGACCTGCCTTTGGCAAACCTTGGCTGATGGGGACCAATCCCCTTGATGTCCTGCACATGCTGTGTGATGGCACTCAGGGTGATCTGCTTCATGACCATCCCTGGCACCGAGGTCAGACTGACAGGCCTGTGGTTCCCTTGATTGTCTTTCCAGCCTTTTTTGTAAATGAGTGTCATGTTTCCAAACTTCCAGTCACCTGGTACCTGTCCAGTTAGCCATAACTGCGGGTAAATGATGCAGAGTGGCTTGTGAGCACTTCCATCAGCACTGTCAGTACCCTTGAGGGGATCCCATCCAGCCTTAGAGACCTGTGTGTCTCTAAGCAGTGTAGAAAGTCACTGACCATTTCCCCTTGGATTATGGGGGCTTCATTCTGCTCCCCATTCCCATCTTCCAGCTCAGGGGGCTGGGTACCTGGAGGATGACTGGTGTTGCTCTTAAAAACTGAGGCAAAGAATCACAGAATCACAGAATCACCAGGTTGGAAGAGACCTCTAAGATCATTGAGTCCAACCCATGCCTTAACACCTCAACTAAACCATGGCACTGAGTGCCACATTCAATCTTTTTTTAAACACATCCAGGGATGGTGATTCCACCACCTCCCTTGGCAGACAATTCCAGGATTTCACCACTCTTTCCATGAAAAGCTTTTTCCTGATATCCAACCTAAATTTCCCTTGGCACAGCTTAAGACTGTGTCCTCTCGTTGTCAGTTGCTGCCTGAAAAAAGAGATCAACCCCCACCTGACTGCAACCGCATTTCAGGCAGTTGTAGAGAGTGATAAAGTTCACCTCTGAGTCTCCTTTTCTCCAGGCTAAACAACCCCAGCTCCCTCAGTCTTTCCTCATAGGGCTTGTGTTCCAAGCCCTTCACCAGCCTTGTAGCCCTCCTCCCATTCAAGCATCTCAACATAATTCCTGAACTGAGGGGCCCAGAAATGGACCCAGTACTCAAGGTATGGCCTCACCAGTGCTGAGTACAGGAAAAGAATGACTTCCCTTGTCCTGCTGGCCACACTACTCCCGGCATCCTCCAGGATGCCATTGGCCTTCTTGGCCACCAGGGCACACTGCTGGCTCACGTTCTGTCGGCTGTGGACCAGTACCCCCAGGTCCATTTCTGCCTGGGCACTGTCCAGCCACACTGTCCTCAGCCTATAACATTGCAGGGGGTTATTGTGGCCAAAATGCAGGACTTGGCACTTGGACTTATTAAACTTCATGTTATTGGACTCTGCCCATCCATCCAACCATTCCAGGTCTCTCTGCAGAGCTCTCCTACCTTCCAACAGATGGACACGTGCTCCCAGCTTAGTGTCATCTGCATATTTACTAATGGTAGACTCAATATCTTCATCCATGTCGTCAATAAAAATATTAAGCAGGACTTGCCCCAGCACAGACCTCCAGGAGAGTGCTGTGGGAGACAGTGTCAATGGCCTTGCTGAAGTCCAAAAAGACAACATCCACAGGGTTTCCCACATCCACCAGGCAGGTCACCTGATCATAAAAGGAGATCAGGTTGGTCAAACATGACCTACCCCTCCTAAACCCGTGCTGGCTGGGTCTGATCCCCCGGCCATCTTGTGGGTGCTGCATGATGGCACTCAAAATAAACTGCTCAATTACCAGGTCAAACTAATTGGCCTATAATTTCCAGGATCCTCCTTCTGCCCTTCCTTGTGAATGGGTGTCACATTGGCCAGCTTCCAGTCATCTGAACCTCACCAGTGAGCCAGGACTGTTGGTAAATGATGGAGAGCGGCTTCGCAAGCTCATCTGCCAGTTCCCTCATCACCCTGGGATGGATCCCGTCTGGTCCCACAGATTTATGAACATCCAAGCAGCTAAGCAGTTCTCTGACTGCCTCCTCCTGGATAACAGGGGGACCATTCTGCTCCCTAACACCATCTGCCAACCCAGGAGGACAGTTGTCCTGAGGACAAGCCATCTTTCCGCTAAAGACTGAGGCAAAGAAGGTGTTAAACACTTCCGCCTTCTCCCCATCTGTAGTTATTAAGTTGCCTCCTGCATCCAGTAGAGAACAGAGGTTGGTCTTACCCTTCCTTTTGCCTTTAATATATTTGTAAAAACCTTTTTTTATTATCCTTCACAGAAGTTGCCAAGTTAAGTTCTAACTGAGCTTTTGCCTCTCTAATTTTTTTCCTACATGCCCTAGCAACCTCCTTAAATACTTCCTGAGAGACCTGACCCTCCCTCCAAAGATGATACATCCTCTTTTTATTCCTTAGCTCCTTCAAAAGCTCCTTGCCCATACAGGCTGGACATTTGCCTCATTGACTCATCTTTTCGCACACAGGGACAATCTGTTCCTGTGCCCTCAAGATCTCCGTTTTGAAGCAAGCCCACCTTTCCTGGACTCCCTTGTTTTTAAGGGCTGCTTCCCAAGGAACTCTCCGAATAAGTCTCCTGAATAGGCCAAAATCTGCCCTCTGGAAGTCCAGTGTGAAAATTTCATTGATGTTCCTCCTCATTTCACCAAATATTGAGAACTCTATAATTTCATCATCACTATGCCCCAGACGGCCTCCAACCACCACATCTCCCACCAGCCCATCTCTGTTTGCAAACAACAGGTCCAGCGTAGTCCCTCTGCTGGTGGGCTCACTCACCAGCTGTGACAAGAAGTTGTCCTCCACACACTCTAAGAACCTGCTGGACTGCCTCTTCTCGCTGTGTTGAGTTCCCAGCAGATGTCTGGTAGGTTAAAGTCACCTACAAGAACAAGGGCTGGTGATCCTGAAACATCCTCCAGCTGCTTGTAGAATAAGTTATTCTCCTCTTCTTCCTGGTTGGGTGGTCAACAACAGACTCCCAACAGGACGTCAGCCTTGTTGGCCTTCCTGTTAATTCTTACCCATAGGCATTCAACTTCATCATCATTGGTTTTAATTTCCATGGCATCAAAAGCCTCCCTACTATAAAGGGTGGATATATATTATCCACCTTTTCTCCCTTCCCTGTCTCTTCTGAAGAGCTTGTAGCCATCCAGTGCAGTGCTCCAGCTGTGTGAGTCGTCCCACCACATTTCTAGGATGGTGACTACGTCATAGCTTTGCTGCTGTACCATGGCTTCCAGCTCTTCTTGCTTGCCACCCATGCACACAGCATGGGTATATGCACTTCAGCTGGACTGCTGATTTCACTCCTGACTCTTGTTTACCACCCTTGGGCTTGCTTCTGGAGAGCCCAGCTGCATCCCTTTCCCCCTTCAAAGGCATTCAATACCTCAGCCTTTTCCTTATCCCTTGTCATTATGCTACCCACCCCCCTCCTTGCCAACCAATAACGGACATATTTCTTGGCCCCCTTTTGTAGTGAACATATTTGCAGAAAAAATTTTGGTTTTCTTTTATGGTAGTTCTAGTTGGTCTTTGGCCCTTCTAATTTTCTCCCTGCATAACCTCATGACATACTTTTAGTCCTCCTGAGCTGCCTGTCCCTTCTTCCAAAGGTCATAAACTCTCCTTTTCCTCCTGAGTTCAGCCGAAGCTCTGTTCAGCCAGGCCAGTCTTCTTCCCAGACAGCTCTTCTTTCAGCACATGGGGACAGCCTGCTCCTGCACCTCTAAGATTTGTTTCTCGAAGAATGTTCAGCCTTCCTGCACTTTGTCCCCTTGGGACCACCTCCATTCACCAGTCTTGTAAACAGGCCAAAGTCTGCCCCCTGGAAGTCCCAGGCAGAAGTTCTGGCCGTTCTTTCATGGTCTCTGTGCCCAAGATGGCCTCTGACCACCACATCTCCCACTAATCCTCTGTTCACAAGCAGCAGATCCAGCTGGGCACCTTTCCTGGCTGGCTCCCTCACCCATTGTGTCAGAAGTATCAAGGCATGTTTCACACAGTTCAGAAACCTCCTGGACTGTTCCCTTTCTGCTCTGTTGTATTTCCAGCAGGTATCTGGTACGTTGGAGTCGTCTATGAGAACAAGGGTCAGTGATTTTAAGGCTTTTCCCAGGTGCTTATAGAATATTTCATCTGCCTCTTCATCCTAGTTGGGTGGTCTATAACATACTCCCACCAGGATATCTGTCTTGTTGGCCTTCTCTCTGATGCTTATGCATGAATGCTTGAGCATATCATCACTCTATCACTGAGCTCTAGACATTTGAAACACTCCCTAACATAGAGGGCTACCTCACCCTCTCTTTTTCCTTGCTTATCCTTTCTGAAGAGTTTAGCATGATCCACTGCAGCACTCTGGTAATGCACTATGTTTCTGTGATGACAGCTATGTCATAGCTTTCTTGCTTTGCAGTGGCTTCCATCTTCTCTTTATTGCCCATGCTGCATGTTTTGGTATAAATTCACTTGGGCTATTGATCCCACCCCCCCATCTTTTTGGGGCCAGAAGCCATAATTCCTATATGATTCTTTTCATGCCCTTCTGTGGTTTCTATCAATAACACCTGTGTCTTCACTGCTGCATGGATCTCCATCCTCCACCTCCACTGAGGGAGCAGACCGAACTCACTAGCACACCATCCCCCAAACACTGGCATGCTATCTCCAGGTCTCTAGTGTGCTTGGGGCTTCTTTACTCTTTCAAACCTAGTTTAAAGCTCTTTCACTGAACCCTGCTAACTCCTGTGAAAAGATCCTGCTTTGAGACAGGTGTACATCCGTCAGTCACCAACTGGCCTGGTGTCATGTAAACCAATCCATGATCAAAACCACTAAAATTCTGCCAGTGACACCAGTTTTGAAGCCGGGTGTCAATGTGGTAGCTCTTCCTGTTTCTTCTCTCATCATTCTCAGCAACTGGAAGGATAGAGGAGAACATACTTGTGCTTCTGATGTCTTAACCAATCACCTTAAGGCCCTGAAATCTCTTTTGATTTCTCTGGGACTTCTTGTTCCAAAATTTATCACTGCCTGCTGAAAAATTAATGCCACACCAGGGTAGGACGCCTTCTCTTCACATCTTTAACCTCTGCCCCAGAGGAGGAGGAGGGAAGTTAGGAAGTGGGCCTACTCTATGTGTTGGGTCCTCTGTTCTTATCAGGGAGTCTTCTGTGACAATGATCCATCTGTTTTTTCTTCATGGAAACAGTTTTAATGCTGGTTGGTTGACTAAACTTTGACAACACTCCCACACTAAATGAACCATCGTGATCATTGTTCTTCAGATCCCCTTGCAAAGCCTCGATCCTCATGCCAGGTCACGTGGAAAGGTGGGATAGGCAGTTTTAGTTATTAGGTTAAATGAATGATCGCTTCAATTTCCAAAACGGGATATTGTGCACCTTCAAAGCTGTTTTCTTGTGCTTTTGGAGAAGGAGTTGCTGAGCTCTTTTGCCTGTTTTTCACTGACAGGACATGTGGAAATGGCTCAAAGCTGTGTCAGGTGAGGTTCAGACTAGATATAAGAAAAAATTCTTTACAGAGTGGATGATCAAAAACTGGAATAGGCTTCCTGGAAAGGTGGTCGATACCCCAAGTCTGTCAATGTTTAAGAGGCCTTTCAACAATGCCCTTAATAACATGCTTCATCTTATAATCAGCCCTTAAATTGTCACGGAGTTGGACTAGGTAATTGGAGGTCCCTTCCAAAGGAACTATTCTATCCCTCATAATTGATGATTTTAAAATGCTTTGGGGTAACAACAAAAGTTTTTAAATTCTTCTTCTACATTCAAAGATGTTTACAGTCCAGATGAAAAACATGACTGAAGTCAAGGTCTGCTTAGATGACACCTGTCATTGGATCATGGTTACATTCCACACTGAGAATAGCTTGCTAATGGAAATGAAAGTTCAGTCTGAAGACAAAAAAGAATCTGAGATGAATAGCTGACAATGTGGGATGACTGAAGACTGCATAAATTCAACAGAATATGCTATGATATGGCAATTAAAAGGTACGTAGTTTTTCCGACTATCAAAGCAAAAGTTGATTATTTACAGTATTCATGGAAGTATTTTGCTAGAATCAGCATCTTCCACTGAAAGGCTATTGTTTGGGGGGCGGGCGTGTTGTTTGTTTGTGGCTTTTTGCATGATGATCTCTTTATATATTTGCTGAGTTATTTCATAAATTTTATTTTCATTGCAGAATGAAAAACTCAGCATCTGCAAACTGAGAAGAAAGAACAATGATTTATGCCAAAAATTTTTAAAAACTGTAAGCTGTAAACACTGGGCTATGTTTGCTGGGATCAGGAAATGATAACAGATTGGTCAAGTATTAACTGCTTTTGCAGCTGCTAGAGGTAATAGGAGTAGGGGTGGTTTGAACACTAATAATTCTTAACTTCAAGTGTATGAAGGAGACTGCAATCTGTATGACACAAATCTTGGAGTTTTCTTTTTAACCATGATGGATGGTGTACAGTGTAACATTTTCTTCTCTGAATTTGGATGCTATAAATTTCACTGTTTTCTCTATTAGTTCAAAATATTAAAGATCTTGAGATTATTCTATAGAATTTTTTTTCCTCCATCATATTTTATACCATGAAATGATGGGAATACAACAGACTTCAGTAATAACACCTCTCAACAACATCATGTTTTAATAGTAAGAAATTGTTGAAGTTTAAAATATAACTTATTGTCATGGAAGTAAATTAACTCTATTGAAGACATCCCACAGGAACCTGTGATGCCATATGCAATATAGTTCCCAGAATGATTTTCCATGTATCTGTCTGACCTGCTTTCTACTTGTGAAACATGTATCACAGAAGTAATAAAAATGTATTAGTCTATGTGATTTCTAAACAATAATTTCTAATATTGTATGTACAACGCTACCAATACAGTAAATTCTCCTGCTTTTGACATCAATCTTTGGAATTTATATGAGGACAAAGCATTTTAAGAACTCTATCTACATAATCTCTTGCTTATTTACTATGTAAAAAACCCTGTTAAATAATTTTCCTTTCCCAAAGGATGACTCTCTCTAGCAAGACCCTAGATTGTCATGCCAAGGCGTAGAGGGCAATCATAACCCCATCTACAATTTCTACTTACATTGTAAAGCATTGATACACACCATTTTACAACTGCAGATTTCAGCCCTGATGTTTGTATTTTATCATGTGCATATAGATCAGTTCTACACCCAATATTATTTTTCTTGGCATGTCGCTGGCATATAGCTTATTTCTTCCACATTGCTTTGAGTGCATTATATATTTGTCCATTCCCGTAATGAGTGAATCAGAACTTGAGCACAGACATGTGTCTATTTGAGAACATTAAATTTACTGCACAGGCTCTCAGCACTTGGTGGTAGACACAAGTTAATCTGCGTTTCTTACTCCATGACCTAATTCAGCAGAGCACTTAACTAAAGTGCTTGATCTTAAACAAACACTTAAGTCTTTTCCTTTCAGAGATTTTTCTTTTTTAAATTAGTATTCCATTTCATCAAAATAATGATATTTTCTAAACCCCAACAAATAAGCTAGAAGTTTTTCAGTCTAGATTTTCTGCTGGAACTCAGCACATGATTTTGTAGATAAGATTAATGTCTTCTGTGAAGCTTTGGAGAAACAGTGCAAAGCAACCATCAAAAAGCCATATCAACTACTTTACCACTACCACTAAGAAGAAATAATCACCTACCTCATTTTAAAATTAAAGAAATGAAAGGCACTGTGGCTCAAATAATGAAAGAAATAAATGCCTTATTTTTCTGGGTGGGGCTATAATAATCTAAGACTAATCTAAAAATGTCCAGGGCATAATTCAGTCATCAGCCTTTGAGTATTTTTGAACCCACTTTCTTGATTGAGGACATTTTGTACTACCAAATATTTTTTCTCTTGTATGCAGTAAATAAAAACCTATTTCACTATGGCAAATAGAGAAGTAATTCTCTCTTGGAATTTATCAGGACAGAATTTAGTTTTATTGTAGATATGCTTGTATGCTAAGATAATAATCACTAAGCACAGCTGTCATTTGTTCTGCAATTTGTTCTGTGATTCTGTGACTCAGTATGACACAGAATGGTGACAAGTTTTATATGTTTTGGAGATGGTCACTTAAAAGCAGCTACAAAGAGGACAGAGGCTCTCACTTCCCATGGAGCCACATGGAGAAGATAAGGGTCAGCAGATACAAGTTGCATTGAGAGAGGCTTCATTTTGATAGAAGAAAGATGGTTTTTTATAGTGATATATTGTTCAATGGAACAACCTCCCCAGGGACATGGTGAATTCTCCATCATTGGGAGGTTTGTTTCAAAATATGATTGGACAGGATACTCCATGTTCCAGGCTCCCTTTCCCATGAAGACCATGAGACCTTTTGAGGGCCCTCCCAGCCTGGGCTGTTCTGTGATTGTATGGTTAGAATTAAGACAAGCATTGTAAATTGCTAGAGAGCAGTTCTCTCTTTCTTTGTATAGTGACTAAGGTTTTATAAATGTAGAACTTACACAAGTTCTTATTTCAATGCTCTCTCTTGTACAGAATACCATATATTGAAGGTTTCTAGACACTATTGTATAATTTCACAGAATCACAGAATGAACTAGGTTGGAAAAGACCTTTAAGATCATCGAGTCCAACCTATGACCTAACACCTCCTCATCAACTAAACCATGGCACTGAGTGCCACATCCAGTCTTTTTTTAAACGAATCCAGAGATGGTGACTCCACCACCTCCCTGGGCAGACAATTCCGGCACGCAATCACTCTTTCAGTGAAGAATTTTTTTCTAACATCTAACCTAAACTTCCCTTGGTGCAGCTTGAGACTGTGTCCTCTTATTCTATCAGTTGCTGCCTGAAAAAAGAGATCAACCCCCACCTGACTACAACCACATTTCAGGCAGTTGTAGAGAGTGATAAGGTTCACCTCTGAGTCTCCTTTTCTCCAGGCTAAACAACCCCAGCTCCCTCAGTCTTTCCTCACAGGGCTTGTGTTCCAAGCCCTTCACCAGCCTTGTAGCCCTCCTCCCATTCAAGCATCTCAACATAATTCCTGAACTGAGGGGCCCAGAAATGGACCCAGTACTCAAGGTATGGCCTCACCAGTGCTGAGTACAGGAAAAGAATGACTTCCCTTGTCCTGCTGGCCACGCTATTCCCGGCATCCTCCAGGATGCCATTGGCCTTCTTGGCCACCAGGGCACACTGCTGGCTCACGTTCTGTCGGCTGTGGACCAGTACCCCCAGGTCCATTTCTGCCTGGGCACTGTCCAGCCACACTGTCCTCAGCCTATAACATTGCAGGGGGATATTGTGGCCAAGATGCAGGACTCGACACTTGGACTTATTAAACTTCATGTTATTGGACTCTGCCCACCTATCCAGCCTTGTCCAGAGCTCTCCTACCTTCCAACAGATCGACCCATGTTCCCAGCTTGGTTTCATCTGCATATTTACTGATATACCCTCATCCAGATCAGCAGTGAAGATATTAAACAGGACTTGCCCCAGCATGGACCCCTGAGGGACCCCACCAGTGACCAGCCACCAACTGGATGCAGCACCATTCACCACCACTCTCTGGCCCGGCCATCCAGCCAGTTCTTAACCCAGCAAAGAGTGCTCCTGTCCAAGCCGTGGGCTGCCAGCTTGTCCAGGAGAGTGCTGTGGGAGACAGTGTCAATGGCCTTGCTGAAGTCCAAAAAGACAACATCCACAGGGTTTCCCACATCCACCAGGCAGGTCACCTGATCATAAAAGGAGATCAGGTTGGTCAAACATGACCTACCCCTCCTAAACCCGTGCTGACTGGGTCTGATCCCCCGGCCATCTTGTGGGTGCTGCATGATGGCACTCAAAATAAACTGCTCAATTACCTTGCCAGGTACTGAGGTCAAACTAACTGGCCTGTAATTACTAGGATCTTCTTTCCAGCTGTCGGAGACTGAAATACTATATTTTATGACTTAAACATTTTCTTAAAGGACTTTTAAAACTGTATGACAAAAGCTGAAGAGAAGACTCCCACACCCTGAATGGGGCCCTGAGGCCTGACATGCTCCATGATGAAGATAAGATAAAGTAACAACTCAGGGCTGGGGACATTCACTGAGCACAGGCTTAACACCTCCAAGATGAGGACCACAGCCCCAGGGCTATCAGCTGCCAGGCTCGAACAGACCCTTGCACCAAGGGGTGGAGGGAGGAGAGGCTCTGGGTATCTTGGAAAGGCCTCTGGTCAGAGGTGCAGTGACTGCCCATCCTCCAACTGTGCAAAGGAGCCCAGCTGAGGGGTCCTCACGGGGGGCGGGGGGGAAGCTCATCCACAGCAGAAGGGGGTGACATGGCCCATCACAGGGGCCCCCCTCAAAAGGGTCCCCAGACCCTGCACCAGAGCCCCAGAGATGATGCAACAGACCCTCAGTGTTGCAAGGGACAGTGTCAAGCCGGCCCCTGCAAGGGAGGCACGTGGGCGTTCCCACCTGGCCCAAAGTGTATATGAATCCACGGAATTCTGCACTCTTTGGCGTGTGGCGGTGTGTGGTGTGGCAGCGTGGCATGGCGTGTGGCAGCGTGTAGCAGCGTGGCCACGGCAGTGACAGGGGACCCTCACCACCAGCAGACCAGATGGAGGGGAGCAACGAGACGTCGTTGGGACCCTCGGATGGGTGATCTGCTTCCACCTAATCCCTGTCACCTCTCCCTGTCCCCCCAGCCCCCCCCACGCACACTTCTTTTTCTTTCTCTCTTTTCTCTTCCCTTCTCTTTGCCTCTTTTACTATTAAATAAAATATATCCATTTTTTTTGGCAACAACATCTAACCTCGTTTGGTTTTAATCTCATTTCTGGGAATATTTTGAACGTTCTAAGTTCTTTCTGGTTTATGCACAGAGACTTAGCTTGCTTTGCTTTCCTGGGTCTAAACCGGATCGTAACACCAGCCCTTCTTGTGAATGGGCGCCACACTGGCCAGCTTCCAGTCATCTGAACCTCACCAGTGAGCCAGGACTGTTGGTAAATGATGGAGAGCAGCTTCGCAAGCTCATCTGCCAGTTCCCTCATCACCCTGGGATGGATCCCATCTGGTCCCACAGATTTATGAACATCCAAGCAGCTAAGCAGTTCTCTGACTGCCTCCTCCTGGATAACAGGGGGACCATTCTGCTCCCTAACACCATCTGCCAACCCAGGAGGACAGTTGAAAACCTGTCTCTCTGTTGAAAACTGAGGCAAAGAAGGTGTTAAGTACCTCTGCCTTTTCCTCATCTGTAGTTATTAAATTCTCTCCTGCATCTAATAGAGTAAGGAGGTTGTTCTTACTCTTCCTTTTGCCTTTAATGGATTTATAAAAATATCTTTTATTGTACTTCACAGAAGTTGCCAGTTTGAGTTCTAACTGGGCTTTTGCCTCTCTAATTTTTTTTTTTACATGCCCAAGCAACTGCCTTAAACATTTCCTGAGATATATGATCCTCTTTCCCCAGATGATACATCCTCTTTTTATTCCTTAGCTCCTTCAAAAGCTCCTTGCCCATACAGGCTGGACATTTGCCTCATTGACTCATCTTTTCGCACACAGGGACAGTCTGTTCCTGTGCCCTCAAGATCTCTGTTTTGAAGCAAGCCCACCTTTCCTGGACTCCCTTGTTTTTAAGGGCTGCTTCCCAAGGAACTCTCCGAATAAGTCTCCTGAATAGGTCAAAATCTGCCCTCTGGAAGTCCAGTGTGAAAATTTCATTGATGTTCCTCCTCATTTCACCAAATATTGAGAACTCTATAATTTCATCATCACTATGCCCCAGATGGCCTCCAACCACCACATCTCCCACCAGCCCATCTCTGTTTGCAAACAACAGGTCCAGCATAGTCCCTCTGCTGGTGGGCTCACTCACCAGCTGTGACAAGAAGTTGTCCTCCACACACTCTAAGAACCTGCTGGACTGCCTCTTCTCGCTGTGTTGAGTTCCCAGCAGATGTCTGGTAGGTTAAAGTCACCTACAAGAACAAGGGCTGGTGATCCTGAAACATCCTCCAGCTGCTTGTAGAATAAGTTATTCTCCTCTTCTTCCTGGTTGGGTGGTCAACAACAGACTCCCAACAGGACGTCAGCCTTGTTGGCCTTCCCCCTGATTTGATGTATGTTTGCCACTTGCATAGAAATTTTCCACAACCACAGTATACCATTGATTGTGAGCTGTGACCCCTAGTACAGAAAGACTAATCGGTAATTAAAAAATTAGATACATAATTAGATTTGACACAGTGCTTACTGTACTATTGTCTGGTCTCTTCATACATGTTCCTATTTATGCACTCCTAATTTAAAGTCAAGATGATTCGCTAAATGAGTCAAATTATTACGTGAATACTGATTCTATCTGGCTTTTGAAATACTTCATTTAGTTTCACTGCTGAAATTCAGTAGTTACAAGAGAGGTAGTTGAAAAAACTGTCTCTTTGGACTTCACCCCATGCCAAAAATTTTATTATGTATTTATTTTTATTTACAATACAATTAAATCCCACTTTCTATTCTCCCAGGGCCCTCATGGCAGACAGACCTTACCAGAACTGCCCAGCCTGCTGCTGTGCCTCTCCACAGTCTGTGCAATGCCCAGGATCCTATGTCAGCCCCCAGGGCCACCAACTCCTGTCCCAGTGATGCTGCAGTAGAGCTGGTCAACAGCCTCTCTCAGACCTCCCTTATCCAGCCTCTGGGCTGATGTCCCAGCCTTGCCCTGCCCACCCTGGTCCCTGTCTGAAGCCCCGGTAGGGGCTGCCTCTCTCTGCTTCCACGTGGCTGACTCTGTGTGCCCAGGGAGCATCTGTCCCTTCCTCCACCCTGATACATTCTCCCTGTTTGGTATGCTTTCTAGTTTGTCCCTGTTAAATAAATAAAAATTGTCTACCATCATTTAGCTTATACAAATTAATTTTCCATGGAAAAGAGAGAGATTTTGAGTCAGAGGAATTTAAATGTTCCAAGAGAAGTCTTAGCACAGACTGCCCACAGGTGCTCTGTGCTTGGAGTGCTTTTCCACTGGGGTTACAGCTTCCTGCACCACAGTTAAGCTGTTATGTAGTTTTGGTTTGGGTTTATTTTTTGTTCCTGCATAGACTCTCATGACAAACAATATTACAGCCTCAAGAAGACAAAGTTCAGTTGCAAAGTTGAGAATGTAACAGTTCTCAGAACAATTTTTTAAGAGAGTATTTGTTTACACAGTACTCAGTAAACTCAAGCAAAGGAAAATTTACACTCCAGACCACACAGCAAAAAAACAAGGGCAAGAGTTCATTATAAGGGCACAAGCACACACGTGCACATGCTACACCCTTGTTTTTTAAAAGGCTATTAGTAAACCAAAAGATAAATTGTTATTACAAAAATGCATTATTTAGTTCTGTATTTAAATACCATTTTATTGTGTGCATAAATTTGTGCTCTAATCCTTGCCACCCTTCCAGGATGACATTCGCTATCAGATTTATTTTTTGGGAGGACACAATTTCTGTCTGCAATAAGCTTTAGTCACATAGGGTTTAGAGAAGGATTCTATCATCTTCTTTGCAAGCACTGGCAATTTATAAGCTTTCAGAAGCAGCCATGATTGTCATATGCTTGGTGGACACTTAAAGAAAAGTGTTAGACCTGTCTAACTAACTAACTAATTATCTTTTCAGACCTAATAAATATCTCAATAAAGAT
The DNA here is from genome assembly GCF_000738735.6 of Corvus cornix cornix. NCBI lineage: Eukaryota > Metazoa > Chordata > Aves > Passeriformes > Corvidae > Corvus > Corvus cornix. The sequence continues at coordinate 58,136,063 of NC_046357.1, forward strand.
TATATTCAAATCTTGGGCCAAGCAAAGCATCTATTTTTGCTTTTCTAGAGCCAGTAACTGAGTAAGTTCAGTAAGCTGAATACTGGATATTTGTCCAGTGTTGTCAGATGCTTCTTTCTGCATAAGCCAGGAAAAGATAAGTGGTCAATATAGAACCCACTGTAAGGAAGATAAAAGAAAACATTACAGAAGTCAGACAGAGAACAAGTTGAAGAGAAAGAGATTTAGATAGGGATATGCAGACTTTGGAAGAAGGCATCACTCATAGATGCAAAAGAGCTCTTTCTGAGTTTGTAATTTAGGCAGCAGCAGCAGAGGGAAAAGTCTATAGATGAAGAGATAGACATGTTTAGAGGAATGCATAAAAAAGGAATGAATAAAACTCAAAGCCAGAAACAGTACGATCAGATGAACACAAAAAGATGGGTCTTGGCAAAAAAGAACTTGATATTTTTCTGCCCTTTGTATGTACATTTTTCTATCCCATGTAAATAACATGAAACCTGTCAGCAAAAAGTACATTACAGTGTTTTAAAATGCTGTTCCTTGTACAGAATAACACAATAATTCCAGGACAATCTAACCTGTTAATTCTAGTTTTAGTTATGGGTTCTGCACCTACCGAGCTGAAGATTGCTGATGGCACAACTTATGATAGACTTTTGTTTTGCGTGGGTTTTTGATTCATTCACTAAACAGGCGGTCAGGATGTTAAATAGAGTTCTGCTCTTAAGCAGGTTATTGCTGATACAATCTCTCTTTCCCACAACACAGAAGTGGAAACAGGGTGAAGAAGCAGTGTGGAGGACTCCTTCTCCGGTCTTGGCCTCAAGACCAGTTGTCCAATACCAGTCACTGTTCTAACGTGTTCTTTCTTTCCTCTTTCCATTTCTGCTCTCTGTCAGCACCCAATTTCTTTTTCATAAATTCCATTAAGTCATGACAGAGCACTTCTTGGGTCTCCTTGAGAGCTTCCCCTCAAGATGATAAAGGATAATTCCAAAACAAAGGCCAGTTTTGTATTGATTACTAAGTCATTAATGCACAGTGTCGATGACAAAAAGAACTATCAGAATTTTTTAGTGTCCAGTGCAAGTTTTTTGATCTTATTCACAAAGCCAAGATAGTTTTGTTAAAAAAAATATATATTTTATATATACTGAAAAATATATATACTGCATCTGAGGTAATAGAAAATACCATTCTGCAGTACGTAAGTTTAAAAAGTTATCAAGGCACTCTCAAATTAACACTATGACATGCTTAGCTGTATGTAGATGTGACAATAGTGGAATTTTTTTTTACTATCTTAATATGATGATACTTTCATTCTCCCTTATTCTAAATGCCATTAAGTGACACTAAATTTTCAGTACTCATAAGCATGATTCTTAGCATCAAAAGAGGACATATTCCTTATTCATATGTTTATTAAAGAGTTTAATACAAGAAACTTGAGTCTCAGATTTTCCATTCTAGAGAATTAATCATGGCATATTAAGTCTAAAAATCATAGCATAGACAAGACCAGCCCTCAGGAACTTCTGAACCAGGAGACTAGGGTAAAGGAATGCTGGAAGGAAGACTTTACCTTGGTCAAGGATTATTAGAACCCCTAGGCAAACCTGACATCAAGCAGTCCATGGGTCCTAACAGGATGCATCTATGAATGCTGAGAGAGTTGGTGAACACCATAGCTGGGCCACTCACAGTCATCTTTGAAAGGTCATGGAGGATCAGGAGAGGTGCCTGAGGACTGGAAAAAAGCAAATATCACCCCAGTCTTCACAAAGGGCAAGAAGGAGGATTCAGGGGACTACCAGCCAGTCAGCCTCACCTCAGTCCCTGGAAAGGTAATGGAACACCTCATTCTGGAGGCCATCTCTATCCACATGGATGAAAAGAAGGAGATCAGGAGCAGTCAGCATGGATTCAGCAATGGGACACCATGGTTGGCCAATCTGATTGGTTTCCACAGTGAAACAACTACCTGGATAGATGGATGCGGGGAGAGCAGTGAATATTGTTCTACCTGGACTTCAGCAAGGCTTTCAACACTGTCTCCCACAACAACCTCAAAGGCAAACTCAGCAAGTGTGGCCTGGATGAGGGGACAGTGAGATGGACTGAGAACTGTCTGAATGGCAGATCACAGGAGATTATCAGTGGCACAGGCTCTGGTTGGAGGCCTGTCATGAGTGGTGTTCCCCAAGATTCAGTACTGGGCCTGGTATTGTTGAACTTCTCCATCAGTGACTTGGACGAAGGGGCAGATGCCTCCTCAGCAAGTTCATTGATGACACAGAGCTGGGAGCAGGGGCCAATACCCCAGAGGGCCGTGCAGCCCTTCAGAAGGGCCTCGACAGGGTAGAGAGATGGGCAGAGAAGAACTGTCTGAACTCCAACAAAGGCAAATGCAGGATCCTGCACTGGGGAAGGAACAACCCCAGGCACCAGCACAGGCTGGGGTCTGATCTGCTGGGAAGCAACTCTGTGGAGAAGGACCTGGGGGTCCTGGTGGACAAGAAGCTGTCCATGAGCCAGCAGTGTGTGCTGGTGGCCAAGAAGGCCAGTGGTGTCCTGGGGTGCATTAGGAAGAGGGCTGCCAGCAGGTGGAGGGAGGTGATGCTGCCCCTGTACTCAGCCCTGGTGAGGCACATCTGCAGTGCTGAGTCCAGTTCTGGGCTCCTCAGGACCAGAGAGACACAGACCTGCTGGAGCAGGTCCAGTGGAGAGTAATAAAGATCATAGGGGACTGGAGCATCTCTTGTACAAGGAAAGGCTTGTCTACAAAAATTTGAAGAGAGGGTGTCAGTGGATGGATCCAGGCTCTGCTTGGTAGTGCCAAGCAATAGCACAAGAGTCAATGAGCACAGACTGATGCACAGAAGTTCCACCTGCACAGGAGGAAGAGATTCTTTACTGTGCAGGTGACCGAGAACTGGAACAGGTTGCCCAGAGAGGTTGTGGAGTCTCTGTCACCGGAGATATTCAAGAACAATCTGGATGTGATCCTGTGCAATGCACTCTGAGAAGATCCTGCTTAAGCATGTATGTTGGACCACTCTGGTCCCTTCAAACCTGACCAACTCTTTGATTCTGAGGCTTTTCTTCTCCTAGATGACCAGATCAAGTTTTCTGCATTTTCTCCTAAGAGAATTGCTCTAGTTCCATCATGATCTTAGTAGCCCTTCACTGGACCCTCTCCCATACTTGTATAGGTGTCTTTTGCCGTGGGGCCCAGAACTTGACACAACACTTGAGGTGTGACCTCACCAGCGCTTAGTAGATAGGAAGGATCACTCTCTCAAACTGCTGGCAACACTCCTCCTAAGGCAGTTGAGGATACTGTTTGCCTTCTTTCATGCAGGGGAAAATTGTGTGAATACCAGTGAATTCATTGTCTTGAATAGAGTATTCTAGAGTATTCAAAATCCTAAAGACTATGATTGTCATTGTCTTGAGAGAACCTCAGTCTCTTTAATTACTGTGAATCCCCTTTTCAGTAAAACTGAACATCATACAGGCTAATGTCTGTGTTAATATTGTAAGATACTAGTACATACATATAACATATAGTCTCTTGACACACCATTAGAGCAGGATGTTTATAGAATGTAAGCTAAAGACATCACATAGTAAGGACTAATTTTTGAAGCATTTTGGTGCTGGACAACCATTGAAATCCTTGGAAAACACATGCCAGAAGACCTTTAAAATCTAAGCTGTAAATTAGCTGCCTTAATGTCACTTAAAGTCACCAGTAAAATGGAATATAAATTCCAAACATTTTAAAACTCTGTTTAGCAACAGAAAAACAGGCTTAGCCTCATTCTCATAGGAGATAAAACACTTCTTTTCTTCTGTAACCCATCTGCTGACAATTGCTCACAATAATCTTCCAACGTCGTAACATTGAGAAATGAAAAACTGACCTAACATAAGAAATGCAAGTAAAAAGTAATTATATACATTTCTAATGGCTTTAAAAAAGTTTGAGAAACAGTTCATGAAGTATTGCAGGTAAAAATGCAACGTGTTCTTCATAAAAACACCCAAGAAGATGAAGATGAATAAATTGTAGATACAATAAATTACTAATCTCCTGTTCTCTAACAATTAGTCTTAAGACATTTGGTGATAAAGATTCTTTTTTTCCCAGTTCCAGTTTATGACAGAATCATAATTCATGCAGTATTAGCATCTTTTTTATACTCTATACTATATGTCTGTCCTTCATAGACTTTCCCAGACCTAACAAAAGCATGCTTTGAAATAATTAGAAATACATAGCTGATTTCTTTTCTGGCTTGTTGTTCTACCTCAAGAAACCTTTTACCCCTCCAAAATTGTGACTGCCTTAATTTTACTGTAGTTCAACAGCAACTGTTAAACATTTGTAATTGAAAACTTCAGAGAGACATTGGTTGATATACCAGCCATTTATTCTCAAGAAAAAATCTCACCTTTCTTTCAAAAATAGAGTTTATTTGGGACAAAGCGGACAAATTTAGTAAAGTACAAAAGTATTCAGAAGAAAATGAAGTTCTCTTGCTACCCATTATTATACCAACTCCAACACAAATTCCTTTTTGTAGTAGCGGTTGAAAACTGCTCCAGTTAAACAATAGATTTGAAAAGCAAAACTGTACTGCACAATCTGAGAAGTCATGACAAAAATCTAGAGAAGAAGAGAGAATCTAGAGAAAAATCCTAGAGAGTCTAGAAAAAAAATCTAGATTAACCTGTACTTTGTTCAGATTTCACACTGGAAAGTCAAACAAAGATTAGTTAATATTTAGATATGAATAATAGAAATGGAAATAGTAAAAACCATGAGAACAGAAAAATGAAAACTAGTAATTTCATATTATTTAGGTTTGACATAGTAATCTAGAATTAAAAAGTATAAAATATATTAAAGTGATCAGAATTTTCTGATATACAGAAGAGAACTGCTGAAAACTAAGAGCTTTTCTATTCCAAGACAAATTTCCATGCCACTTCAGTACCTGTCATAATGGCTGCCATTCTCTGCTGGAAAGAAGTGTATTATTTTGTGTATTACTGCATAGAAATGAGACAACTATACACCATTGGTCAACTCTTCCCATTTTTCAGGCAGAGAATATTCTACCTTACAGACGAATTACACTAAACAGCATTACATTTCTCTCCATCTCTGACTTCAGTTTTTAAAACTAAAGCAAAACAGCTGCTCATCCAGCAATACAAGAGGAATGTGAATGTCTCTCACTGCTTTGTTTTTTCTTAACCATTAGGATGTAGAGAAAACTAGTCTATCTCGCATTTACAAAGAATGAAGTATATGATCTAAAAGGGAAGAATTCCATCTACCTACCATTAACTCATAAATTGCAAAGGCTGGTAAAAAAGATAATACAAAATTTAAAAATAAACAAAAGGAAACATTATAAATGCTGCTTCTTTACTTCTGGTAGCTAAAGAGAGAATGATAAGTACACATAAATACAGAGTTATCTGTTTTGAAATGTGACTGGGACAGAATTCTCACTGCCACATTTATCATAGAGAAAACCTTGCATTTACAGGAACAGTTGAAATGCTGGATACAAAAGGATTTCTGACCATCTTTAGCAAAAGTCTTTTCTCACTAGCTGGAATTGTTGGTCACCTTCAGGGAAGAATGAAGCAAATAATATTGCCTGAGCAAAGACAATTTGTCTGTCAAAAGGCTTTTCCTCCTACAGTCATCAAGACTGCAGGGCATATTTTTAATGTCAGTGCTCAGTTCACTCTGTGCTTGGAATAGAGAGTTCTTCAGATGTTTTGTCCTGAGCCAGAAAACAAATACGCAAAAATAATCCGTCCATGACACACTGCATGTTCACAGTCTGGCAAAGAAGAAGCTAGAACACTTTTGATACACATGCAGTTACCTGGTGTGGAGGACTAAGTTTGTGTAAGTGTGAAATGAGAAAACTTGAGAGGACATGATGGAGGAAGAGATACTTTTTTATATACAGATACTAGGTTTATTCCTATTTCTGATCATAACATGGTTTTGAACATATTTTATCATCTTCTGGTGAGAGCTACTCCAGTTCATGCCAGAAGAGGGGGGTCTTCTCTTTCACCACAACTACCTGGGCATAGTAACTGTTTGTCTTGGGTTGGACTACCCTTGTTTTCACAGTTTGTCCAGACTGAACTTTTTTTTTTTTTAAAAAAAAGGACTTAGCATTCCAGATGTGACTTACAAATAAAAGCACCTTCACTAAGTCCATGTGTTTTTACATGTGCACAGTATGTTTTTTCATAACAACCCTGAAAAGGCAGTACCAGCCTGAAATTCCTTTAAAATTACCCTGTGTTAGACCTGATGTTCTGATTATGACAGAGAGGTAAGAGGAATTTGGAACACAAGGACATGTTTTGATTGTGAGATAATAGGTTTTAAGGCTATCTTACTAGATTTTATATTTAATTCTAATTTTTTTAAATGTTGCACAACTAACACCACCTTTGCTATAATCCTCTTACAAATATGCTGTGTGGCAGTCTGAGGAATGTCTGAGTTTTTCTGTCTGGACTTTAGAGGGAAATAGGCTTTTGGGAAGCATTTTTGAGTGAAAAGGAAGATGCATACCTTTTACATTTTTTTCTCAGCATGTAGCATGGAAAGATATCTAGAGATGCAATAAAAAGGAGTGATAGAATTAATGGAAAGCTGGAAGATACAACGTAGTTAATGCAGCATTCTTTATAATAATCCTGAAGAGGAGGAAAAGGGCTATCCAAAGTGTCTGATTTTAAGAGCTATTCAAATACTATAGCAGAGGTTCTTATCAGATGGCCTCACAAAGACAATGCCATTAGCAGGTTTGTTGAGAAACAGTTGTCTGAATTACCATATTCAGCTCAGATCCATGACCTGAATAGACCATGTTACCACAATCATAAGCATGTCAACTTCTTCTGTAGCCAGATAAAAGAATGGTTTGACTATTTCTGCCATTACATTATTCAAATAAAGCCTGAAACTCTATAGGAGTTTTAAAATATACAACAACCATCTTTATAAAACTTGCTATAGCCTGGGTAGAATGTAGCTGGGTAGAATGGTAAATGGCCACCACCATTGCTAATGTAGAAGGTCCTTGGAGACATAATTAGAAGTCTAAAGAGGAAACTGTCACACTGTTGGAAAGAAAGAAAAAAAGAAAGCCCACTAGGGGACAGAGATCAAATAGAAAAATATTTTACTCTGTTCCATTAAATATAACAACTAAAACCCCAATATTTTTGTTCCTACAGAAAAACAATTCTGAACCAGTTTTGCATGTACAATGAACATTATACTAAAATAACACCTTTCAGATGGGCTTGCCAAAACAGTTCGCAGGTATTAATTGTGGAGATCAGTTAATCAGCTTGAGCCAAAAGGATCCACTGAGGTTTGAGCTCTGATCTAAAACCTGAAGTATGTTTTACATCTTCTCCCTTCATGGATAACACTCAGTTTCATCTTTGAGGAGTGTAGCAGCCTCAAAGAGAGAGAGAGATACAAAAGCTTCAAATAAATTTGAGTTGTCAGGCCACAGGTCAGCAGTCTAAGACCTCAGGAGGTGAACTGCAGACACACAGTCAACAGACCTAGAAAGTGGATGTTCTGTATTGCACTATTGTTTTTCAAGTCAATGTATTCTTGCAAGTACAGTAAAACAAAGTGTTGCCTATACCACTCTTTAAGCAATGTTGTGTGAGAGGCCAAAGCACTAGTAAGAATGCTGCTTTTAGCATTTTGCACAAGCCAGAGCTTATATAGGGGTATATCTCAAAGCAGTCCACACGAGTACCTGCACAGCTTCTAAAGCATACAACACTCTCTAGGCTTAACAGCAGACAGTTCAGGCTAGATTATGAATATTTCTAAGCTACAAAGCAAGGATATTACTGTCAATGTGTCCCTAATGGAAGCAAAAATCCTGAAGAGATAACTAAAATATTTCTAAAGTAACTAGTCAAAAGAAACCCACAAGGTCTTGACATGAGGTCAGAATGTGACATTTATATTTCTTCTATTTTCAGTACAGAATGGCTAAAAACTAATACATAGTATCAATCAATGGAGGAATGAATACTAAAGTAGCTTAAAAAAGACATCTAGTTAATCTAATTTCAAGTGTTTTTAAAAAAAGAACTAGAAATAAATGCCAGGAATATGTCAAATAGAAAGAAATGGAAAAAAATGTGGCATCTTTGACAACTTGTGTGGCAGCACAGAAACATGAACATAATGACATATGGGAAGATCTCAGTAAAGTCTGTACACAAATCCTTTGGCAGCAAACTATCAAAATAAGATTCAAAAAATGGATGAAAACTAATGTTTTGAGATATAAAGGTTGCACAGATAGATAATAAATTTCATTTACTGTGGTTAGTGAACTAATGCACTTAAAATTCCCTCAGGAACCTCATTGAGAAGAACCTTGCCTAACAATTTATGCTCAAGAAAATAAAGATAATACTGAAGGTTAGGCAGAGAATATTCCACAGAATTGCCAAATATTGTTAACCTCTCTGAAAAAAGAATAAGCCTAGTAATGTTTATAATTTACAAAATTGTTTCTATAAGTATATAAAACACATGTGCTGTTAGAGACCACATAAAGCATCAGAAAAAATCTGTTGGGAAAATTCTGATCCTAGCAACTTCTTCAGGATGAGAATTTCTCCCACTGAGAAAATTAAATGAGGGGGTAGCACCATAGAGAAAAGATCCAATACCAGCTAAGTGAATTGAAACAAACGAATAAGAAAACACCAAATAAACACATAGAACTAGTATGGGAAATAAACATTCCTCCCACAAACCTGCCATGTATGTTGGCAAAAACTGAGAAGACAAAATGATTTGTGATAGAATTATATTTGATTAAGCAATGCTGCAAGCATCATTATTCATTAGAATCTACTGTTAATCAAATTTTCTTTAATACAACATAACATTTCACTTTTTACATTTAAAGCAATGGTAAAGAAAAAATAATCATACATGCAGAAGTTTCTTTTAGAACAAGCTCGAATATTTATCCAAAACTTCAGTCAAGCTATGGAGAAGAGAGAACTGAAGGTAACATCCCTTTTCAGAGTGTCACTATAAACATGGAGTAAGTTCTGGAAAATATTCATTCTAAAACACATGTGCCAGCATCCAAGGAGATTATCAGTTTTGGCAGGCAAACTGAAAGGAATAGGAATCTTGTTTTAAAAGGAATAAGTTTCATGATTCATTTACTAGTCAGAAAAAAGGAGAGGGACATTAAGAACAGGAACTTCCAGAACTTTGTAGAACTTGATAAAGAGGTATGGGGAATCCATAGTGAGAAAAAAGGAAAGGGATGTTAAGAAAGGGAACATCCAGAACTATGTAGTGCTTGATAAAGAAAGAAGTATGAGGAACCCAATGTTCAATATAAAAAAATTATGCCTCTCTTTTGAAATTAATTTATTAATAAATAAACTGGGTTCAGAATAAGAGAGGTTTCAAAAATTACAGTGTTGATATTGCTTTAAAACATCTTCCATAGCAATTCCATAGCTAGAAATATGTTGTGGTTTTTTAAATTCCTTGATATAAAAATCTAAGTTTTTAAAGCCTCAACCTTCTGCAATATGCATACTATCTGGATTTTTTAGGCTTAATACAGCTGTGGTCATAAAGACCTATTAAAATAGATTTTCCAAATTTAGATCATACTTTCTCTGTGACATTTAGGCAAACAATCTGACAACAACAATCATTTGGGCCCATTTGGCCCTACAGTTGTATTGTATGATTTATGAAGCATTATAGAGAAACACGCAGTTTTAAATGCACATGAATGTCAGGTTTATGTCTTGAGCTTGACAAACACCATAAACCACATGGTATTGCTGTTTTCTTTTAAACCCCTAAACCTGAGAGCCAAACTACCTGGAATGACCCAAGATAGCAGAGACTGAAATACACCAAAAACTGGAAACCTGATGAAAAGTCATTCTGAATTTTAAGCTAGACCTGTAGACTCCAACCTTTTTTGATCATGCACCCCTATATAATTTATAGATTATATACATGCACTACTATATTAATATATTATGTATAAAATATTTTAAAATCAAAATTTAAAAAAGGATAATATAAAGACAAATTAAGTACTTTATTTTTATTTATTAATGGTACAAGATGTATTTTCTTCCCAGTGAATTATCTTGTGCTCACACCTCTTCAGAGGCCACTAGACTAGACTGCTGGGGAGTGAGAGAAATTTTTTATAGGACTGGTTGCTTTCACCTCATCTGAATGGGGTGTACTGTAAGTTACACCTTCATCTCAGCAACATCGTTTCCCTTATTTTTTTCTCCAGTCTTAACTATGTAGCAGTTTATGGAGCTATGCAGCTCATATTGTCCCCAGTGTTGGCAATTAGCAATCATAGTCTTAATTAGCTTGACCCACCTGGCTATTTTGCTACTAATAAATCAATTAATTCAAATCACATGGAGGAACTTCTGTGTAGTACCATAGCCTAATCACTACTGGTCATCCTTGTATATGACTGTTTTATGTGCTAGAAAAACTTAGTATCCAGGCTGAATTTGTATTCTCTACTGATAGGCAGCCTGTCAAGCAAGTATGGAGTGTGGTTAGTATTGTTAATGTATGTAGGGATTTAGCAAAAGCCTCAGCAGAGTGCAAAGGAGAAACTTGGGAGGTAAGCTATAAACACTTTAGCATGCTGAACTGGATGGTCTTTGTTTCTCCCTGAATGGTATGGGTACTGCTCATTTGGGGTCTCAGTTTACTCAGGAGCCTCTGTTACTACTCCACTTGCTAGTTTTTGATATGAGAAACAGAAGCTTCTAAAACCAGGGTATCTTTGTCATTTGGATCTCTGAGGAATTTCTTTCTTTTTTTTTTTTTCTAGAAATATCTGCTCCCTTGAGGGCTATTAAGCTGCGTGATCTCGTACTTATAGCCAAAGATGTCCACTTTCTGTTTTCTTTCTGGAAAGCAAGTGCCTGACTCTTTCTTTATTCACCCTTCTTAACCAGTATCAAGAGGACAGTAAAAAAATCCACTGTAAATAAAGATATTTTACTGTCTGCCCTTTTCTTTTTAAGCACAACTATATGTTTTTTGGAGATGGCCTCATGTTAGTCATGCAGAGATCTGAAAAACATGCTTTTTCAGTCATCATCATTGTTTTCCTTGTCTTCTCCTCTCACATAAGGAGCCTGAATGTCACTTTGCCCATGAGTTCAGTAAGATTTTCACTAGACTCACTTTTCCTCACCAAAAAAGAAAAATCTCCTCTTCTATACTGACATACCTTCACTTCCGGAATCAAAAATGATTGCAATATTGCTGGAAAGTGTGGAAAGACATGCAGGATACAGCAACTACAGAATAGTTGAGCTGTTGATCACAGCTACAGATGTTCACAGTGAGAAATTTTCACCACTCCCTGAAAACCTTGAGCAAATACCCAAGAAAAATCCTTGCTTCCATTTTCTTACTACTTATTCTGACTAGTTACTAACCAGCCTGAAGATATATAGGAAAACAGTATGTTCGGGGAGGGGAAAGAAAGCGGACACAAAGATTAACCAGGAGGTCAGACTAGGCCTTTTAGCCAAGGACATACTAGTCCACAGGAATTTGACTTCCTGAGGGGTAGAATCAGTACTATTTTGAGTAGCGAAAGCCTGATACTTTACGTCCTTGCAACTTTGTGTCTTGTAATGCTGCACTGACATTTGACAGGTTTCTAACAAGTGAATAACCTCATCAATTAGCACTATACTTTCCAACTTCAGAAGAGATGGAATGGCCTTTTATAAAATAAGGAATACTTTTAACTCATGCCTACATAGGCATTATAAAAGAATACAGAACAAATTCCATAGGCTTCTATACCTGTTTTCTAGGGTTCCCTCTCAAGTTGAATACTCTCTGAGTCTCAGTTGATTTCTGCAGGCCTGAGCTTTTTCTTCTCTGGTGCCCTCTGCATTACTTCTTATTCATGTTTGTGGCAGCTCTTTGGTCTCTTCACACTATTTTTCACTCTGATATTTAGTGCGTACATAACTTCTGTGAATATAGCTTCTTTGAAAGACAGACTAAAAATTTCTAGGACTTCTAGCAGGCTAAATGTTTCACCATGTGTATTTTCCTCCAAATATTTTCCATAATCAGTGACCCTAGAACTAATCCTAACATGATCTTTTTTTTCTGCTCTCAGAAGTTAACTAAATACCTCTCTCTTCTCTGTGTCACCTGTCCATCCATGCCATGAGACAATAGCTGCCTCATGATGGACCCTCTTCTCTTCTTCATCCCCTTTGAAATTTGTCAAGTTGTTTGCTTCAGATTTGCTGGTTTCTATGGATACTTCTCTAATCACTTGTAATCTACTAACTTGCAGATTTTCCCCTAATGTTGAACACCTTTATACCCAAATGCTTCATCCACCTTGATGAATCAGTACTGTCAGGGTGGGAGGGAAGGAGGATGGAAGGACGGATGGAAGGGAGGGAAGGGGGGAAGGGAGAAACGGGGGAAGGAAGGAAGGGGGAAATGGGGGAAGGAAGGAGGGGGGGAAGGAAGGAGCGAAGGCAGGAAGGAAGGCAGGAAGGAATTCGGAAGGAAGGAAGGAAGGGAGGAATTCGGGAGGAAGGAATTCGGAAGGAATTTGGAAGGAGGGAAGGAATTTGGAAGGAAGTAATTAGGAAGGAAGGAATAAGGAAGGAAGGAATTCGGAATTTGGAAAGAAGGAAGGAATTCGGAATTCAGAAGGAAGGAAGGAAGGAATTCGGAAGGAAGGAATTCGGAAGGAAGGAATCCAGAAGGAAGGAAGGAAGGAATTCGGAAGGAATTAGGAATTAGGAATTCGGAAGGAAGGAATTCGGAAGGAAGGAATTCGGAAGGAAGGAAGGAAGGAATTCGGAAGGAAGGAATTCGGAAGGAAGGAATTCGGAATTCGGAATTCGGAAGGAAGAAAGGAAGGTCCAGTAATTATGCAGAAGGTTGTTAGAAAACTTTCTACTGCTGCAAAGTCTTTTGATTGCTGGTCATATTCTGAAGTAATATAAAGTAAATGGTCCTAGAGTAGATACTAAATTGATCAGGAGCCTTTTTTGCTCCCAAATGTTAGAAAGGCAAATGATTTGCTTGTTCGATTTAAATGTTTTTTTTTTTTTTTTTTTGAGGATTCTTTTTAGGGAAGGAAGAAAAGCATCCACACAGAAAATTAAAAACTATCATGACAATTACCATAGCGGTTTATTTTACTACATGATGCAACTCATAGCATTGTGCATGCTAGCTCGTCAGTGCAAAATAATTTGATTGCTTTTGCCTAGTATCTATGTTGTATTTCGTATACTTTTTGATTGTGTTAAAATCTTAAGGGAAATATTTCTGCAACATACAGACCTATGTGCAAATGAAATTTAAAAGCCTGGAAGATCAGCTTGGAAGAAAATGGAAAAATGTTTGAGGGCAAGCAAATGAGATTACCGTGAAAAACAGGACATACTGTAAAAAAGCCTCTGTAGAAGATTTCAAAGACAGTTGAATAAATGCCTCAAATTGGAAAACAAAATGTGTAAATTGCATTGTGGAAAAGGATTAAGTTACTATAATAGAAATAGAGTCATCAGATACTACTTTTTACTTGGAAAAATTACATGAAAAGTAAAGGTAGTAAGAAGCAACAGAGACTATACATCCTTCTCTGTTGTTTATTCCTGTTTACTTCCCCTGCAAGCTCTTATACTTCCTTATATGCGCTACACGTTCCATTTCTTTTATCACCAGCATGATTAGTTTGCCTTGCATCTTAATCACCATTTGCCTGCCTTTGCCACAAGACATTAAATGGATTCTGCACACTGAGCTTTTTCCTTACTCTTCTTACTTTTGCATCTCAGCAGTGTCTTTGCTGTGTAATTTGCTATTGTGCTCTTCCTAACAGCAGAAGTGTGTACATTGGAGTGTTTTGGAAAATTTCTATAACTTTAGAAAACTTTTTCCTCCTGTATGTTTATGGGAGATATAATAAAGATAGGAAATGCACCTCATATTTGAAGCAGAAATCAGTAAATTTGCACAGAATTCCACAATCCCAAGAAAGCTTGATATCCTGTACAGATTAATTTTTTTTCTTTTTGTCAAAAGCTGCTATATTCCAGTGTAGTATTTGTAATGATTAGTCTTAATCTCATAACTTTAGCTGAGCATATGTGTCTCTACTCCTGTAAGTTGGAAACTTCTTGTAATACCCATTCCACCATTTCAGGTGGAACTGAACTACAAAGAGCTACACTGGCTTAGGTTACACAAAAAAAGTAGGAAAACAAAATTAAAACCAATTTTCTTAAGAATCCCTGGGGGTGGCCCAAGAGACATTAATCCTCTAGAGTAACTGCTTCTAGTATTTGCAGATTTGGTATGTACCTCTTGTAGTAAATAAAATATTTTTCAATATGTAAAAACAAGTGCCATCTTGAGAAGTATTTTTGTTGATACAAGGAATTTATAATATATGTTAACTTTATGGTATTTTTGATCCAGAAGACATGCTTGGTACTAATAAAAAGCATTCCAAAGTAAGAAGTATATTTACTAATGTCACATATGTTATATAAATTATTATATGTGGAAAATTAATGTAGTAACTTATATATTTCCATGTTTCTTTTCTTTCATCTAAATAATACATCTTCTTCCTTATTTTTAATTTATGGAAGAAATTGTATCTCAGAATAGAAGGGAGGAGAGCGAAAGATATGTGGCTTGTGAATGAAAAGAGAAGTTGTACTCAATATTATTAGTCTTTGGAGATTATACCATCTAACACAGCAAAAGTAGTGGAGGGAGTTTGAGAATACAGATATCTATGGTGACTAGAAAAGCAGAAGCCAAGGAAAACATGAGGAAATGACCCAACTAGAACAAGGAGAGGAAGTTCATAGTTAAATAAGTCACTTGGAAGCACTAGATCAGTATTGGAGGCAAAATACATTGCGACAAGCAATTCTGAGCAATTCCATATACTCACCAAAGAAACTTTACAGTAGGATGAAATGAAGTGCCTGAGTTATGTAAGCTGTCTAGAACAACAGCTGTCAGTTTTACTAAGTATTGAGAGTTGAATGATTGGTGTACACAGGAGTTCTTTAAGCTGTTTTCTTAAATATCAATATACTTTTTGTATACTTTTGATTGTTAATCAACCACTTTTTGTGGTTGGTCTACTAAGAGTAATGTAAACTGCATTATTAAACAATATCAACATCAACTTCCATGAAGTGCTTGAAAAGTAAACTACTTCCTGAGATGGACTATTAGTTCATTCTAAGAGAAATGAAAGCAGGTACTTTTGTTCACTTTTCAACAAAATATTGAATATTATCAACTGCCACTTTTCTGACCTTTTATGAATGTTATTTAGGGAAACTAAAGAAAGAATTTATTTTAATATACCACAAAAACTAAGATAGTCAAAATACGTAGCAAATGTCTGCAACTTATTTTAAAATATAGACATTGACTTGGTCTGAATTTCATTGTGGTGCCTTACACTAAAGAGCCCTATGTTTGTGGAAATCAAGGACAATATTCCTATTTGTCTTAAGTAACAGTAACAACAACAATAACATTGTTTTCAATCTTGCTGTTTATCTCAAATATACTACAGTGCCTAAACAGCAGGCAGAATAGATAATAAATGGGCATTCTCTACCCTCACTGAAGGCTTATTTTTTCAAGCACACACCCAAGCTTTTACCCAAAAGTGAAAAAAAGAAAAGAAAGTCCTAATCTATGTGTCCAAAATAAACTATTCAGGATCAGTAATAGCAGCTGTATGTCTCTTTAATCATAAATATTTTCCTTCCTAGCTCTCAGCATGGAAACCTGACTGCCAGTAGAACTGATTTAATGACAAACGAATGAGGGAAGTTCTCAAGATACATGAACACCACCACAAATTACCAAGCAGGGATGAAGTATGCCCATTCCTTGTTATGCCCTGGTGCCTGAGTTCTGCATTAAAATACAAGGTGAATTTAGTTAATACTCTTGACCTACTGAACAGATTTGTTTTACAGATCCAAGCTTCCCTTTGTGCAATTTGTTTGTGTACCCTGCACAGCTTGAAAGCATTTATTCTTGAGCCTCTCTACTAAAAAAGAGTATTATAACCAATTTCATATGCTAAGCAATTTTTAAAAGTCAAATTCAGATACCTAGTACTGTTTGTGTGGGAAAAAAATAATTTCATCTAATATACCCCAAAGCTTTACAGCTTTGCAAGTGCAAGTACCTTTGAGCAGCCTTTACCCAAAAGGTGTCTGATTCTGCTGTTTGACTTTTGTTCTTGTACATAAACACATTTCTGCAAACAAATACTTTTCTATTCTGAACAGACAGTCCTTTAAGTTTCTCAAATTTCTAATTGTCTGTGATATGAAATGCGTTTATCACACTGGCTAGATCTCTAATTTCATACTGTAATCACAATTAGCATCTTGAAAGATTTACAAGAAAACTAAACAATCATCCTGCCCTTAGTCCTAAAATTATTGCTTTCTGAGGATACCATGATTTAAAAAATCCCCAGTCTGGATATGACTTCAGTATCACATGTTATTTCTGGGCCAGCCAAATATCTTTACTGTGGTTAGTGGTCTGCAAGACAGTGCAAAAGACTTCAATTTGATTCCCTGCTTTTACTTACTTGACCAAACAGACAGCTATGTTTATGCCTATGTAACAGCTTTCACTGAAGACTCTCTGAAGATGCGCAGCAAGAAAATGCAGAGCTGTTGCTGTTCTTAGGGTGATTTTACAAAGAAGGAGGAGATACATGAAATACCAAGAAATTTGAGATAAATTGTTCAAACTTGAGAATAGATCATTATGGGAGATATAGTTTTTACTAATGTTAAATGTCTCTACTAATGTTAACTGAATCTACAGCTTTGTGTCAAGCCAAAGAGACTTTAGCATCCTCAAAAATTTTTATCTTAAATAGGTCTTACAAGGTAGTTTTCAGAGAAGACTTCAACACATCTTCACTGGTTTATCAATGTATCTCCAGTGTGCTCTGTTGGCAAGGTTGTAGTCAAACCTGAATTAATAAGATTTTTATGATAGAAGCTAATTCTGCACAGAAGCACCAGACTACCTACAATGGGTTTCAAGAGTCATGTAAAAGCATTTATTAGTTTGGTTTCTGTTCTATTTGATAACATCTGTACTGTTTTTGTAACTGAGCTGACAATCCTTGGATCAGCAGAGTCACAATTACTTGGCTCAGCTGTCTTGAAACAGATGGCATGGAACAGAGGATTTTGACAGTTATAAGGTTGACCATAATTTCATATTTCAGTAATGACTTTGGTGACAGAGCATATTTTATATAATCTTGATAAACTGAAAGAATCTAAGAAAAGTTTGTTTCAAAGTTCCTGGCAAAGAACAACAGAATAAGGTAAAAATAATTAAAAAGAAAGACCAACATCTTGGACATTGTTATCACAGTACTACAGATAGAGTAGTTAGATCAAGTTAGAGTGGAACATAAACTGAGTAGATCAGTATAGTATTAAGAGGCAAATGCCATTTTGAGCTGCTTTACCAAGAATATTGTATATCAACTAAAATAGGTAATTATTGCCTATGGATCACATGAAGCTTCAGCTGGAGCACTATTTGCAAATCAGACTAGTGAACTTTCTGGTATTTATGATAAATTCAGTAGTCCTCGGGGAAAAGTAACAAGAGTGCTAATAATTTGCAGAAATACAACACGTGAGCAATGCTTGAAGGAAAAGGCGTTAGGCCTATGGGGAAGGTGGAAGACTCAAAAAAAAAAAAGAGAAAAAAATCTTCCAGTGTTCAAAAGTCTTCTATGAAGTCTGCCTAGGACTGGACAAGAAGGAATCAGCTTATTTATAAGAAATAGTATTTTGTTTAGCTCTTAGGAAAATCTAACATTAAAGGCAGTGAAAGTACTGGAATAGGCCACTTATGGAGAGTATAGAGGAATTTTTTAGGAAATTTTGAAACAACTTGTCATAGAGATGTTCTACACATAATCTTGTCTCAAAATAGATTACAAGTCCTGAGATTTGTTCCAGATCCAAAACTCCGCAATTACATGAGTTCAAGGCAACATACCGACTGCACAGATCCAGTTTAAAGTGAAGTAACATATCTCTTTGTCATACACAGTAGCGATGCTGGGTGTTTTGTGTCTCCTGCTCACCATCACAATACCTGCTTTTCATCTACAAGGCATGATACCAGTAATCTATAGCTATTTTGTATTAATGAATTAACATTTCCTGGTATAAGTAAATAAATTTAGAGCCTAAATTATTGGCCTAGCCTTTACAGTAATACAAAAAAATATTTTAAAGGCTGCAGGTTAGATTGTTTTGAATAAGACAAATAGAGAAAGAAGTATTTTAAGAGCCAGAAGTAGCTCATTATGTATTTGTTTTGATGGCCCTTTGTTGCAAAATGGGACTCTGAGCTACTTGCACTCCTGATGAATAGTATTTTCCTCTGGAGTCTGGAAAAACGTATCCACTATTATGCTTCTACACAGATTTCCTAATTAAATGCCTCCTAAAACTATACATGGAGAACCAGAAGTCTATGTCTTTCTGCTGCATAAATGGGGCACTCCAATTAAAGATCATACTTCCTTTCAAATACAGCATTTATTTTAGCTCTAATTTTAAAGCAATTGTTTCAATTCTATCAACATCTCTTACAAATCTCTAAGCAATCTTTTGTGTATGTGTGTATTTGTGACTGGTCTGTAAAAGGAATAAAGTCTCAAAAGAAGCTGAAGAAGTTACAAGGACATATTTTTTGTCTTTTAAGAGAAATACGCGAATTGAGTTAGAAAAGTCTAGACTATGCAGTTTCCTTTTAAAAAATGTGACTTGGATGGTATTTCAACCACTCTTTAAACTTTCAGGGAGAAGGGAAAAAAAGAGAGAGAAGAAAACAGATTGAAACCCTGGGCTATCCTATATTACTAAAGACTGAAAACAGGAAATAGCAACAATGTAGCAACAATATTACAGGGAAGCATTGACAATAAAGCTTGGATTCATGTACTTTAGTAAAGTACACCATCAAAACCCACAAGACTGTATCTGCCATGCTATCTGAAGACTCAATTAATTCTGTGATTAGGAGTAACAAACCTGATATTTTAACTATTTTATTTGCTGAACATGTCACTGAACTGAAGATGCCACAGAACTGCTAACTTTGCAAGAGTTGTTGTCATAGTTCTTATGTCATAGCTTGTGGTAGTTCTTCTTTAGTAGCAGTGTATGTGCTACCAGTGCAATACCATTAATTTGCAGTAACAAGTCAGGCAGAAGAAATTTGACTTAATCAAAGTGATCTGTGAAATAACGTTGCATCCTTGGATTGGGGCAGATTTTAGAACTGCTTAAAATTTAAAATTTATGCTGTCTAGATCACAAAGGCAAACACAGTACTGATAGCCTTTTTTATTTATGTGTGTCCAACATAAAATGGCTTTTGCTTGTACATAGTGTATTCATTTACAGAACTCATAGAGGATACATGCACATGAAAGTTTTTCAGGCACGCCAAGAAATCACAAACAAGAGAATTAAATTAAAATATTCAGCGTACCGAGCATAATTTTACAAAGAAAATCTCAGCTGCTACAGGCTCAATGTCATACGCTAAGAATAGCTACTCCTTCTGTGAGAGTATTTCACAAAGAACAGTTTCTTGCAGTCCTTCAAATGATAACTTCCTTTGTTTCTTCCTTAGAGCCAATGCCCTGTCCTCATCATCTCTAGCACTGCTCTGAACAGAGGTATTTCTTAACAGTACTGGTAGGGTGAATTACACAATTAACTTTCAAAGTAGGAAGTCACATTTTTATATCCTTGAAATCAAATATACTGAAAGACTATCCTGCCCTGCGTAATTAATTTAAACTCACAAACTACAAGTTACCAATGTTGAAAGATCCACATTTTAAGTTTGAACTGACTCCAAAATATTTTGAGGGTTCAAAAAGAACCATTTAGACAACTGCTCACTATTTCCCTTATTCTCCTTGTCCATCCATACATGCATGGAATAAATTCCTCTTATTAATTTCATACATATACACACATACACACACATACACTTACACTGGTGGGGCCACAAATTTGGAGAAATTGGTTCAAGGTCAAAGACCAACACTTTGGATGTGAAATCAAACTAACTGGAAGTGGGGCAGCCAATAAACAGAAAGGAAATTCAAAATTCTATCTGGATAGCTCTGTAAACTGCAAATAGTATTTGGCTTATGATCCAGTGGTAGAAGCGCATGGATGAAAAATTACTTTAAAAAGGAAACCAGTTTTTGGACACAATATTTTTAATTTCCTATTTTCTCCAGGTTCCTAAGATTTAAAGTAATGCCAATAGTAAAGTCTACACCTTCTTTCTGTAATTGTACCTCGCTAAAATAAACAAATACAGGAAGTCTATTAGATGTCCCCAGCAAAGTGTTTATAATAAAAGCAGTGAGAGTCCCTGGCATTCTAACTAGATCTTTGGATGTGAGGGTTACAATCAAGCTCAAGTTCAAACAAGACCAATTAAGGATCTGCTATTAGAGTAGTTGAATGAACTGCTAGGAGAGGTCAAAATCTAAAAGTTGGTCTTTTGTAAGAAGTCAAGGATCAAGCTGTCAATTCTTCTGCCTTCTTTTCTTTCAAAGATCAAATAGTATTGTAATATCTGAAGCAATTATTAAAAAATAAAAATAAAAATGAATAGAGAAGTTATGATGGATGAGGAATTATGCCACATTATTTCAAGCCTGCTTTAATGCTCTGTACTATATGCAGCTTAGGGTGCCACGTCCATATTTTGTCACCACTTAAGCAAGGTGTGAATAGCAGAAAAATAATTTTTCAAAAAGTAGGGAAGTCTTAGCAGTAATCTTTCAAGACTAGGCATGAAAGATTTAATGATTTGCCCTGCCGTATTGCATTTGACATTTTTGATGTTTTTAAGATGCTGAGCCCCCAGTCACTATTAGCTCTGACTGGGGCATTTTATTTGTTAAAACTAATTTATGAGATCAAGCTAAGTGCACAGATACTCATTGTAAGATACCAGGATGAAAGAAATAAAATCCCATCAACAATTAGAGTTCAAGACTAAAGCAGTTATACTGGGTAAGAAAAAAGAGACTTTCCCATCGTGCTCCCAACTAACTCTCCAAGGCAATCATTTTTGACTGGTGTAATATAAGGAAAACAAATGGTAAAACACTAAGAGAACTGAAAAACATTGAGATTCACTTGGGAAAAATACCCTCAAGTGTTATATGAGATAAGCTGAAACATATTCCAGAATGCATATAGAACACTACGTGTGGTCTCTGACTAGCAATTACTAAGTTATAGAAAACAATTTTGATGGACAAAGATTGGAAGTGACAACAGAGAAAGAAGAAACTTCAATCTGGAGAGCTCTTAAATGTAAACATATGTATTCTTATTGGAGAAAGGATGATAATAGAACTACCAAATAGATCCAAACCATTTATTTTTACTTTTTTTACTACTTTAAGCAAGTTGCTGAAACTTACTGTACTGTATTCCTTACATCTCTATAAAGTGCTTGAATAGTTTTGTTTCTTTGCTTATGTTTAAAACCTTCTAGCGTCCCTTACAAAAACTGTTGTAGAACTACAAACTAATATCTATATCTGTTGCTTTTAATATATATTCTTTCAGCTGAGCTCGCACAGTACTGGAAGTATATTTGTCTTAAAGAACATCTGCTGATGCTTTGGGGAAAGCTTAGGATAAATCAAACTGTGTGGTAGCAACCTCTAAAAGAGTGTTAGAAAATATTTGGTACAGAGGATATGGTACAAAAAGAAAAAAAGATGGATAAGTTGCAGACAACCTTTTTTCATACCCCAAAACCATTATGACTGGGAGGACTAAGCAACATTAAAGTGCTGGAAAGGCTTTGAATCACCTTCAGTATTTTAGTGCAAGAAGCAAAGGATAATTAGCTATTCTTACTTCACTTTGTCCATGACAAAAATACTTTACACTCAGAACACTACAGTATCAGTATTGTTATTTGACATACTTTCATGAATTTAATACTGAATTTTGACAGCTGGCTAGCAGGGGTTAGAAAGTTATACGTTCAGAAGTTAAGAAATGTTATTCTTATAAGTGTCTATGCAATATTGTTTCAGCCCTGCGATGTGATGAGTACACAGCGTCTGAAATGGTATGATCATGGACTGTTTCCTTCCTGCAACATGTGTCTGTATCAAGTACAGAGAAACCATGACATTCTTTAAACAGAATGCCTGTATAATGAAGGGGGCTTCTTTCCTAATATTCCTGCTTAATTTACTGCTGAAGTTTTAAGGTGTGTGATGAACAAGACAGAAAGAGAAAGACGGAACTGTGGTTAAAGCAGATGAAGCAGATAAACTTCATCCTGGAGACTTAGATTCTATCCCTGTTTCTAAGCTCCTGTGTGATCCTGTGCAACTGACTTTAAACTTGAGTTTTCCACATCTTGTCTCAGTCCCCTGGGGTTCAGAGCTATGAAGGGTTTTAGGTGAATCCCTTCAGAAGTAGCATCCTTGATACTCTGCCAATATAAGGTCAAACTTCGAATTCTGTGAGGAAATTTATAGTTTGCCTAAGAAACCTTTAGACCCTTTTTTATAATAAACGCTCAGATATTCTCTCCTAATCAGATTATTGACAGTGGTATCCCAAATATCATAATCTGATAGACTAACTAGCATAACACTCAAACAAAAATGCCTAAAAAGAGGAAGAAAATAAAAAGAAAAAAGGGAAAAGAATAATCTCTAATAGAAAGTAGGAGCCTATCTTTTGTAAATCATGCTATAAATCTAGGCTAGCTGTTTTAAGTAACACTTAGCATAGGAATTTAATACAAATATTCAGTAGATATATGGATGGTACAGCCATTTTCCTAAATAAAATTAATAATCAGATTAGGACTTTGTGATGACATTGGTCTAAAATATTGATGGGTATTTTTAGATTGGATTCTTTTCTCCAGTACAAATTGTGGACTACAGAAAACAGGTTTCATGTTCAGGACTGGGAATAATTTCTCAGTTGGAGATGTTGGTGATTCTTTCTACCAGTAAATTCTTTTTTCATTTACATTTCAATGATACCATTCTCAAGAAGTGCTCTGTCTTACCTTGCCACACATCAGAATATGGAAGACTTCAGTTTAGTATCTTGCTGTAGTCCTTTTCAGGATTCTGGTGCCTTGTGTTCCACATCTGCTCTGTTGGTTGGGCAAATGCTCTGGACCACACCTCCAGGTTTGCAAAATGGGCAAAAGACTCAAGTGAACCATAAATTCCTTCTGTGAGAAACAGGATCAAGACAGAAAAGAAATACCACACTCTGGAGACATCACAATTTAGATGAATTATGTTTCCATTCTTCTCAAGTTGCAGTTACTACTCAGACTCTAATTTGCCATATCTTGGTGCTCCAATCTGTGAAAAACAAAAACAACAAACCAACCAAACAAAAAAAACCCCAAAAAGCAAAAAACCCAACCAACCAACCAAAAATACCTCCCAAAACCCCAAAAAACTCCCAAAACCCCCAACAAACAAACACAAAAAAACCTGAAGACAATTATTTTACTTTCTAACTTTGTTCTTGCTAATGAATCTCAGACAAGGAATACTACTAAGTCTTTATGGTGATCATAGCTCTTTTTGAAGGAAAACTACAGTGAGGAATACTTTCTGTCTATATATCCCTGTTGATGAGGCTGAAATTGTTAGAGACACTGTTTTCTTCATGAAAAAATATAATTCGACTAAGAAGCCAATCAAAGTTTCAGCTTTGCACTTAGTCTCTGAAACCTTGCATATAATATCCAAAATTTAAGACAATTACACACGTTGAGAAGTCATAAGGCAGTCCTGTGACACACCATGAGTCTGTACACTGTCTTTTGAGACTGAACGGCAAGTAAAGGTATGTTGTCATTTCCTGCAATATCAATGACATGCTGATTTCACAGTCACTGCAGCACTATAAAGAAACAAAAGTTGCTGTGCGTGTGGATGGTATAGTATTTTAATATGTGCTCTATCTTCTTAGTTTTATCTCAGAATATACTACATAGTAGACAAACTTGAAAGCAAGAACTCAGTGGAAATTTAAAACACTATTGTGCATGTGACTGAAAGCATGACTTTGAAAGATGTGAAATTTCAGAAAAACTCGGAGCTTGTTCAGTCTGAAGACTAATGATGTTATGTATTCAAATGACACCAGTTAGTTGTTTTGGTACGGATTCTATAAGCAGAAGTGTCTTACTCCATCCACAATGTTTACCCTGTAATCCCACACTGTCAACCCAAGAATCAGAACTCCCAACAGCCAACTTGCCTCCAGCTATTTTACCTCCTCATCAGCTTTCAAGAGGCTGTAATACACTGCCAATACAAAAGACATTGGCTTATTGACAGGTAGAAGAAAAAAAAGGTTTAAAAATGCTGAATCAAATATCAAGCAAGATAACAAAGGAGTAACTCTATGAAGCTTTATTAGTTCTCATATAAAATTATTTAGAGTCTTTAAAAATAAAGTAACTGGAAGCTATTAATGATTGTGCTACACTTACAGGTTCTTTGAAATGACAGATCAGAGCTTAGATAATTTTTCTTTATTGATACAGGTTATTATCAATGTAATCTACTAATTTAGTGCATATAGAAATATATCCTTCAAACGCCTAGCCCCGGTTAAAAAAAAAAAATGTTTTCCAATGTAGTAAGGAAATCTGGTTTTAAATTTAGTTGAGTGGCCTTCTACATAGTCTAATACTTTCACAAAGCTGTAACCATTTATAACCTTTGATTCACTTCTGTGAAACTGCACAGTAAAGATTAGCCTTGTAATAGGCAAGGCATATCTTTATTCTAGCAGGTGACCATGCCTTTTGCGAGCCAAGGTTGCAGCGCTTTATTTTTAATTTGCATCAGGCTGCTTTGACCCTTCCCTCCTTCCTCTGAGTAGAGGTGGTTGTGAGGCTCTGAAGGCTTTGACCACGAGGGGGCTGTGTGAACACGATTTTTTGGCAACTTCTTGGCCCTTCCCTGGTTCAAAAGGGCAAATGCGTTTTTATGTACGATAAAATGTGACTTTGAAATAATTAACAAGGTTTTTCTTATCTCTCCCCTTTGACAGAAAACGCACCAAGTCATGGCTTAATTAGTCCTGTGATTTTTTTTTTTTTTTTTTAGAACGACCATAAATTACTCAAAATCTTTATTGGTCATGCCACTTGTATAAAAAACCCCAAATCCTGATGAATGCAAAATCCTTTTGAATCGTCATCTAGAGCCTGAAACATGCTCTCAAAGATCCTGATGAAGTGTGGACACTGCAAATCCTGTCCACAAGTTGATACATATTATGCCTAATGAAGGTATTCGACAGATACCCAGGACACAGAATGAATTTTCCACAGAAGCAGGCATTGAGATATATAATATTGGGTTTTATCAACAACTAGTTTTGATACTAGTACAGATAATTTACCCTTCTCTCTTCTGACAGGCATAGGAAATGCACAAGTAACAAAGATGCCAGAATATGGTAACAAGCTTGGGAAGTTGGCAATTCACGGGGACATGCCGTTCATTACAGCAGGCTTACTGTGAGTTCAGTCCATAGCAGACGCAGGGAAAATCAGGAGTGCAGACGGCTACCTCCCATCTCCTCTCAATTTTTCTCAGTCCCTGCTAGGTCATCTGAGTGTCCAGCTACACCAAAAGGGAGCAAAATGTGCTATCTGTGTTTCACATCGCCTGGAAAGTTCTCCTTACATGCACTTTTTAACGGTCCGGTCGTGTTTAAACCTCGTGTATAAACCTCGTGTTTACACGGCGCCTGACGAAGGGAGCCGGTTTTGACCGCACTGGTGACCCTCAGAGCCTTCTCAGGCAGGACACGAGGGACAGCGGGGCTGGGCTGCCGGTCCCCGCAGGTGAAGCCTGACAGTCCTCAGCCACCTTCCCCCGACCGAGCACCCTGTGCGACGAGGGTCGGCTCTGCCACCCCTCGGCGCGGCCGGCGGGGCTCGCGTGGAGACCCGCGCTTCGAGCCGGTAAGGGAAGGTTTCCGAGGGGACAGCGAGGACTGAGGCTCGGCAGTCCGGGGCCCCCGCGCCGTGCGCTGGCTCCGTGCCGAGAGGCGCGGGCCGGTCCGCCGGCAGCCGCGGGAGGGCGCGGAACGCCCCGCCCCGCCCCGTGCCCCGCGGGAGCGCGCCCGGCCGGCCGCCGTGTGCCTGCGCGCCCAGTCAGGGCCGCGGTGGCGGCTGCGCTTCCACGGCGCCGCCGGGGCAGGGTTTCGCTCGGTTTGGCTCCGTGTCACACACAGATGTGACTCTTGTCTGTTCCCTGCGAACGTACAACCGTGACGGCTCACCTCCTCCCGCCTCCCTTACCCAGCCCCCCCGCTCCACAGAAAAAAAAAAAAAAAAAAAATCCCACCCTTTTACAAATATTTCCTCAGATCCCACACCGAGCAGCAGCCGTCGCCGCCGCAGCAGAGCCCTGGGAGCTGATGGAGCAATGGGTGGGAAGCGGGAAACCGGCACCACGAGCAAAAACTTCGCCTAACTTTTCCCTTCCTTTCTAACGCTCTTCCCTCTTCCCCTCCGGCTCCTTACCCCCTCTTCTGGGCTACGCTCCATTTTCCGCCGTCTCTCTGCCCCCTCTCAGCCCTCCCTCCAGCTTTCTTTCGCATTGCCGCCTTCCCTCTTGCTCGCTCCGGCGGTGCCTGGAGCCGATAAGGAAGAGGAGAAGCAGCGGGAGGGACTGCAGCCGCTCGAGGAGCGGCGGGGCGGAGGACGGGAAGGCGAAAGGGGCAGAGGAGGCAGAGGGGCGGCAGCCCCGCGCGGCGCCGCCGGCCGCCCTCGCCACAAAGTTGGCGGCGGTCGCTGGGTGTTTTTGACAGCTGGGCGCGGGCGGCCTCTGCCGCGGCCCCCGCCTGGCACAGAAAGTTTGCGGGGGAGGGAGCAAGTAGAGGGAAGGGGAAAGAGCAGTCGGGGGTGTGTGTGTGAAAAAGTAACCCCCTCTGCCTCCCTGCCTGCCGCCCTCGCCCGAGAGCGCGGGGTTAGAAGGAAGCAGCGCTGCCCTCTCAGACCCGCTCGCAGCCTCCCCCCGCCGCCTCCCCTTCCCCAGCCACAGATCCCAACAACAACAAACCAACCTGTGGAGGCTCTGACCCGAACCTGGGTCCCTCCTCCCATCACTTCCAGCTCTCCGCTGAAAGCTCTTTCTCTTTCTTTCTCCCTGCTGCTCCGGCTGAACTTTGGGGGCTGAAGTTTTGAAAGAGTCAGAGAGAGAGAGAGAGAGAGAGAAAAGGGGGAGGTGGGGGGGGGGGAGAGAGAGAGAGAGAGACTGTCGCTGCTGCTACAGCTGCTGTTTTATATATTTTTTTCTGTTGTTGATTAGTGGTGTGGCTTTTGTTTTGTTTGGGGGTTTTTTTGTTTGTTTTTTTGTTTGTTGGGGTTTTTTTTGTTTGTTTGGTTTTTTTGAGGGGGGAAAAGTATTTTTTTTTAATCTCCATTTTTAGTTCAAATCACCTGGGAAGGTGGGGGAGGAAGGTGAAGGGGGAGGGGGGAAAGAGAGTGTAGCACTGAGAGCCCAGAGGCAAAAGGAAGGGTGCAGGCACTGCCGCTGAGAGGAGATCGAGAGACAGGGGGTGCACTTGACAACCAGCATGCAGAGATGGTAAGAAGTTTCCAGCAGCCTTTCGTTTTCATTCTAGCCTTTACTTTGGTTTGATTTGATTAATAAATTGTGCAGTAACACAAGCAGCCCTGCTCGCTATCGGTGTGTTTCAGCCTTCAAAGAAACAAGCAGCCGGGCAAGGCGAAGTAGGGGGATAATAAATAAATAAATCAGCTCTGTGCTGCGTGGATTGGGGGAAAAATGTCTAAGAGGTTGTGCTAAACTTTTAAGTGAGTTTGGGGGATTGAAATGGGATGGCCACATGCTTTTTACCGCCTCCTTCCTTTCACTAAAGATCAGGAGCTAGTGTAAAAAAAAAAGTGTTTGCGGATGGAGGGAGGGAGAGAAAAGGTGGAGTGGGGTTGAGTCGGACATACGGTGGTCTGATCTATTTTGGCCACCACCTTCTGCTCGGAAATGAGTACGGTTTGCACACAGTGTAAAGGTAACCTTTGAGAGCGGGAAGGAGCTGTGTGTTTGCGCGTGAAACATCGCCTGCGGCAGGGAGACAGGAGTGTAAATCCACCTTCCCTCCGAAACTCCTTTTTTTTGTTGTGCATGTGCTTGCAGTTTGCACCTCTCCAGTCAGCGATTGCTAACAGAACTTGCAGAGTTATGCTGATGCCCTAACTGTAAAGGGGAAGGTGGAGCCCCTCAAAAACCACCTTTGAACAAGTTTTTGCTGCGTATTTCATGTACTGTATAAATGCACGTCTCCTTTACAAGTAGAGGTTTTGCAAAGCAGGATTTGGGCTTTTAATTTAAAAATTAAAAGTCGAAATGGCCAAGGACCTAATTTGACTGAAGTCCGTTTGTCTGGTTTGTGATGCGAGGATAGGTTAAACAGCTGCGAAAGACAAGCTCATTTAAGCCGTGAGTACACTTAACATGCAGAATGATAACTGTTCACATTAACACATGGATCGACTTCAGCTAGTGATGTACAGTGATCATCCCATATTCAATGAAGTAGTATGTTTCCAGTCGCTGTTTGACTACCATTCTGCTTTCAGTCAGCTTTTGTCACCTCGCCCAGGGATGTTACAGAGCTGTCTTGTGTGCCTTGAATATGCATACATATGTACATGCACACACACAAGTGTGTATATATATATATTTCTGTCTCTATCTACATATGTGTGTATGTTTATGCATGCATACATGTATGTGTGTATATACAGTGCTCAAACTATAGATAAAGAATATCTGTGTGAATGGAGTTTACGATGGAGGGTTTGTGCTTTTCCCTTCTCTCCCTAACATGACATGTCTTGTTTCAGTGATCAAAGCCACAATTGGAGTGTAGGAGATGCAACTGTCAAATGTAGACAACAAGGAAAAAAAAAAAAAAGAGAGAGAGAGAGGGGAAAAAGCAGCATGTGCCCAGGACTGTGGTTACAGTAACACTGACAGAAATTAAAGTGGTTTTGAAAGCAGCATGCGATTTATGATGGTTCCCATTTACCCTAGAGTCAAGCTGTTGTAAAATTGATGCACAAAAGACATCATGTAGTAATCTGGTGTACCCACGATTAAAGTGGCAACGAGCGTCTTTTTTGTGTGTCTGATGGTTAAAATGGTTTGAAGCTATTTTTTAAGTATGAAATCAAAGCAGGATATTACTTATTTCTTTTCTTAATCTGTATGCTAACTATAAATAGCAGTTGTTGAAATATTTTTTAGTGGAAGTGGGCTTATATTTCTCACTGTCTTCCATTTCCCCCTCTGCATTATGACCCATCTCTACAGACGAATTATAAAATGCGTAGCATTTTTGTCAGTTTCAGAGTACAAATGTGTTCACATAATTACTGAGTTCATTTTAGACGGTAATATTTAATAAACCTGATCAGCAGATCTGCACAAGAATACCAGGTTCCTGCAAAAGTATGTGGAACATTCCTTGCCCTTAAAAATGGCAGGTTTTTTTAATCTGAAATTTAATGGGGCATATGTCCTCTCTGATACACTGTAGTTTCATTTTAAACTGTCCAGTATTAATGAGCAACTAGCTCTATGTATGTTCGGCTTTAAAATACTAAATCACATTAATTTTAAAACTTGCTAAATATTTCAAATGACTCATCTTTACCTGATCCACGTGTAGAAAGGGGTAAATTATAAACTATATGTTATGAGCAAATTTTGAAACTGCTTTTGAGACTTAGGATTGTGAAAGTGTTCCTTAAGCACATATCCTTGCACACGTAATAGAAAAACCCTGCCTTGATACAATGTTTTGTAAAAAATACAACAGTGTGACATTTTAGGGGAAAAAACTTCTAGGAGCAGATCTATATGCCTTTAATCGCATTACATTTTTATTGTTGAGGCCCTTGAGACAGACGACTATGCGATCGCAGTAAACAAAGTAAAGAAGCAGACAAAAGCAGAGATGGCTATTGCTATATAAAAATGTAAATGTTACAGTTTGAATTTTCTAGTGAGTTTTTGAGTTCAGTGCTTTACATAACATTTTGTCCTAATCTTGCTTGCTGTCAGAGATGTTTCATGGTTGTGCAATTGCTGCAGTCAAGAATGCCAATTTGCATTCCAGGAGTGTCATTTGATTACTTTTATCTACACAGCTCGAAGACCAGCCCAGACCTCTCATTTCATCTTGCCATGTCACGAGTCAGTGCTGTGTCCTCTTTTCAAAAATCTGCCTGATTTAGACAAGAAAGAAAAGTACTTTCATGTTGCAGCCGCAGTCCCCTGCTAACTTGTCAGCAGCAGGATATGATTCACTTGGGCCCAGAAGAATGGTACAGAGATGAGGGTTAGGCGGTTCAATAAGCCTATGGACAGGTAGTGTGTGACATCCCAGGGGAGCTTAAGTTAATGAAGAACAGGTCTGCTTAGCTCTTCATACTGTGACCTGGTGCTGTCCCCACAGTTTTCTCATTTGATCTTTCCCAGCAAATTGATCTTTTCTAGTACTTTTTTGCCTTCCAAGTTAGTCCTTGTGGGACTGAAATTAGCAGAGCAACTTAAGTTGGATAATACAGCTGTTCAGAAAAGAAGAAATTGGACACTAGCTCATAGAGGGAGGAGGGGAAAGCAAGCTATTCTTTCTGTTGTTGCTGAGAATTCCTTTTATTTTTAATATTACAGTTTTATTTTCAAAAACTTCAAATAACCATATTACTTTGGAACTTCGCTTTCGTATTTAATAAAGTTTGTACCGATGGTCCATTGCACACTGCTTTAAATGTGTATCATTTAAATAAAACAAACATGCTTGCAGCATAGACTGCAGGTTTGCTTTGGTGTTTGTCAGTTGAACTTGCTTGTTAGAAATGATTTGCTAGTCTGTAATGAGGCTTTTACAGTTGTAAGACATTTTAAATATCAATTGCACATGCCAACTACATTATTTATAGCCTGCTAAATAACTGTAATTCCATAGTATCCAATATTGAAATGCAGTGGAGATTAAACAATAAAAGCCATTACAAATGGTATGTGTAAATATTATGGTAGGTGAAAATATAGTCAGCAAATTACCACTGGCATTACTGGTTTTCTGGAAAACCAGCATATGCCAACAAATTGATTTTAACTAACATTCTCTGCTTAAAATCTGGATTCTAAATGGAGCTATAGTATTATCCGTCAAGTTTTTTACATGCTTTTGCACTTGGTAATTGGAAAGTGGAATGGAGGTGTGTTTGTGTGTGTGTGTGTGTGTCTCTGTGTGTGTGTTTAAATATATACATGGCTAGGTTGTCAAACAATGTAAGATTTCAAATCAGAATTTGGTAAATAAAGCGTAAGTTGGAAATGATTAAGAGGGTCTTTAGTATGCTGCACAAGAGAAAGCAGTATTTAACTTTCTGTATTTCATAGCAGATGTTCTCACATATAATCCACATCCTTTCAAGTTGTAGAATTGAAAACACTGCTGAATGGAAACAAGAACACGTATTATGTAAGGGAAATACTGCTCTCACTCTCTCTCAGTATTGCTTTTGAAAATGGAAAGGAACTGTAAAGGATCATTGGTCAGTTAAGCTCCTCTGGAGAGCTAGAGGGAGCTTCCAGATTTTATTAGATATGCCATAGGTAAGAAAAAGGGGAAAAATATTCTGAATAAGGGAGAGCTGAACTGCTAACTATTTTTCAATGCCAAAGATCTAGAAATTAGACTTTGAGATGGCTTTATTTTGTGTTATGTATCTGTGTATGTCAGTAGGATTTGTGGCTGACTACAGATCTTGTGAATTTCAAACAAAGCAGAAATGACCAACAGCAAAGCAATTACATTAAAACAAGTCCAAGTAAAACATTGGATTTTGTACAAAACCCAAATTTATTTTTCTTTCGTCTCAAAGATGGGCGTTTCTGGCAGTGTCCCTTTCCCTTTTGCACTTTGGACAGTGTCACTAGAATGTGAAGTCTTTTCATCACTGAATATTGTTTAATGAGAGTCCTGACTTTCAGTCTGCAGGTTTGCACAGAACCTTTTATTTAATGATTTAATTTGATTTAATGTCTGCTATTAGTATGTGTTAGGAAAAAAATGTGCGTCTGGAAATACAAAAGGTTCCTCATAAAATACAAAACAAATAGAGTGTATCTGTCATTTTGGAAATGTGTATAACTTTCTAATCTAGCCAGGAATTTGTACTTAATTTAGAAGAATAGCATTTAACATGGCTTAATAAAAAGCATCTGTCTAAACCTTGTATTCTGTGTCAGTTTCATCCCACCTAAATTCTGACATATTTTTTTCTAAAAATGCATTGATCATAATTGCTGCTTAATATTTATATGGCAGCTTTTATAAGTATTACTTTGGACAAACTTATTTACCATTTCAGTAAATTACATAATCCAGTGAGATAAAGTACCATATTTGTCTCCTTTATCTCTCACACAGTAGCTCTCATTATGTGCTGTGCTAGTAAAACCCTTTATTTGTTGATTATTAGAATCTTAGTACACTCAGGACTTCTGCTGTAATTTAATGTGGTTGTTCAAAGAGGTTCTCTCATTTAGAATCTTCCCATAATACTCTCACCACATATTATAAATATGTATATTTTATACTCCAGATAGATATGTAAATACTTTTTTTTTTTTTATTCCAGGTAAATCAAGGATTTTGAGAGAGAATTCTTTTCATCTGCAGCATCTATTTCAGTACTTTTCTCTTGAAATATGTTATGGAAAAAGAACTCACACAAATTCAGGTAACGATCAGATTTGCTTCTGATTCGTTACTTTAGAGAGTTCTTCCTGTTTCTTTAATTTTTTTTAATGTCCTACTATGTACTTAAATCACATTTTTGTAGAAAACTATGAAAAAGCTAGAGAAGTTTTAAAACCATGCTGGGCATTGCAATTATTTTTTCATTATGAAAACTAGAATGTTCATAGTGCTGATTTGTAAGTCACAAGCGAAGTGAAATCAAAATGCCATAAGCTAACCACTAAAAAGTTTTTAAGTCACCATGGTCTGGTGCACTGTCTGGAAGTTCAGCTATGTTTTTGCAGAGTATTGCAATTGGTTAGGTTTACTGTTCTGCTGCATATAAAACTGTAGAAGCGAGGCCTGTTAGAAAATCTTCAGCTATGGGAAGTTTTAAAGGGTATGCAAAGCATATTATTCACTGTTATCAGCTGTAAATGAAGCTGGGTGTATGTACAACACCCGTCATGCTGTCAGCTGGAATCACACTGAATTAGTGTTGCAACTTTATTATATGTCAAATATGTATTATTTTGAAACTTTTGATTTGTGCTCTTAGTCAATGCTCTTTACTGTTGAATACAGAGATGTAACAGCAAACAAAAAACATTTTTCCCTTTTGTGACCTGACATTTGCCAAAGTGCCCCATGCTGAAATCTCTTTTCAGTATCTTTTTTTTTCTTCCAAAGCCAGACATGTACCCAGACACAAAAGCCTCTGTGTATAGCAAGCTGTTTTAAATATTGTGACTCGACGATGTGCTGTCCTTTCTCGGCTTGAGCCAAGGATCTCTGCTCAGTGTCTGTGGATTACCAAGTCCCTTCTTTATTGTACCTCTTGTCAGCTATTCCTATTCATTTAACCTTTCATTAGTGTCTGTGCAGCTTCACTGTCTGGAAAGGCAAGGAGAAACCTAAAGGCCTACTGTCACAGTTATTAGATTTCTCGGTTACATCCCAGCAACCATAAAGGAGTAAGAGTCAACACTATTGTCATGCATGCTGCTATCCTGGGGTGCAACTCTTCTGTGCATGTCAAGGACATGTGCCACATGTTGATAATGCATCCCAGAGATAAATGCACAACATGGGGGATAAACCAAGGCTGGCACTAATGAGCTTTGTAGGAGTTATTGCAAAGACAAACAGTTGTGAAGGAATTTCTCTTAAAATGGTGAAGAGATGGATTTGCACTAAGTGTTGCCAAGGCTTGCTTGCAAGGTACTTGTCAATCACGTTAGTTTCATTTAAGTGCGATTTTCAAAGAAAATATGCTTTCTATGACTTAGAAATGTTTGCTTTTCACTTTTTAAGCTGCCAGGCTAAAATGTACTTTAAATTGTCCTCAATAATACACATTATGACAATTGTTTGTATTTAATTGTTTTTGGATCAAAAGCTGCAAATCTTTCAAATTACTTTAAAAAAAATTGCTAATATGGATTCCGATACATTTTAAAATATTCCTCTTAGGAAAACTTGAAAGTTCACTCTTGATTTTGTAAAAGCATTGTCATGGTCTTTTCTGAGGCATAAATTTGGCTAAGAATACCTAGGTCCATCTAAATAGTTTATTCTACATTTGCTACCCAAAGAGCCAAAATTACTAGTTGTGATGCAACTTCCTCATTCTACTGAGGCACATCCTCCATTTAATCCAGCAGAATATTCACATACATTTTGCTTCTGAAGTTTCTTGAAGCCCATCTTATCCCGTTAACCAAATCTAAGTGAACTCTGAGCTCTCAGTTTATATAATAGCAAAAAATACATGCTTATTCCTGACTTCCCTCTAGCTGACCTTTTAGAATGCATTTCAGTTACATTTTTATCAGTAGCATTATCACAATATGATGTATAACTTCATACAACTTTCATGAGGAGATTTCAGCCAAAACAAAATTAGACCTATATGTTTATAGTTAAATTATAATTTTAATAGCACTCCTTCATTCTATATAAAACATTAGGCTCTCATATTGCTCCTATTCACAGCAAGGTTGAAAGTGGGAGTAAAGCCACTGAAACCAGTGGAGTTAAAGTTTTGTTAAACTGTTGAATAAAGTCTAGTCACCTACTTTGCACTTTTCATAGCATGCTAGGAAGATTTTGAAGATTATAAATCTAGTGGGCTACAGGAAAATTCTTTAAAACTTCCTTATTTCAGATGAACATTTTCGATTAACATCACCTGAAAGTATGAGTGGTCATCATTCATTAATAGGAATTCTGTGCTTTTTAGCTCTTGATATTTTTATGTTAAAGAAGTAAGGCCTGGCTGCACCTTTTGCTTTAATTCAGAACATAGAATCCAAAGTGACCAGCGGTATAATAGTTGGTTGTAGGAACAAGTGCATCCAAAGAAAAATGCATTTAAGAGAAAATTCAGCAAAAGTAGTCTTTTTATATTTCTTGTTCAAACACTGGAAACATTTGTGACGCTGATACTTCATTCCAGTTTCCTGAAATTAAAAGAGAAGCTTCTGTATTTTGTGATTTGAATTAGACAAATATTTAAATGGAAAAAAAATCTTCAGACATGATCTGGAACAAATATAAAAGTTCCCTTAGTTTAAAACATCCTTTCATTACTAGACTGATATTAGCTTTGATGAGTCTAAAACTTACTACATGGTTTCCAAATCAAAGATGAAAGGGCCAGTTAGGAATCAAATAAATTTTCCTGTTGAAATGTAGCATTTGACATTTAGAAAGATGTGCTCAGCATGATGAACCACTTCTCTTTACTGTAACTAGCCTGGTGATTTTTTTGCAATAAAACTACTTTGAAATTGAATTGAGGTATAATAAATTTAAGGTAAATTAATTTGGAACCCCTGATTAGTGCCATTTTTGAACTAAGGAAAATATTTTCCTGAAAGTGCTTTTTCACTCTTTATTGTTAAGACATGTAAAATTTCATTACTAAGTAATTACTTGTGTAGTTGTTTTGATAGACTCTTTCTGGTCTAACTCCATTGACTTTGTAGTGGCAGTGTGCCAATTTTATTAAAGAAAGGTTTTGTTATTCATCTCACTGTGGAGTTGCAGGTATATTCCTAATACTAGTCAAGTGGGCATATACCCCAACTGTATGTTTGGAAAGTTATTATTATGAACAGTAATTTATAGTTTACAATACAGCTGAGCAGTGCTTTTTTACTGTTCTGATGCCAATTATATGCTTCTAAAAGTCTACTGATAATACTTAACTCTCCAGAATGAGATTCTGTACGGAATCCTAGAGAGCATTTTGGAAAATGTTTTGCTGCTCTGCTAGAGATGCTAAGAATTAGAAAAAAAAAGCAAATACTGCATAAGTAAAAGTGAAAACTTTCAACTTTTTTGTTAGGCTGTAACTATATTTCAGTTAGCAGCTGTATTTTGAGCCAGCTTTTGAAGATACCCTGTTTCTGATATCCCACAAAATATGCCTGATCAAAATAAATGACACTACAAGCCAGTTGGCTAAGTGATTATATAAGCAGTGTGAAGAGTCTGAGTAATTTATGTTTTTCAGTACAGAAACTGGCATTAAGATTTTCCTCTCACTTTGGTGCAAATATTAAAACTCAGTGTGTAGAATTACATATGTTATGTAACTAAAAGCTTCTAAGTGAATTTAAGTCTAAGCTAATGTAATTCACATGGTAAGACAGCAAGAAAGTTAAGTAGGAACAGGAAGCAATAGCAGATAAGCGATGTGTGATTTAAAGGTTTCTGTTCCTTTACTTAAATGACACTTATTTTTTAACTTTTGCCTTTGGAACATAAGTTACAACCTTCAATATTTCCTCTTATCTACATGTAACTCATACTAGTTTGTGTATCAGTGGTGAATCTCATTTATCAGCTGGTATATTTAAGGGATTTGTGATATCAGATGATTCTTCATAAGCAAGAATTTCTTCAGTTCCTGAGTGGACACTTTTGCAGTGGTGTGGTCAGTATGACAGTAGCAGGGATGGGAGTGATCTTCTGGTTCTTTGTGGTTTGGATTGGGGGTCATAAAATGGGAAGAAACTGCTCACCATCTCCTGTAGATTGATGGACAGCCTTTGTGAATGCTCTAGTAGTAGTCATTTAAAAACAAGAGATGAATAATAGGGTCTCTGATGCAGGTGATAGCAGGGAAGGAGGTGGGTGAGATTGATAGTATAATGCTGGAAGGACCTGGACATTCTATCTCTAGTCACCCCAGCAGCAGGACAAGAGGCTTGCCTCTTTCCAACTGTGCACAACTTTCACGTTCTCTCATGTTACTTGTATGTGGAATTTCATGGCTCTTTTCCTGCTAATGATTCACAGGTGTGGGAAGTATGGTGGGATGAATTTTGTATAATTTGTGAGTTCCATGCAGTATTTGGAAGCCTCTGGGCTTTACAGAGGACTTTTGAGTCTGTTAGACAAACCTATGGAACACACAGGCAGTTAATGTCTTCTCATTGTCAAACATGGAGGGTCAAAAAAAATCACTCTTCTCATGAAGCTCTTGCCACACTCACAAAGAATATAATTACACTAGGTCAGACAGTTGCAAGAGAGAAGCTTGCTGGGTGGTGGAGTCAAGAGAACTACTCTTGTCCTCACCTCACAACAATAGTTTTAACCCTCACCTAGAGTTCAGCCTCAAGGATGTGAGGGTTACAACTATTCACCTTCAGACTTCAGTTTTAAATTCAAGCAGTTTTTAGGATTGTTTTTACTCTTGTTGTGATAAGTTTATAACAAAGAAACACAAATTTAGCTCATAACAAGCAAAATCGTAAAATCATAGAATGATTAGTGTTGGAAGGAACCCTGAAGATTGTCTAGTTCCAACCCCCCACCATGGGCAGGGACACTTTTCACTAGATCAGATTACTCAAAACTCCATCCAACCTGGCCTTGAACACTTTCCAGAGGCAGGACATCCACAAATTGCCTAGACAAGCTGTTCCAGTGCCCCACCACTCTCACAGTAACACATTTCTCCTTAATACCTAGACTAAACCTACACCCTTTCAGTTTGAAGCCATTACCCTTACATTTCTATATGAAAAGTCTCTCTTAATCTTTCTTATAAGCTCCTGTCAGGTACTTGGGGTGACTTCAGGTCACCCCAAAGCCTTTTCCCCAGGCTGAAATATCGTAGCTGTATCAGCCTTTCCTCATAGGAGAGGTGCTCCATCCCTATAATGAACTTGTCAGCCCTCCTCTGGACTCACTCCAACGGCTCCATGTCCCCCCTGTGCTGGGGACCCCAGAGCTGGATGCAGCACTGCAGGTGGGGTCTCACCAGAGCAGAGCAGAGGTGTACAATCCCCTCCCTGGCCTGCTGCCCATGCTGCTTTGGATGCAGCCCAGGATAAAGTTGGTTTTTTGGAATGCAAGCACAAATTGCCAGCTCATGTCCAGCTTTTCATCCCTGTAAGCCCCCCAAGTCACTCTCCTCAAGGGTGCTCTCTTTCCTTAATTCCCTGGTCTGTGTTGGTACCGGGACTTGCCCTGACCCAGGTGCAATACCTTGCTCTTGACCTTGTTGAATCTCATGAGATTCCCATGGACCCACTCCTAGAGCTTGTCCAGGACCCTCTGGATGGCATCCTGGCCATCAGGTGTCAATCACACCACTCAGCTTGGTGTCGTTTTCAAACTTGCTGATGATGCACTCGATTCCCCTGTCTGTGCCATTGATCAAAGTTATTGATTTAATGACTGAAGACATTAAATAACACTGATCCCAATACTGTCGCTTGAGGGACACCACTTGTCACTGGTGTCCATTGGGATATGGAGCCATTGACCAATACCCTCTGAATGCAACCGTCCACCTTATTCACCTTATCCACCAAACAGTCCATCCACCAAATCCATATCTCTTCAATTTAGAGAAAAGGATATTGTGGGAAATAGCGTCAAGGAACTTATGTGAAGTCCAGATAAATGATGTCCATAGCCCTTCCCTTGTCCACTGATGTCGTCACTCATCATAGAAGGCCACTGGGTTGATCCGGCAAGATTTTCCCTTGATGGAGCAGTACAGGTTGTCTCGAATCACCTCCCTGACTTCCATGTGCCTTAGCAGAGCTTCTAGAAGGATCTGTTCCATGATCTTCCCAGGCATAGAGGGGAGATGACAGGTCGGTCATTGCCAGGGTCCTTCTTTCTGGCCTTTTAAAAATGGGTTCAATGATTCCCCCTTTCCGGTCACCTGAGACTTCCTCTGACTGCCATGATTTTTCAAACACCATGAAGAGTGGCTTGGCAACTACATCAGTCAATTTCCTTATGAGTATGGCATACATCTCATCAGGTCCCATAGAATTATGCGTGATTATGTTCTTCAGATGGTCACAGACCTGATCTTGTCTTACAGTGGGAAGCACTTTGCTCCCCCAATCCCTGTTGTGAGATTCATCCACTCAAGAGGTGTGGGAAGAGAAGTTGCCAGTGAAGACTGAGGCAAAAAGTTGTTCAGTTGTCAGCCTTCTCCTCATCCATTGCTACCAGTTTTCCAACTTGTTTGTCAGAGGGGGTATACCTTCTCTGACCTTCCCATTCTGGTTAACGTATCTGTAGAAGCCTTTGTGATTCTTTGTGTGCCTTGCCGAGGCGAACTGCACTTTTGCCTTGGTCTTCTTCACCCCATCTCTTCATAACTGGGCAGCACCCCAGCACTCTTCCCAGGAAGAAGACCTGTCCCTGCTTCACTGCCACTGCATTTTCACTGTTTGACCAACAGTTCCCTATTCTGCCATACCATCTCCTGCCTTCTTTGCCCGAATTCTCGTTCCTGAGCCTTGCTAGGTCTTATGCTCTATGGAAGACTTCATTAAAGATCTGCCAGCTGTGTTCTACTTCCTTGCCCCTGAGGGCAGTTTCCCAGAGGGTCCAGTCATGGGATTCATCCCACCAAGTTTCAGTAATGGCACCTCAGTCATAACTTTCTAGCAGCGCGGTGGCTTCCAGCTACTCCTATTTGCTGCCTATGCTGCATGCATTGGTGTAGAGGCACTTAAGCTGGATTGTTGGCCAAATCACCTTCTTAGAGGAGCACCTCTAAATTTCATTGAGATATTTCCCTGGTGTCTACTTATTGGCTGTTACTGGCTTAGAAGTTCCTATCTCATCTCCAAATGTGTTCTAGTGTGGCTAGCACATTTCGGACTCATTGACAGAGGGCCCTTGCTAGTACTAAGTTTGTATGTTTCTTTTGTTTTACATGTTGCGAGAATGATTTTGATTTGATGCTTAAATTTAATGCAAAGTTATTTTGAGAAGCAACTTAATGTTTGTGAAAAACTTACCAGTGGCCAGTATAGAAAGATGACCTGCAGATGGACTAGAAGGAAAAACTTTCAGAAATTCTGCTGCAACTTTCCTCTTTGTGTTTGTGTGTGTAGATATTTATACAACATATTATGGTAAGTGCATACACCATATTTCCATATAAACTCGTTAACATATAAATATACACAAACATAGATACCTACGCTCATATACATGGTATGCATACAGTACATACATACATAAATGCATTCAGATATTCCCCCTGGACTCAGCCCTAGGGAGGCACATCTGGTGCTCTGCATCCAGTTCTGGGATCCTCAGTGCAAGAGAGACATGGAGCTGATGGAGCAGATCCAGCAGAGGGTGACAAAGGTGATTAAGGGACTGGAGCATCTTTTTATCAGGAAAGGCTGGGGGAGCTGGGCCTGTTCGGCCTTGAGCAGAGATGACTGAGCAGGGACCTCATCGATGCATACAATTGTCTGAAGGGAGGTGTCGAAAGGATGGATTCAGGCTGTGCTCGGTGCTGCCAGGGAATAGGATGAGAGTCAGTGGGCAGAAACTGATGCACCGGAAGTTCCACCTGAACATGAGGAAGAACTTCTTTACTGTGCATCTAATCAAGCACAGGCACAGATTGCCCATCAATGTTATGGAGTCTCCCTACTGGAGATACTCCAGAACGACTGGGATGCAATTCTGTGCCATGTGCTCTGAGATGACCATGCTTCAGCAGTCAGGTTAGACCAGATGATCTCTTTGGTGGTCCCTTCC
This sequence comes from Corvus cornix cornix, assembly GCF_000738735.6. Classification (NCBI taxonomy): domain Eukaryota; kingdom Metazoa; phylum Chordata; class Aves; order Passeriformes; family Corvidae; genus Corvus; species Corvus cornix. The sequence continues at coordinate 58,177,193 of NC_046357.1, forward strand.
AACCTTCCCTATTTTGTGATTCTGATTCAGTGATATACATAAGTATTAATATATATATGTATGCATAATGTTTTTTCTGGACTGAAATTTTTGTTACCAGGAAAGCTTTTTGGGTAGTTCTAGTTCTTGAATAAAAGTAAGATACAGATCCATTCTAAAAATTGTGAAATTTACTGCACTGTTGAAAGGGAAACAAATATTGTACCTCTCTAATCTTAGGAGTACGTTTTAGCAAATACCGGTTTCTGTTTGTAGTTTCGCATTTCTTATTTTATTTTCATTATTCTCTAGCTTTCTTATCTGTTCTGTATATTGTAAACCCTTTTTCTCAACAGTCTCATATAATGCACTGAGTTTCCTTTGAGATATTGAGTTATCTTATTCTGTGATTTGAATATGTTTCCATGGACATTATTTAAACAAAAGCCAGTGTTGTGAATCTGTGTCTTATAAATATATTATAGTAATGATAATGAGACCTGCTAACAACCAAGCCTCTCATAGTTCTCTAATTCTGTGAAGGGCCAGCTCTTGTGGATATTTTGTCTTGAAAGCAGTGTTGAATTGGATTTGTAGAAGAATCCTTGTAGATACTTGCCTAATTTAAGGATTTCCTTTCTTTTAAGAAATCTGATGGCTCCCATTTGTGATGGCAATATTTCATAAAAAGCACAACATTATGCCTTTTGTAATACATTATAAAAGAAGAGTAACCAAAACTGGTCTGGCATTTCATTGGCTTGCAAAAGAGGATCTTCCATCCTTTTATGTTTGTTTCTATTGCTGTTATAAATGTACATTTAAATATATTGTGATTATATTGTCATGGGAATGTTTCATATAGTGCACGTTTGGTTAGTTTTTGTTATGTATCTCTGAATTTTCTGTGAAAAAGCTTCAGGACTGTGAAAATTTTAGGAACTTGCTGTTCCTAGTAAGAAGGTGTTGGGAAAATAAGTATTTATAGCTGAGGATAACCGTAAAATAATGGGAAATACCAGGTGACAAAATGCAGGAAAAAGCATAGAACTTCATAAGTTATGTGAAGGGTAATGGAAGCTCAGCTGAAATTAAGTCCTACTACTTAACAGCCAACTTCTTTGAATACCATTCATGTAATTGCACTATTGCAGTCACTGGGATAGGTATGCAGAGTAAATGAGTCCAGTGCAAACAGACTCAGGTGTTGTTTAACTTGATTTCAGGTAAGGTAGAAGTTGGTGCCTTTGAGGTATTACATAATTTCAATGGAAATACTTAGTGTTCTGTTAGATGGTTTTTGTTGGCCTTCAGTACTTAAAAAACTCTGTTATCTAGCTTATTGAAATTTCATCCCAAGATGTCAAGAAAATATGTTACAAAATTGAATTATAGACATAATCCAGGTATCATTCTAGGACCTTACTCATAAAGAAAGATGGCATATATATGACAATTCAGGAGTGAACAAACTTCATCTGCAGCTTATTTAGAGTGAACTGATGGAACAGATCCCCCCTCAGCAAGGCAGTCACTACCAGATCTCACATTGACTTGAAAAAGACTTTTACCTTTCTAAATTCCTGGTTCTTGTGAACATACCTACTGAAGACTGCTTCTACTAACCCTCAGTAGGAAGTGAAAGCTTTTCAACTGATTTTTACTGTCCTGATCACATGTAGTTTACCTCAGTTTTAGTGCTGGTAAATCTATGTGACATGCTACAAGTTAACTCATACACTGTGAGTCTGTATCCTGGTCACCTGATGGTTCCTTCTTTGTGTAATTGTTTTCTAATAGTTCACGGGTGTTTTGCCTTTGGCTTTCATGAGTTTAGTGTCCGGTCTTAATTATCAGAGCTGGAAAACAGTAGAGCCATGGTATTAGCACTTTGTTCTGAAGGGATCATGGTAGCTTGAATTATGGTATATTTTCAACAGGCTTTTTTAATGTCACGCTAAAGACAGGCACTCCATGAATAGTGTCTGAGTCACCATGCTATTTATCCAAAACCTCATAGAATTGAGGAAAAAACATTGTTTTTAACAGAAGTCCAGTCATCCTTCTAGTGTAGCAACTTGTAAGAACTGAAATAGGGGAGCAGTTTTGCTGTAAGTAAAAGCTGCAGGGTTAAAAAACCCTCAACTGAATGCATATCATTAAATGTATGGTCTGCATAATATTATCATCTGTAGCATGTATTCATATGTTGATTGTGAAGAAAGAAAACGTGGGTAATAATGTAACTCTGTAGTATACTGCAATATTCAAAAAATACCAGTCTCTCTTAAATCGAGCAAAATCTGTGAATGAACTCCATAGTCATAGAACACTGGGTTGGAAGGAACCTCACAGATCATCTGGTCCAACCATCCTTAGTAAAACTTGGTCTGGTTGATCAGTGCAATGCTCTATGTTATGTGTTTTCCTGAGGTGCACTGTAGCTCTGGAGCGCACTGAATTGCAGTAAGTTCTTATTTATTCATACTAGCATTATGCTCTTACTTACTTACAGCACTTGAAGTGCACCAGTGCCTCTTGAATGCAGGATCAATGCCCACAAATTATGCAAGATGAAGTCTTTCCTTCTCTTGAGATGATCCTAATTTTTGAAAACTGTTGTTTGTAAGACTGAGAAGTAAAGGTCTGGTTGCTGAGCCAGACAGAGTTTAGAGAAGCTAACACAGGTTGATAGTTTTGGGTGTACCCACATGCTGCCAATTTTGTTTCTTGCTTTGCCAAAATTAGGTTACTTTCCTTCTTGTTGTATTCATGAACTGAAAAAGTGCTGAATGTGGCCCACCCAGCTACTATGCAGGTTAAGTAAACTGTTTCTGGGATGATGTTGAAAGTACTAGTTTTAACGGAGGAAGACTTATATGGTTTAAGTGCCATGTTAGCCATAGTACCACAATTATAAACAAACATTTATATATATATAAATATATATAATATATATATATATAATAAACATATAAATGTATATAAATAAACATTTAACTATTTCAGCTTCAGATGAAATATGTATGTGATACTGTGCTCTTCATGTCTTTGAAAAATTTCTTTCTTTCCTCATATATATATAGTATGTGACATCACAGACACACGGTTTCCACGTATTCGGCAAGGGCCATGTTTTTTGTTAAGTATCTGAAGCAGGGAAAAGAGAGTTATTGTCAGATTTTGTTTAGATAGGACATGGTGTATGCTGACAAAAGAAATATTTCTGCCAACAGCGCTGTATCAGCTCTCTAAGTAATGTTAATCTAAGAGGATGGAGGTTACTGTAGTAAGAGCATTACTGTATTCATTTTAGAAAGGCAATGTATTTTTTTGCTCAAAGTTTGTCTAAGGGCGTGAAATTAAACATGTTATGCTGTTATGTTCTATGAGATAGTTACCAAAATTGAATATCTGGTTCATTTGTATATCAAGAATACGTAAACTGTTTTCTAAATAGAGGAAAACCCTAAAAAATTACTATTGTGTCTTATGCAAATATTAGCTTAATGAATTTCAGTCTGGAAAAGTATCAATTATGATTGTTTTAGCTTAAGGTGTGCTTTCCAAGATATCTACATCATGAATTTATGGACTTTGAATTTCATTTAAAGAGACAGTGTCAGTGTTTCCTGTTAAAAAAACTGTAATCATGGGCATCCTGTTCAAAAAATGACCTTTAAAGTACTTGTTTGTAGGGAACATGGCAGAGCAAGAAGACCCTTTCAAATATCTGAGGAAGCTGATTTAAACTAGCTGAAGTCTAATTCTTTCTGTAGAATCAAACAAGACAACCATAAGGTTAATCCATATGGACATTGCCATTATACTTCATTTGGTGTCTTGTTGGTTGCTTAAATGAAAACATTTAGAAACTAGATACCTAATTGAACTGCTCAGAGCTCACTTATTCTGAAGTTAGTACTAAAGGCCCTTCCAGGGACTGCTGTTTGAAAGCATGTTGATGATATGTCTTTGACAGTAATACTCTTTTTTCTTTTCTTTCTTTTTTTTTTTTCTTTTCTAATGCCAAGATAAGTACTACTTGTATAATCCTTGCCTAATTTATTTTAGAATTGATAGAATTTGGTGTTTCATCCCAGATTTAAGATCCCATGCCCACAGTCATTAAAGAAATCTTCTTTGATTTGTATAAATGTTTTGTCATAATGTAGTCTTTAGGGAAGAATTACACCCTTTCACTGAAAGAAAAGAAACCATTCAAAGGATTGAGTCTCTTTTTCTTAATTTGTAATATAGCCCATTTTGGTGCTTCAGGGCAATATTTTTTTTCTCTCCAGCTTATGAAGGGTGTTTCAGCTGAATATACTCATACCTTTAAAAATCATTTGGTGTGAGAACTTTTTAAGTTACAGGGTGGTTTATTTTTTTTTTTTTATAATACAGTATACCCTGCCTTTGAGCTTTCAATTTAAGTCTTCTGTCATATACTGCCAAAAACTTTGTTCAGAGCTCTGTCTGTGTTGAAACATGTATGTCTGTCCCAGTGTCATAACTAATTATATACCTTGTATGCTTACTTCTAGTAATTGGAAAGTAGACCTACCGCAGGATAAGTTTTAGTATTAGATTGTATCTTGGGGACATGTTGCAGAAATCAAGTTTCCACCAAGCAGCAACTTGAATTTGTAAACAGATATTACTATTTTAAGTGCATCATCTCATGGTTGTTTCTTGACATCTGTGTGTGTTTGTTTTAAACCTGGGGAGAGGGTGTTTTTGAACTGTACCTCTGCATGAGTAGTAATTATAACCCACTTCTTTTTAATCACAGTATTCTGAAGTGTCTGTTATCTCCACTTCAGATGAAGGCCTATGTTGCCATGCTGTCTTTCTGCAAATTGTGTTTGGTGGTTCTGAACTTCCAAAAATATGTCTGTACATAGCGCTTGGCTAAGTTCTGTTGGCCTGCAATGCTGTTTTCAGTTCCTTACTTTAAGAAAAGGAAAAAAGAAAAGGAGCTGGAGACTGTAATTTTTATCAGTAAGAAAGCATGGAAATTGGAGGGAAAAGCAACATTTCTTTTGTCTTTCCCTTTGTAGCATCCTTTGCTTGTGTTTTGTGTGTATGAATACATGTATATGTCTTTGAGTATCTATAAATTTTCCTAGGTACATGCAGAATGAAAGAGCTAGTCTTGCAGTTATGTGTAATTTTTCTCTGCGTGCTTAGAGCTAGGCTAGCAAACAATGATTTATACACACCAGCATGTAAAAATATGTGCTCCTTGTTCATGCCTGCTGAATAAAGACTTTGCCAGTCTTAAGTCTCAGAGCCTCACATGTAGCTGCAATTAAAGTCTTAGGACTGAGCATTTAATGCTAACAATAGATTACAGTATTGTTAGGCTGTGTTCTGATTTTGTTAAATTATGGGACCTCATTTTTATGGGAGTTGCATGGCTACTTGCTGTTGTGCATTAAAAACTGTTACTTTCATACAGTAGGTATCACTGTTCTAATAAAACTACAACAGTAGTTCTTGGATTTCTCCAAAATGCATATTTAATTTTTTTTTACACAATATAGAAAAATAATGAGCATATTTATTATAATAATGATTGCTTTACGGGGAAACTTATTTTTTTATTTGTTTGATAACAAAATGATTGGTTGTCTCTCATTATGTGAAATTTAAGTTTGTTTTTTGTTTTCCAGTTAAAGGTTTCTTAGATAACTTACCTGTTATGTAACCTTCTGTCTATTAGTTCTATGGCAAGAGAGCGGCATGATTTTGTCAAATAAGGCTTTTACTTTGTGGCATCTTTGAAATTAATGTGAATTAAATCACTTCCTTTGAAAGTTTTTGACAACAAAATGTTTGGTGTGTTTTTAAACATTTCCAGTCTCTTGTCAGATAGTTTTATCTTCCACTTTCCTCTCCACAGCTGACATGTTTTAGAAGGGCTCAGGGAAGGAGAAGACTGGGTCAGTCTGACCAGGGAAAGTATAATGCTGTCCCGCATTCCAGTTTTATATGTGTTCACAACTGAGTTAATATTTCTTGCTAAGAAAGATTAGTGTACTGCAAGTAAGATCTTCCAGTGATTTTTAAACTTCAGTTTTCTTCTTTGAATATATGCAAAAATTTAGAATCCTAATTTCTGCAGGGAAAAAAAAATATTATTTACCAGTATAAAAAAGCATACTTCACATACAGGATTTTGGTAGGGTTTTAAAAAATATTTATCTTGTTGGAACTTTAAGTAATTTTATTATTTTTCTTATCTGTTTATACAACTCTCTACTCACATGTGGATTTGAAACACTTAATTTTGAAAACTAAGCCAGCTATTCCAGTAATGTGAAAATTGGAGGTAGAGTTGTCTGAGAAACAAGTACATCTTACTCAGCCACTGAGGAAGAAAGAAGGCTGGGTATTTTTCTATATCCCAGTTCAGGGAACCCATCTTCTATCTGTCATTCATTCTTCTCCTCAATGATGTGTTCTTTTCCCCTTTGCTTGCTGTAAAGGAAGAAGATGGTTTTGTCCCTATCTTTGAATCACTTTGGATGTGACTGTTCTAGCTTTCTTTCAGACAGGCAAGGTATTTATGGTCTTCTCCCTAAACTTCTGATTTTTAAGTCTATCTTTCCTCTAAAAACTCTTACCTGAAGGTTTCCAGAGCACTAGCAGTGAGGAACTGACATGACAGTTTTCACTTCTGGTCACAGAAATCTTGTCAATGAAGATGAAACTACAAGCAGTAGTGGTTACAGAGAGCCATGGAGCTATTGATCTGAAGGCTCAGATAGATTCTACATTACTTCCATTCATTCAGTGTTTGAGAAGCTTGTCATGCCACAAGGACTAAAATTCAAAGTACAAGTTCCAGATTTCTTAAAAATGAATGACCCTTGCCTGAAAGTGATTCCTGCTTGCCCACAAATCTGAGAGAGTTTTACAAGTCCTGACAATTAATATTTTTCAAGGTTTCTATATAGAAAATCAGAATGAGTGAAACATCTAGTAGTGGTATTGGCAGAGTAAATACCATTTGACAATAACAGAAACATTTGTATCAGTAAATTAACTGGTAGTTGACAGGAACATAAAACTATTAAACTCTCTAAAACAAGTAGAGAAATGCTGCCTGGAAAAAAATTGTTTTTCTTCTATGCATAATAACATGTAGCAAGAGAAGAAATTTTGGCCTGTGGTTGGTGTTGTCTGTAATACGTGTACTGGACATGAATATAATGTGAATACTGGAAGTATTTTTTCACTGTTCGATGTGGCAGACCATTATCACTGTTAGATTATTCAAATTATAAATCCAAAGTGTTGATAATATCCATTATTGCAATAATGAAAATACACATTTTTCAATTCTTATTGCTACTTCAAAGATAATTAGTAAGATGCACAGTAATTGTCAGTTCTACTATAGTGCTTTTTCTTAGAGGAGAATAAGGCAAGATCCTTTATGGAAAGGACTCAGTTGAATTTGCACAAATATGGTTTGATTTTGAGGTAAATGTGTGGAATGTCAAAATGGATGTGGGTAGGAGAAGTTGGATTGACTTTTGTATTGTGGCTGTATTCCTTGTCTTAGTTCTGGAGTTAAGAGCCTAGAAGAACCCCAGGAGCTCTTGCAGCACTGGTCTTACAAATATGGCACAAAAAAAAATGCAGATGTGTTTTACTAGAAGTTATTCAGTCTGCTGCTGGTTTCTCTCTGTTATCCATTGTGTTACTTTTAAGTTTCTGAACAAATTTTAATATACACAGAGAAAACTTCCATGTGTCAACATCTGTTTTGAAACATTTAAACCTGTAGTGCTTTACATTTTACTCCCCTCAATGATGCAACTTTCAAAGCAAGTTTATTATTTTTTTAAATGTTTTATAACACAAGCAAAAAAAGTAGAGAAACATTGAAACATCCTGATGTCTTACTTGTCATTGTGTATCTACGGTGTATAAATATGAGTGCATATAATATCTGCTTCTAATATACATGAAAAAAACCTGGATGGAAAGATTCAAAGACCTGTGTGTATGGCAGTTCTGTTGTCTTTTGCTAGTGTGCAATGTATTATTGAGTTATGCCTCTTGGGAAGACAGCATTTTTAAGCTCCACAAAGTTGAATGACTTTTGTTGTGCAAAAATCCCTAAAAACAAAATCCCATCAAACTAGACCCCCGGCATCTGTTTTTCATCTGCTCTGATTGTATCAAGAGGAAACAATCCCATGTAGATGAAAAGTTGTATTCACCATGAGTTAGGTCCCTAGCGTAATTGCAAGGGTTGGAGGAACCACTATCCAGAACTTGTCTGACACAGTAACTGAATGTAACATTTTTTGATTTTTCTGGTATTACAGCTATATTACCCTCATTTTTCAAGAGCATTGTGGAAGCTAAAAGGATGTATTTTTGTCCAGAATCATACACAGGGAGGTTATGCTGTGTATTATTCCATGAATATCATATCATATCAGTAATCTCTCAAGAGGTAAGGGTGGGTCTGATCCTCTCCATTAATACATGTTCCCCTTTCCCATTCCCAAAAATGTCTGCCAGATGTGTGATACACCAATAAAAATTCAGTTGTGAAAAGACTCAGAAGCATGCTTGGTGCTGTCTGAACTGGAAAGTAAGGATTCCAGAAACATGATAGATGGTGAAATGAACCCCTTCCCCTGTGCAAAATGAAGTCTGTGCCTAATTTGGAGATAACAAAGCATCTAGTTCCATGAGAGAGCAGACTTACTCTGAAGATCTGCAGAGGACTACAATATGTCTTGTTCATACTTATTTGGAGTATTTTGGAGTGCCTGTACTCCAGCTGATAGCTGAACTATCCTCTGATAAATGATGGATGTGCGAGAGAGATGAGCAAACTTCAGGTGTCAATAAGCAAAAGGCAGCAGGAATAAACCAAATTAGTGACATGGAACATCTAATGGTTTTACTTTAAATGAAAAAGTGCTTTCCTGAAGCTTTGATATTTATATCAGTGGGAAATGAACCACAGTAAATTCAACAGGTGCATGCAGGAGCAACTGTCTTCACTGGTTTGAGTAGAAGAATAGAATTAAAGTCAGAGTAAATTAAAAAAAATAGTCCAACAACTAAAAAGTCACTAAACCAATATAAAATACTCTAAAATAGAGTATTGTGGCAGATTTTGTGTCAGTGCATTAATATGAATATAAATTTTTCTCCAGGACTTCAACAGAAATTGATATCTGTCCTTAGAACTATGCCAAACCATACCATTTATGTAGCTTCTTAAAACTTGCATAGTCTTCTTGTGCTTTATGAATCTCAGTTTTCAGTAATTCCTGATTTGGCCATGTCCACTTTTTCTCAGAAGATGTCAATCAGATGAGTATTACTTTTTGAATTGTATCCCATGTGATAAAAGTAGCATACAGACTTACAAGATGCAGCTAGCTTCACAGTTGGCCTAACTGATGTTGTAAAAATGTAGACTTTTACTATCTGCCGCTGTAGTTTCTGTACCTGAAAATGTTTCCTTCACCAGATGGAGCCTTAGTTTAGTAGTACTTGTGTTCTCCTGTGCCCCTCAGCATGCTCAAGTGCTTCTTCTGAACTCTTAATTAATATAGATGTTTTATTTGAAGTCTGATTTTTCTTACTCCATTGTCCTAACTAAACTTTGAATCAATCCATCTTTATGATTTTTTGAATAGTAAATGCATGCATGCCACAACTGAAGAGGAGAAAAAAGTAGGTTGTCTGCAGAATGTCTGTACAAAGCAACTGAAATTCTTCCCAACATTCTGTACATTATCTGAAAGCTATTTTTGTTTAGGTGAAAGTCCTTAGAAAAATTGGTTTTGCATAGTAAACGTCCATTGTGTTATGAAGATGGCAGTGAGGTTACCAAAACATGCTCAAATGTAACATAAAATACATTAACAGTATGGAACTGGAAGTCCAGACTTAAAGTTACTGTGAAACTTTCGTACTAATCCTACTTCACTAATTGAAAGACTTTTCCATTGCTTGTTAAAGGTAGAAATTATTGCCAATAATGACCGTGCAGGATATGAGAAGTGTTTAGTCAGAACAATGAGACCTAAGATAGATGGGTTATGTGAATTGTTTAGGAAGGACTAAATAACCCAACTGCAAAATGATACCTTGCACGTGCCTTGCCCTTTGTTCATGTCCATGAGATGGACATTTGTTGATTTGAAGTTAGCATTGGTTAAGGGCCAGACTCCCACCCAGCTTCTCACTTATTTCCCTATTCCTCACTTCTCTACTCCCCACAAGAAGTGCAGGAGGATAGGTAACAGGAGTTTTATGGTCAGTCCATAATAGATCTCCTCTGCTGTTCCTTCCTCCTCATAGTTTTTCCTTGTTCCAGCATTGATGATTTCATGTGCTGCAGACCTCTGGGCAAAATAATTTTTAATCTGGCATCTCCCTGGGCCTTCAAGGATTATTCATCTGTTCTGGTCTGGGGCCCTCCACAGGCTGCAGTGTTGTCATCTGTTCCAGCATGGTCCCCTTGAGCTGCAGGGGGATCTGTCACCTGGGGCATCTCTTCTACCTCTTTCTCTGACTTTGGAGTTTGCTCTGCTTTTCTTAATCTTTTTTTCCTCCCCACTCTCCCTGTTCAGTGTGTTTTGCCCTCTCCTAAGTATATTTCCCCTGAGGCATCACCATCTTGGCAGAGGGGCTCAGCTGTGTTCTGCGGTGGGTCCATCGGACAGGCAGCCCTTGGCCTTTCTCACAGAGCTGGCCCTGTAACCTGTCTATTGCCAACACATTCACAGCTACATCAGCACAGCTGAGTAAGGCAATATGAGATAAGTATTTTTCAGTTTTTTACTTTGGCATTATGCTTAGTTTTAAGATTGAGAATTTATGAACTATTGCTCTTTCATGGTGGTGGTGTATATGAGTTGGTTATTTTTTTGCTTAACTTCTGAGTCATTCATTCACTTCTGTGACTTACAGATTGGCTGCCCACACCAATTAACATGGAGAGACTCTAAATTTTTTCCAAGAAATTGTGTATATCTTTGTTGTATAGCCATTATGATATTGGAATATGTATGCAGCCAGGCATGTATGTAAGCAACAAGATTTGTGGAGGTATGGTTTTCAACAGTACATGTCCTCACTTAGGACTTGGTTCAGTCATTCACTGGAGTAGACACTCCAGGTGTAAGCATAGTCCCATTCTGACCAAGCATAAGAGTTCTCTGATTATAAACAAAAGAACTGTTTGGTGTAACTAAGATTATTTTAACTGTTGCAGTGAACATAGACTAAATGAAGAAAATTCCATGCTTAGTATCCAGTACTCCAGATTATTTTAAAAAATTATGTGATTCCTTTCTATTTTACAGAATGTGGGAGTCTGTCCCATTAGGGCTGCATGGAATCTAGGGCCTTAAGGTCTTGTTACCATAATTCTAATTTAACATTGGACAATATTAGATGAAATTAGAGGCCAAAAAAGTCATAAGACAGACTTTAAAAATTTTTATTCTGTTTGAGTTATGGTTTTTTTCTCAGATAGTCATTAACTAATAGAAGACTGTGTTCTTTTATGTTGTTTGGCTTGCTGTTTGGCAATGTTATGTTTTGCTGTATTTGCTTGAAAGGCAAAGAGTTTCCTGTGAAAGGCACATTTTTGGCTGTCTGCAGTCGTTTCCCAATGAGGTCCCCTTATGTGGAAGATTATGTGGCGAGATCAGCAGTGATGCAACTTTGTCTTCTTGCCATATGTCTTTCCAAGTGATTAGTTCTGTAGTTGTCTGGGTAATATTGTTAAACTATGCCTAAATATGGAAAGAGGGAACCCTGCTGAAGATTTACTAATTTGCTGCTGATCAAGGCTAGTCCACCAGGACTTTCATTACTGTTAGCTGGTAGTGTTTCTTTGTCCTAAATTTGCTGATATCTCACTCAAAAAGAGGCAATGACAAAACTTTTGGAACCTCTTCATGTCAGCCATCTTGGATCACCATGAGACCTTTTCTCAAGATTTAATTAAAATGATGAGTTTTGAAAACTTCTTTTTTAACCAAACAAGCACTGGAAATTGTTTGAAGTTAGGCTGTTTGTAAATGTAATTATCTCTATTCAACTATATTCTGTTTCCTATATTTTTGTAATAATATTTCTGGAATGCTTTTTTTGGAAGAGACAATTGACACTTAGTTTTGTCTTCCAGGAAGCAGGCAATATACACTATTTTTGTAAATTCAATATTGAGGCGTGATTATAAAATTAATGACTTGCAGTACTTAAATTTTTATTTTTAAATGTTTCAGCAAACAAATAGATAACTATTTTTTAAAAGACCATATGGATTTATATTATCACTGTATTCTGGAGTTAGTGACATTTTTAACATTTTTTTAATTTTAGTAACATTTTTTAAAGAAAATTTTAAAATCTATTTTCTCTCTTTTTTTTAATGGAATGTATGGAGGAATTCCTATGACATGTTAATTTCGCTTGAGTTTAACAGGAATTGGCCCCAGATGTAAGTTTTCTTTATCCAGCCCCAGAGTGCCTGAACATAGAGTACTTCTTCCAAAGGCAGAGGTTGTGTGTGTTCCTGTCTGAAGTCTTGGGCTGAGCCAATCTTGACTGTACAGAATAAATTCAAGAAAAGTTTTCTTGATATTTTGCCTATGGATTACTCCTGCCTCTGTGAAATTATAGCAAAACACTGGTTTAGTACTATGTTGTACTGGTATCCTGATGCCACAGCTGCATTGACCCAGGCAGACAATTTTACACTCTATGGTATCTTCCTAAGTGCCTCATACAGGTGCATGTTTTTCCTTGCAGATTTTGTGTATGTTCATGATAGTTACAGCCTTTTAGGTTGGGATCATAAAGTCCAAATAGTGAAAACTGCCTTTACATATATATTCTTAACTGTTGATCAGCTGCACCATCTTTTTTTTTTAATATTTTCTTTTTTTTTTCCTTTTTCTCAGGTAGGAAGGAAAACCAAGCTAAGCATAACCAAGATTATTTCCTTATGTTTTTTTTTCTTAGAAATACAGACACATGCTGTTGATAACTGTAAATAGGTATTATTTATTACCTACTAAAAGCAATGTTGAGAAAGGTGGATAAAGTGGGGGACTATCTGTGTTGAGGGGACAACTTAAACGTGTTTTGAAAATATAACTTCAGGCTTGCTTTTTACAGCAACATGAAAAATGTGTTGCTTTATAGTATAATGAAGGCGACAGGCCAAGTTATTTCTCTGAGAAGGGACTGGGAATGTAGAAGCAGAATGCCTTAAAAAAAAGAAAACCTTCTATTGACACACCAGCTTTAGGAAGCAAGCATCAAGAAACCCCTCTTCCTCTCTCCCTCCCTCTAGAAGTTCATATTTCAGTTTGCTCCCAAAAGCTCACAAGTCTGTGCCAGACAGAAATGCACAGAGGCTGCAGCAGTCCCACAGAGGCCACTCAGAGGAGGGACAGAAATGGAACAATCAAGCCCAGTCCTCGCCCCTCTCAGCCTGCCAGGCTGCACAGGTCCACAGGGTGACTCTTGCCTGGCCCTTGACTCCATTTCCCTGCCTCCTTTCCTTTCCCTCCCCTCCATCCCAACTCTCTGGAGTCAACTGTGAGGCCATCCAGTCATACGTTGTCCATCAGATGTGTTTACTTTTTCCGTGACAGCCGACACATCTGGAGCACATATTCAGGTTATTCCAGTGCCACTAGACACATTCCACAAGATCATTTCAGCGGTTGTTATGGCGATCTTCTTCCCTCCAGTGATTTTCAAGTTGCATGACAGAAATAGCTTGAGCTAACCAGGGGGACAAAAGTCAACGGGATCAGGAGGGGCTTCTTTCACAGAATGAACTAATTAGTGACCCTGCTTTCTTCACAGGGCAATGAGCATATGGTTTAATAAAGTGAGTCTGTGACAGTTTTTTTTTTCCTCTCGTCTGTAGGCAGAGCTGTCACTGGCTGAAAACTTTTCTGTTTTTACTGGTGGGACCATAGTCTGCTGTCTTTCAACAGAGTTTACTTCACAAGTAGAAAATGTTTGCTCCTGAGAGTTTAACTTCAGAACTTTTCCTTGGCTGCAGACTGCTTAAGTGTAGCAGGTCCTGGAGCTTAAAGAGACAGTGCTCATTTCACGCAAGGTCTGCCAATGGCGGTGTGGGGTTTCATACAGGGCTAGGAATTTCCATTTTGTGCTCCGTGACTGTCTGTAAATCTGCTTCTTAGTGTTTGAATGAACTCAGAAACGTATAGAAGATTATTAGTAAAGTCATAGTTTTGAGGGTTTTCTTTTCAGCTAACACTGGTCTAGTACATGAACTCTTCAGAGCCATCCCTTTTTTTTACACCTCTTTGTTTATATTAGTTGTGAGTTCTACAAAATCTTACATTTCAGCTTTCTTAGAATGTTTCGTACATTTTCCTACTTGTTACAATTTCTATTTTGTTTACATTAGCACTTTTGCTGTGGATAAAAAGAGAACACTGGCTGCTATTTTTAAATTGTATTTTGCTAATAAAAAGTTCCAAGTTTACTTTGATCTCAGTTTTCTAATGTGATATGAACTGCTTTTTTTTTTTACTTATAGAATATTGTTGCCTTAGTTGAATTCCATTATGATGAAATTTATTCGTGCCAGGTTTAATTTTTTATTAGTAAATACTGTAATACTGAAGACAGTGTGTAAGTTACAATAAGTTATATAAGATCATGACAGGAGTTATAAATATGTACATATTACCATAAATTGAGAAAGTCCTTAAAAATATTTGGTACTGTTAAACCTTTTGAATATTAGCAATATTAACAAACAACACTGCCCATGGCAGTGGGGACATTCTTGCCATAAAGCACCTTTTACCCATCATTGGCATATTGGGAGTTCAGTCTATTTCTTAGCCTTGTGTTGGTATTGGATTAATTTCTGAGAGTAACATTCAAAGAAATTGTGTGCATTTATAATTGCATGCACTATGTTGAAATCCCATGGTGCTGTATTCAAAGTAAAAATTAGAGAGATAAAGGTTTTTGTTTAATTATTTGGAAGCTGTCTGATTGCTTTTAAATTAGAGAAATATGACAGTGACATTCAGAAGGAGATTGAAGAAAATATAACAAAATTTAGGTTATAAAGCACATGCTTTCTTAATTAGAACTGGAGTTGGTTTTTTCCCATCTTACACATTCCATTTACATGGTTACTGTTGAGACTGGTCACCAAGGCTGCTTGAAATACCTGCCCTCAGGAGGGCTCTAAGGGACACAGAAAGGTCACATAATTAGACCTGATTTTAATTCATAGAGATCTGTTTGTCACTGTCTCTTTATGTTTCTGCTAGTTACACATTATTAACTGGAGTGAATTTTAGGAACTAAATTAGATACTTAAGTATGTAATATGCAGAGGCTGAACTCCAGTTAGAATGCTGAGGGTAGTTATACAATTATGTTTCCCTCACCAGATGTAACTTTGCAGTAATTAAATCTAATGAAATTTAGGTATTGTAGTCAGTGTTTTGGTAGCTATTTCCAAGTCCTATTGGTAATACCACTTAAATCATGGTAATTAATGGTAGTTATCTGGGAAATTTAACAAACAGATATAAGGTGCTATACTACATTATTTTTTTTAAAAAAGCTATATCAAGCAATTAAACTACCATCAAGCCCTTTCTATTTTCATTCCTGTCAGGGATATTTTGTTATAATTATGTCATCACTGGAAATTTTTTTTTCCTTTCCTCCAAGTGATCTAATCTTTTTCTTCTAATTCAGACTTCAGCTTTCCCTCTTCATTTCACTGCTTTCTTTGGAACATACTTTTAATGTGGGGTTGTTCAGTTGTAGAATTCTATGGAAGTTGGTGAGAAGAGGATGGTTACTTGGGAACAGTCCTCCCCTCCCCATCCTAGGAATATCTAGAAAAATTGGTTCTGTTATAATTTTCCCACATGTAAATTTGAGTAGCTCTCTGCAGTCAGTTAACCAAGGGAATCTGCATGGAAGTATGCCATAGTACACAGAATTTGTACTATGAGGCTGTAACTTCAGACTGCTCTTTTACTAGCATCAGAATACCACCAGCAGAACTGAACCCTGGTCTTGGATTTCATTCCCATGTAGCAGGAGTTTTATTAAGACAACAGAAAGCAGCAAGCAGCTTAATAGCATCAAGCAGATAGTGTAATTGTGTTGTACAGATGGCTTGCATGTAACATCTAAATAAATAGTGGGTTCAGAATGGTAGTGATAAAGCCAACCAAGATGGTTTTCCCAGTTGTGAAATGTTTGTGTAAAGAATGACCTTTTTTGTTTTTGTTCAAGTCTGACAGCTGAAGATGCTTTTAAAACCTTCTAGTCACTTAGAGTGGAGCTATACAACTTCAGTTTGGTAGCTTTAAAAGGCAGATCATATCCATCATTGAAATAGCAAGTCTCAGGGTTATGAGAGAAGATTGGGGATTGGAGATGAGAGTTGTTCAGTCCAGTTTACATTTGTCACTAGTGACTAGCTTTTAAAAAATGTATTAGCTGTGCATGGTGGTAAGTAAGTTCCAGCTGCAGGGGATTACTGCTTTGAGTGGGTCGGGGAGCTTGGAATGCATTCAGTTCCATCAGGGGATTTGTGTCCCTCGTCATTAGCCTTAACTTTACTAAAGCACTAAAGATTAAGAACAGACCAGTGTCACCTGCTCTGAACTTCAGAAAACTCTCCATAACTATTATAAACAAAGCAAAATAAAAAGTGATTTAAAAGCAAAACAAAACAAAACAACAAACCACCTAAAGAGTCCTTACCCTTTTGGGAAGGGGGTATAAGGCATAATATTGTGGAGAAGGAAGACTCTCCTGTATAAATCTAATACCAAGTGAAAGATTATGCATGTGACATGTAGGAAATTAAGACAAATATCTAGATTTTGAAAAAAAAAAAAAAAAAAGGTATTTGTTGATGAATTATTCTCCCTACTTATTTAATGTGTCATAGTACTAATTTACACCACAAACACCTCCACAAATACCTTCCTGTTAATGAACATTTTTGTGGGGAGTTTCAAAATCAAGATGTGCTGCAATTTTAAGGAAGTGTTTCCAAGACCTTTACTCTCACAGGTTAGGAGTGAAGACTGTTACTGTGTTTTTTCAGGATACTTTTTTTTCCCCTCAAGAATAGGGCAAGTGAGCCGCACAGGGCTTTACTTTTTTCAGGGATTTTGAAATTCAGCTTACATGCCAGCAAGCAGTTTAGTGGCAGGAAGTCTTTCCTAGTAGTGCAGTCATGAACTGGTAAACTAGAAGCATCTGTAAAAATTTAGAGGGAGTATCAGCTTTCTCAAAGCTCCAGCCCAAGACTAATGAGGTGCAAATGATAGCGCTGCATAACCCTTCTCCACCCCAATTGTGGAATGAGATATTGCGACAGAAAGAAGTAAAGAAATAAGACAAAGATTTCAAAACTTACACTGCCCTGAAATGAATACTCAGTTTTCAGGAGATTTTCAAATGGCTGAGGTGGGCCAACCTGCATATTTTGCTAGCAAGAAATTCATACCTTCTTCCTCAACCGCAGACATATTTCCATGGCCCTGAATACTGACAGATGGAGATTGTGAGAAGTAACTGATTTTTTTTCTGCATGTATGTGAAATTTTACCTCTTGATGTGATTGTTCTTATTAAAAGTTGCTCTACTAAGAAAATAACTTCTGCTAATTTGCATCTTTGATAGATCCTCTTCTCCGCTTGCTCTGCAGAAAGAGAGGAAGGGGGTAGAAATGCCATTTGTTTGAAGGATCACATCTGGGGTGTGATCTGCTGTATCTTGACACCAGATGGCAGGTTTAGGCTGACAACTAAAACCCTGTTTAGCCTCGTCAAATGGCATCTTAATCTTTTACTTTCTCTGACCATGCGCAAGAGGAACTACTACAAAATCATAACAATTATTTGGACTCTGACTAAGAAGTCTTCCTTTGAGTTTATTAAATTTCTTGCTTCTCCCCTCTACAGTGTTTATAGGAAAGATTGCTTCTCCTTGGCAACACCTAAAACATTATTGCACGGCTCTTACATGCTTCCAAGTATGTGTTGTGGGGGCAGAGGTGTGGTGCCTTTAAGTGGCTGATTCTTGTCATAACAGGTATGGCATTAGCCCTGCTGAGTAGTGACTAGAAGTGACAGCATTGCATTTGAGGTGCCTGGAGGGCACTCAGTCATCACTCCTACACAGCAATATGCCTTTGAAAGCACTGTATACAGTTGCTTGCCAGTGTGGAGAGTGCTCAGTAAAACCTAAGGAGACAGAGGTTTGATTCTTGTGCACCAGATTTCCAGAAGAAAGTCCTAGAAAATCAAGGGAAGATCAGGGCTGTACACTGCTCACTGTTCTGCTTCCTTCCACGTGTGTGTGCACAAAAGTAGGCTTCACCTCCACCCCCCTGCCCCACCCCTTCAGTTGGGCGCTTAAGTGCGTATCTTTCAACTTCAGGCCACCCAGGGCCTAAAATCTTTATCCAGCTTCTCACCTCTCTCACCTCCCTAGCTTCTGCATGTTCCCAAATTTAGTTCCACCTACTGTGTATGACAGTATTCTTTAGTGGTCCCCATAGTTGTGCTTTGTATTTCTTTGTCAAAAAATTGCCATAAAGCATATAAAACTGGGAACAGAAATATGAGTATTAAGATGTTACAGAATTGAAAAGTTCTTGCTTATAAAGTTTCTTGCTGAATACTCTGGGCTTCTAAAATGTTTTACCTGAAATGGAGTATACAGAGTTCATATTCCTGTTTGTTCAGTAAAAACATAACAGCAGAGATCAGCATGAAAATACAATGGAATACCATATTTTATCTGGAAGTTACATGTCACAGTATTACATTTTTTATCAAGCATAAGATTTTTATTACATTTTTTTTAACCTCTATTTTTGTACTGTGTTTCAGTTACATCAATCAGCCTCTAAACTAGCCTTGGGCACTTTTCTTGTGAAGTTCTTAATGGATTGCTTTTTTAAGGATTTGAATTTAAGTAATTTTAGAAGGTCATTGCTGCATATATGGGTTATGGGTATGCTGCTGCAAGTTTGCCAATATATTATATTTGCATTTATTAGTTGTTAATGATTTATTTCCTATGTAACAATGTTAAAGAAAAGAGAAGGAAAATACCTGTTCTCTATTACTAAGAGAAAATCTTCACCTTTTACCTTTTACAAATGGTTTTAAAAAATGCTAATTACACTGTAAATTGCAGGTTTGGAGCAGCAGGCTGGACTGATTGTGGGAAATTTGCATTTGTGAAAAACATGTCTCTCTCACTGTGAGTTCCAACTGGAGTGCCTCAGTACAGACTCCTAAGCTGACTTTGGCAGTGTTAAACACAGTTTTTTGGTAGAAGAAAAATGTTTAATGTTTACTTTAGTGTTGGAAGCAGTGGACATGTTCTTCACTAGCAAGCATAATTCTTTTATGTTTCCTCTGTTTTTTTTTCTCCTTCTTGAAATGCTATTTGATGTAAAGGGAAGAGACCTCTGTCATTTATGTTTATATATACCAATAGGAGCCTTCATTTCTATCAGGCTCCTGTGCATTGATTTTGATATGATGGGCCTAGTCTGCAGAATCATCATGTGTTAAATTGGCTCAGTGTGCTGCACTTTAGATGAAGTAACCACTGGAAAATTCAGATTTAAATCTGGGTTCTAGCTCTGTACTTCTGCAGATTTGGTTGTTACTGTGGGTTTAATTTAGGCTTTTTTCAGAACAATAGGGAAATACACGAATTGCTTTTTTCAGAAGTACTAACATGTATACTTTAGAAAGAAAATTAATGAGAAAATTCTTACCTGAGGAAAAATTCCTCTGTAATTTATAAAAAAATCTGAAAAGACTACCTCTAAACATACCAGCAGATATCCTGTCCAGTGATGCTCTTGAGGATTGAGGGGTAGTTCAAAACTGGGCATCAAGTTTGTCTGAGTTTAAAGGCTTATATAAACAGACACTGGTGGAAACAGGCCAGGGCTTATCATGCTGGATGTTGCATGATGTTGGGGAGTCACAATGGTGGTGAAAATTTTTCATCCTAGCAAAATTGCTATGGTGATCTCTTGAAATTAAGTACATCGCAACTACACAGTGTTATAACATGAGAAATTTTTACTTACACACTAAAACCAAAAAACAATAGAATGAAATACCTTGAGGATTTTAAGAACCATATCTAATTTTGAGAAAATATAATTCCCTTTTATGGTAGAATTCATTTGTCTTTCAATGAATGCTGACCAAAATAATCTTTAATCCATTTTCTCAAATGACATCCAGCTGCAATAGTATCTTTTTAATATATGTTCTAGACACATT
This sequence comes from Corvus cornix cornix, assembly GCF_000738735.6. NCBI lineage: Eukaryota > Metazoa > Chordata > Aves > Passeriformes > Corvidae > Corvus > Corvus cornix. The sequence goes on from NC_046357.1 coordinate 58,197,535, forward strand.
TATGTTCTCTCTACTTATTTTCTTCGACTTCAATAGCTTTGTATGCTTTCATGGCTTCGCTTTTCACTCCTTACTTCAAGACAGACAAATAGGAAGACTTATGGCTTATTCTGGAAATAAAATCAAGGCTGTTGTATGAATGGTACAGTGAGTAAGGAGAAGGTGCTAGTCTGCATTTCAGAAAGTTGCATATACTTTCTCTGAAGGCTAATCATGTCTCTGTGATATGTTTACACTCTGCTGAGCTCAGAGTTCACTCACTGCCTCTGCCTTTATACTTTAATGCAAATTAAATAATGTAAAACATAAAAACTGTGTTCTTAGATAATCTAGAAAAGAGTTAATCAAAATCGACAACTGCTAAAAACAATCCTCAACTGTAGTGCCTAACTATTGTTCAGACATACAGTACAAATATGTTCTGCCTAAGTTAGCCAGAACAATGTCTCCAGCTAGTGATTAGGCTCACCTCCAACTTTCACCTTAGGCAAAATTTATGCAGTTATGCTACTGTTTGTCAAGTAATTAAAGGCAAAAGAAATATTAATCTAAAGTTTTTGGGGAGTTTTTTTGTTGGTTTGTTGGTTTTTGTTTGTTTTTTTTTAATTACATGTAAATAAATAAATATTCCAATTGAACAAGAAAAAAAGTTGTCAAAGGCTTAAGAAGCGGGCTTTGGGGGCTGAGATTTGCATATAAATTCCTGGATGCTAAGCCATGTCTGTCCCTCAGACACATCTTCGTAGCTCTGTTGAAGGTGGGGTTATTTCCTGTTGTGTACAAGTGCCATTAAGGGAAATGGAATCATGAGAGCTCCAAACTGATGGAGAAGGACTTGGAACAGGAACCAGAACCTGTCACATGTCAACAGCTATATGGACTTGGGAACTTGTAATGCTGACTGGCTGAGGAGCAATCCTCTTCTGTTCTGTCTTCAGCTGTGGGAGAAGGAGTAGTTTCACAGTGTCTACCTGATTGAGATGTTCTTCTCTTGTATCTAGGGGGTGTGCAGCAGAGCTACAACCAACTGTTAATGTATCTTGAAGTCTTTCAATATGTGCTTAAATGCCAAATCGAATTACCATTTGTTACATTTTCAGTCTCACTTATCTAGCTTAGGATTTAGATAATTGAAAGGATATTGCATATATTACATTATGATTCCTGAGGAAGTAATGGCTTACAAATATAATTTACAAGTGTTGTTGAATGACTAGTGATTCACAGAGTCAGATAGAGAGCCCAATGAATATCAGAATATAAGCAATGGCTGCCAGCTACCTGTGTACATGGTACACGCTGGGCTTTGTAGTGAACTTAAGTATATTAAAGGAGTTAGTTGACTAATGTAGTTAGAAACAAGTTGTTTGTATCCCACCTCTATTCCCCTTGCACCCTTTAACACCTTGATGTATAACATGCAGACATTACCTACATTGTCACCATTTAAAAAAAATTCTAAGATATAGATTTGCTACTCCTTTACTTTTTACTGCCTATTAACTCAGCAATGGCATAGGTGTAATGACAACTTTCAGCCAGCTTGTTTTCTGTGGTTTATATTGTGCCAGCCTCTCATTCTTTGACTTTTGTTTATAATACATTCAGCTTCTTACCAGACTCTCGGCTAAGTATTGGAAAATGTAGGACTGCTCAGCTGCTCACAGAAGTTACCTAAATGTACTGATAGAAATTAGATAGATTAGGTTAGATAGATTAGATTAACACATGTATGTTAATGCACATTTCTCTGTGCTGTGCACCCTGTGTTAATATACTAATATCCCTATCATGGATTTAAGAGGCCTGCTTCCCTTTATTGTACTAATAAGATATTTATGGGTAGGGAGCTGTGCATCACAGTACTCAGTTATCTGATCTTTTTCCTCTGGAGAGACAACTTTGAAACCTCTGAAGTCAAAATGAAAACAGGCTTCCAGTTATTACCCAAGCCCTGCTTTGTGTCATTCTGTGAAAGGAGTTGGCCATCCAATTCCGGCAGTCTTTATTCATGAAAACTCAAAGAACAAAACCAAGACTGATGAGCCTGTGGAGATAGTAATGTAACTGACTGTCAGGTACTTTGGATAAAATAATTGCTTTGTTTGTGGTCCTTTCACCAACACAGGACAAAAGTTCAGTAGTAGTATTCATAGGGACTCTGAGAGATAATTGGTCTTTCTGTATAAATAAGCTGTGATGTGTGTTTGTAATTTTCTCTCTGGTATTTTTATATGTATATACATTCAGATTGTGGTTCAGTGTAAATATCCTGCTGTGTAGGGCTGTAGAATGTTCTCTGATTCAGGAGTACCTGTAATGCGTGCATGCATGCTGTGACTGACTGCTTCTGTAGAGACCAGTACATCTCACACCTTGTTTTTATCCAATTCCATGCGGCTGAGCAAAAAAAGTTGTTGTGCTCTTATAACTAAATCAGCTTTGTTTGGGGTTTTTAGGTGTTATCTTACTTTTTCTTCTTCAGAATTCCTGTTTATTTTCTCTGAGGTGTCCCATCTCCAGGACTCTCCTTCTTGTCATAATGATTTCTCTTCACTGAAAGGGCTCATCTAGCATTGATTGTCCTGTCCCATACTGCTCACTTGCAGAAAAATGAAAGTGCACGGTGTGAAAGGACTATGAGAACTCACCTCAACCAACAACTTCTGAGAAAAAGAACGAGTTGTCCATTTCATCCAGAGAGTCTGGAGGAATTGCAGAGGTCTTTGGCCTCAGATCTGGACAAGACAAGAAGTAATCTCAACAAAAATCAATTTGTATCATACAGAATATCCAGTGCTTGGTCCTTAGAGTCCTTAGCATCAGAAATAACTTCTGAAGGTGAAGTTTTTGTGCTTAGTCAGCTATTTCTGACATACCTTACATTCTTCTAGAATCTGCCATTCAGCTGTCAAAAAATTAGTTTCTCGTTCACATCCAAGCTCATTTTGTCAGCTTTCTTTTGTTTCTCAAGCAGTTTATACACAGTACGATATCCTCAGAAAAAGGCACTGCTCATCAGAATGACTTTTCATGAAATTACACAATTGAGCCTCCAGACTATTTTCCAGAAAACAATGCTTTGTCCTATTTTCTCTTTTCTTTCTTGTCATCTCTTTGTGACTGTGCTGTCAGATATTCTTCAGACCTTCTTAATCAGTGTCTAGGAGTGTGATACAGTACCTCACACTTTTCACTGTCTTCCACCAAACACCCCTTTTAATCATTCTCAGAGACTCACCAAAAAAAAGGATTCTGAAGTGAATTGTTAGGAGAATTACGTGAGTACCTAAACTGTTTTTTATTGGAGGAAAATTGTTTCACAGCAGCTATTTCCAAGAAACAGAAAAAAGTAGGAGAGCCATCAGTCCTGGACCTAAGAGGGCTGAAGTCCATAATTAAAGTTCGGGCGGATGACACTGTTGTTGCTCCAGCAAGGTTTTTCTTTTAACCTGCAAGGTTCTTTCTGCTATGCAAGTTCTTTTTGGTAGACCTCTGCCACTTCTGTAATCACTTCCTACTGGACTTCATCATGAAGGTCCTGAAGACATTAAAAAAAAGTGAATTGTCTTCAGGCCATGTCTGTAAGACTGGCTCATAAAACAGATGGTGCAACTTACTGAAAACTGCACTAGAATTCGCTCTTGCCAAAAGTTGTACTGTTGATTTTATTAGCTCTGACAAAGCTAATAAGGTGACTCAGATTACCACTGTTCTCTTGAAATGGAATGTGGCCATATTTGGCTGTAGGACATCCTGCACTTACACGCAATCTAATACAACACTGCACATTCATTTAATGCAGATGTCATTTGAACACTCTATAATCCTGAGTGCCCCATTTGATAGACATGTTGGTGACTATCATACAGCATGATGATTCTCTCAATAAATAGGAAGCAAAAAATAAGCAGTTTTCTTTTCTGTCATCATTGCTTTCCACATTGGAAAAGTTTGATCTCTATTAGAGTTGCTTTTTTACTGGATATCACAGAACCAGTGCCTTAATTTATATTTCAAGTCAGATCAGGGAGACACTGAGACTACAGCTTACGCGGTAAGGTCATAATGAATGGATGACAGAAAACATGACCTCCATGCTTGTATATTAATCAGTGAGATCCACTCCTTTTGGTGGGGAAACGTGGTCTACAAGACAGGTTTCTCCCAAGAACATTTAAGTAACTCTTATCTGTCTGGAGACTGTAACTAATTGCCAAATGGATTTACCTATTTTAAGAGGCAGCAGATCACAAATGGGAAAAGAAGGATGATGCCCTATGTGCTGCTTTCCAGGACATAAGATAGCCTGAGGTCTGCTTCTTCCCTTCAGATGTCAACAAGAAGTGCCAATACTTCTACTCCAGTAGTCTTATGTTCCTGATCTTGTGGGGAAAGAGATTTAAGTACAGCTTCCCTGACTCATCTTCTACTAACAATGCTCCCCAAGGTGAGGCAAGAAACAACATGATTGATCCTTCTGGCTCCAGCTTGGCTGACAATGTTCTGACTTCAGCACCCTGCCTTTGTTCCTACACTGTTTTAGAGTGAACTTTCACAGATTTTACACCCAAACCTCACATCCTTCCACATCATACTATGAAAACCATGTGGCTTCCAGGCTTTATATGCCACTTGCTCATCCTCAGTGATATTTTTGGCAACAGCAAAAAGAACAAGAGTAGCAGAAGTAGCCACATGAACCATGTGAACTACTGTGTGAACTATTGTGAAGATGGTACCTCTCTCATGTCTTAGTTTCCCGTATTATCTGGACTGTTTTTTATTTATATAAAGTTTTGACCTAAAATCATCTTAAGTACATCTACAGCAATTAGCATTGTGCATCTGTGTGTGCTAGGCATTTCTTTTTTCTTTTTTTTTCAATACCACAATTACTTGACTGATTAGGATCTGACTTTTAGTCATGTGCATTATTTCCCAGTGGGTCTGGCGTGTTGCTGGATACTTTTTAATAACTACTACTCTTCTGGTAGTTTATAATATGACTAAAGTGATGGAGATCAAGGCCCTAATATTTGTCCACCTCCTCCTTCCCCTTTCCACTCTGACTTCAGACATATCTGTGTTAATTGTTTTCAGCTTTGGGTCAACCATTCTTGTTTGACTGTGCTGATTATATCTCATCCTGAGATTTAAAGAAGTGCTATCTTTAGCTCCACTCACTAACCATTGCAGAAACTTTGCAATATCATGAGTTCTTGGGAATTGTCGTCTTTATTCAACTACATATTTCATGCATGTTTGCTGGCAGATGCTTTTTACAGGCAGGTCTTTTAAAAAGGAAGATTAATTAGCTGTAACTGTTTTCTTTGAGATGTATATTTAAGCTGTCTGTACAGTTTTACGGGATGATTCTACTTCCTTGTAATTGGGCTCATATGAGTGCTGGATGGCCAGAAAGGGTTGACCATGTTTCCTTCTAGGAGAGCAGATGTAACCTGAGATGACTTATAGTAACTTGATCAATAGTAACAGTTGACATCATGACCTTTTCCAAGACAAAATGAATGTTTCTTAGCTTAGAAAAATAGTTTCTCTTTACACACTTCAAGTGCTACTATGAAATGGCAATATATGCCTTCTGTTATGTTAGCATTTCTGAGTTTGTCAGCCTCAGAAATCCAGGATTCTTTCTGATATTCCAAGGGAAAAGTGGTAGGAAGATGAGCTCTGACTGCAGAGGCCCTCTCAAAGAATATCCAACTTTAAATTGCTTTCTTTTCCTCTGAGAGAGTCTCTTAGTGTAGCTCCTCATGTGGTAGTGTGAAAGCAAGAAAAAGTATGGAATTACATGAATTTATAAGGGATTTGGTACATGTAATGAATTTATTTTTACTTTCCCTTTCCTTACTACTTAATCCATCTACCTTTAGTATTTATTCATAGCACAAAATTTTAAGTTTTTTTTGAATGTGCAAGGCAGCACAAAAGTTTTAACATTCTTATTGAAGTCACTCTACTGAAATCAATGGGAGTTAGTAACTGAAGCCATTGAAATCAGGATTCAATGAATAATTTTTCTTGAAGTAGTTGACTCTCATTTTTCTTTCAAGATAGTTATATGTGCCTTTATTTGTATATGTATCATATATGTTACATGAATATGAGAGGGAAGTCACGTGCAGCTGACACATGATGCATTTTGGTTTTGAGTCCTGACTGTATTCTGAAAGCATCATCCTTCTGAATGCCTTAGGACTTCAAGTTAATATGCAGTGAGAAGGCACTAGTATGTCCCTAGGGACATATGTGGTTTACATTGGTAATTCGCTGTAGGAATACAAATTATATGATGCTGCGTGACCCGCAACTTTCTTCTGGGTGTGGTGCTTGACAGATTGTTAAATTTCATGTTGGAAATATTTTAGTAGGCAATATTCTTTACAAAGTGCTTTGTTTGTCATTTGACTGAAGTGGTGTCATCATCCTTGCCTGGCATTTCGTTTATTCTCTTTCCTTGGTGGGGACAGAGAAGGACAAATGGAAGACAAATTATGTGAATTCATGATTAAATTCATGTCTTTCTTCTCATGCCTGTAGTTTCTTAGGCATAAGTTGTGTTTGTTGATGTTTACATTCAATTGTTAGAAAACTTGAGTTACTTAACATTATCAGAGAAAGAAGTTTCATGTCTGCTTCTAAATCCTTTCTTCCATAAAAGGTCTTTTCTTTTTATTAGGACAATATGATATATAAATTGCGTTGAGTCCTGCCCTCCTGTAGGAGGACTGTTAGAGGTAGTATATGAAACAAGAAATGAAGAGTAGAAACAAGTGGGACCAGAAAACACAGTGTGCAGTCTCCATCGATCCGTGTCACCACACATTCTTGTTCCTAGCATACACTGCATAATCAGAAGGGACGACACAAACCAAATCCTTTTTAGTTCATGGAGGTTACAGTGTCCCAGATGCAGTGCCAAATGTCATTTTATGAGTACAGGTTGCTGTGCTAAGGATATGCACACATGCGTTTTGCAGAAGTGGCCTGGTAAGTAAGCAAAACGTCAAGGAAGAAATGATGATGCTTTTATAAATTTTGCTTTGTTTTCTTAAAAAAAAGAAAAATAAAATCTATAAGGTGTCTAAGAGGGCGTGAACTGAGAATTGCATAACTTCAATTTCCTTATGTACAGGCACTTAAAAAATAGCAAATACTGGCTTATCTATAGCATCTTTTTCATCAGCTAAGTCAGCCCTGCAGCATGTCTGTGCATAGTTACATATTGTTACTTGAGTTTTACGCGTGAATAAACAAACAGAATGGAAAGAAAAAATGAAATTTAAATTTTTTAAAAAATAAAATTGGATTTCTTTATCTAGTATCCTATAACATATCATTTGTTGTTTGAGGACTAAGTGTACATCTTCATACTCAGTTGCTTTTCCTAACCACTGGACATACATCCTCCCTACTAACTTCTACATGCCAAAGGCAATTAAGCAAGTATTCAAGTATAGATTTCTCCTCAAAAAGTACTGTTTTCTGTAATTATTAATAACCTGTTACATTCTGCACTGCTTCTTACCCAAAGGATTCCTTGTAATTAGACAAATACAATTTCTGTATGTGCACATGGCATGTCACAAACAGGAGTAATTCCTGGAGCGAGACACAGAAAGCAGATTAACAGCATAAAGTAACAGATTGCATGTAGTAAGACCCTGAAGAGCAGACTAGGGAAGTGAGAAGTATCCAATTGTCTAGAAACTGCCATGTAAATTCATTAAGTGCTAAGTTTATACAAACTGTTGTTTTGGAGTGTAGGAGTCAATACCCACAGTTCATGAAAAATTGTCAGCAAAATGGATGTGTTTTATTACAAGTACTTCTCTACTCAGATGTCAAAGTACCTTGCAAAAGAAAAAGTGCGCCAGGAGTAGTGAGTGAAGGCTGAGAACGTCTGTGTCCCTTTGATGCTGCTGTAATAATTCACAAGTTATTTAATACTCAGTTTGCAGTTTCTTTCTGTTTCAAGTACTTTTTATTTTTTCATTTCTATCATATCAAGCAGTTTCCTTCAGGATCGGGGAAGAAGGGAGAGTGTACATGATGACTGCTCTCTGTTATGATGGTAATCTTCAGTAATCAGTTTGGAGGAGATAGTACCACACTTGGGTTATACCTTACTTGTTAGTTAAGAGAATGAATTCTGTAACACCACTCAGCCATGATGAGGACTCTGTCTGTATTAATGTCTCTCCATTAATATTTAGTTGCTATGTAGTCTTTGTTCTTAGTACTAGCAAATGACCAGACAGAAAACCAGGCAAACCAAAAAGTTTTACTCAAGTTGGCCCCTTTTTTCCAGTTTTAATCAGTACCTTCATTTGTCAAAGGATACTATTGTTTATTATGCTCACACTAAAAATGAGGAGGAGTCTGAACTTTGTCATAGTTTCAGCATAATGCAGGTTTCAAATGAATACTTCTGTTTCTAAACTGTTAAAATCCTTTAGTGTACTGTATGCAGACATACTGAGGTGACTCCTACAGCGCAACTCTCAAATACTTGGAGAGCAGTGTTGTTCCATTTTTGTTCCTAGACACTGCTCTGCATCTGGAATTTCTCAGTCTCTACTGGATTAGTTTACTAGAAAACCCTAAATTGTTTCTAAAATGTATTT